>NW_026947490.1:97512726-98112726 GCF_034190915.1 Cavia porcellus | reverse complement strand
ATCTTCTGTATATCTATGGAGCCTGCAGTGATTTTGCCTTTTTCATTCCTTATTGCATGAATTTGAGCTTTTTCTTCCCTTTTTAAAATATAGTTGGCTAGGGATTTATCAATTTTATTTATTCTTTCAAGGAACAAACTCTTCGATTCATTGATTTTTGGATTGTTTTCTTAGTCTCTATTGCATTAATTTCTGCTCTGATTTTTAGAATTTCCTCACTTCTTTTGGCTTTGGGCTTGACTTGCTCTTCTTGTTCTAGATGTTTGAGGTGTAACATCAGGTTATTTATTTGTATTCATTCTGTTTTTCTGATGTGGGAACTCAGTGCAATAAATTTCCCTCTGAGGATAGCTTTCATTGCATCCCACAGATTCCTGTAAGTACTATTTGTATTTTTGTTTGCCTGTAGGTATTGTTTAATTTCTTCTTTAATTTACCCTGTGACCCACTGATTGCTCAAGAGTGTGTATTCAGTTTCTATGTGTTTGTGGGATTTTGACAGTTTCTTTTATCATTAATTTCTAGTTTCATGGTGCTGGGATCCGATAACATGCATCACATAATTTCAACTCTTTTGCATTTGTTTAAATGTGTTCTGTGGGCTAGTATATGGTCTATTTTAAAGAATGTCTATGTACTGCTGAGATGAATGTGTATTCTGATGGTGTTAGATGGAACACTCTGTATATGTCTATCAAGTCCACTTGTTCAGGTGTGATTCAGCTCTATTATTTCTTTGCTTACTTTCTCTCTGATTGATATAACCCTTAGTGCCAATAGCACCTTAAGGTCTCCTGTTTTAATTGTGTTACTGCTAATTTGGTTTTTCATTTCTGTGAATACTTGTTTTATATAACTGGGTGCTCTGGAATTTGGTGTATCTATATTTAAGATTGTTATCTCTTCTTGAAATTTTCCCCTAACCAGTATGTAATGACCTTTTTTAACTCTTCTGATCATTCTTTTTTTGAAGTTCACATTGTCTGCAATCAGTATAACTACCCCAGTTTTGGGGGGGGGGGGTGTTCTGTTGCATGAAGTATTGTTTTCCATCCTTTGACTTTCAGTCTGTGAATGTCCTTTTGGGTTAGATGGGTTTATTGTAGACAGCATATGGTTGAATGTTGTTTCTTGATCCATTCTGCCAGTCTGTTTCTTTTAATTGATGCATTGAGATCATTTACATTAATGGTTATAACTGTTATATATTGATTTATGGTTGACATGTTATCTTTCTGCTATTGCATCTTTATATTTACATTCTGTTTAATTGTCTGCTTTGCTTTGTGGTTTTTTCCTAAGTGTATCTAAACTGTCATTCAGTATTCTTTGCAGGGTTGGCTTGGTGATAATGTAGTTTTTCAGCTGTTCTTTCTCATGGAAGTATCTTATTTCTCCATCCATTTTGAAGGACAGTTTTGCAAGGTACATCAGTCTAGATTGGAAATCATTTTCCTTTAGATTCTGAAATACTTCACTCCATGCTCTTCTTGACTTTATTTTTCATGCTGAGAAGTCTGCTGTGATTCTGATAGGTTTTCCTTTATAGGTGATCTGTCTTTTCTCTCTGACAGCTTTTAATATTCTATTCTTATGTTGGATATCTGCGATTGTGATTATTATATGTCTGAGTGTAGTTTTATTTTGGTTATAGCTATTTGGAGTTCTATATGCTTCACTGATCTTGATGTGAGTTCCCATTCTCATGTTTGGGAAATTTTCAGCTATACTTCTCTAAATATCTTCTTGACATCCTTTATGTTGTCTCCTTCTTTTTCATTTATTCCTATCAATCATATGTTATTTTTCTTTGCATCATCTTGCAGCTGTTGAATTGTTATTTCCTGATTGCTTGTTATTTTTAAAAGATCTTTCCTATTCTCTAGCTGCAATCTTGTCTTCGAGGTCTGAAATTCTATCTTCACTTTCATTGAGGTGGTTTTTACAACTTTCAATCAAATTTTTGATTTCCTGTATATCTCTTTGCATCTGCTACATGTATTCTGTTTGTTTCTTATATTGTTCATCCAGGGATTCTATCTTTTTGTTTAGTTCCTCCTTTTTTTTAACTGTTTTTTCTTCAGATATGTTCAGCATCTCTTTCATTTCTTTTATCATTTCTTCTTTTACCTAGGAGATTATTTCTAGTTTGAATTCCTTTAAAGCTTCCCAGAGTTGCTTCTTTATTTCATTTGCTATTATGTCAGGTATTTTGGGTGTATGGCATATATTTTCTTCTCTGTACATAGCTCCCAAGTTTTCTTGGGATGGGCTGGAGGTTTGAGATTGTATTTTGGTCTTTCATTTTGGCATTTTCCTATATTTCCATGTTTCAAGTGTTATTCCAATGCTTCCTCAGGACCTGGTGGAAGTCCCCTTCTATGCCCTCAGCTCCTGGTACTCTGGCCGCCGAGTTCCCAAATTGAGAGAGTGACCGGCGCAGCCCCCCAGTGAGACAGAGGACACTCTTGTGGGTAACAGGTAACTGCCAACTTTATTGCTGTGGGTTCTGGCTTATATATCTGACTGTGGCCAATCAGGCTGCCATGAGGGCTGCCACGAGGAGGCAGGGCTGGAATGAGATGCGGGCACTGGCCAATATACCCAGCTGTGGTCAATCAAGGGTTGCCACAGAGTCAGCACGGGACGAATACGAAGTGAGCACGGGGTGGCTAATTTGGAGAGGGACGTAGCGCATTGCGGAAGCTGGCGTGGTCCTTAGTCCTGGGTGGGGTATGGTATGTTGAGTGCCTGTGCCCAACAAGAGAGGGTCACTGGGGTTGGGGTAGGCAGGCCCAAGCCCTATGGTGTGGGTGGAGTGTGTTAGGAACCTGTGAAGTTCCTTGGATGGTGGGAGCAATGATTCCACACTCCCTAGTTCCAGATGGTGCAGGGACACTGACTTCAGGCCACCCAGTTTCCAGAATTTAGGGCATTGGCAGACCGAGGACCCCAGAGTCCGCCAAGCACATCAAGAAGCTGGGCATTTGGTGTAGGTGGCTCAAGTCCTGCTGAGTCCAGTGCAGCACATGCAAAATTCCCTGGCTGTGGCCAAAGCAAGGATCCCAAACTCCCTGGGCTTGGGGGATGGTGCAGGGACACTCACTGAGGGCCACCCAGCCTCTGGAACTCTAGGGTGGCATTTTTAAACTGACATAGTTTGATTGTGATTGTGCAGGGTACAGGGAAATGGAAGAGACTACAGAAAGACTGTTTGAAGGTTTAGGAGCCTGGATGGCAAGTGACGTTGCCAACCAGTTCAGGAGATACTAAGGACAGAACAGTTTTAGGAAACAGGAAAACATTTTTGTACCATCCCTGAATTAATGGAAAAAAAGTGGAATAGTGCCACTTTTTTAATGCCAACTTTATAGGTACATGGAGGCAACTGGAGACTATCCTCATAAATTAAATTAATAAGAATCATATTTATAAATATTACATTGTCTCTCTAGTATAAAATTAATAAAAACTGTAGGAGTAATAAGTTCCAAAATGTGTGATAGCTATTGTAAAAAAAAAGGGAAAGAAAATGCTCTAAAATATATAACTTCATGTATGTTTAAATGTGTAAGATAGATAACCACTACTAAGTTTTTGTTGGGTCATTAAACAGAATGTTTTGTACTCTCATTGTCTGATTCGTTCTGTTTTCCTGATGTGGGAACTCAGTGCAATGAATTTTCCTCTGAGGACTGCTTTCATTGCATCCCACACATTCCGATAAGTTGTATCTGTATTTTCATATTCTTGTAGGCATTGTTTAATTTCTTCTTTAATTTCCCCTGTGACCCACTGATTACTCAAGAGTGTGTTATTCAGTTTCCATGTGTTTGTGAGATTTTTGCAGTATCTTTTATCATTAGTTTCTAATTTCAAAGCACTATGATCTGATAACATGCAAGGGATAATTTCAATTCTTTTGCATTTATTTAAATATGTTTTATGAGCTAATATATGGTCTATTTTAGAGAATGACTCATGTACTGCTGAGAAGAATGTGTATTCTGATGTTGTTGGATGTAACACTCTGTATAAGTCTATCAAGTCCATTTGTTCACAGGTGTGGTTCAGTTCTGTTATTTCTTTGCTTATTTTCTGTCTGGTTTGATCTGTCCCTTGGTGTCAATGGTGTGTTAAGGTCACCTGTTACAATTGTGTTACTGATAATTTGACTTTTCATTTCTGTTAATACTTGTTTTACATAACTGGGTGCTCTGGAATTTGGTGCATATATGTTTAAAGTAGTTATCTCTTCCTCTTGGAGTTTTCCCCTAACAAGTATGTAGTGACTAGTGACTTTCTTTGTCTCCTCTGATCATTATTGGTTTAAAGTTCACATTGTCTGCAAATAGAATGGCTACTCCTGCTTTTTTTTTTTTTTTTTTTTTTTTATTTCTGTTGCCTTCGACTTTCAGTCTTTGAGTATCCTGGGTTAGATGGGTTTCCTGTAAACAGCATATGGTTGGATTTTGTTTCTTGATCGATTCTGCCAGTCTGTTTCTTTTAATTGGTGCATTAAGACCATTTATATTAATGGTTATAACTATTATATTTTGGTTTATTGTTGACACGTTATCTTTCTGCTGTTGCATCTTTATCTTTCTGTTCTGTTTAATTTTCTGCTTTGCTTAGTGGTTTCTTCCTTTGTGTATCTAAACTGTCTTTCAATATGTTTTGCAGGGTTGGCTTGGTGTTCATGAAGTTCTTCAGCTGTTCTTTGTCATGGAAGTATCGTATTTCACCATCAATTTTGAATGATAGTTTTTCAGGGTACATCAGTCTAGTTTGGAAATCATTTTCCTTTAAGATCTGGAATACTTCACTCCATGCTCTCCTTGACTTTATTGTTTGTGCTGAGAAGTCTGCTGTAATTCTGATAGATTTTCCTTTATAAGTGATCTGTCTTTGCTCTCTGACAGCTTTTAATAGTCTATTCTTGTGTTGGATTTCTAGGATGGTGATTTTTTTTATTTAAATAGAGAAGAAATAAAGGATATAAAAAAACAATGCAGTAAAAGGGTACAAATAATACAGTATTTCTAGAAAAAAGAAAATATATACAGTACGAAATCACCAGTTAACAGGCTACACATTGTCTTCTCAGAATCAGTTGTCCATATCACTAAATTAAAGCATATAAAGTGAACATTCATACAGTGGAATTGGAGACAGTTCCGTTCAATGATCCAACAAAAGCTCAGTTATATGGTTTTCCGTCCTACACTCTCGAACATACCTGCGGTTAAATCCCTTAGTCCACCTTCCTTTCCTCTCTTTTTTACAGTAACAATTAGAGTTTTATGGTTTTGTTACTCTCACGGTTCTTATTACTTTTTTGAAGAGAATAAAAACAAATGTGACCAAGCAAAACAGAGTCAGAATAGAAGGATGGGCATAGTACGTGATGCAAAAATAGAATAGCAGGTAATCAAAAGTGGTTACCATTGTGCCTCTTGCTATTTTCAAATTGAGTTGTCTATATCATCAGGTATAATAGAATTGATCAAAACAATATGGAACAAAACCAATAAAATCTACACTGAGGACCTTACAGGACTTCAAAAAAAAGGATAATAGTCAATCCATATTGGGCATCATAGTATATCTTATTGCCTTCAAAGTGATTGACTATACCCTCAAACTTGATACTATCAAACAAAATAGAATATAGAATAATCAGACAGAACAAGATGGGGAGAGCAATACTGGGGTTCAAGTCAGGTTAATAGGACAACAAAAAAATTACTATAATATGTCCCGTTATTCTTTAATTTAGTTTTCCCTTAATTAAAAAAATGAGAGAAAATAGATTAATTTAAAAATAGGGGGAAGATTGAGATAAGAGAAGATATTGTAATAGAGCAATGCAGGGCAGAACCGAGCAATTCAAGCATCACTGTGTTTCACCACCAGATAATCTAACATAATAGTAGTCACCATAGTGCTTCTTTCCTTAAATTATTTGAGTGTAACTTCGCATACTATAATATCAAGCATATCTAGACAGTGTGAAGCATTTCAAGAGAATGCAAGAATTACATGGTATTGATCTGGGGGGTGGGGCTAAAAAAAAGAATTACAGGGTATTTAGAACCTGCTAATAGAAAACAAACAATATCTCTTTGCCTACAAAGAGTTTTGTCTATACTATAGCATATAGTGAAATATAGTAAGATACAACATGTTAAAACCAGTGGAAACAGATGTACTACAGCTTAATGAGACTTTAAAACAAGACAACATTAAATCAGCACTAGCTTGTATGTTGTGTTGCTTTCTTCAAAACAGCTATTCGTGCTATCATAGATACTAAAATCGAACAACCCAGGTTAAAACCATTGCAGTTAATGAGTGAAAACATTATATGGCTTCAAACCAATAAGATTGGGAATCAGGATTACCACATACTTCTATGTATTCTTATCACTTCTTACACTAGGGAAACTATTCAGTATTTATACATGTGAGTTTGATTTATTTCACTTCTGAGTATGGTCTCAAGCTGCGTCCATTTATTTATAAATGTCCCAATGTGGGATGGATGGATAGTTGGGTAGATGGATGAATGCATGGATGGATGATGGATGGGGCAAGAAGACACATATAAATATAAACATCAGAATAGTTTTTCAGAGTATTGTGTGGTCAGTGATATAGTTAGATTACCATGATGATGAAACTCATAGAATTTACAATGATAACAAGTGACTGACCGTGCCACACATGCCACAGGTTCAGCACCACTGGTTTAGGATGAGAATAGCTTCCTGTACAATTTTTAGTCAGCTCAGTTGTCTGAGTGTAGAACTGGGTTTGTCCACCAGGTCACCAGAATGATTGAAGGGAGGGCACTCTAATGATAAATACATCTTCCTTAATCTTCCAAACATATCTCAAGAGGTTGATATTGTGGCTCAGTTTACAGGTTGTGAAACTGAGACTCAGATAAGAATAAGTTCTACTCAAAGGCTCATGGCTAGTCAGTGACTGATCTGAACTTAGATTCATATCTTTTGGCCTTTTCTGTCATTTGGTGAAGAAGACAAGGGTTTTTGTGGGTGACAGTGCTTAATGTTAGCAAGGGGTGATTTGCTAACAGTTGAGTTTTAGAAGTGGAGTAGAGGAAGGTATTTTGAGGAAGGGTTTTTTGGGCTCCTTTCTGGACCAGGAAAGTGGCATAACCACATTAGACATACAGTAGCAGACAGGAAGAATGACACTACCCCTTAAAAGATGACACCAGGGGAGACACTCAGCTAAAAAAACAGAGTGTGAAATTGTGTGTGCTTCAACTCAGGCCATGGTTCCAGTTCCCTTAGGTGTCTACCCAGGAAAGAGAGTACTCTATGCTGCCTTAGCACAGGCAGCCCTTTTGGCCTCCTGGGGTAGATTCTTACACAGCCAGGAGAAACTGCAAGTTCCGTCAGTTTCAAACACAGTCTGGGTAAGATCTCCCCAAAGCCTGATGCCTAATAGACTCTCAAGACATATGTGCTGAATGACTGAGTATTTATATGCAAAAAGGTGATAACCCACCCAATAATATTATTATGTATTACAATTACAGATATGATGGGTTTTTTGAAGCCCATTTTTGTTTGGCTATTTCTTTAAAACTACAAGTACACATCTCAAAAAAATCTAACACATGAATACTTAAGAATATCTGACAGATTCTATAGATTTGCTGAACATCCTAACAATCCATGTGAAATTTTCACATGTTTTAATCAGTTACTTGTAAATATATATGACCTAGAAAACATGAAGTTGTCTTAATTTACAGAGGGGCAAATGAAAAGTTGTCTTTCCTTAGAAACAGGCATAGTAGAAAAATTGTACTTAAATTACCTATAAAGAAAAGCATGTTAAGATACTGCTTGGCTTTAAATAAAAAATTGAAATAGAAATTTTAGAAACAGACATAGTAAAAAAAATTCTACTTAAATTACCTGTAAAGAAAAGCACGTTAAGATACTGCTTGACTTTAAATAAAAAATTGAAATAGAAATTTTGTTTTCCAAATTCCCACTCCTTACCCTAAACAAGTTTCTATTCTAGGAGACTCCCTTATCCTCAGTGTTAAGCTGCATGTTCATACATATAGAACTCATTTACTTAGTGGATAAAAATGGATTACCTTTGTTTTTTCTTGTGTTGTTTTGGATTATCTGCAAGCTTGTTACACCATTTCAAAACATGTAGGCATAAGCCATATATTCCTAAATAAATGCAGTTATTTTTGAGCTGATGATGTTTCAGGTTGATGGCCATGAGAGGCAGTGGCATGGTGTGCTTTGTGGCCAGCACCATGGTCCTGTTCACATGGAGCCCACCAAAGTGTGGATCTTCACACCACAGGTCTTCATCATTTAGTAGAACCTTGCTGAGGTAGCAGAGAGCAGAGCAGCCAATGGATTTCAAAATTTGCCTTTATTGGAATGCAGTTTATCATTTAACAATGGAGATTTGGTGCTAGCTCACTGTTGGTAAGTAGGATGGTGAAAGCTGTTTACTGTCCACTAGCTGCCTTCTACCAGCTGCTGAGCATCCACTACCACCTGCCAGCAAAGGACCCATCAGTACCCTCAGCACAAAGCTATCACTTTAGTACAGCGAGCTCCACTCCATCACCAGCCCAGTTCTCGCCTCCGCCTCCCACTACACACCTGCTGGCCCAGACACACTCTTGTGGCTCTCTGCTCCCCGAAAAATCCTGTGGTATGTGGTGGACAGGGACCAATGTTTGTCAGCTAACCTGAAACCTAAGCGAGGGTTCCCTCTGAGTCCTTTGTCCTTAGAGATGTGAACTATTTGCCTGAGTAGGGAAAATGAGAGCAACCATGCTCAACAGTCATTTGCCTGGTGGAGGTCCTGAGAGGCTGTGAAGGTGGAATTACACCTGGGCTTAGTGTGACCTTCTGGGGAGGTGGAAGCCAGAGAGAAGCAGAGGCAGGGGTATTATTGGGTGAAGCTGCCATTCCTAGCAGTGACTGGGGAATCCCTCAGCCTGCTGCCTTTTCCTCCTCTACCAATCTGTCTCTCAAAGTTTCTCCACGGTTTCCTTTCTGATTGTCCCTTAAGTGACTCATTGTCCAAGGTTCCATGTGACTCTCCCTTCACTCCGACACACCCCAGTTCTCTGCTCACTTCCGGGCTGCAGTCCTGTTCACTTGGCTTCTGACTTATTTGCTCCGTGTGTCTGTACATTCAACATTTCCCCAGTGGGATTTGCCAGTGATTAAAATTCCTCCTCCTGCTTCCTACTTTGGGTCAAAGATAAGCTCATGGCTTCAAGCATAGCACTTTAGCACTAGCTTTATGTTTACCCTGTACATTCTCTCCTTTTCTCCCAGTCCATCAATCATCAAATCTTCACATTCTTCTTCAAACCTAACTCTGCTTGCACACTCTCGGGACCCCTGTTAAGTCTTTCTCTACCTCCTGCCTGATCCATCCCAACTCTCCTCTTCTGTCTGGGAAGTAGCTCCACCACCCTGGACCTCCAGCATAAAATCTATATTCAGCCCATATTCAGGGCCTTGCTAGGTTGCTCCCTTACCCATTTTCTACTTTGTTCCCTCACATAGCTCCCCTTTCTCTCTCACTCATCCAACCTTGCAGTCCTTCTTGTATCCTTCCAATCTCATTCCTGCTCTGTCTTTGCCTAAACAGCCCCTCCAAGGAGGATGTTCTGCTGTGTCATTTGCCCCATCAAATGTCCACACATCGTTAAAGCATCCTTCCAAGCATTCTCTTACCAAGAAGCCTTCCCAGATCTGGCCAAGAACACGACCTCTCATGGTTGGTGCAAGTCTGCAAGGCATTAACACATTCCCCCTCTTGCTACATTAACACATTCCCCCTCAGTCTGCCTTTATGATTTGTATGTGTGTCTTTGTCTACCCTGTTACACTGCTGAACTCTTGCAGGGCAGAGTATTTTGCATGTCCACAACTGGCCCAGCAAAGCATTTCCCTTACCTTATGTGCCATACACATTGCAAATTACTTAATATTTTACACTAGTTTTTTTTAATTTTAGCTTTGTTCCATGCAGTAGTATCAGTGAAATCACAAGTGTCCCACTTAGCATCACCTTGTCCACATGAGTGGTGTGCAGATTGCTCTTTAGGATTCAATGTCCTAGAAGAGTGTCAAAATAGCAGGTACTTGGTAAAGCTGTCTTCATTGGCCTGGCTCTGAGGTTGAGAAATATGTTTGGCCCAAGTTCTTTTATTCCTCCCAAGGCATCTAGGCAGTTGCTTTTGGTTGGGTACTATCCTGCCTCCAACCAAAAAGATCATGGCTTCAAAGAAGACAAAAAAGCTTCTAAAGTCGATCCACTCTGGGCTTCAATTTGTTATAAAAAGTGAGAAGTAGGGTACAAAGTAAGATTCTGAGGATGATCAGACAGGTCATACTTCAAACAACTGCCCAGCATTGAGGAAACTGGAATATAGCACTACAGTACTGTGTATCCATCATTTCAATGGCAATAATATTGACCAGGGCACTGCCTGCAGAATATTCACTTTGGTTGTTAGTAGTTCTGGTAGCTCTGAATCAAGGGAAGGATGTCAGACAGACTGGAGAAAAGTAAGGCATGCACATTTTTTCTTCAATATTTTGCCAGAGATTGTTAAAAATAGAAGGGAAGAATAATATGGACTGGACTTTCAGAAGAACATGGTGGATAGATAACAGCAGCTACGGAGGCTCTCTGATATAGCCAGCTTAGATTCCAGGAATGGTGCAGTGTGGGGAGTCCTAAGCAGGGGGAGATATACCCTGCCAACCCAGGAATGAACTAAGCTGAGAGAAACCAACTGGAAATGCAATCCAGGGGCTACGACTGGAAGCGCTAAAGTCTCAGTGTCAAAGCTGGAATCAACACCTCTGGAAACCACGGCTTGAATTTCCTGCCACTGCTGCTGCATCTGAATTGGCACAGCAGGGATAGATGTGAAAGCTCTGAGAGTGGGAATAGGCGAACCAAATTGAGAGCAGAGCTGGTGGGGAGCCCTGCATCAACCTACAGTGAATGAGAGGAACGGGGACCCTTCCATAGACTAGGAGGCTCCAACAGAGGACATTCTGGGACCAGGCAGACTAGCTGGAACAGGATGCTGCAGTGACTTCAGTCACATGTTCCCCTTTCAAGTGGTATTGGTGGTTATCACTTGGCCTGGGTGACGCTGTGGACTAAGACCCAGTAGGCTAGCCCAAACCAGGTCCCTGCACCTGGCAGTGCACCCTAACGCAGCGAAGCCTGCAGCAGGTTGACTGACCTGGAGGGGCGGGACCAGCATAAGCTGCCCAGGTCTGTGTCTTCCTCGTACACTGCAGTGGGCAGAAACACCTAGCCAGCACAATTCAAACAAACTGTAACCAACAAAGAAAGAAAGAACCAACAAGCATGTATGCTTGTACGGAAGGAACAAAAATATGGGAAGAGGGCACAACAAGAAAGGGTCCTCAGTCCCCAATCCTGAGAACACTGATCCAGGAAAGGTAAATGCAAAGGAGAATGAGGACAGAAAACATGCAATATCTGACACAGCACAATAGACATAAAGCGGTATCTCCAGGACCTCATAGATGAGTTCAAAAGTGAAGTATTCAACCAAGTAAAGCAATATATAAGTAGAATAGTTAAAGAAATGCTAAGCACCTCCCAAGAAAAAACAGATGGTGGAATGGAAGAACAGAAAAAAGGGGAGAATTGTTTGATGGAGAAAATAGAGAAAACATATAATACATGAAGCAGGTTCAAAAAGATTACCAGGAAACTAAAAACTATTGAAAGCTGGCATAACAGCGTGAAAGAAACCAAGGATAGATTAT
Organism: Cavia porcellus; assembly: GCF_034190915.1. Lineage (NCBI taxonomy): Eukaryota > Metazoa > Chordata > Mammalia > Rodentia > Caviidae > Cavia > Cavia porcellus. The sequence goes on along the minus strand of NW_026947490.1, from coordinate 98,100,877 downwards.
CTGAACTGGAGGACAGATTTGTAATGTGGGAGCATGAAAAAAAAACAAAAATAACAAAGATGGGGCTGGGGATTTAGCTGAGTGGCATAAGCGCCTGCCTTGCAAGCAGGCAGTCATAAGTTCAATCCCTGGTACTGATAAAAATGAAAAAGACAAAAAAAATAACAAGGAAAGAAGCAGTAATAATACAAATGCTAGAAGATGATAAGAGGATCTATAACTTAAGAATTAAGAATGTAAAGGAAGAATCAGAGAAACAAACAAATGAGCTGCAAAGGCTATTCACAGCAATAATCAAGGAGAACTTCCCTAATATGGGAAAAGGTAAAGATACTCAGATCTATGAGGCATACAGGACCCCAGTCACCTACAATCCAAACAGAACTACACTCAGGCATATAATAATCAAAATTCCAGAAATCCAATATAAGAACAGAATATTAAAAGCTGACAGAGGCAAGAAATAGATCACTTACAAGGGAACACCCATCAGAATTACAGCAGACTTCTTGGCACAAACCATCAAATCATGAAGAGCATGGGGTAAAATAATTCAAGCTTTGAAAGACAATAATCTTCAGCCTAGATTGATATATCCTGCACAACTGTCCCTAGAAATTAATGGAGAAACAAGGTGCTTCCAGGATACAGAGGAACTAGGGAAATTTGCAACCACCAATTCAACTCTACAGATAATACTGCAGGACATTCTAAAAAAGAAAAATACCAAGATTCCAGAAACAGTGGCAGAGGCCACAATGAATGGAGCAGAAAGCGAAATGAAGAAGACAAACTGACAACTAATGACAGAAAAAGAGCTCAACAGAAATGAGGCAGAGAAGGTTGGATGATAGGAACAGCTATTTTGGAGAAAACAAGACATCATAATAGCTAGTGCTGATTTAATATCATCTAGTTTGGAAGTCCTAGCAAGCTTTTGTTCTTCTGTCTCCATCAGTCTTAGCGGGTTGTATCTTATTGGATTTTATTATATGTGATAATATAAACAAAAACTTTTATAGACAAGGAGATAATACAGAAACCATTGTTCATTTTCTGTTAATTGGTTCTAAATACCCTGTAATACTGTCATTCTCTTGAATGGTTTTACATTGTCTTGGTATGTTTGATGCTACAGTATACGAAGTTATACTCAAAGATTTCAAGGAAAGATACACTATGGTAACTACTTTTATGTCAGGATTTTCTTATGGTGAAAGACTGTTTTGCTTAAATGGTTATATTCTGACCTGTGCTGTTATGTTGTTATGTCCTCTTTTATCTCAGTCTCCTTTTTTTATTATTTATTTTTTTATTTTTATCTTTTTAATTGAGGGAAAAAATAAAAAATATCAGGATATATTATAGTAACCCACTTTGATTTCCTATTAACTTGATTTGAGACCCTATATTGCTCTCACCATCTTGTTTTGACTGATTTTACTCTATTGTGTTTTGCTGATAATACCAATTTTGAGAGTATAGGCAACGACTGTAAAGACAATAAGATTCACTATGATGCCCATTCTGGTTTGACTATTATCATTCTTTGAAGTCCTATAATGTCTCCAATGTTTTGGTTTTATTGGTTTTGTTCTGTACTGTTGGTTCAATTTTATTATAATTGATGATCTAGGCAATTATTTTTAAGAGAGCAAAAGGCATTATGGTAACCATTGTGAATCACCTGGTATTCTGTTTTTACATTATGTACTATGTCCATCCTTTTGATTTGACTGACTCTGTTTTGTTATGGCACATTTGGTTTAATTCTCTTCAAAAAAAGGTAATAAGAACTGTAGAAGTAATAAAACCCAAAATGTGTAATTGTCATTATAAAAAAGAGAGGAAAAGAAAGTGCTCTAAAAGATATAACTGCATGTATATTTAAGCATATAAGATAGATAACCATATTAGTCAGTTTTGTTGGATCACTGAACAGAACTGTTTGCAGTCTCACTGTTTGAATGTCCACTTATATGCTTTAATTTTATAACTTGAAGAACTATTTCTAAGATGACAATATGTAATCTATTAACTAGTGATTTCCTACTGTTTATTTTTTTTGAAATACTGTATAACTTGTACCCTTTTACTGTTTTTTTTTATTCCTTTTTCTCCTTAAAAAATTTTTTTAAAAAAAAGAATAATATGGACTGTTTGGCCTACACAAACCGATGTTTTTAGAGTGCCTGACACTTTTTTTAGAGGATGGAATTTTCTAGAATGATCTCCTTCATGTTAGCAATTTGTGTCCCTCCTTTTAAAAAGATAAGTATATACTCTTTAAAACAAAAAAACTGAAGAAAAAAAACTGAAACTTGAAAAAAGGTAATAGATAAATGCATAAAAGCACACTGCTATAAATTAACTAAAAACAAATTTTAAATTTTTTAAAAGCTATCTGTAAGAGTTGATTAAGAGCTGTGATGGCACTCAGAAGACTGAGGCAGTAGGATCACAAGTTCAAGACCAGCCAAGCTACATAGTGAAATCCTGTCCCAAAAGAAAAAAATTTTTAACAGATTATGAACTTGAATCATTGATTTTGTTTAATAGATAAAAACTGGTCTGTTTCAAGTGATTTGCCAAATGTACTTTTTATATAATGCAGCTACTATTTAACAGTAAAGCAAAAGAATATAAAGGAAGGAAGAGCTTATTGGCCAGAGCTTACAGGGTACGATTCAGGGTGACAGAAGTGACTGCCACCCTGAATAGGATCCTCCTTTCAGATCAGGTTAAAGAGATTAACCAGCAATGGGACTAAACAGAATTCATACCCAGAAGCCACCCTCCTCCTTGCCCTGAGCACTCAGGCTTCCTCACAGAGACACGCTCTGGCTGCAGAATCTTCTGTACACTTGGAGATGTATTCATGGATATATTTTTGTTAGACATGATAGATATTGCTTATTGTTTTAATGAGTAAAAATATGATTAATTTATCCATTTAGCTTGTTTATGGGTGTTAAGCTGCCTAAGGAGCCAGTGTTTTCATTTTGAGCAGTGGAAACTATAATCTGGAAGTTTATTTTTTCTCTTGAAAATAGACACATGCAGATCACTTATTTGAGGCTTTTACAGTCTTAAGAAAAGTGAATAGTTAATTCACTTTTCTGTGTTCATAAACTTAACTGGCAAAAATATGAGTGCTGATTTTGAAGTAACCACCCTGCTAAGAGCTAAGTGGCAGGGGTAGAAGAATGGTCTGTGTTTTGAGAGGTGTCCAGTCTGGAGGACAGCAGAAGAGCAGATGTCACAGGCCCAGTCTGCAATAAGGGCTAGAATAACGGCACAGGGCAGGGTTACCAGTCCAGTGGAGGAAAGGGCCCTGGTCTGCATCTGGGGGGCAGGATGAGTGAGCTGGGTTATGAAGAGACAGAAATTTTAGACAGAGAGAACAGAAAAGCAAGGACTCGCAGGCAAAAAAGAAAAGTGGCCAGCTGGTTTGGACTCAGATGTGATGGCCAACAGCCATTGTGGGGAATCTGGAAAGATGGGCCAGGATCACAGGGGAGCTCAGGATGGAGCATTCAGACTGCAGGTGGGTTGGAAAGGACAGAATGGGAAAGTCACATTTACAAGCCTTGGTGACCAGCTAGCTGTGGTAAAGAATGGAGAGTCATTCTTGGGCTGGAGGAGCCCTGGGAGGAGAAGCAGGATGGAGGTGGAGAAGGACATCAGTGTTGTGTGTGACAACTGGGAGGTGTGGGGACAGCTGGAATGAGCAGGAGGCTGGTGCTGCCCCAGGTCTGGAGCACGGGAGCAGCTTCAGCTGGGAGCGCAGACCTGGGAGACAGAGATGTAGAATTCAGGGAGCAGTGACATTCGAAGCATGGCAGAAGATTCTGTGGTGAAAACAAGGAGCAGGCAGGGGAGTGGGTACCAGGTCACCAAAGGAGGAGAGAAGTGAGGAGGGCAGGAGAGCACAGTGGCCAGGAAAGAGCAGGACAGGAGCCTGTCTCCTGGGTGGGGCAGCTGGGGAGCTTGCCTGGTAGGAGGGTGCCAGGCTCCAGAGCAGAGGAGAGGGTCACAAGCAGGGAGAACACAGTCAAAATGGGCAACGAAGTAGAAAAATGTCTCACGTTTCTTTCCAGCAAAAAACTCTCTTTTGCTAAAAGGATTTGAATTATATAAAGAGAGATTGTGCTTTATATCCCTGTAAAAAGATTTACTTTAAAAACCTTCCAAAATCTTCATAATGGCTGACAGGGAATAGTTGTGCAGACTTTAATTATTAATATGACTTGCATTTTTAAAAGTAAACATGTTGCTACTAGAAAGAATGGTTGTGTGTTAGTCAAAATCAACAAAGTAAAGAAATCATACCTGTATTTTAATAGGAAATCAGGTGGGCATCTCCTCACAATTTCTACCTCCAGCCAAGTAACAGTTATTTCCCACTGTATTAGTTTTGTTTTGTCTTTCCCCAACATAATTCTGTAGTTTTGGCTCATCAAGACATTCATTCATTCATCTCCACCATTTACTGAATGCTTGAATAACAATTATGGGAGCAGGGACAAGTTGACTGAGATAGTTCTTAAATAGCAAACCCCAACTCTGGCTCAGGTGCTTGGCTCCTCCAGAGACCCTGGGGTCTGGAAAGGTGTAGGGGGCCTATTGTTCTGTGCCCACTCTTGCTAGGGCAGAGCCTGCAAGAATAACATTACAAGCAGTGGCTGACATTTGTCGATGCTCAGTGGTTGTGAGTGGATCAATGAGCTATCAGATTAAGCCTAGTTGACAAGCCAAGAACCTCGCTCAAGCAACCCAAGGTTTCACCAAGGAGCAAAAAATTTTTATGTCAAATTCAACTGAGAGGATCAGAAACAATTATTCTCAAGAGTACCTTTCTTAGAGGCACTATGGCGACTACTATTATGTTAGATTATCTGGTGGTGAAACACAGTGATGCTTAAATTGTTCAGTTCTGACCTGTGTTGTTCTGTTACAATGTTCTCTTTTATCTCAATATCCCCCTTTTTTTAAATTAATCTATTTTCTCTCATTTTTTTAATTAAGGGAAAACTAAATTTAAAAATAGTGGTACATTTATAGTAACTTTTTTGTTTTCCTAATAACCTGATTTGAACCCCAGTATTGCTCTCCCCATCTTGTTCTGTCTGATTATTCTATATTCTATTTTGTTTGATAGTATCAAGTTTGAGGGTATAGGCAACCACTTTGAAGGCAATAAGATATACTATGATGCCCATTATGGTGTGACTATTACCTTTTTTGAAGTCCTGTAAGGTCTCCAGTGTAGGTTCTATTGGTCTTGTTCTGTACTGTTTTGATCAATTCTATTATACCTGATGATATATACAACTCAATTTAAAAATAGCAAGAGGCACAATGGTAACCACTTTTGATCATCTGGTATTCTACCTATGCCCACCCTTCTGTTCTGACTCTGTTTTGCTTAGTAGCGTTTGGTTTTATTCTCTTCAAAAAAAGTAATAAGAACTGTGGGAGTAATAAAACCCAAAAAGTATAATTGTTATTGTAAAAAAGAGAGGAAAGGAAGGTGGACTAAGGGATATAACCGCAGGTATGTTTGAGTGTGTAGGATGGAAAACCATATTACTGAACTTTTGTTGATCATTGAACGGAACTGTCTCCAATATCACTGCATGAATGTCCACTTTATATGCTTTAATTTTATAATTTGGACAACTGTTTCTAGGAAGACAATATGTAACCTATTAACTAGTGATTTCTTACTGTATATTCTTTTCTTAAAATTCTGTATTACTTGTACCTTTTTACTGCTTTGTTTTATGTCCTTTCTTTTTTCTCTTTAAATAAAAAAAAGAGTACCTTTCTTTCTTGAGTGTCAGTTACTATTATTATTCTTTTCATTTATTCTTTTAGTTGTTAGTTGAAGTTATGGCCTGTGTGCAGTGCTAATGTTTCTAAGCGCTTCGGGAGCCCCTGATTACTGCTTGGGGAAGAAAAAAATAGATCAAGCAAAGATACTTCTTACAACTATTAATATGAGATCAGAAACAATAGGAGGGATCACCTTGGACATTCTTTTAATGGCAAATATGTATGCCTTGCATGCTGCCTAGCACCTGAAACCTTCTTTATGCTGACATCTTTGTACTAAAGGAATATTATTATCATATCCTGCATGTTTTTTGTGCATGTTTCTAAAATATTTTGTGAGAAACTTTTATTTTTTTAGTTTTATTTAAAAGGAAAAAGAGAAAAACACAAAACAAAACAAAGCGGTGTAAGGGTACAAGTAATACAGAACTACAAAAAAAAAAAAAAACAGTAAGAAATCACCAGTTAATAGATTACATATTATCATCTTAGAGACAGTTGCTCAAATCACAGTATCAAAGCATACAAAGTGGACATTCAGACAGTGAGACTGCAAACAGTTGTGCTCAATGATCCAACCAAAAACATTAATATGGTCAGCTATCTAACACACCTAAACACACTTGCTGTTGTATCCTTTAGAGCTCTTTTTTTTCCCCTCTCTTTTTTACAACAACATTTACACATTTTGGATTTTATTACTCCTTAGTTCTTATTACTTTTTGGGGGGGGAGAGAATAAAGTCAAATATGGTAAAACAAAGCTGTCAGTCAAAACCAAGGATAGACATAGCACATGATGTAAAACAGAGTACAAGGTTATCAACAATGGTTATCAACTTTGTCTCTTGTTTCCTTAAAAAGAATTGTCTATCTCATTAGATATTATAAAGTTGGACAAAACAGTAGAGAACAAGATCAATAAAACTTAGGCATTGTAAACATTACAGGACTTCCAAAGGAGACAATAGTCAAACCAGAATGGGCATCTTAGTGAATCTTATTGCCTTCAAAGTAGTTGCCTAGACCCTCAAACTTGATACTATCATACAGAATGGAACAGAGTCTAATCAGTCAAAACAAGATCGTGGGAGTATTACAGGACTTCAAAACAAGTTAATAGGAAATCAAAAAAAGTTACTATTATATATCCTGCTAATTTTTTTAATTTTTCCCCTTAATTAAAACAAACATAAGAAATGACTAAATAATTTTTTAAAAGAATAAGGGGGAGATTGAGATAAAACAGGACATAACAATATAACAGTAGAGGTCAAAGCATGACTGTTTCAGCAACCTAGTGCTTCACCACCATATAACCCGACTTAATAGTAGTTACCATAGTGTCTGTCTTTTTCCTTGAAATATTTGAATAAAACTTCATATACTATAGCTTCAAGAATACTATAGCTTCAAGAATACTATAGCTTCAAGAATACTATAGCTTCAAGAAGCTAGAGTATATGAAGTTTTATCCAAATATTTCAAGGAAAAAGACAGACACTAATGGTAACTACTATTAAGTCGGGTTATATGGTGGTGAAGCACTAGGTTGCTGAAACAGTCATGCTTTGACCTCTACTGTTATATTGTTATGTCCTGTTTTATCTCAATCTCCCCCTTATTCTTTTAAAAAAAATTATTTAGTCATTTCTTATGTTTGTCTTAATTAAAGAAAAAATTTTAAAAATTAGGATATATAATAGTAACTCTTTTTGATTTTCTATTAACTTGTTTTGAAGTCCTGTAATACTCCCACGATCTTGTTTTGACTGATTAGACTCTGTTCCATTCTGTATGATAGTATCAAGTTTGAGGATCTAGGCAACTACTTTGAAGGCAATAAGATTCACTAAGATGCCCATTCTGGTTTGACTATTGTCTCCTTTGGAAGTCCTGTAATGTTTACAATGCCTAAGTTTTATTGGTCTTGTTCTCTACTGTTTTGTCCAACGTTATAATATCTAATGAGATAGACAATTCTTTTTAAGGAAACAAGAGACAAAGTTGATAACCATTGTTGATAACCTTGTACTCTGTTCTACACCATGTGCTATGTCTATCCTTGGTTTTGACTGACAGCTCTGTTTTGCCATATTTGACTGTATTCTCTCCCCCCAAAAAAAGTAATAAGCACTAAGGAGTAATGAAATCCAAAATGTGTAAATTTCGTTGTAAAAAAGAAAAAGAGCTCTAACGGATATAACAGCAAGTGTGTTTAGGAGTGTTAAATAGCTGACTATATCAATGTTTTTGGATCATTGAACACAGCTGTTTGCAGTCTCCCTGTTTGAATGTCCACCTTGTATTCTTTGATACTGTGATTTGAGCAACTATTTTCAAGATGATAATATGTAATCTATTAACAGGTGATTCCTTACTGTTATGTTTTTTTTTTTTGTAGTTCTGTATTACGTGTACCATTACACTGCTTTGTTTTGTTTTGTGTTTTTCTCTTTTTCCTCTTAAATAAAAAAAAATATTTCCATATCAAGAAGCCCAGAATAAAGCCTTTCCAATTAATAAGTGAAAACTTTATAAGGCTTCAAGGCCACATAATGGGGAATCATGATTACCACATATTTTTATATATTTGAATCATTACTTACATTAGGGAAACTATTCGGTATTCACACATGCGAGATTGGTTTATTTCACTTATGAGTATGGTCTCAAACTGCGCCCATTTATTGATAAATATCTCAATGTGATCCTTCTTTATAGCTGAATAATACTCCATTGTATAGAAATACCACAACTTTTTTATCCATTCCTCAGTTGATGGACACTTGGGTTGTTTCCAAGATCTGGTAATTACAAATTGTGCTGCTATAAACATAGGTGCACATATATCACTGTGGTATGATGCTTTCAGTTCTTCTGGGAATATGCGTAGAAGTGGAATAGCTGGAATAAATGGGACTTCCAATCCCAGCTTTTTGAGAAATCTCCAGACTGACCTTCACAAAGGCTGCACCAGTCTACACTCCCACCAACAGTGCAGGAGAGTTCCTTTTTCCCCACTGCCTCTCCAGCATTTGTTGTTGTTGATTTTCTTGATCCTGGCCATTCTTTCAGGAGTGAGATGGTATCTCAGTGTGGTTTTAATTTGCATTTCTCTAATGACTAATGATGATGAACATTTTTTCATGTATTTATTTCCCATTTGCATTTCTTCATCTGAGAAGTGTGCATTCATCTCAGATGCCCATTTTTGTATTGGATCTTTGAATTTTGGGGGTCTGAGTTTTTTTTAATTCTTTATATGTTTTAAACAAGAGTCCCTTGTCTGAGAGAGAGAGTTCACTATAATCTTTTCCCAGTTTGTGGGTTTTCTTTTCACTATGCTGGAGATTTCTTTTGACTGTGAGAAACTTTTAGATTATAGTTTTCTAAAAGTAAATGAAATAAAAGCACGATGAGAAATCTCTTTTTTGTCTTTGTTTGAGACAAAAAGTTCAAGCTGGTCTTAGGCTCACCTTGTAGCCCAGGCTGGTCTGAATTTGCAGCGATCCTCCTGCCTCAGCCTCTTGACCTCTGGGATTACAGGAGTTCACCAACACTCCTGGCAGAAATCTCATTTAAATACTATTTTCTTATGATTACAAAATAGTTTTCTGCATTTCCTCTTTTATGGTACTCTCACCACTCTTCCCACGTCACCAGATAACCTCAGGGGATGTCATGTATTCCCAGTGCCACCAGTGGTTTTGTCCCTAGGTCCCTCAAATACTTGGAAGGGGACATGTGAAAGTTTCTTTTGACAGAGTCCCTTGATCCTATTTCCAGTATTCTTTCCCATTTTACGAAACTCATAGCTCAAATGAACATATTAATCAGAAAAGCTGTGGCAAAAGAAGCTTGTCTTCTTAATCAAACTGTATGAGTCTAGAAATACAGGAAATATATCTTGCTTTCCAGCACCCTGAGCTAGAGGGCTTGGATGGGAGAGTGGTGTGCTCTGTGGATATACTGGTCCTAGCATCTGGGAGTGAGTTTCTGGTTTGATAGTTTTGTTTTTCCCCAAATTTACTAAATTTTTTTTTTCTGCAAGTGTCCTCTACAGTACAGAAAAGATGTGGCACTGAAAACTTTTTCAATTATTAAATCATCCAGAAAATTGACTGAAAGTTCCACGTGGACCTGTTGCTAATGAAAAAAAAAATGTAAGTACATTCACTTTTTAACAATATTTTACATGAACAGTTTACCTTTTAAAAATTATATGTTATTTTCCCAACTCTACCTAAAGCCATTGTCTTTCAAAAATTTGATGGCTGATTGTGTCATAATCATATCGGGTAGAAGAAAGCACTTCAGATTTGCAGAAAGTTTCCATTATGGTTTAGATCTGTCAGCCCTTTGCTACAAAGACTCATGTGGTCCCAGCAGGGCTTTTTACCGGTGACTGGATCCTGAGGGCCCTACAGCTAAATGTGTTGTCAGAAGGGAAGGTCAGGTGGAAGAAGAGGTGGGTCCATCCTTCCCTGCTTCCTCCTTTCACTCTCTGCATGACATGGGCAGATTTCTTCTCGCCAGACCCTGGCACCGTACCTTCCTACCAGCAAACTATGGACTAAAGGCTTGAGCCCCAATAAACGTGTGCTTTGAGTTGTGGGTGTCAGTATCATGTCCTGGCAGTGAGAGTGACCGAGACAGTAGCCCAGAGGTTTGGGGCTCCTTTGTATTGCTTCATTAGAAGATCATTTCTTTTCTTTGATCTTGAAATTCTGTTTTCCAATATTGCTGTATGTCTACTATATTAAAACTGATGAAGTATTAGGGTTATTTGCAGAGGCAAGTATACGAAAGCAATTAAATAGATGTTATAATTTTAAAAAGCATTTCTGGGAGAAATAAAGGAGGCTTTTGGTCTGAATTATTTATGCTGTTTATATTAATTCAGATCCCCGGGTAATTGCTCAGTGCTTTACTTGACCTTTCTACTTGTAAAATAAAAGATAAAAAAATTCTCCCTCCATGAAACAAAATGAAACAGAACAGAGAAAATAGAAGGCAAACATTTCTTTATCATCTTATTTTGTTTCTTTTTTTTCTCAACCTGTTTTTCTACTATCATTCGAATTTTTTCTCTTAGTTAATGTTTGATACTTACTTGACTTTTTTTAATATTCTTTATTTACTTTTCCAGGGTCATGATAGCAAAATACCCTACAGTGGGTGGCCTACACAGAAATTTTATTTTCACATGGTTCTGGAGTATGCAAGTCCAGAGCCGAGGAGCCTATGGGCTGGGTTCCTCTGAGGCTTCTCTCCAGCTCCTAAGTGACCACGCTGATCCTGGCTCTTCTTATCACTGGCCCTGTGTACACGCTCACTCCTGACCTCTCTCCCTCATGGGGACACCAGTCATATTGGATTACGGTCCACCTCGAGTGCCTTCCTTCTAATTTCATAACCCTTTAAAGACCTCATCTCTAAATATAATTACATTTCAGGAACTAAAATTTCAGCATGTGGTTTGGGTGCATTTCTTTATATTTTTATTGCTAGTTGTCTTGGTCAGCTGGGGTTGCTTCACAAATATAAACTGAGGGGCTTATACAACAGAAATATATTTTTCACTGTTTGAGAGCCCGGGAAATCTGAGATCAATGTACCAGCAAAGTAGTTTTCATTATGAGGCCACTTCTCTTATCTCGCAGGTGGACTGTTTTCTCACTGTGTGCTCACAGGACCATGCACATGCCAAGGGAGGGTAAGAGAATAGTGGTTGGGAGAGGAGAGGAGAGGAAGCAAATTCTTTTTCATGTCTTTATCGGTCATTTGTATTTCTTCTGAGAAGTATCTGTTCATTTCAGTTGCCTGTTTTTAGACTGGATCTTTTACTTGGGGTCTCTAATTTTTTTGAGTTCTTTATATATTCTGGATACTAGTCCACAGAGATGTAGCTGGCAAATTGTTTTCCCATTCTGGAGTCTGTGTCTTCACTGTTTTGGTAGTTTACTTCGTTATGCAGAAGCTTTTTAATTTGATAAGATCCCATTTGTTGGTTCTTGATGTCATTTCTTGAGTAGTTGGGGTTCTGTGCATAAATCCTTGTTTGTGCCTAAATATTATCTTCCAGCAGGTTGAGTTTCTGTTTTGACATTTTGGTCTTTGATTCATTCTTATTATAGTTTAGTATGTGGCATAATATTTGGATTTGGGTGCAGTCTTCTGCTTGTGAATAGCCTGTTTCCCCCACATCGTTTAAAGCTCAGGAGGCCATTGTTCCTCCAGGATGTGTTTTTGGCTGATTATGTCTGCAGTTGTTTCTGTGTCCTTTATCTGTTCCACTGAACCACATGGTGGTTTCTGCACCAGTACAGTGATGTTTTTTATTGCTGTAGCTTTGTAATAAAATTTGAAATCATAGATTACAATACTGCCTACTTTGCTCTTACTACCCAATGGGGTGGATTGGCAACTGGTGGTCAACTTATGGCACCCAGCAGAACTGAATCAATGTGGTGCTGAGTATAGAGGATCCACTTGAGGATTGTTGCCAACAACATAAAAAAGCAGAACGAGAGAGACAGAGTTGGTGTTGTTGATTCTTCTGTTGACATTGATTCTGCTGGAGGAGCTTCTTTTCTGATATGAACTTGGCTGTTCTCATTGCTGGAGGAGGTTGGGACCTCACTGTCACTGAAGATGACTGTGGTACTTTTAGGGGATCTCTGGTCTTTACTTTGAGAGTTGCTTCCTGGCTCCACTGCAGAACTCTCAATCTACTAGCAAAGATCCTTCGTCCTCTGGGCTCAGACTTTCTAGTTTCCTCTGCTGACCTTCGGGCCTTCCATGAAACAGACCTGCATGAGGCATTGTTGTGGGCTCTAGGCCTCGAGTTGGACTTGTAGGGTGAGTGAGGGAGATGCATTGTCATAAGCTGGAGGTCTTCAGCTCATCTCATGCAGGACATTGCTGTGGGATCCAGGCACTCAACTGGATTCTCTGGGTCTTTAGTGTGTGGACAGATTTCCTGTACTTTTTGTGTTTGACTCTTTGGGTGACTATTATGAAATGATTTTGTAAATTATGTGTCCTGTATTAAAGTATTTCCCTTGCAAACCCTAACTACAGCACTCAGTATTATTTTTGCTATTCTGGGTCTCTTCTGGTTCCATACATATTTTAGGATTGTCCTTTCTAGTTCTGTAAGGAATTATATTTTGATTGTGGTTGTATTAAATCTGTGTAGTAGATTAGAGAGTATAGCTATTTTGACAATATTGATTGAGTCTAACCTGGAACAAGTGACATCCTCCCACTTTCTGATGTCTTTTTTGATTTCCTTTTTCAGAGAAACTGTAGTTTTCTTTGTAGAGGTCTTCCACTTCCTCGGTTAGGCTGATTCCTAAGTATTTAATTTTTTTATGATAGTGTGCATGGTATTGTTTTCCTAATTTTTTCTTAGTGTGCTTTTATTGATGTACAGAAAAACTATTGATTTTTGTGTGTTGATTTTTGAATCCTGCCACTTTTCTGAATTTGGTTCAGAATTCTAAAAATCTTTTGTGGAATCTTGGTTTTCAAACTATAAAAGGTCATATCATCTGCAAATAGAAATAATTTGATTTAATTTTTTATTTTTGATAGGTATTCATATTTTTCTTTTTCTTGCCTGATTGCTCTGACTAATATTCCTAGTACTGTATTGAACAAGGATGGTAATATGTGGATATCTTTCTCTTATTCCTAATTTTAAGAAAAGTCTTCTAGTTTCTTTCCCATTAAGTGTGATATTGGCCATTGATTTATCATAGATGACTTTTATCAGACTGAGGTAACTTTCCTCAATACCTATTTTCTTCAGGTGTTTTTATTTTCTATCATGTATGGGTTTTGAATTTTGTCAAAAGCTTTTTCAGCTTGAAATGATAGTGTGATTTTTTTGCCCATGCTTCTGTTTATGTGGTATATTACATTTATTGACTTGCATATGTTGAACCATGCAAGCAACCCTAGGATAAACCTACTTGGTCATGATGCATTATCTTTTTGATGATTTGTTGAATTTTATTTGCCAATATTTTATTGAGGATTTTTTTTGTATCAGAAATTGAACTCAGGACCTTGCTCTTGCCAGGCAGTTGCTGTACTGCTGAGCTATATCCCTGGCTTTATTGAGGATTTTTGCACCTATGTGCACTAAGGAAATTGGCCTATAGTATTCTTTTTTAGTTGGTGCCTTATCTTGCTTTGGAATCATCATTGGGTTATTCATTTGAGATAGCTTTGTTTTTCTAATATGAGCACAACTGCAATAAACTTTCCTCTTAAGTATGTCTTCAACATGTCCCATAAAATCTGGTACATTGTATTGAAATTGTTTGAATCCAGGAATTATTTATTTACTTCTTTGATTTCTTTCTGTAACCCGCTGAGTGTGCAGGAGTGTATTTTAAGTTTCCCATGGTTTATAAATATTTCACAATTTCTTTTGTGATTGACATCTAGTTAAGTGCACAGTGATCTGATATCACACATGAGGTGGTTTCGATTCTTTTGTATTTTTTTAAACAGGTTTTGTGGATTTGGATGTGGTCTGTTTTGGAGACAGTTTTATGTGTTCACTGAGAAGAATGTATATTCTGTTATACTGCAGTAGAACAGTATCAAGTCTGTTTGAAGGTATGGTTCAGCTCTGATTTTTTTAAATTGATTTTTTGTTTAGTTGATCTGTCTCTTTGGGAAAGTGGGGTATTTGAAGTCACCTACTATGATTGTGTCTGTGTTTATTTGACCTTTTAGGTCTGGTGGTATTTCTTCTATGAACTTAGGCGCACTTGTATTTGGTGCATATATGTTTATAATTGTTTTGTCTTCCCGTTAAACTGTTTTTTTGTTTTTGTTGGTAGCAGAGACCAAACTCATGACCTTGTGCTTGCCAGGCAGATGCTTACACAACTGAGCTAAATCCCTGGCCCTAAATTGTTTTCTTAGCTAGTATGTAATGATCTTTTTGCTGCTTCTGACCAGTATTATCTTGAAGTTTACTTTGTATGATGATAAGATTGCTGCTTGTGCTTGATTTTGGGGTCGTGATACATGAAATATTGTTTTCTAGCCTTTGATTTTTCAGTCCTTGGATTTCTTTTTTGATTAAATGAGTTTTTTTAATGCAGCAGACTGTTGAACTCTGTTTGCTGAGCCAGTTTGCCATCCATGTCTTTTTACTGGGGAGTTGAGGCCATTAATATTGAGAGTTATTCCTGAAAGGTATTGATGTATTGCTGTCATTGCATTCTTGTTCTATTAAAGACTTTCTTTATTTTTCCTTTTTAAGTATTTGCCTTGCTTGATATATTCACTGAACCTGATGTTTTTTTTCAGTTTTGTTCTGTCTAGAATATGTTTTAGTACTTTTTGAAGTGCTGGTTTGATGTTCATGTATCTCTTAAGCTGTTCTTTGTTGTGGAATGTTCCTATTTCCCCATCAATTTTGAAAGATAATTTTGCGTGATTTATTAGTTGGGGTTGGAAGTTGTTTGTTTTTAGGGCTTGAAACACTTCACTCTAAGTTCTCTGAGCCTTTAGAGTTTGTGCTGAGAAATCTGCTGTAATCCTGATAGTTTACATTTATATGTGTGGGATTTTTTTGTCTTTTCTCTGACAGCTTTTAAGTTCTTCTGTCTTTTTGTTGGACAACTATGATGTGTCATGAAGAGTTTTTTTTTTTCATTGTAGTTAATTGGTGTTCTATAAAGCCTCCCTTAATTGTATACTTCAATCTTTCCTCATACTTGGAAAGTTTTCTACTGTAATTTTTGTAAATATATTTTTTAATATCATGTATACTGTCTTCTCAATTTTATCTGATGCAAGTTGGCCTTAGGTTAATTTTCTCAGCATCATCTAGTAGCTGTCAAATGAATTTTTTTGTTCTGTTATCATTTTTAAGTCTTCTGTGTTATTCCATTCCAGGCTTGACTTTGAAAACCCTCACTTCACATTGGTCATTTTGGAAACTTGCAAATTCTACACAATTTTTTATCTTTGGAATTTCTGACACATTTTTGTGCAATTTATTCTTGGTGAATTTGTCATTCATGTTTTACAACATTTCAGCCAGATTTTTCAATTTTTATTTGTTTCTCCCATATGTACATTGGTTAGTACGTATGTTAAGTTCCATCACCTTTTGTCTGACGTCCTATTTGAATTCACCTAATTTCTTTAGCTCTTCTTTAATTCTTTTTGGAAAGCTCTGCTATCTCATGTTTGCGTTCCTGTTTATCAGTGGATAGACACCAGATTTGCTTTGGAGAGTTAGAAGATTTTGAGGACTTTTGTTGCCTTTTTTCATATTTTTGTGCGTATATACATGTATATATACAATTTATTTTTTGGCACTGAGGGTAGAGGACAAATACAATCAGAAGAGTTTGTTATGAAGATGTCTTTAATTAAATCTACTTTTCAGTGATGTGTCTGTGGCTTCATTTGCCCAGGAATAATGTTTGTCCTCATACAGTTTCAATTTAATAAGGTTGAACTTTATCACTGTACTGTAGGGAGAGAATTTCTATTGGTTATAACAGTGTCAACAGAACTGAGCATACACAGTCACAAACATTTAACCTTGTTTTGACAATTTTATCCTTTTGTTAACATCCTTTACAGAATATATTGTACTGGGATGTGTGAGGTATGAGGATGTGGAGAGGAAGAATAAGGGAAAAGAGATATGTAAACGGGAAGAGAGGAAGATAAGATATATCACTAGGTTACAGAATAGGAAGTTGGGCTCTGTTGAAGTTACTGTAGAGCTGGGTAGCGGTAGGTGTAAGGGAGTAGTTTGGAAAACTGTGTAGTCAAGAGGATGTATGCCGATGGTTAGAAAAATATTTAGAGGTTAAAGGAGACTGTGAGCTTGCTAGTACCTGTTCGTATGTTTTTTGGTGGTTCATTCAGTTCCTCTAAGTCCAGTTTTGTTAAGGATTGGCCTGACATACCCTTAAATGGAACTGTTTAATTCATAGCACTGGTTAATTCTTATTCTTAATGAACTTCCACAGTATTCCATATGATTTATGCCATTAGATTGATGGAGAGGAGTTGGGAGAAAGCAAGAAGGGGAAAGTGGGGGGAAGAGGAAAACCAAGAATTAGGAGGGGGAAAGACGAAAGGACTGGACAGAAGACACACTAAAAAAAGGGAGCAGATCAAACTGGAAACCTTTGAAACTTAAAGTGTTATAACCGTCCAATACCAACAAAGGAGAACAAAAGAGAAGAGAAAGAAAAACAAAAACAAAGAATAGAAAAAAATCCCCAGAACAATAAAAATCCACCAGAATAAGCTACAGCAAACAAATTAGCAGGGTTACAGTAACCACAACTGCTAAAATAACTGTAGAAATAATAGTAAAACCCTTCCCCCGGTCGTTACAGCAGTACCCCGTGTCTCTACATAATTCCCTCTTTTGGGGCCAGCTGCCTGGTTTCCACTGGCCGTAGTTTCCTCCCGCAGAGACAGCTGCTTGTCCACAGTTAGCTCCTTCCTAATATGTGTCCTGGGCTTGAGCTCTGGGCACGTTCCCGTGTGCACCTCCAGGGATCTGAATATCCTGACTGATTTGAGGCTGAATATCATGGACTTCTCTCCCTCTCTCCTTCACTGATTTTTCTTAACTATTATGTGGCCTGGAGACCACTATTCCAGGGGACTGACCAACTGTCAGCGTTGCCCACCGAAACCACAAGAGGGTGCACTTTCTCTCTCTTAGCTCCTAGGAGCCAGCACTGCTGGCTTCTTGTTTTCTGATTTTGTTACAGAGCTAAGCTTCGCTTCCTTCTGCCATCCTGCCTCGCATTCCGGGAAGTCCCCTTCCTCCGTGGGAGGCCACTGACAACAGTGGGTAGGATGCTAAACCTTCCATGTGCCACATTCTCTTTGTATGTGGGAGAAATGGGGGCCTATTGTTGTTATTATTAAAATTGTCTTTTGGGAACCTTCTCTCTCTGCTGGTGCCTTCCACCTGCCAGCTCTGGGGACGGGAGCGCTGGTGTCTGACCATCAAATATTACCCTGTTCTGTTTTCAGTTTCTTTAAGTGTCAGGGTTGGATTCATCTACTTGCCATGCCCAGTGGGAAGGACAGCTTGGTTCTGATTTATTTAATAACTCAGACTGTTTCTGAGCGGCCACTTTTCTCCCTTCCTCAGCCTGGTTCTTTTCCACAATAGCGTGGCGCCAGGTCTGAGGTGGGGGGATGGGGTACCATGATCAAAACATGAACCGGCCCCACCACCGCCAAACTCTGGATTTTAGTCTTGCTAGGTTGTCTTTTGATGTATCATTACTGAAAAATAAAGACGATCTTTCAATCCTGCCTCAGGGTAACTGCTTTTCTTCAGTGAGGAATCAGAGATACTCATAGTTGCCCCCAGACTCTCAGGCTTTGTACTGGAACGTGTACAGATTACGAAACAAAACAAAACTTTCTTTAGTGAGAGAATAATTATGCTTTTCATTGCAGCAATTTACAAATATTCATCATGCAGGAAACCAAATGTACTTCACTGTCTGAGGATTTTTAATATGTGCTGTCTTTAGATTTTATATTTGGAAAATACATATAAATTGTATCTACAATAGTTGGAGCTAGTCATAGCACATCAGATCTGTTTTTGATTGTAAATATTTCAAGGATTCTCTACCAAAGCATTAGAAAGCTCAGAGAATAAACCACATACAAGTAAGTCAACTTCAGACAGACAGCTTATTTTTCAGCTCCTTCTAAGGTCCTTGAACTATCTTGACTTTGATAGACAGTGAAAGCCCATGAATAAAATAGTGTGGCTATAAGCCCTCCTCCTTAAACAAACCACGCTCTCTTTACAACTCTCTTCCCACTTGAAATTTCAGGATCACAACCAAATGTCCCTACGGCAATGTAAAGATTAAATAACATCTGTATGTTATTAAATACCCCTTTCACAGAAAGGGAGACAAACCTGGATGTTAAGTGACTCTCAAGGTTAGACCCACAGGGACTCCTGATACCCAAATGCAAGCTTTGGTTATGAGCTTGAGAGTTGGAGTTCAATACTTGAACTGGGCTTTACCTTTGAGGAGATCCTGGACCCCTCTTTGTTGTCCTGGCACATCATTTTATTCACCTGTAGAATGGGAAAAATAATAATAGTACATATCTCCTAGCATTAACCTCCACACTAGTAAAAGTCTAATGGGTTAGTTAAAATATTACCATCACTGGTTGATTTGAGACATCAGATTGCCTCCCTGTAAATCAGTGTCCTGGTAGCTTGAGCTTGAACTTGACATTAAACTGCAGTGTCCAGCCCACACTAGACACTCAGTAGCTGGTTGAAATATTTAGGTTCTCTCTTAAATTATCTCCTGAATAAGTTTTCCAGCTGTGATCAGGCCACCATCGTAGTAATCAACATTATGTATGTGATCCTTACTCCACTGTCTACCCTGCCTCTACAGCTGACCAGTACAACCTGAATCCCAGTGGGGAATGGCAGCTAATTCTAGGTAGTCCAGAGATAAGGGATGTTTGCTCTGGCTGGACCTGCTTATTGTTGGAAAGACCACCTATTATTTAGCACACTTGTAAATCAGCTGGAGAAACCCCAGGCTGGCTGAGAGATTCAGGACTTGTCAGCCAGACAGACGAGGGTGACCCAGCTCTGGGGACCTGGCAGAAACACAGCTCTAGGGAACTTACAAGATGAGATCACCTGTTCCTTTATCCTGGGAAATCAGTGACAGAGTCGCAATTCATTGGCCAATGGAGAGTAAGATTAGAACGAATGTCCTTAATAAATCCCCCAATGGGAAGCAGTTTTGCTTTCCCTCTGTCTCTCAGGGCACTTGGCCAAGTGGACATTGGAAAACAAGTTTTGGTGCCAGAGCTTTCGGCGTGATCTGAGGCTGCTTTTCCAGACACAGGTATTCAAATTTTCCAGCTTTCAGTGCACGACTCACTCTATCTGTGGCCTGGGAGTTGGGGGTGAATCTTAGCGGGATCAAGAGAAAAAAGATTAATAGTTTATTGTGCCAGAGCATACCCTAGCCTGCTAGCTCAGTCCGCTCCGCAATGCCAGCTGGTTGCTCTTAGCCGCAGATTACTTCCACTCCCAAGTCAGAGCTACTGTACTTTGAGACAGTACATGGCAGGGAAAGTGGAAACCAGTAAGAGCTGGGTGCTTGACTTCCGCCTCCAGCAGCAGGCACAGAGCCACATTTCCCACATCTTTCCTACTGGATGGCACAAAACCTTTCTCTTGCCTTACCTCTGTTTCTGTAGTCCTGCTATTTCTCAGCCTGCCTTGATTAACCAGTGACCTCAGAAATGCACATGCTGCTTGAAGATTAGAAATAACAGACTTTAAACTTCATTGCAAGGCTTTAAAGGGAAAGGTAAATGACAGACCGTAACCCATGCGAGGATGATGCCACGCAGGAGTTTTCTTGGTGCAGGGGAGGGGTC
Organism: Cavia porcellus; assembly: GCF_034190915.1. Taxonomy (NCBI): domain Eukaryota; kingdom Metazoa; phylum Chordata; class Mammalia; order Rodentia; family Caviidae; genus Cavia; species Cavia porcellus. The sequence goes on along the minus strand of NW_026947490.1, from coordinate 98,080,571 downwards.
ACCTCGTGGACACAGAGTGACCCTAAATGGAGGGAGTCATGGGTTTATAAGCCTGGAAACTACGGTTGGGGGCATGGGTGCATGGGCCAGAACAGCTGTCCAGGGGCACACAACAGGTATATTTTGGAGTGGAGCTGTGAAAACCAGGAACATCTCGGTGGGCACTGAAGTTCTTGGGAAAGTACACAGATGGGAAAGTACACAGTCTTTGTGGTCGGTGCTGCCAGCTCTCTTTGTGGATGGTTTTTGCTTTCCAGCTTCTGCAAACACTTGTGTGAGGGGCTGGGGATTTAGCTCAGCGACATAAGCACCTGCCTCGCAAGCAGGTGGTCGTGAGTTCGATCCCTGGTACCGATAAAAATAAAAAATAAAAAAAATTTTTAAAAAAACTTGTGTGGGTAGCTAAAATGCATCCTCTAGCAAGCTGCTCCCTTGTAACCCTCTCCACCCCTCACATAGAAGCTTGGTGCCCTTTCATAAAGTGCATAGTGTGACAGACTTTGAGCGCCTGAATAGATGCTAGTGATCACTGACCACCAGATCCCACACTGTTTGCCCTGCCCACGGCCCTCTAAGCAAAAGTGCAACTCTGTGTGTGGTGGCATGGCTTGCACTATGTGACCCTCTTCCTGACTGTTGCTCTTTTATGGAGAAGGGTGATTATGCCAAGCACAGAAGATCTGAAAGCTGACAGCCCCATCAGTTGGCCTGATGCTACAACTTTGCTCAAGAGCGTGGCCATGACTAAATGGAACAATTGAATATTTTTTCTCTCTCTAGAGTTTGAACCTGAATCAAACAAGGAGAGCTAGACAGAGAGCAGAAGGAAATAAGGAAAGACGTACAGGGCAGCCAAGCCAGGCAAGGGAACAGACAGGACAGTGGCCTTCCACTGCCCAGGGTAAGGGCTGTCCGGCACTGACACCTCAGCCCCTCTCCAGATTCCACGTGCATTGTGGGCTCCACTTGCACAGCCTGGCTGTGGGGTGTCTGCCTCTTGTGTCTGTAGGTGTCCCTTAGCAGGCAGCCTCACCATCCGCTCGCGTCTAATACCTGAGGGAGGAAACTAGAGTTGATCCGATCTCTTACAAATGAGGCACTTGAGGCACAGGTTACCATGTAGGTTACAGAATCCGCTCCTGACAGAGTTCATACAAGAAGCAGGCTATCCAAGGGAGGCGGCCAGAGGCCAGGGGTGAGCAAGAGACAGAAAGGTGGCAGTGACAGAGACAAGGAAGGTGGGAGAGGAGACAAGATGATGATTGATCACTCAAAAAAATATGTAAAGGCCAAGAGTTGAGTTCCAAATTGCTTAGGCCCATTCCCACTCATGACTTCTCCACAGTGAGTTCTGGGGATAGAGGACGTGTTCCTGCTGCTTCCTCTGTCTCTCTGACCTTCCCCAGCAGTGCCCACAGGGAACAAGGCTCAGGAAAGGACAGAGGGAATAGGAACATCCAGATGCAGACTGGTGTGTGCTGCAGGCAAGTCCTGACTGTGCAAATACCTAAGCACCCAGAGAAACCTTGTTGCCTCTCCCTGGTTTAGTAGAAGGGCACTAGTTTAGTAGAAACTAACTGGTTTAGTGGAACTAGGGCACTGGTTTAATGGAAACAGCCCATAAGGAACATCAGTTGGAAAGGTCTTATTCTGAAAGGCTGCCAAGCTAGGGAAGAATGACCAGGGCCAAACTACCTGGGTGGAATCATCCCTACAATGGTGTTTCCCTGCTTGCAGGCCCATGGACACGGTGCGGATCGCTGTCATTGGAGCAGGTGTGATAGGGCTCTCCACTGCTGTGTGCATTTCCCAGCTGGTGCCCCAGTGCTCCATCACGGTCATCACACACAAGTTTACTCCGAATACCACCAGTGATGTGGCCGCTGGGATCCTTATTCCTCATGCGTATGAAGGTGAGAGAGGGATTTCAGCTCTTCTGATAGAGGGTGGCAGTGTGTCCACCCAGAAGGCTGGTGGGTAAGTGTACGCAGGGTGCAGCTTTGGCATTCTGATAATGGTTCGTTGGGAAAGACTCAGTGACGCCACAGTACAAAAACAACTTCCAAATTGCAGTAGTGTAAGAATCAAAGGTTTCTTTTTGCTCACATCACACATCCATTGAGCCTTGGCAAGTGTTCATTGGTCAGCTGGGGACATAGGCCAATGGCACAGCCAGCATCCTGATTATCCTCAAGGCCTGTGTACAAGAACAAGAGGGCTCCTGAGGTCTCTCCTCTGTGGTTAAGCACTCTGGCTAGAAAGCGAGCTTCAAGTCTCTGGCAGCTCACTGAGAGAGCTACTCACATGCTCCTGCCCCTCAGAAGGAGAGCAGGACGTGCAGCTCCACAGGGTTCCCAGAAGACGGGCAGCAGAATATTCAGTGACTGCACTAACAACTGCACAGCTGACGGTTGAGTCTTTCCACTGATGTCAGTAATGACCATCAAGTCAGAAACCACTTACAAAAATTATTAACTTTTAAGGTATACACCAATAAGCAGTCAAGCTTGGCATGATACCTATAATCCTGGTGTCCCCAGTCAGCTGAGGAGTCCTTTGCTCAATTCAGATAGAAATTCTAAATCAGCAAAATGCAGCTCTGCTAGTGGACTGCCGGCGGCTGCTCTGGGCACTGCCCGTTGCTGTCACTCAGAAGGTCCACTGACTCTGCAGGGGCTACTGGCTGTTGCTGATCTTGGTCAGCTGCTGGTCTCTGGAGCTCATTAGGGCATTAGGGTTTGGCAGACAGCCCTGGTGCCCCTCTCTATGTCCTTTCCACCTCCAGTGTTGCCCTGGGAGGCACTAGGACAGCTCACCTCAGTGTCCCCCCATCATCTGCAAGGTTATGTCATTCAGTGTGAAGACCCTGCATTCAATCCCCAGTCCCACAAGCAACAACAAAGGTTAGCATATATTTAGGGCTTAAGATGTATCAAATTTTGCACACTCCGTGCATCCTTTCCTTTCTGTGACTTGGGAGGAGGAATTATCATCCCATAGGAACCAAATCAACTTTGCAGCCACCAAGGGTCACACTGCCTGTCTCCACTTCAACATTCCTATTCCTTTTTCTTTTTAGCTTTATCCATTTTTAAATTTATTTTATTTTAAGCAGAAAAATCAAGATGCAAACAGTTAAAAAAAAAAAACAAATGACGATGACTACAAAAACAAGGGCAATGTAGGATTTCAAAGCAGATGATAGGAATTTAACAATGATGGTTCTATTGCGTATCGTTGTCCTCAAAGTAATTGCTCAGGCTACCAGACATGGGCATGAAAAATACAGTAGTTTTATTTTTTTAATCAAGGCTTTACCTGCACCCCATTTAAATAATCAAATAACTTCCTTAAGTTTAGTTACAAAACCTAACAATTTCGAACATGAACATTGTCCTCTGCTTTTAATCTTTAACACAAGAATTAGTCTTTGGGTTATTTCCTCCCTCTGACACCTCTGCCCTCTTTCTGGAATTGCTACTTTTGTCCTGGAAGTTCTTTTATTCCCCGTTTCCTCTCCTATTTTTTCTTTCTCTATTTTACTCACTTTCTTAGAGATGCTCTCAATTTTATCTTTTACCCTGATACTGGATTTTTTAAATTTTTATTATAACATTTTTAAGATTCCAAAGCTGTTTTTCATTTTCTGTATTTTCCATAGCTGTAGCTATTTGTGTGCTACTTAGCTTTCTGAAGACATTAATAATGACCTTGAAAGTCTTTATTCCTGCACAGCTTTTTCTGTTTGTATATTTTTGTTTTTTTGAGACAGGAGCTCATTATGCAGTTCTGGGCTCACAGTGGATCCCAGACTAGTCTGGATCTCCCAATGATCCTCCTGCCTCAGCCTCCCAAATACTTGGAACACAAGTGTGCACCACCATGCCCTGCTCTGCACAGTTTCAGTTGTATCCAAGTTACATTTTTTTTGCCTGACATCTCATTTTTCATGATAGAGGTTTCCTTGGCCTGTCTGAGGACGTTATAGGCAACAGGGGATTGTGAGAGCTTATTGCCTGTGAGCTTCATTAGAGTGAAATGCCAGGGCTGTTCAACTGGGGAAGCCTTCTAACATTATGTTTAAGTCTTTCTTCTAGGATGGGGCATGTCCCCAGAGAAGAAGTTTCCAGTCTCCTGCCTGGAGAGGGTGAAAGCTTGGGCTCAGTATTCTAGAAGGATAAAGGGAAAGAAGTTGGACCTCAGCATCAAGCATGCATGTTTCCTGTTCTCTTGGTTTTAGCCCATATTCCTGCCTTTTCCTGTGTTTGGTGTTTTCAGTTTCAGATACTTCTGTTCCACCTAACAGAGAGTCAGTCCATCTTCCACCAGGGTAGGGAGGGCAGTGACCAAGTGTCCAAGAACTTGACTGCATCAAGAACTTGCTCAAAACTTGAGCTCCCTGGCCAAAACCAAGCCCAGGAACTAGATACTGGTTCACACGAGGTGCCTAGCTTTGTCTAGATTTCTTGTGACCATTTCCCAGAGCCCGTTGTCTTGCAACCAGCTTGAGTGAATGGTCAGAAGCTGCCTGGCCATATAGATCATCGAAGAAGGAGACTCCTCTAGAAGTTTTAGACTATGAAGCTCGGAGCTCTCTCTTTGACTCGGCATACTAAACCAGAGTCTTTGATGCTGAGATTTTGGTCTCCTCTTTGAGGTTCTTCCCTGGACATAATTCAGGCTAGTCCCAGTATTAAATATCGCCTGCCTTCACAGATGTCATACCATATAGCAGTGATGGAAAATGTTTCAGAACTTTCAATGATACAAACAGCCCACTGCAGCATACGTACCTGAGATTCAGCACCATTGCCATCTGGGGACTATATCTCTCCAATATAGTGGTTGTGAGGATTAAATAAATACATATATATAGCACTCACAAGAGTACCTGGAACATAGCACTGTATAAGCATTTGCAATTATCCCTGCCTCTCTGCTTCTCTTTACCAGCATTTGAACATGAACTGGATCCCTAGGTGGGTTGAATTGTCTGTTCTTTACGGGTGACTCTGCATCATATGAATCTTGGCCACTGTTTTAAGTTTGGGGTGCATATTAAGGAATGCATTCAGTACCTCCTCTTCTGTGGTATAGATTGCTGGAATATTATCTGCTTGGGGTCTAACATAGGTCTTTCTGCAGTTATCATTTATTTCTGCTTATTTCTAAGCCAATAGCTTTTGCTTGCAATTTGGGAATACAATGGAATTCACATCGACACATTATAAAGATGACAGTGTAGATGTAGTACTTAAAATATTCATCAGCTCTGTAAAAAGTGTATCATTTTGTAACCTGGTTGCTGATAGGCTTTCGTTGACCCCAGGGAGTTGTCTGGGAAGCAGGATGTCTCTGAGAGTCTTTCCGTCTGTCCCACGAATTCCAGGGCCCTTTTACCTCAGTTCCCTCACACCATCCCTCAGGATTGCTGTTCTTTGGTCCTGGCATGTCCAGGACTTCCTCACTGCCCTCCCCCAAGAGCCAGATGGCCACATCCTTCACTCACAGTTGAATTTGTCTGTGCCTGTGGGTTCTGCTCGCTCTCTGTGCCTGCACTGAACATTATTATTTTGGGGCTGCCATGCCTCTTCTCTCCTTCCTCCCTCAAAGGCTTGTCCCTGCAGCGGGAGATGCAGCCAGGTCCAATCCCTTGTGCGCTGGCAGAGATGCCTGGGCAGTGGTGTGGTCCCCACAATGACTCGCTGACTTTGGTCTGTGATTTCACCACATGGGGGTATTGTTGGGGGTGTTGCAGCCCTGGTTGTGGGGAAATCTGTCCTGCAGAGCTTACCTCCACAGCATGGGTCTTGTTTCATTGTATTAGTAATGTGATCCTGGGCTTCCCAAATTCATGCAATTTGTTTTCTGTCCTGGTGACCTGGGCCCTACAAAACCTCGCCTGCCCACTACCCATCATCTTTTCAGCCCCAACAAAAGAGGTCCTGAGCTTTCTCCTGGCATCTCAAGTATGTGTCAACTGATCCCTCAGCCATGAACTCACTGCTCGGGCTGCTCGGGCTGGCAATGGACCCTTCAGGGACCTTCCAGGTGGCTCCCTTTAAGCTATGCCCTGTATGGCCTGTTTCCCCTTTCTGGATTTAATCATTGTGTGAGCACACTTGGACAGCGTGTAACAACAGTCAAAGCTGATGGCGGAAGCATCCTCCAATCCCAGAGTACTTGATTTAAATGCTCATCCATGACCCTTTATGTTTTCATACTTTCTAAGAAGGAGCTTGTTGGAATCATAATCACCATCATGACTCCCTTCCTGTCCCCCTCTGCCCCCCTCCCTGCCCGCAGGTACACCCATTTGTACACAGAAGCGCTGGTTTAGAGAGACCTTCAATCACCTGTCTTCAGTTGCCAACTCCACTGAAGCTGTAGCTGCTGGGGTCCACCTGGTGTCTGGGTAAGAGAGAGCAGCTGAGGTGGTTTTAGAATTAAAAAGAATCTGGATGGATTATAGAGTTCAGCATAAAATATTTGTTGAATATATGCTCAAAATTAGATTGGGAGGATTTAGAAGGGACGTTTTAGAATTTACTCTAAGGAATCTGAAGACAAGTTCTAGCATTAGATTTTTAAACAATAAACGACCATATCAATTTCTCATTACAAATACTTTTTAGTGTTTCCTCGGGGAATGTGCAGTGATTTAAAAATACATGTACAGCAAAAAACTAAAATCCAGACTCAAACCAAAATGCCCCACCAAGCAGATAAATGCTGAGTTTGGGCCGTGTAGGGTGATGGAAGGCAGACAGGGATGACTCTGGAATGGGTGCAGACCTAGGAGAGACAGACAGCTTATTTGCTATTCCTGAAGAATGAGGCTTTCCAGAGAAATACCTTTTGTGGGTCACTAATTTATCTTTTAAATGACATTGCGGGGGAGTATTTTTGAAATGGTTAGCACACTTCTGTTTGATTTTTAAAGTGATTGTAGGAGACATACATAACTAAATAAAAGGGTTTGGTTTTGTTTCTCTCTGTCTTATTTATTGATTGATTGATGATTGATTGATTGAGACAGAGTCTCACTATATAGTTCCACCTGGTCTTGAATTCACTATGTAGCCCAGGCTGGCCTCAAACTCATGGTGATCTTCCCACAGCCTCCCGGGTGCTGGGGTTACAGGCATGCACCACCATGCCTGGCTTAAATGAAAGTTTGAAAATAAATCATTTTAGCTTTCTTAACACAAACTATCTCTTAAAATATGATGAGGTGTTCCCACATCTTTGATTTCATTTTAGTTTATTAGTACATGTGTGTGGTATACAATGCTTCTGTTCCTGGTGAGAAGTTACTGCATGGACATAACACATCTGAAAAATATTGCCCACTTCGTCTTTTGAGGAAGCTTCTCGCTGACACTGTCTGTTGTGGGTACGCATGCCTACTCTAAAGGGCGTCTATGCTTTCCCTTTTGCCTTCCCTCACTGTATAAAACTCAAAATTATATTGATGGCAGCAGTTTCCCAGAAGCCCCTACCCTACACAGTGGTTTTGTTTCTCTATCAAGCCAGGGATGGACACTCAATTTAAGATTCTTGCTATCGTAGAGCAGTCATGGTTGGATTTATTGACGGAAACAATCAATACTTACAAATCCAAATGCATGTGTAGCATCTGCTGGTCACATTGGTACAGGCTCCAGGTTAACAGCCATTACCACTGCAGGTGCATCCACGGCCAACACATTGTGAGCCAGCAGGGCTGCTGTGTACAACTCTTGGCTTTTTTCTACTCCTAGAGTCAGACTTGACGAGCTCAGTTTAACTCATGATTTGAACTCCTGCTTCCTGCATGTTGCGTGTGTAAGCAGGCCTGCAAATTATCCCTATGTAGAGGGATCCCTATTTGTTCAAAATTGAGGCCAGACTTTGATGTTTTGCTTGCAGCTTATGTAAGCCACTGTGAAAACAGAAAAATCTTCCCTCAAAAATACAGTCTAAAGAAAAGTATGTTATTGCTATTTATTTATTTAAGTGTTTGCAGGCTGGGAATTGAACCCAGGACCTGGAACATACTGAGATAATCATCAGGCTTGCATGTTATTTTAAAATGCCATATTCCTCCAATCGTAAACATTCAAAATTTAGCTTTTAAGTTATCTGAACTCAAGAGAATCAAAGAATAGATGCTGTTCTCTGTGTTTGGAAGAGGTACATTTTCAAATGACTCAGAAAATGTCAAATGAAGCTTACTAGAAATACATTATTTCACAAAGTTTTAGGAAAATTTCTACTCCCTGTGTTTGAGTTGGCAGATATTTCGAAGCATTCCTACAGAACAAGTGCCATTCTGGGCTGACGTGGTTCTGGGATTTCGAAAGATGACCGAGGCAGAGCTGAAGAAATTCCCCCAGTATGTGTTTGGTCATGCCTTTACCACCCTGAAGTGCGAAACCTCCATCTACCTGCCATGGTTGGAGAAAAGGTCAGTTAAAGTGGTTCTTTGCTGCTTCTTTGATCTGTCACAATTATAAAGAACTTCATAGCTATTTGTAAAACACTTACTGGAAATTCTCTGGGATCCCAAGGGCTCTTTGCATCGTGTCTTGCTGCTCATAATGGCTGGGCCCTGACTTTGTAAAATAAGCTGAAGATAATGTTTGTGTCACAAGGACTAAGTCCACATCAGGCACAGGGTGAAGTTGGAGAATTTGCTTCCAGCATAAAATGACGCAATTGACTTTAATTCTATAGATGAGAAAAGCTTATGTTACATAAATGACTTGATTTTTCTTATTGTTGGTAAAAAATAGCTTCATTATTTTCTTTCGTCATGAATAAGAACTCTAAGTTTGAGGTCATAAGCAAATATACAATTGCTTCTTTTCTAAGCTCAGTCCTTAACATCTGTAGTTTGCATTTTTTTTTTTTTTTTTGGTCTTTTCTTTTCTTTTTTTTTTTTTTTTAATCGGTACCAGGGGTCAAACTCACAACCACACACTTGCAAGGCAGGCGCTTATGCCGCTGAGCTAAATCCCCATCCCACGTAGCTTGCATTTTGGCTTGGTTTTCAGGCCTTCCTGTTTCTAGCGAGGAAGCATATTAGTATTTTTTTCTGAGGCCTATCAACAACTCTCTCCCTTATTTAGTCTGGACATTACAGGCAGGTTGAAGGTTGTGAAATATAGGCCATTCTACCCGCAAATCTGTGCTCAGGTCAAATATCCCTTATGTGAAATGCTTGGGATCAGAAGTGCTTTGAATTTGTATTTCCTCGGGTGGAGGAATATTCACATATTCAGAATGAAACCAGTGTCCAACCATATGGCCAGGGGGGTGAAAGAAGGGGCGTCCGCCCCTGTTCTCCTGTGAGAAGCCTGGCAGGTCAGAGAGGCAGCCCGGGACAAGCCCTCTAGGGCAAGGATTCCAAACTCGAGGGGGGAAGGCCAATGTGCTGGGGAGGAGGTGGGACGGCGGTTCACACTGTGTCCTGCCACCCACACACCTCCCCCCGGCAGACCCAGATGGGCAGCTGCACAATCCCTGCCTGTTCCCCACACGCAGGATCTGTTTTGTTGCCTCCTACGCCTCTTACACACAATGCAAGTGTTCCGCCTTCAGTGTTCTGACTCAAAAATCAATGTTTCACTCAGCAAGCCACACAGCAGCGGCTGCAGCCGCAGCGCTCTCCCTCCAAGCTGACACCAACTGCCAGGAAAAATCTTTTATCAAAACTTAGTTCTTTAGCATTTAAACTAAATACTACAGAGCAGAAAGTCTTCTCAAACAATGCTCAGTAATACCCAGAACAAAACAACAAACAAAAAACCTCCAGAGTTTTGCTCTCACGTGCAGGTCATATTTTGTACCTTCAGATGGCACATTCTGCTGCCTTGTTACTGTCCCTTCTAGGAAATGAATCACAGAGGCCACCCGTCTCCCATCAGGCAGTCTACCTTAATAAATGCTCCTGGAGCCACCAGATGCCTTTGATGCCATTCAGAAAGCTGCATGGCTTTTCTGTGCTGGGGTCTGCAGCTCAGGCCCACTGATGATTTTCACCAGCCCTCATTCTGTGGTCCTGAGGAGCCCCATGCTGACCACAGGGACACCAGGCCAAGCTCTCCCCATTCCTCCTTGCCCACTCCCTGATGAAGCCTCTCCGTGACTTTTTCTGTCTCCCACATTTTTCTTTTTGTACATCAGCCGTAGAACAGGCTGTCCCAGCTTGACACAGCCATCTTGCAAAGGTCTCTTCCTGTGTGGCGCAGACCCCTGTTCTTCCTGCCCAACACACAGCAGGCCTGGTGAAGCACACCCTCCATCCCCAGGGCCTAGGATCACCACTGCCCTTCTCACAGATCCCAGCCAGAAGGGCAGGAGGCAAAGGGCCCCAGACACAGGGTGGAATAGAAGCTCTCCCTTTTTAACCTTTCTAGGCAAGAATGAAGTGGACGTGGAAAATGGCTGTGCTTTTTCTGATGATGGTTGGTGATGGTTGATGATGGCATAGGTGTGGCAGCCATGTAGGGTACAGTAACCATGCAGGATTCCACAATGGATGCCCTGAGGGTTTCTTGCCCTTGACGCCACTTGCTTGATGGACTGAGGGTGCATGGCTGCCCCCTCCAGGACCAGCCTGCTTGTGCAGTCCCTGACCTCATGTATACTCCCACTTCCTGTAAGGGACAGGAGGCTGCTCCATGCTGGAACAGAGCTAGGGACGAGCTTATGGGATAGACAAAGCCTGAGTAGATACTTGGAGAACTGTGAAATAAAATATGATTGGCTATTATTATTATTATTATTGTAGTAGTGATTGGCCTCAAGAGCTCACGTATGCTAACCAAGTGCTCTGTTATAGAGCTGTACACCATCATTCCTTTTATAAAATTTTTTTTTTTTGGAGATTGGGCCTTGTCAAGTTTTGTAGGATGGCCTCAAACTTGTAAACCTCCTGCCTCAGCCTCCCTAGTAACCAAGATTACAGGTGTATACCACCATGCCAAGTAAATGAAGATAAGTGAGGACTGGAATTGTCAGATGAGATAACATTTTCAGGATAAAACTAGACTCTATTCATTTAATTGCCTTGTAAACCTAAAATACATTTTTGAATTCTATGATAAGTTATTTGGGATAGCACCATAAAGTGTCACCATGAAGAAACAGTGGGTTATCCCCCATAAATCTGTGTACGTAAGTAATACTGCTTGCTGAGATTTAGTTTTCTTTCTTGTTTTTAGACAAACATACTAACCGTAATTAATTTTCAGATCACCATTCATAAGGCATCATTCTTCAGATTGAAAGCAAGGAGTGATTTTAAAACTTGACTGTGCTTCCATAATACACTGCGCACCTGCTCTGAAGTCTTTCCACAGGGCATCTGAGTGCCCGTCCCACCTTTGCCAAACTGTCTTCATACAGTGACTCAAAGGCTTGCTCTGTTTGCCTCATTCCAGCTAACTGTAGGATCATGGTCCCACCTCGGGCTCAGAATTGAGCTGGCGCCACACGACAGTGGGGGAGAGGGTCCCCCCCACACACACACTTCCAAATCCTTGGCTCCCAGGTGGCCCTGGTAGGGCTCAAGCTTCTCAGTGCTCTCAGTGCCCCAAGCCTCAAGGTCATGCACCTGACAGGGGACGCCAAGGGGACCTGGGCCCCCAGTGGGTGGGCAGACAGCTCCTTCCTCCTGGCAGGGTTACAGAGCTGCATCCAAAGCACCTGGTCTGGAGAGGCTGCTCACACATGAGAGGACTTCTCACCCAGTGTGGGCCAGGGTTCCCAAGAAGGAGTTTTCACTGTCTTTGTGTAAGCCAGAGGCCTCTCTGGATCATATTGTCCACTCAGGTCTACTCTGTCTCAAGGCAATATTAAAACATCTAGCTTTTCTCAAAGTACAAACCACTCAGAAATTTTAAGTGATCAGAGAAGACACTGTTTTCAGTTTTTGAGTTTCTGAGGCAATTAGAGTTTGCTTCAGCAGTTGGGTGCCGGACCCACAGGCTGCAGGCTCTGTGCTGGCGCTGTGGGTTTAGCTGTGCTGTGGCTGTGCTCCTTCCTGCCCTGCCCTTGGCTCTGCTCAGAGGCTTGAAGGGCCCTTCTCGCTCCTGCTGTGCTCATCGCCCCAGGGTCACCTGGACAGCCTGGCCGCACGCGGAGTCCCCACCTCCTTTAAGTGCTGCGGACTTCTTTGTCGCCAGAAATGAGCAAGGGAGAGGTGGGAATCTCCTTTGATCCCAAGAACACAGAGAGCCTGGACGTGGGAAGTGGAAATAGCACGCGCGCGCGCGCGTGTGTGTGTGTGTGTGGATGTGTGTGGGTGTGCACAGGCACTCACACGTGTGTATGTGAAATATGTACCAGAACCGTATCCTTCTCTGCGCACAGCCAGCTCAGTCTTCCTCTTGCTGCAACTTCCAGTGAGTTGAAGGAGGGGCCCCGAGGACCACCATCTGCCACGTTTATGATCAGGTTGGTGCAGTCTGGCTGGCGACCGGCTGTCACGCTTGGCAGAATGGGCACTTTCACATTCTAGAGTAAGGATCAGAAAGTGTGGGGCCAGGGCTACTTAGTGAGCAGAGGTCCTCTTTCCTCACGGGAAGTTGGAGTGATGGCATTCTTTCCTTCCAGGGTGAAATCTTGGGCATTTTCAAGAAGCCTCAAAAAGACAGTCATTAAGCTTCTTACACCTTGACCCATGTCACCCAAAACTTCTAGAAGAGCTGCCACCTTATAGTTGCAGTAGCAGCCTTTCAGTTTGTCATCTAAATTGACATCAAAGCCTAAATACAATTTTCTACACCCTGGAGCCATCGTGACGTGGTGCCAGTGGTGTGTGATGACAGGGTGTCACCCTGAAGTCACACGATGACAAAGCAAAGGTGGCTGACCCTGGGAACCTTCACTAAGTTCTTCCTGGGGTACAAGGCTCAGAAGGACCTTGGCAGGGCCTTCCCTCTGCCCATCCACAATGATCACTGCAGTAGTCTCCAGTTACAGGCTGGACTCCGATCAGTAGCTTCAGCAGAGGGCCATTGAAATGGAAAGGAAAGACACTTGCATTTATTGAACACTTATGTAATCAGCCTAACAGCCATGGGAGCTAGGGCCTCTTATCCCCGGGTTATACTTAAGGAGACAAGTCCAGCAAATTTATGAAATGTGCTTAAGTCTCTAAGGCTGCTAAGTTCTCTGAATTAGAAAAATAATCCTGAGATCTAATTATAATGGAGCACAGAACATAATGTTCAAATATTCACAAATGGAACCCACAATTTATTAAAAGAAAAGCAAAACCAAGATCTTGTTCAAATAATGATCAGTCAAAACCTTTTAAAATCTAAGCATCATACTTCATTAAACCTAAATCATATCCAGATGCGGAGGTTAGGCTTACCCTCAGATGGTACAGGGGATCTCATATTCCACAACAGTACAGGACACTCCAATCCACTTTATTTTTCCTATAAAAATCTTTAACGAACAACTGCAGTGTATTATATATTGTGTCAGAACTTCTCCAGATGCTGTCTCATGTCATTTTCATGATGACCCGAGGCAACGGCAAACAGAAACACCAAAATGAGACCCAGGAGTTGAAGCAGATTTATTTACGTCAACAGACACTGGTCAGGCTCATTCCTAAAGTATCAGATCCTGATCTCGGTGGTCTAGAGCTTCTATGGGGTAAGCAGGCAGGAAGTACAGAGGCAGAATGGCTGGTCAACGGGTATTGGTTTATACAACGTGCATCATAGTGACCAGATATGCATCACAGTGACCGGCTGTTTCTAAGAGACAGAAGCGACCAGAACTGATAACCTGGACTAAGAAACTGAAGTGTACTGGCTTGGTGCGGGAGGGGAGCCACTGTCTGTTGCATCTATAAAGCCAGTATGAATCTCCTCACATTACAGGCAAAGGACTAAAGCTTAGAGAAGTTGGAGAATTTGGCAAGGTCACATGTAGATTAAAAGAGAGCAGTTCCCTAAACCCTACCTAAAAGTCTTTTACTTTTTTTATTTCTTTGGTATTTATGTTGTTACAGGTTAGAATCATATTGCAATCTGTTGGTCACCACAAAATAACAGTTTCCTCTTCTTTTTCCTCCTCCTCGACCTCCTGTTCTTTTTCTTCTTTGGGTGGTTTTGAGATGGGGTCACACTGTGGAGACTGTCCCAGGCTGTCCTGGAGCTCACCAGCCTTTTGCCTTGGCATCACGGGGGTGTGTCACCACACCCAGCTCCAGTTTACTCTTCTTTCCGTGCTAATATTAAGACAATCAAAGCAAAACAACTCTTAGAGTTATTTTACCTTTAAAGGGGCTCAGATTTATTATTGTACAGCTAAAAAAAAAAAAAAACAATCTAAGCTGTCAACTGTTTTTTTCCACTGCGAGAGCCGAAAACGTGTGCTCATAAAATGTGCTTTTATCTCTGAGCTGAAGAGAGAGATAGAGAGAAAGAGAGAGAGAGAGAGAGAGAGAGAGAGAGAGAGAGAAGCAAACAAAAGAGGAGCCCCAGCCTACTCACTCTCTCTTTTAACCACCGTTAATTACATGAAAGCCTTCCTTGGTTCTCTGTGGCCTTAAAGTTTTGCCATTTGCTTTGATTTTCTCATCTCTGGTAAATTCACACTGTCTTCCATGGATTTTCAGAATAACAGCAAGGATGTGTAGGGTAACAGGCCTGTGCCTAGAACTTTAGTTCTGTTATTTGGGGGCACTGACCCTTGAAGCAGCCATTTGTGCTGCGTAACTACACAGTAGTCTCGGGGCACTGTGGAGCGAGATGCCCAGAACATTTCCAGGAAGAGCCTCTGCAAATCTTTGTTGAATGAATACAGAAATTTAACCCAGAGGATTCAAGCCGATCTTCACACTGCTTATAGTGGAGATGCTTCAGAGTTTCTGCGGAGGACAGGAGTGTGGTCAGCAGCTCAACTTGAGTCAGCTGCAGAGAAATTAGAACTCAATGATAAATCTGCTAATTTAGCCAGGCATGGAGGCACAGGCCTATGATCCCAGCACACTGGGAGGCTGATGCAGGAGGATCTCAAGTTCAAGCCCAGCCTAGGAAACTTAACAAGGTCTTGTTTCAAAAGAAAACATTTTAAAAGGACTGGAGATATAGCTCAGTGCAAGGGACCTGGTATTGAATCCTCACCACCAGAAACAAACACAACACACACACATCTGTTTTACAGATCAGAAATTGATCTGTGGGTGTTCAAGTTTGCCTGTGATGCAGTGAAGCTGCTCACTCTCCTTGACCTATGGAATTTTCTAGAAAGGGAGCCAGTATCAGGAAGTCAGTTCTCTATAGATTTTACTTGGTACAAATACCAGTTGTGCTTTCTGACTGGGAGGTGGAGGTAGAGCATTAGAATAACTTGAGAGTTCTTTCTCTCTAGGTTAAAATCAGCCACCAAACCAGGCCATCATTTACCACTTTCTCAGGATTTATGAGTATGATTATTAGATTAAAGGTGAAGATGACACAGTTATTGGTGGTTATTGTTTCATAACTACTGTGTTTTCACTCTGCATGCTGAAAAATATTCTGCAGGTGAATAGTGATGATAGTTAAACAAAAAATGGTAAAATGGTAGGTTTTATGTTATATGTATTTACCACAATTTAAAAATGAGTATAAGATCTAAACTGCTTTTTCATTCATTACTGATATACTTGGTCCAAAATAATTACTGGACGTGACCGTCATTTAGCCCATCAGTTGCAAACTTTTGTGTTCCTCTTGTGTTAATGGTCCCATGAAGGGAGAGGAGGGACGCCTCTATCATCATCTAATTAAGGAAGGCAGACTCTAAACAAAAGAAACTGCAAGAGTCACCAGCATAACAAAATGTCCACAGCAGTAAACGTTGGTGTTAAACAAATAGTAGAAAAAAGCAATTCTTGGGCACTTACAGTACCAGATCAACTTCACATTGATTTCCCATCTAGAATGACATAAGAACTCTATAAAATGTTTTTTAAAAAGTGGGGGGCGGGGATTGGGGGAGCATACAGTTTCCTGTGTTTTGGGTTTTACCATTTGGGGTCACCTTTCAGAATCTTTGGTTTCCAAGAATGTGAGGCAGCTGTTGGATGGAATTTGATCTGCCCGGGTGCTGGAAGTTCTTGGGGTGTTTGCTCACCACCTCGTCCTTTCATTTTTGTTCCTGTGCTCCTGCCCTTCACTGCCTGGCAATAGTTGGGTAGGTGGCTACTACGTCTCACCCTGCTCTCCTCCCCAGGCTGAAGGACCGTGGAGTCCTGTTCCTCCGCAGGCGAGTAGAAGACCTCTGGGAGCTCCAGCCGTCCTTCGACATCGTGGTCAATTGTTCAGGCCTGGGAAGCCGAGAGCTTGTGGGAGACTCAACAGTTTTCCCCCTGAGGGGCCAAGTTCTCCAAGTGCAGGCCCCCTGGCTGAAGCATTTTATCCGGGATGGGAGTGGGCTGACGTATGTTTACCCTGGTGTGTCCCATGTCACCTTGGGTGGAACCAGGCAAAAAGGAGACTGGAACCTGTCCCCAGATGCAGAAGTTAGCCGGGATATTTTTTCCAGATGTTGCACTCTGGAGCCCTCCCTGCACAGGGCCTGCAGCATAAAGGAGAGGGTAGGCTTGAGGCCGGACAGACCAAGCATGCTGCTGCAGAAAGAGGTCCTGGTCAGAGATGGACAGAGACTGTGTGTGGTCCACCACTATGGCCATGGGAGTGGGGGGGTCTCAGTGCACTGGGGCTGTGCTCTGGAGGCTGCCAAGCTGGTGAGCGAGTTCACCCAAGCCCTCAGGACCCCAGCTCTAACGTCAAAGCTATAAATGACATGAAAGAACCACTAACAGCCCCAGACACGATTGATCAAAGCACAATTTAAACTGCAGAACGGGTTCAAATAATTTCTCTATTGCATGCAAATTTAATTAGGTATTCTTTATTTTTGAAATGAGAAATGATACATGCATGTATCAGCAGGTTTAGGAAGTCTAGTATTAACCGCATAGGGCACGAAGCTGTGTTGCTGTTAAAAATGCTGGTGATCTAGAATAAGATTTGTTTTAAATCTTGTGTCTGAGGGCCTATGCTGATTTACATGAATACTGAAAGCTATAAGCCTTTGATACTTTTTGGCTTATAAATTCATGAAAGGAGATAACGTGTGGCAAGCACTTAATCACTGTCAGTTGCAGAGTTTCGAATGATCCTCTTAGGTTATAGCCAGATGAGCATCTTAATCCTAAAAAAAGTCAGTGATGCTCATGCAGTGCAAACCTAGCACACTTAATTGAAGACAAAGCAAGATTACTGCTATTATTAGTGGAATGGTTTTCTTCCCACAGCCAGTAATGATGGTTGAAGACAGAAACGAAGTTGTCCATGCACGTGGCACCAATTCAGTGCCTGCTTGGGGGCCATCCACACAGGGTTTTATATTTCACTACAAGTGATTGACAGCTAACTCGCTATGGCTGACTTTGTCTAAGCACTTTTGAAGATTGAATAGTACGAGAGGAGCCAAAAAGCTAATTTTCTGATTGGAATAGAACAATCCTTCTGAATGATATATAACAAAAAGTACTCTGCAGGTTGTTAGACAATTTAGGCAGGAAGGCAATGTCTCCTAAGAAAGCAAGTCTGGGAACTGCAGGATTAAATGAACTGAACCTGGCTTCTTGACTCAGGTTTTCACAGAGCCATTAACATGTCTCTGCATCGTGAGCTCTCAGGATGGCTTTGGCTGGGTAGATGACAAAGGAGATGCTATTCACCGAGGTAATAAAGCTTGGGAAGAAGTGAGTTTAATTTAATTTGGGGGAGATGACATGTTTGGTGGTAATAAATTCTGTTTTGAATATCCTGGAGAAGATATAAAAACCGGCAGTAAAAATGTAAGAAAGAAAAAGCTCCCAGCACATCTCTGTTTCTATTATTTTGTTTTTTGAGCTTTTGCTGCGATTTTATTCGAAGAGAACATTCTGCCGGGGGCGCGGAAGCCTTATGTTACATGACCTATTAAAATTCTCAAGTTAAATCAAGCACAGGAGTCTTTCTATATCTGTCCACCAGAGGGTGGTATTGTACCAACTCAGGTTAAACTGGTACTTTGGACAATTTAGATTAGAAATAAAAAATAAACACTAAGCGTGTGGGGAGTGATTTTCTTGAGGTTTTTAGAGTTGTATAGTCAAAATTCAATTCTTCTTAAAGCATGTGAGAACTGATGTCAACATACATTGAAAACACATGAAGTGACATACTGGGAGACAGGTATGTATTTTAAAGGAGGAGACAAATGTTTTAATGCATAAAAATAAAAACGAGAGCTGCTGCTCAGACTCGTTTCTGTCTCAGATCGGCACAGCAGTTCGATCGCAGCATCTGTCCTCGCACTGTGGTTTGGACCCCGCAGCACCGCGTGGGGTGCAGGCTGGCACACACCATGGCTTCTGCTGATCGCTGCTTTGGTTCAGCTTCATTCTGCATTTTAGACTTCTACCGTGCAGTGTCATAAGACTGAAATATCGAGAACTTGGTGGCTGGCGCCCCAGTTTTATTCCCACTGATTGCTGAACATCTGCTCCCGTGTTTTGGTTATTAACTGCCAATGTGGGCAACACCCCAGAATCACCTAGGAAATTTGAAGGGCTCCTGACCTTCAGTCCTTTACTAAGTCAATCTTTGGACTAGGAGGGAGGGGCAGCTGGATTTGTTCAAAGCTGCCCGAGGACTCTGATAGCTGGCCTGATCATCGCAGAGCAATTTCTCTCCTCTCCTGGACCTCCACCGCTACGCTAACCACTACACTTTCCGGTCACCTCCTTGGTGCACTGAGAGGAGGATGTGCTGACTCCAGCAATGTATCTTTAGGCACTCTGGGAAAGGTAGCCTGGAGGAATTAGCTGCCCCCAAAGTGGTTCTCCAGAAACCGTGGGAGTCATCTTACTGGCCATCAGTCAGCTGCCCAGAGATGGCTGTCTGTCTGAAAATGAGGGATCGAATGTGCTTATGGACAAAGACCAGACCACTTATAAAGACAGAGCTCTGGCCCACCACCTGCAGCATCTGCCCAGAAAACCAGTCCCCTGACTATATAAACAGTGCAGGAAGCCAGCCTGCTGTGCTCCAGACACGCAGGAAGTTGGATTGCTATCTCTAGCAACAATCCAGAAAGCTAAACAATTGGCACAAAATAGCCAGGATGTAATTAATATCCGATAGCATACCTAAGTGCTCCCCCCACCCTGCCCGGCCCTCTAAAGCACTAACTACAGAAAGCAGAGCGCACACTGCTAACCAGGATGCCCTCTTTCTAGTTAACCTCCTATTGGTTCCTGTGCCAAAACTCTCCAATTTTCCTCTTTCTGCCTTAAAGCTGTCCCTGCCTTGGAGTCTCTGCTGAATGCAAGTCATTGTGGTGAACTTCCCTGCTACATCAAGCTTTAAAGAAACGGGCTTGGCTTTTCTTATCTGCCTGGTTGATTAGTCTTTGAAGACTTGGCTGGCTTTATGGAGGCTGAGAAGTGACGCCATCTGGTGTCTGCAAAGTGAGACCCAGGAGAGCTGGTGGGGTGGTCCCAGCCTGAAGCCCAAGAATGGGTGAGCCCAGGGAGTAAGCGGAAAGTGCAAAGGCCCTGAGCACCCATCTCCCAGGGGAGGAGAAGATTGATTTCCAGCTCAGACACAGAGCAGACCCATCCTCCTCCACCGTTTTGCTTCCTTCAGGCACTCACAGATAGGCTGGTGCCACTCCCACAGGCAAGAGCAGCCTTCTCTGCTCAGCCCCGCTGACTCAGATGCTTCTCCTCCCAATCTATCTGTGCAGACACACCCAGGCAATTTGACACAGGACATTAGCCACCACAGGGGGTCTGCTTTAATTTCCATATACATTCTTCCTTAATTTCCATAGAGATTGTATGCTTACAGAAGTCAAAGTCTTGTTACTGCTTGGGAATGTACTGCTGGGTTACTGCTTTCTTGTATTTTTTCAGAACATTTGTTTCTTTAGCTGATTTTCCTCTTCAGTTGCTATTTTCAGTGTGTGGCTTTTCTGTTATGTGTGTGCCTGCCGTGCGTGTGACCATGGGGAGCAAGCGCATTGGCAAACAGCGCTTCTTCTGCACACAAAACCAGGTCCACACTTTTGAGGTTTTACTGCTTGGGAAGTAAAAAAAGTTTACTTCCATAATGTGATTGGCCGTGGTTGTGTAGAAAAAAAGTAGGTTAGAAAATGACACATATTCTTCCTTTTATGGACCAGTGGTTCTCAAATCAAATGATATTTGAGCTAATTTTTCTCCATCAAGGAAAAGCTGTAGAGAGAAGGGAGGAAAGGATGGTGGAACCGGTGCCTGCTGGGAGTTGTAGTTTTTGAAAACCTGTTTCAAGACTCCAAACTTGTGTAATACTTGAAATGGATTACAGTAGTCTTTTTTTTCCTTTGATTCCTCTCATCTTTATTCCTGAGGGTGTGAAGGATGAAGACACATTTGAAACCCATTTCCTCAGGACATCATTCACTTGAGAAAAGCTGATTGAGATGTTTAAATGGTGCCTTTCTTCTTGAAAAATCTCAGCAGTTTGCCAGCAGGCCTGGGGGCTTTATTATCCTAACTGAATTTGCTGCCTATAAATCATAGCCCTAAGTAGCCCAAGGGAATGAGTTAACCAGATCCCTCAGAAATATAACTAATATTTCTTCAATTATTAGCAGAATAATTGACTTCTATCTGCTTATGGAACCTGTCAACTTGGCCTACGGCCCACCTCCCAGAACTTTTTGACTGGGAATTATAATTTTTATGTTGGCATATGTTGTATGGTGTCAGCCCAACCTCAATCTTTCCATGAATACTAGCCTTTCCTTTCCATCCAGACCAGCTGATCTAGCAATGGAACACAACTACTGTGGTGGATATGCCCAGTGGTCTCCTTGCTCTGCCCAGGACCCTTTTCCTGGGAAACATTTAACTGGTCATCCTTGGTCATCAGCGACCCAGGCGGCTTCCAGCTCATACTCTATGTTATGTCAGGAGTGGAGCCATTGTGCTCATGGTCCAAGATGGCTATAAGAGCACCAGCCATTACTTCATATTCCCTCCACCCCAAGAAAGGGGCCCAGAAGAGTCCCATAACAGTGTTGCTTATGTATCATTGCATAGGATTTAGCTTCAGTGTTATACCAAGAGGCTGAGGCAGCTAAAAGAATGTGTCTTTTGGCTTGGTGACAATATAAAGGTTAAGCTTTTTAGCTCCACTAAAAGTATCAAGCTATAAATTGAGTTGAACTGGTCCAATGAAGAATTTGTAGTAACGGATTCTCTAATCTCTTAAACCCTAACTATTATCCTGGTGATCAGGCTCTGGAGACATCCCCACTATAATGCTGACAGTCCAGAGAACTTACACAGAGGAAGCCAGGTAAGAGAGGGGAGGAAACAGAGATCAAGTCCTAGCAAGGGAACCCGTACTTCTGGGAAATCATGGGGAATGAATGACCTGAGGTCCTGATGCAGTCGGAATTCTCCTGCACTTTGACTACACAGTCACTTCTGCATTCCTCAGAAATTGTGCATTTGGAAAAAGTATATTGGTTCAACGATGAGAAGGGAATATGAAGTGGAGAATTTCATATTTCTAAGACAAAATAAAAAAAGCTTTTCTTGTGCCGCAGCCAGCGCGGGGAAGGAGTCAGGCAAGAGACTGAAGACGCAGGGAGACCGATTGCTCAGGAAGCAAAAGGCAATTTATTAGAGGACTCCAGAGTTTTTATAGTGTTTCAAAACAAAGAGCAGTACAAGTCACTTCAGGACACTTTCTTGTGCATACAGCAAAGGTAAACATGTTCCTGGGCCCATGAGAAACTTCTTTGTTTATGTTATGAAGCTATTCCCAGGTTAATATCAGTGCGATGCTTTGTCTAGAAGGCTGAGGTTACTGCAGGATGAGGAACTGGTTGAGGTCCAGCTTCAGTGTGTGGTTTTCCACACCCGTTCACTGCTGGACTCCTGGTTCCTGCTCCCAACATATCCCCCTTTTTTCTCAGACAAAGCGTCGCATGGGAATTTCACTAGCAGTTGATTCTAACTTAAAACGTTTCAAGTCCTGACGCACATTTCTCATTTGCCCAACAACAACTCTCACAAGATATGGAAAAATCGTTATCATGGCGATAAATGCTAGAGTTCCAATCACATAGATCTTTGTAACATATAGTATAATTATGATGGCACAAACGCCATGAGGGTCCATATGCACTTTTGCTTGGGTATTTTTGTCTACATTCTGGAATATGCTCAGGGGGATTGCCTTTTCCCACTCTAGTGTCACTACTGTTGCGAAATACATACATCATATCTACTCCCCAGTGCGTTCCATTAGTAAAGTTTCCATCCCAATCAGAGTATCTTTCTATTAATGTACAATTCTTATTTGTTTTAGAAAAACATAGGGGGTAATGAAGCAGACATTCCAGCGTAATTATATACAATAGAGATAGGTTGTATATGAGCGGAAGAAGGAAAACTTAAGACCCGAGTATTATTTACATAAACGGTAACATCATCATTGTCGCCCTATGACATAGGGTGCAACAAAGGAGGATTAGGTACAAATGCCCCATAATTATCCACCCACACAGGCGTTTGAAATGCATGCAAAACCCAAATAATGCTTAGCAATTGAGCCAAAAACAGAAGGGTTTCATCTCTTGTTGCAGGAGGCCTGCTGGTCGTTGTTCTGGTCCTCGAGGTCATGGTTAGTCGAAGCATCTTCCTGCCCAGTTTTTCTATCTTGCTCTTGGGCATGTCGTACACAATGTTCTGGGATCCACCTGGGTGTATCAGCATCTGTGGGAAAAACACAAACATACCCTCTTCCCCATATCAAATACTGGGTCAGGGCCATGTAACAGATTAGTTAATGGGTCTTTGCAATAAACCATTGGCTTGGAGGGCAAATCAGGAGACCAATGTCTCTCAGCTGCAGATCTATTGGAAGCATTGAAAGTTAAAAAATTAAGAATGTAAAGAGCATGGTTAAGAAGGGTTTTGGAAGAATACTTATACCATCTCCCCCTTTTTAATTTCTTTAACGTGTTTTTTAGTGAGAGATTAGCACGTTCAACAATTCCCTGTCCTTGAGGGTTATAAGGTAATCCAGTAACATGTTTAATATGGAAAGTCTGACAGAATTTGGCAAAGGGTTTACTAACATATGCTGGGCCATTATCAGTTTTAATGGATCGAGGAATGCCCAGGATAGAGAAACAATATAGTAGGTGTTGTATTACATGGGTGGCAGTTTCTCCAGTCATAGGTGAGACAAGCATGTAATGAGAAAAGGTGTCTACGGTAACGTGTAGGTATTTTAATGACCCAAAAAAAGGATAATGAGTGACATCCATCTGCCAGATGTCGTTTGGACAGAGTCCTGGAGGGTTGACTCCAAAATGAGGTACTGGAAGGAGAGGCGCACACGAGGGACAATTTTTAACAATTTCTCGTGCTTGCTACCGTGTTATACCATATTGATAACGTAAAACCTGTGCAGCTTGGTGATGAAGAGCATGTGACTATTGTGCTTGCGAAACAGCAGACAGTCCAATATGCGTGGCTCGATCTACGATTGTATTTCCATGAGTCAAAGCACCTGGAAGATTAGAGTGACTGCGAATATGTCCTGCAAAACAAGGTGCAGATTGAGAATGTAAAGATGATTGAATGAGACCAAATAACTGTGCAACAAGGATATGAGCGGTGTTGATAATAGGTACACATTCTAAAACAGACAAGGCTTGTACTACATATTGGCTGTCTGAGAACAAATTAAAGGGAATATCAAAGAAAAGAATAAAAGCCTAATGAACAGCATAAAGTTCAGTCTCCTGAGCTGAAGTACTCCTCAATTGCCATACATAAGTTTGATTTGGGGATACTAAAGTAGCTTTTACATTGGAGCTTCCATCTGAAAATAAAGTAATAGCATTAACAAGGGGTTTCGTGTGTTTGATTTGAGGAAATGAAAAGGTAACTTTAGAGGCAAATTGAAGAATTTTATCCTTGGGATAATGATGTTGGATTTGACCGGTATAGGACGCTAGAGATAGAGGAAAATAATCAGTCATATTAAGCAACCATTCGAGCTGCTCAGATGTATAAGGGATTATAATAGAGTGAGGGTCTCTTCCCAAATGCATTATAGACCGTTTTCTTCCTCGCATAATCCTTTCTGTGGCCAAAGAGGCGTAAGGGGGGAGAGCCCTTTTCGGGGAATGCAAACCATGGATCCATGAGAGAACTCCCTGTTGATATAATTCACCTGTAGGAGAAAAGGATGTGGGTATGATGATAAGGGACCAGGGATTGGAATAATCACAATAGTGAAGCTGCGCACTTTGAAGAGCCTTATTAACCAGTTCATGAGCTTTGCGAGCTTCTGCTTCATTTGGCAGGGTGAACTTGGGTCAGAATCTCCAGCTAATGAGGAAAACAATGGGTGGAGGTCTTGAGTAAGTTAACTTTAGAGATGGCTGGATCCAATTAATTTTACCCAAGAGTTTTTGAAAATCATGTAGCATACGCAAGTGAGAAGTATTAACAGACAATCGTTGAGGAGAAAAATGCCGTGGATATAAGTGAAAACCTAGATAAGAATAAGGAGGTGAAATTTGGACCTTCTCAGGTGCAATGACCAGCCCATTATTTGTTAAATCCTGGTAAAGAGAGGCATACACTTACAAGAGCATCTCAGACTCTTGATGGGCTATTAAAATATCATCCATATAATGAATAATGGTGGCAGAGGCAAATTTGGATCTGGTATTGGCAATGCTGCATGTACAAACTTTTGGCACAGGGTAGGGCTATTAGCCATACCTTGAGGTAATACCATCCACTCATATCTTTTCATAGGTGAGGACAAATTACAGGAAGGAATACTAAAAGAAAATCTCTTGCAATCCTCGGGATTGAGAGGGATAGTATAAAAACAATCTTTCAAATCAAGAACAATACGATGATGTGACATCGTATTGCTATAGGTGACGGAAGTCCAGGCTGAAGAGCCCCCATAGGAAACATAGTATCATTCACTTTTCTAAGGTCTTGTAATAATCTCCATTTTCCTGATTTCTTTTTTATCACAAATATAGGCGAATTCCAGGGGGAGGAGGAAGGTCGAACATGACCACAGACTAACTGCTCCTGCACTAATTGCCTGGTGGCTTGGAGCTTAGCCTCAGGCATGGGCCACTGATCTACCCATACCGGTGTATCAGATTTCCAATTAATTTTATCAGCATGGATAGCAGGATGATCAGCGGCCACTAAGAAAAACCCAACCCCTGTTTATCAACGTTTTGTGGGATGGATAAAGGGTCTTTGATATCTTGATTATTTTTTCCCATGCCTGCAAATGGTAATTGGCCCATTTGCAACATCTGTTTGGTGACAGTGGGACTTGGACTCCACAAGTACATTCCCATCTGGCTTAATATGTCTCGTCCCCACAAATTTAGGGGAAGATTAGGTAAAACATATGGCTGGAATTCTCTAGTATGTCCCTCCAAATCAGTCCAGGATAATATAGAAGAGGATTTAAAAGGAGCAGGGGCTTGCCCAATTCCTTGGAGAATGGCAGGGGCAGGATCCAATGGCCAGGATGAAGGCCAATCTTGTTGTTTTATAACAGAAACATCAGCCCCTGTATCCATTATTCCAAGAAAGGTTTTTCCCTGTATTTTTAGTAAGCACTCTGGTCTTTCATCTTGTATTTGTCGAATAAGAAAAGCATCAGAGGAGCCAAATCCTTGGGTGCCTCGTTTTTTCCTAAGCATATTTTGTTTTCCTTGAATAAGGGGCAATAATAATAACTGTGCTATACGGGTACCTGGGGGTATATTGATGACTACTGTATCAGTTTTAGCCATAACTTTAATTTCTCCCTCATAATCTTGATCTATCACTCCAGGAAGTACTATAAGTTCTTTTAAAGTAAATCCACTTCTTCCTAATAATAGTCCCCAATTGTTTGGAGGTAACGGGCTGTAAATACCAGTAGGTATCAATTGGACTCCTAGCTCTGGGGTTAATATGATGTGGGTGGAGGAACTGAGGTCCAATCCTGCGCTTCCTGGAGTTGCTCTGGAGAGGTCTGAAATGGATTGTTTCTGGGTTGAATTGCCCCGAAGATTTGTTGTCGGGCCTGGGGTTGGCCCCTCTTGAAGTTTTTTTGCTGGGGGGATAGTAGATTGCCCTCTCTGTCTCTTTTAGAATAACATTCATTAGCCCAGTGATTTCCTCTCTTGCAGCGTGGACATAACCCTGGGGCTTTTGGCTTTTTATAAATTTTAACCTTATTGTTTGCATTATTATCATTTTTTGGAGAATCAGAGCACTGTTTAGCAATGTGTCCCATTTTTCCACAATTATAACAACTTCCTGGAGGGCCAGGAGTACATTTTTTGCATTTGCTATTTTGTATTGCCAGACATTCTTGCAAGGTTTGCCCCTTTAGAGCAGCTGCCATAGACAGCCCTTGGATGTACCCTGTTTCTGCATCTGTACAGAGTCTGACATAGTCATTTAGGGTACCCCGACCCTTCCAGGGTCGAAGAGCTGCTTGACAGACTGCATTGGCATTTTTAAAAGCCAATTTTTTTACTAATATATTGCTGGTTTCTTGATCACTTATCAATCGTCCAGCAGCCTGAAGGAGGCGAGAGACAAAATCCTGGAATGGCTCATCAGGGCCCTGTTTAATCTTGCCTAATTCTCCCTTTTTTGATCCAGACTGAGGTAACTTTTTCCAGGCAGCCAAAGCAGCCCATCTAATTAAATCATAAGCGTAGGCAGGATAATTCAATTGCATACCTAAAGCCATAAAGGCCCCTTTTCCCTGAAGTTGGTCCAATGAAATTCCATTATTGATTGCATTATCATCTAAAGCGTAGCCTGCAGTGGTCTCTTCATATTCTGACAGCCAAAGAAGATAATCGCCACCAGTCAACACAGCCTTAGCTAACACTTTCCAATCTTGAGGTGGTAAGGCCTGACTCGCTATAGATTCAAGAATAGACATAGTAAAAGGAGCAGTAGCCCCATATTGTGTAGTAGCCATTTTTAATTCTTTGATATTCTTAAAAGGAAAGCCTTCGTATTCACTATACGGTTGTCCTCGCGCATTAACCCTTCTTTTTACTGGATAAACCTGAAATCCTTCCAGGTTCTCACCTTGTCTCCTTGCCTCTTGAAGTGCGCGCTGCAATGGGGATGTTACCGCAGGCGCGACAGGGCCAGGGCGTATGGGTACAGGCGGGGGCAACAAGGGCATTGGTCTAAATCCTACTTGAGCGACAAGAGGCATTGTAGAGGCCTCATGTTGATCAAATAAAGGTCTAGCCAAAGAAGAAGTACTACAACTCTTATGTTGTTGGTCCCTTAAATTAGCCTCAGATAACCTTTGAATCTGCTTAGCCATAACAGACAATTGTTTTTTAAATGTTTCAATCAAGTTTTCTAGGCCCTCCATTGGTTCCTTACATTGTGGGTTTGCCTGATCTTGAAGCATGAAAGCCTCATGTTGATGCTCATATTGGGAGGCCTCACGCTCAAACTGTTCCCATTCTTTTGGACCTAATTCTTCATCTGAATCTGAATCAGCTTCTCTATCAGGGTTATTGACTTGTAAATTATCAGGCCTATTGTTTATTTCGTTAGTCGTGGGGAGGTGGGGCTGCTCGTAACAGGGCTGCTCGGAGAGCGGTGGCGGAGCAGAGGGCAGGGGTGGGTATAAGGAGGATGCCACATTCCCTGTGGATTTGGATTTTCTTATAAAACTTTCTCAAGTTCTTTTTTCCCATTTACTAGACTCAGAGTCCCCTTTTAAACAGTCCTTAATTAGAGTCCAAATCAGAAACACATCCACAGGCACCTTCTCAGGGCCCCAAGCACAATAATAATCCTTAATCTTTTCTCCTACTGCCTTCCATGTTTCAACATTAACCGTTCCCTGTTCTGGAAACCAGGGGCAAACCTGATGCACAAAATCAACAAACCGATGAATTTGGAGCTTAGCTACAAGAATGCCCCTACTCTTTAACAAAGAGGAAATAACTTGTTCGAAAAGTTCCCGTTCTGAAGACGGGGAGTTACCCATTCTCAATCCCTGCGGATATGCCACTCCCTGCTACTTTCACTTTTCACTTACCCGGGTCCTCGTAGCAGCGGTCTTCTCAAAACTCCCGATTCTCCTTCCACTGGAAGAACGCTCCGAATGCTTGTGTTCCAAGCCCCACGTTGGGGCGCCGCGGCCAGCGCGGGGGAGGAGTCAGGCAAGAGACTGAAGACGCAGGGAGACCGATTGCTCAGGAGGCAAAAGGCGATTTATTAGAGGACTCCAGAGTTTTTATAGTGTTTCAAAACAAAGAGCAGTACAAGTCACTTCAGGACACTTTTCTTGTGCATGCAGCCAAGGTAAACATGTTCTTGGGCCCAGGAGAAACTTCTTTGTTGTGCAGCCCAGGAGGTAAACATGTTCCTGGGCCCATGAGAAACTTCTTTGTTTATGTTATGAAGCTATTCCCAGGTTCATATCAGCGCGATGCTTTGTCTAGAAGGCTGAGGTTACTGCAGGATGAGGAACTGGTTGAGGTCCAGCTTCAGTGTGTGGTTTTCCACACCCGTTCACTGCCGGACCCCTGGTTCCTGCTCCCAACATTCTTGCAATGAGGTTGCTTTTTATAGTATTAAATAGGAGACCATTGTTTTGTATTAAATTCCTGCACTGAAGCAAACAGATCAAACTAAAAATCAAAATGGAGTCACTTTTGCTAAAGTTCCAGGTTATCAAACTGAACTAACCTGACTTTTGGAGAAATCAGGATTAGAGAGCAAACAGTCAAATTTCAATAAGATAGTTTCTTTTTGTTTTTTGGCATTGGGCATTGAACCCAGGGTTCCTTTGCCACTCAGATACATCTCCAGTCCCTATTTATTTATTTAGACAGAGCCTCATTAAGTTACCCAGGATAGCCTACAACTTGAAATCTTCCTGCCTCAGACTTGTAAGTAGTTGGAATGACAGCCCTGTGCCATCAAACCTAGCAGAAGCTTATTTCAAGTGCCGTGATAATAAAGTCCCCTTTGCTCAGTCCTTACAAAGAAATAAGCAACCTAAAGTAAGCTGATGCTAACCACTTAGGTAGTTTCCTATTGTTCTCACTTTAGGAAAAAAAGTAACTTCGAACTGACCAATCTGCTTTAGGTTCCTTTATTTTTGCCCTCTTCAGGATTTCTCTGTCTATAAAACCAATCTCTTTTGCCCAGTGCATCAGAATGCTTATTTTGTTTCATGGAATGAAGCATTGCCTGACTCTAGAATAGAAAATAAGGCTAATTAAAAGCGTTGAACTAAATTTGTATAATTTTGTCTTTTGACAGTAGCTAAAAAGTAAAATCTAAACATCACAGAGCAAATCCAGCATTTGGTGACTTGTGCTTTAGCTTTAAAACATTTTCTTTTCCCATCACCAAAGTGAAATGCTTTCTGTATCGCTATATTTTTATCTTGTTTATATAGTTATCACCTATTGCTAAAACAAACCAAGGCACAGCTGCAGAAAAAAGCTTTTGTGTTGCTTTTAATATTTTCTTATATGGCGCTGGCTCTGAGCATATTAGTTCCTCTCAAGATCTTCTTATAATTAATGGAAACCTTATTAATGCAGATTTTGTTCTTTAATAGAATTGAGTTATGGCCCAAACTTGTACGTTAGGATAAAGCCCATATTTAATTTCCTGCTTGTGGATTCTATGGGGAGATACTTTATCATCATTGCCCTTTCTTCTTGAGTCAATTTAAGTGGATTCTCTCCATTCAACCAAAAATCCTTTGTCCAAATCAGCTTATTAAAAAAAATTAGAAAGTGAATTTCTGATGGAGAAACAGAGTTCAACTATGCGCTAGATCTGAGGTCAGCCTGCTGATTTTCTGAAGAGTCATTAGTGATAGCAAAAATAATTAAAGCTCTGTGGGTCATACAGTCAATGACTCAACTCCCAACAACTCTGCCACTGCAGCCTGAACGCTCTAAAGTGCAAAGAAACGGCCACGCTCCTGTTCTGCTAGAACTTTATTTTCAAAAGCATGGGTTGTAGTTTGCTTGTGATAGATTATAAGCCCCTTACAAGGAAGGGACAAGTATGCCATTTAATGACATTTGCTGAATGACTGGGTGAGCAGACTGATAGCACATCAATAAATAGATTACTCCAGCTTAAATTTTTTTTAAAAAGTAGCAAACCACATTCCCAAGATCTCTTTGTTGCAGGGCCAGGGATGTGGCTCAGCAGCACAGCACCTTCCTGGCAAGTACAAGGTTGTAAGTTTGATTTCCTGTGCACACACACACACACACACAATCTCTTGTTGGACCCCTAACTGTAAAAATCCATCTACTACTACAGTCTCAGAGTTCGACTGTGCCACAGCAAATAATGCCTTCAGGACCTCCGGCAGTCAAATTTATCTAACCAGCTAGAAGCAACAGGCTGGAGAAGAATTTCTTGCAAGCATAAACACCATAGGTATGCCCCTCCGGAATTTGCAGGCCTCACTGGTGCTGGTTACCTAACCTGGGCTCCTGAGCAGAAGGTGCTGTCTGCTGATAAGCAGCTTCCGGTTTTATCTCTTTGGCTTTTGTGTTCTAACTACAGGCCCGTCCACTTGGGATTTGGCTCCAGCTGCTAGAGAAATGAGATGAAACATCAGGCTAGAATCTGGGAACTGCCGTGGCTGGAAAGCCCGCTGCTGAGGCTCCTCTGAGTCACCCTTCCACCCTGACCCTGGGTTGTGCTGGCCAACTGGCCACCAGCAGCACTTTCCGGTATCTGTTTTCCCCTTGGCAGTGTGTTAAAATTATCCAGAGAGCAAAAAACAAAAACAAACAACAAGCAGATACCCATGCCCACCCCTGGCTGGAGATGACTGGAAAGTTTTAAAGGACCATGGCAGGCATGGTTCTTTAAAGCCTCCTTACCATACTTTGATGATTTTAATATGCACTGAGGATAGAGAGCCACAGGTCTAGATTTGTAGCCCATGAGAATCATCTGGGATTCTTTTTTTTTTTTTTAAAGACAAATGCTTAAGCCCTATTTCAGATCTCATAAATCAAAATCTCACAGGGTGTGGGATCTGGGAGTGTGTGTTTTTGAAAGCTTTCTGATGTGACAGGAAGAGCTAGGGATCAGTTCCTAGGCCCTGCAGAGCACACACTGTGGTAAGCTGGGCTTAGTTTCTGCAGGTTGGAGCTTCAGACGCCTAAGCCTATGAGCTGGGAACAGAACTGGGGTTGGGACAAAAGTGAATGGTGGACCCTGGCCTCTTCATGGTAACCCGGCCCACCCAGTTTGGTCCCCAAGACCTGTGGGGTAGGTGCACATCCTGTTTGCATGGGGGACACCTGTTGTATCTATGCTGAACCTACTGTGCACCAAGGCTGGGGTTGGGAGGCCTGAGCTCTTGTGGCCATCTCAGCTGAGATGAGTTCTGCAGATTTGGCTCCTCTTCTACCAGGGTAGATTGCTGGTTTCTGTGTGAGAACGATGAGCCTGGATTGAACCTCAGATTGCCTTGTAAACCTGAGCCCCTGTTTAGTTCTTACCAACCCCCTCCTTCCTGCCCTTCAGGACCAGACTTGCAGCAGGTACCAGGGAAAAACCAGTTCCACCATCTGAAATCCCAATTAACTAGGTCTGAAACAAGGCTTGTAAGTTCATATTTTGAAAAAGCTCCCCAAATGATTCTGAGAAGAAAGAAAGGAGAGGCAGAGGGGGTTAGGAAGTGAGCCTTGCTTTGCCAAGTGTGGTGGCGCACACCTGTAATCCCAGCACTTGGGAGGCTGAGGCAGGAGGATTGCTGTGAGTTTGAGGCCAGCCTGGGCTACAAAGCGAGCTCAAGGCCAGCCTGAACTGCATAGTGAAATCCTGTCTCAAAAAGACAAAAATTAAATAAATAAAATAAAATTTAATAAAAGCTTGCCTCGCCCTGTTTGGATCCAGCCTTCTTCCCCAGTCTTTATTTAGACTGCTTATCTAAAGAGAAAAATAGAAGCTAGAAGATAGGAGACAGGGAGATAACTCTTGTGTATGGGAAGGAGCCCAAGAGATGGAAGGAGGGGAGGGGAAGAGGAAGGGAAGGCGAAGAAAAAGAATTAAGATGTGCTATGAACGTGGGCCAGCTCCGCATGAGGAATGTAATCCTTAGACAGCACAAACACGTGTTAATGAAAATTTTAAAATTAAAAAAAGAAAACGGTCCTGCAGAGATCAGACCCCTCACACTGTGGTTTCTCGGCTTCCTGGATAAGATGCCAAACGATTTATTATTTTTTATACCTCCCTCCTCCATTCTTCTTAAGTTAATTAAATCTCTTTTAATCCTTTTTATTCCTCTACTAATTAACAAATTGTCCCCCCTCCTTCGCTTCCCCCCTTTGTGTTTTTTCTTCTTCTTTCCTCCCTCTCTCCCTTCTCTTTCCCTCCTCCCACTTTCCCACAATCCCTTCTTTCCCTCCCCCTTTTCTATCTGTGCTTTTAGGACTTACCCTAACATACTTTACATACACACTTAAAAGTCTAAGATTACCATTGCCATTTCTCTTCCAATGAGCACAAGACTCTTCAGAGTGCAGCAACCACAGGCTCCCTCTCATCTTCAAACTGGCTGCTACTACTGACAGATTTTTTTTTGTGGGGGGGGATTTGAGCTCTTCTGTGTTGCTCAGGCGGATCTTGAATTTACAGTCCTCCCACTTCAGCCCCCCGAGTTGCTGGGGTTCCTGCATCAGCGGTTATCGTTTATTTTAAAAATCAGCACTATTCAGATGTATCCTACGTATGTTTATTTATATGCATATAAGTACATATATGTTCAAATATATTGTGTGTACTACATACAAGGCTGTGTAAAACACACTGCCTTTTGTATCTAACTTGTCTGAGTTAGCTTAGTGTCCTTTTAAAGTGTGTCTTTTATTCAAAGGTTCTTGACTCAAACTCTTGATTATCAAAAATGTCTTTGTTCTGATCCCATTCCTAATGCTACGTTAGCTGTGTAGTGCATTTCAAGTTTGAAGTGATTCACTTGGCATCATTTTTATTCATATACACATAAATAAAGAAGATATGATTCCATTACCTTCTGGCTCTGGTTGCTGTGAAGGACGTGCTGTCGGTCTCATATTTTCATTTTGTAGTTAATTTTCTTTTCTTTTGCTTTGTGTTTATCTTTAACTAATATGTTCAGGTGAATACTGACCTCTCCTCTCCTCTCCTCTCCTCTTCTCTCCTCCCCTCTGCTCTCCTCTCTTCTCCTCTCTTCTCCTCTCCGCCTCTCCCTTCTCATTTCTTCTCTCTCTCTCTCTCTCTCTCTCTCTCTCTCTCTCTCTCAGCATTAAGAATTGAACCTAGGACCTTTACATTAAGCTACATCACCACAGCCCTTATTCATACATTTTATTCATACAGGGTCTTGCTGTGTTGCTAAGTTTCCCTGTACGGGCTCAAACTTGCTGTATGATCCTTCTGGCTCAGCCTCTTAGAGTGCTAGGAATAAAGTGGCTGCCCCCACACATCTTCTATCCCGCTTCTTCAGTCTGAGACTTCATGTCTCTATTAATCCGAAAAATGTTCAGGCTGTATTGTTCCCCTCTTCCACTCTCTCTTTTCTGTCTTTGGAGATATGTTCACAAATCATTAGCCGTAATTGTTTCAAGGAAGAATTGTGTGAGATGTTTATTTTCTACTATATGCAGATTTCAAGGATTATATTATGTATTATAAAACTGTAATTATATAATTTTCAAAAAGAATATTGTAAAAATTCTCTGTTTGGGGTATTTAGAAGGACATTAGGACTGTGTTAGTCACTT
Organism: Cavia porcellus; assembly: GCF_034190915.1. Classification (NCBI taxonomy): domain Eukaryota; kingdom Metazoa; phylum Chordata; class Mammalia; order Rodentia; family Caviidae; genus Cavia; species Cavia porcellus. The sequence goes on along the minus strand of NW_026947490.1, from coordinate 98,046,662 downwards.
TGAGGAGAAAACACAACACTTACATCTTAAAGGATGAGTTTATTTCGGCTCACGGGTTGAGTGGATTTCAGTCCATGGTTAACTTGCTCCGAAATGGAAATAGCAGAGGAAAGCTGTGCTGCGTGGCATCCTGGAGGCAGAGAGAAACATGCTGGGGACCCCCGCCAGGTCACACCCCAGAGACCCACTTCGCCAGGCCTCGGCTGAGATCAGCACAGTCAGCTGTGAAGTCATCAACAGGCTGATACACTGCTGAGTGCACCCCCTGCACGATCCAGTCCCCTTCCACTTCTGAGTTGGAGACTTTGGGTGGATATTTTAGATCTAAACCCTAACAGGGACTTTGTCAGAGCAGTTTCATCAAGGAACTGCAAGTGGGAATTAAAATGCGAAGGATCAAAGCCTGAATATATTCTATGGAAACAGAAGCAGCAAATGACACCAATTCTTTTAAGAAGCTTGGCTACTGGTTTCTGAAGAATGTAAAGTAGAGGTGAACTTTAAGATGAGGTACTTGAAATGCTCAAACACTGAAGGAAATACACCTTAGAATGACAAAGACCAACAATCCAAGCCACAGAATAATTGATGTACAAGGACCCTGGGAGGGCACAGGAGAGGTATGGCAGAGAGAACCCTTCTCCCCACACAGCCAGCAAAAGGGGAGGTGGACATGGGGAGACTTCTAGATGTGGCCAAAGATTCTGGTGGAATTCTCATCTGAAGGTCTTGGAAGACCACAAAAATTTTTGCTCATCATAAGTGAGAAATGCACTAGAGAAGGAGCTTGAAGAAAGTGGGTTTTAAAGAGGCAGATAGGAGAGGTCTGACCAGGGCTATGTGAAATATATCATCAAGTAATGCATGGAGGCTACTGAATATAAATTGGTATTGCCTCAGGTGTGCAAAATCAATTCATCAGTTAAATCAAGGTGGATTTATTAAATGCCAGTAGTGAGACAGTCAGTGTGGAAGGCAACCTGAGTGACTTTCCTTGAATGCAGCAAAATTGCTTCAACTTTGATTATATCAAGACATTTCCTTATACTGATTATGTAGAGAGCTGGCCATGGTATTTCCTTCTCTCTTTGGTTGGCTCTAAGCATTGTAAATAAGGCGAGCCAAGCTAATGATATGTAACCCCTAAAGCCATCAGACAGTCTCCTGCTTTCTCACATTGTGCTCTCTCTAAAATATGTAAGCACAGAGGGTTCTTAGAGCCAGTCAACTCCAGGAATGTCAACTGGGTATAAGCCCCAAAGTAAAGAGGCTATGACTGGTCTGGGGATTTAGCTCACCGCAATAAACACCTGCCTTGCAAGAGTGTGGTCGTGAGTTTGATCCCTGGTACTGGTTAAAAAAAATTTTTTAAAAAGGCTATGACTGCCTAGGACACAAAGTGTACATATTAGAAACTAAAGCAACAGCCTCCTAAAACAATTCAGTCACTACCTTAATTGAATTATGCAAATTGATCTTATTGTATCCTTTTCTCCCTAGGTAGGCTTTTCTCCCTACCTAGCTAGCCAGCTCAAGTTACTCATGCAATTCTCACCATCCTCACTGTCACTCATCTCTGAGCCACCCCCTTCCTCTCAAGATAATAAATTCTGGGAGAGGCCTAGATCAAGGCCTTTGTCCACACATCCTCACAGGGATTGGGGTTAGGACCCCTTGGCTCCCCTTCACTTGGAAAATGTCTTAGTGTCTTTACTCCTGCCCTGGGTTGCATTGGAGGTTGTAGACTGGAATTAACTTGCTGGGATTCCAATAACATCTCAATGGCATTAAAAATATAACTTTTTGAATTGTGAGGAAAACTTGAAAAAGGATCACTATACTTGGGTAACTGTATTCAGTATTTGGGATTATAATAAATTAAGATTCCCAAACAGGAGAATGAATGATGAACAAGGCCTATCTTGATGAGGAGACGTTGTACATACATTCTCTAATGTTAGATGGTGTTATGTTCTATGAGGGAGAAAATTTTCTGTTTTAAATGGAGGATCAAAGGCTACCATTTTTTTGGCAGGGCCTGCCCCTAAGCCATGAACACCTGGGATGCCTCAGCAAGACCTAGCTACCTCAGACTGCAGCCACTGGGCCTGCCCCTCTAGGGAACACCAGGGCCACCTTCAGCATGACCTAGCTTCCTGGGGTCTGCCGCTGGGCCCACCCCTCAGCCCTAACACCTGGGATGCCCTGGCTCGACCTAGTCACCTTGGACTGCCGCTGATGGGCCCACCCCTCTGCAGGAACACAAGGGCCACCCCAGCAGGCCTGGATCACCTAGAACTGCCGCCACAGGTTGCACCCCTTGGACACGAACACCTGGGACACCCCTGCATGAGATAGCCACCTTGGACTGCCACCACTGGGCTTGACCCTTCTAGGGAATACCTGGCCTGCCCCATCAGGCCTGGGTTGCCTAGGACTGCCACCAATGGGCCTAGCCCTACAGGGGAACACCTGAGACACCCGAGGCACCATGAGCTGCCTCAGACTGCCGCCATGGGCCCGTCCTTTGGGGAACCCTCCCACCTCCTGGAACTAGTACTGCCATTGATCTTTGGATCCAACACCTTCTCCCAGAACCTTGGACTACAGTGAATTACTGTGCTGGCTGGACGGGAGACTCAAGAACCCCTCATCCAAACAGAAGATCTCAGCAGGCTCCAGTCAGTGTGGTGAGCTTGCCCCTAAAATAGAGGTCTGAAGTGGGTAAACAGGAGCAGAAGTGAAACTCCCTCCAAATGTAAGACCTTGAGGAACCTAGCAAGAGAGTAGTTAATCCCCTCCTCCATACAGAGAACATCAGACAGGTTGAGGAGTGTGCCAATAAGGCCTCCACCAACTTGGATGAAATTAAAAGAGCTTATGAGACCCCCAGTGACACAGTAGGGCCTCAGCTGACGCAAACACTATAGACAGAGAGATCTGGTGACCTGCAACAACTTGAAGACATAGCAGCAGCAGGAACGAAGATTTTACCTACATCAATACTTCTAGGCAAGTTAGCCCAGAAAGAATATAGGACTCACCCAACAGACTCTGTAGGAGGAATTCAGGTGACTGGCTCTCCTCTACATTGTGGTACCCAGCAAATGGACAAACATCAACCACACAGTAGGACCCTAAAATTCACACTATGGACAGTTGAGACTGTTGGGATTGAAAGACCAAATATTTACCCAAAAGGTGAAAATGACAAAACAAAAAGGCCAAATGCAATCTCAAACATCTAGTCCATCAGGAGCAAGTACAGGTGACATTGAAATAGAGGACTTTAAGAGTCATACACCAGGAATCTCTGAAAAGATAGCAAATGAAGTAATGAAACAAATCCATGAGGCTATAGAGGAAATCAAATTAGAAATATTATCTTACATAAAGGCAGAAATAACAACCTTAGTAAATAAGTTGCAGCTAGGGAAGAAATAGATTTTTTAAAAGATGCAAGAGCATGGGAAATTGATTGAAACTTTGAATGAAAAATGCAGAAAAGAAGCAAAATCCATAAAACAAATTCAAAGAGATACCTAAGCAACAAAAACTCTATTGAAAGCTGGCAAAACCATTTAAATGATGCTGAAGATAGAATTTCAGACCTTGAAGACAGGATTGCAGATAGCAATCATGAAAGGGTAGAACTTATAAAAGAACAAAGCAGCATGAAATAATAATCCAGCAGCTTCAAGATAATGCCAAGAGAAACAATATAAGACTAATAGGCATTAGTGAAGATGCAGGAGTCAATGCAAATGACATAAGTAAAATATTCACAGAAGTAATGGTACAAATTTTCCCAAACATGGGGAAAAAATCTGATATGCAAATAAGTGAGGCATATAGAATGCCAAACAGTCACAGCCAACATAAATCCACATGCAGACATAAAATAGTTAAGATCTCAGACATACAGCATAAAAACAGAATATTAAAAGCTGTTAGAGAAAAGACACAACTCACCCTTCAAGGTAAGTCCATTAGAATCACAGCAGACTTTTCAGCACAAACCATCAAGTTAAGAGGAGCAGGGAGTGAAGTACTTCCATCCCTAAAAGAAAACAACTTTCAACCCAGACTGATGTACCCAGAAAAACTGTCATTCAAATTTAATGGAGAAATAAGGTACTTCCGTGACAAAGATCAACTAAAGGAATTCATGTCCACCAAACCAACCTTAGAAAGAGTACTGAAAGACATGCTAGATAGAGATATAAATGACCACAATCTCCAGAACAACAACAGAAAGAAACCACCAGGCTGGACAAGAAAATAAACAATGGAGAAAAGAAGGAAACCTACAATAGAAACACTCCATGGTTAAGTCAAGCCAGTAAATGTCAGTGATATCCACAAATGTAAATGGACTCAATTCACCTATCAAAAGAAACAGGTTGACAGACTGGATCAAGAAACAGGATCCCACAATATGCTGTGTACAAGAAACACATCTGACTCAAAAAGAAACTCATAGATTAAAAGTCAAAGGGTGGAAAACAGTATTCCATGCAACAGGACCCCAGAAAAAAAGCAGGGGTAGCTATTCTGTTTGCAAACAAAGTGAACTTCAAACCTAAAAGGATTAAAAGAGATAAAGAAGGCCACTACATACGTGTAAGTGGAAAACTACAAGAGGAAGAATTAACAATTTTAAATATATGTGCACCAAATATAGGAGCACCCAACTATATAAGACAAATACTAATGGACATGAAAAACCAAGTACACAAGAATAGAATTGTAATAAGAGACCTTAACATCCCACTGTCACAAAGAGATACATCACCTAGACAAAAAGTCAGCAAAGAAATAACAGAACTAAACCATACCTGTGAAGCAAATGGATTTAGTAGATGTTTACAGAGTGTCCCACCCAACCACATCAGAATATACATTCTTCTCAGCTGCACATGGGACGTTCCCCAAAATAGACCATATATTAACCCATAAACCCATAAAGTTATTCCATGCATAATACCTGATCATAGCGCACTAAAATTGAAAATCAATGGCAATAAAACCCTGCAAAACCTGCATAAATACATGAAAATTAAATAACAACCTTCTGATTAACCAGTGAGTTACAGATGAAATTAAAGAAGAAATAAAACAATACTTAAAATACAATGAAAATGCAGATACAACATACTGTAACCTATGGGACACAAGCAATAAATAGTCACATAAAGAAAATGGAATGAACACAAATAAATAACTTAATACTACATCTCAAGTTTCTAGAAAAGGAAGAGCAAGTCAAACCCAAAGCTCATAAAAGAGAGGAAATTGTAAAGATTAGAACAGAAATTAATGCACTTGAAACTAAAAAAAAAAACTAAAGAATTAATGAATCAAAAAGCAGATTTTTTGAGAGAATAAACAAAATTGATAAACCCCTGACCAACCTTATCAAGAAAAAGAAAGAAAAAATCAAATCCACACAGTAAGGACTGAAAAGAAGGAAATTACTACAAATCCCATGGAAATTCAAAAGATCATGAACACTTACTTTGAAAATCTCTACTGACATAGGGTGGAAAACACAGAGGAAATGGACAGATTTCTAGAAACATATGAACTACCAAAGGTCAACTAAAAAGATAGCAATTTTGAATAACCCAATATCAGCTACTGAAATCAAAAACATGATTAAAAAACTTACGAACAAAGAAAGCCCAGGTCCTGATGGATTCATGGCTGAATTCTATAAGAAATTTAGAGATTTAATGCTAGTACTCCTTAAACTCTTTAATGAAATTGAAAGAGAAGCAGTCCTTCCTAAATCATTTTTGGAGGCAAGTATCACCCTGATACCAAAACCAGAGAAAGACCCAACCAAAAAGGAGAACTATAGACCAATCTCACTAATGAACATTGATGCAAAGATTCTCAATAAAATATTGGCAAATAGAATGCAGCAAGTTATCAAGGTTATACACCACAACCAAGTGGGATTTATTCCAGGAATGCAGGGATGGTTTAACATACACATATCAATAAATGTAGTACACCACATCAACAGAGCCAAAAATAAAAATCACATGATCATCTCAAATGATGCAGAAAAAGCTATTAATAAAATCCAACACCTTTTCATGATAAAAACCCTACAGAAACTCGGAATTGATGGTATACCTCAATCTCATATAGGCCGTCTATGACAAACCAACAGCCAACATTATACTAAATGCACAAACACAGAAAGCCTTTACTCTAAAATCAGGAACAAGACAAGGGGGTGACTACTATCACCACTCCTATTCAATATAGTTCTGGAAATATTAGCCAGAGCAATCAGACAAGAGACAGAAATAAAAGGAATAAAAATAGGAAATGAAGAAGTAAAATTATCACTATTTGCAGATGTCATGGTACTCTACATGGAAGACACCAAAAACTCCATTAAAAGACTACTAGAGGTAATAAACAAATTCAGCAGTGTAGCTGGATACAAAGTCAACACTCAAAACTCAATAGCATTCCTGTACACAAATAAAAAACTCCATGAGAGAGAAATTCTGGAAATATCACCTTTCACAATAGCATCTAAAAAAATCAAATACCTAGGAATCAACCTAACCAAGAATGTAAAAGACCTATATGCTGAAAATTATACTACTCTAAAAAGTGAGCTAGAAGTGGATATTAGAAAATGGAAGGATATTCCTTGCTGTTGGTTAGGAAGAACCAACATTGTGAAAATGGCCATACTCACAAAACTTTTATACAGATTCAATACACTGAAACCTAGAATAGTAAAGGCAATTCTGGGCAACAAAGGCAAGACAGGAGGTATCTCAGTTCCTGACTTGCAACTATACTACAAAGCCACAGTGATAAAGTCTGCATGGTACTGGCAAAGAAATAGTCCTGAGGATCAGTGAAAAAGATTAGAAGATGCAAACACAACTACAAAGACACTCAGCCACCTTATATTTGACAAAGGGGCTAAACAAGTTCACTGGAAAAAAAGATCGCCTCTTTAATAAAAGGTGTTGGAAAAATTGGCTTTCCACATGCTGAAGACTAAAAACAGACCCATGCCGATCACCATACACTAAAGTCGAAATGTGTTGATGATCACTACGAAGTGGCTCTGAGCAGGATTTGTATTTTACTAGTTGGCTTTCTATGTTTATCTGTGAGTCTGTCCTAGGCCTCGGCCCCTTGGCCTGGCAACAGAAGCTGATTCATAGTAAGTAAACCTCTATGAATGACTAGTCCTGGCTGTGGTCTGTAGTGGCCTGTGAGACCACAGATACCTCCAAGGGCAAGATAAGGTCACAATTGTGGACACTTGGCTCCAACCCCAATTAACAAGATAGAGACTGCAGCTGCAGAAATTACTCCTACAGTCTCACTTCTACCATGTCTTCATGATAAGACAATGCTACTGCATTGGTTTGATTCTTTACTTGGAGACATCCTTTGAGGTGACTTCTAAGGTCCTGCTCATTGCCTGCACTGTCCTTAGTTTTCTCACCTTTTGTGCTTGGTCCTAATAAAATTGGGCTGATCCAGAGAAGTCTTGATCATAGCCCTTGGAGTTACGAGATCAGCGAAAGGATTTTGACCCTCCTGGAGCCCTAAAACCATACAATTTGTCTCTTTTTATTTAAACCTCTGCTGTACACTAATTTGGGAGATTGGGGATTTAGGTCAGGACTCAATAAAAATGGATCAAGGATCTAAATATTTAAAACAAAAACACTAAATCTACTGGAGGTCAAGGTAGGTAAAAATCTTGGAGACACAGGGGTAGGCAGAGAATTCATGAATAAAACACAAACTTCATGGGAAATACTTCAAAGAATCAACAACTAGGATCGCATATTACTTAAAAGTTTTTGCATTTCAAAAGAAGTCACCAACAAAGTGAAAAGAAAATCCACAGAATGGGAAAGAATTTTAGCCAACAATCCCTCAGACAAAGGACGTATGTCCAGAACATATAAAGAACTGAAAAACATCAAGCCCCCTAAATTCAAAGACCCTGTCCAAAACTGGGCATTGGAGATGAACACACAATTCTCAGATGAAAATATACAAGTGGCAAATAAATATATGAAGAAATGTTCACCATCACTGGTCATTCGAGAAATGCAAATTAAAACAGCATTAAGATTTCATCTCACCTTGGAAAGAATGGCTGCCATCAAGAAAATGACTGATGACAAATGCTAGCGAGGATGTGTGGAAAAAGGAACACTTCTCCACTGTCGGTGGGAGTGCAGAATGGTGCAATCACTGTGGAAATCAATATGGAGATTCCTCAAAAAACTAGAATTGGAAGTTCCATTCAATCCAGCTATACACCTCCTGGGTATTTTCCCAGAAAAACTGAAAAGGTCATGTCACAGTGATATATGTGCACCCATGTTCATAGCAGCACAATTTGTGATAGCTAGATCTTAGAAACAACCAAAATGCCCATCAGCCACAGAGTGGATGAAAAAAATGTGGTATTTCTATACAATGGAATGCTATTCGGCTATTAAAAAGGATGATCTTGAGGCTTTTATAGGTAAATGGAGGCAACTTGAGAATATCCTCATTAGTGAAATAAACAAGACTCACATTAGTAAATATCACATTGTCTCTCTAGTATAAAAAAATAAGAACTGACAGAAAAATGGGAACCAAAAATTATAATACATATTGTAAAAGTGAGAGGGAAGGAAAGTGCTCTAAAGGATATGATGGTATGTATAGTGTGTAAGATAGATGATCATATTACTAAATTTCTATTAGATCATTGAACAGAAGAGATTGCACTGTCAATGTCTGAGTGCCTAGCCACTTTTTATGCTTTGATTTTATAACTTTAACAACTATTGTTAAGATGACAATATGTAATATATCAACTAGCGATTTTATGATGTTAATGTTTTTTGAATTCTATATTGTACTTTTTTCTCATTTTTCTATTTTGTTTTTTTTTTAATTTTCTCTTCTTTCTTTAAATAACAATTTTTAAAAGGCTACCATTTTTTACAGAGTTCATTAGTTAGGTCACTCTGGGAAGGTGGTACTTGAACAGAGGTTGTGAAGTAAAGGGTGACCCATGTGAATATCATGGTGAGGGTTGGTGTTTCAGGAAGAAGGAACAGAAGAGGGGTGGGTATGCTTAGCATGCACCAAGAATGCCAAGGAGCCCAAGTGTGGCGGGGCACAACAATGAGCCAGAGGAGCTGGCAGGAAGATCAAGATTGAGACGCAGACCCCGTTGAGATCTGGTAGGATTCAGGGCTGTGGAAGACATTTTGCTTGCATTAAATACCACATACAATGGGAAGCTACCACACAGTTGAGAACAAGTGAATGACGTGATCTGACATCACTCTGGTCATTGTATGGAGAATAAATAAACTCAAGAGAGGGCAACAGAGTAGAAAGAGAGCTGTCAGTGAGAGCCCACTGCAGTGATCCACTGTCACGGCACAATGAAAGTGTTAAGCAGCAGCATTCTGTACATACTTTACAGGTGAGACCATAAAATTTGCAAATGGATCAGATGTGGGACGTGAAGTTAAGGGGAGGTAGCCTCCCTACGAGGGTTTCATCCAGCATCTGGATGAATAACGCCGCTGGATGAGTGGATCGAGCTGGAGAACACTGAGGGAGGAGAAGGTTTGGTTGCTAGGTATCAAATAATACAAATAATATAATAATATATTACAAATATATATACAAATAATATATATATACAAATATATATACAAATAATACATACAAATAATCGGAAGTGTGCGGCATGTTTACTTGGAGACACCTACTAGACGCTCACGTGGCTATGATGCTCAGGAATGAGACCAGCATGGAAGTCGAAATCTGGGAACTATTTGCACATTCAAAGTTATGCCACTTGGTGAAAGCAGGTGGGAGGCAACTATAAAAAGAAGATACTTGAGGCCAGTGAGCAGAAAGTGGGAAGAGGTGGAGGCAAAAGAAACCAAAACTGCAAAGGCAGCTCCGGTGAGGTGGGAGGGAAGCCCGAGAGGGTGAAGTCTCAGGAGCTGAAGGAGGACGGTACACAGGAAAGAGGAGCCTGGTGTGTGGTGCACACATGTCCTCCCAGCACTCGGGAGGCTGAAGCAGGAGAACTGTGCTAAATCCAGCCAGCCTGGACTATATACAGTAAGGGATTCAAGGGTAGTTGGAACTAGATAACAAGACCCTATCTCAAAAACTGAAGAAGAAAGAAGGAAAGAAAAAAGAGAGAGGTCACTCGTGCTGCATGTTGTGAGACAGTGAGGACTAGGATTGGACCTTTGGCTTTGGTGAAATGGGAATCACTGGTGGCTTTGACAAGAGCAGTCTCTCTGAATCAGTGGGAACAAAAGGTGATTGATGTGACTTTAGGAGGAAATGAGACGGAGGACATGGAAATACCAAATGGGAGACAACTCCTATAAGGAGTTTGCAATAAAGGGGAGCAGAGAGAGAGGTTGCTTGGAGAGATGTGGAGTTGTTCTCAAGCACATTAAGGTGTGAATACCAACACCGCACTAACTACACCAACTCAGAGCTAAGGGGCCGAAAGATGGGGGCTGAGGCAAAACCATCAGGTGCTGCTCAGAGGTCAAATAGAGGCCTCTGGGGTTGGGAAGGGTCAGTGAAGTGAAGCAGATGACATCAAAGTCTACACAACATTGAGAAAGTCTTTCCTAGTAAGCTCGTGAGTCCTAGAGAAGAGACAACCAAAAAATAGGACATTTAGATCCCAGGATCAGTTCATGACATTGAAAACATAATTAAAAGTTACCAACAAAGAAAACCCAGGTCCTGATAGATTCATGATAGAACGCTAAAAGAAATTTAGAGAAGACTTAACACCAATACTCTTCAAACTTTAAAATGAAATTGAAAAGGAAGCAATTCTCCTTAACTCATTCCCGGAGGCAAGTATTACACTGATAACGAAACCAGAGAATCACTCAACAAAAAATGAGTACTACAAGCCAATCTCCCTAAAGAACATAGACACAAAAATCCTCAATAAAATACTGGCAAAGAGAATGCAGCAAATCATCAAGAAGATTGTACACCATGACCAAGTGGGACTCATCCCAGGAATGCTGGGATGGTTCAACACGTGCAAATCAATAAGTGTAATACACCATATCAACAGAGCCAAAGACAAAAATCACACGATCATCTCAATAGGTGCAGAAAAAGCTTTGATAAAGTCCAACACTCATTCATGATAAAAAAAAAAAACTTACAGAAAATCACTAGATGGTCTTTAACTCCATCTGATAAAAGCCATCTATGACAAACCAACAGTCAACATCATACTAAATAGTCAAAAACTGAAAGCTTTTACTCTAAAATCAGGAACAAGACAAGGATGTCCACTATCACCACTCCTATTCAATATAGTTCTGGAAACATTAGCCAAAGCAATTAGACAAGAGAGAGGAATAAAAGGAATAAGGACAGGAAAGGAAAAAGTTAAATTATCATTATTTGCAGGTGACATGATACTCTACGTAGAAGATCCAAAAAACTCTATCAAAATACTTCTAGAATTAATAAGCAAATTCTGTAGCATAACTGGATACAAAGTCAACACTCAAAAATCAATCCCCTTCCTGTACACAAACAACAAACTGAATGAGAGAGAAATTAGGAAAACAACACACTTCATAATAGCATCATAAAAAAGAGAGAGAAAAAAAAGAAACAGGAAACAATCTAACAAAGGAAGTAATAGATCTATAGATTAAAAATTACAGTACTTGGAAAAATGAGGCCAAAGAGAATATCAGAAAATGAAAGGATATCCCTTGCTCTTAGGTAGGAAGAACCAATGTACTGAAAATGGCCATACTTCCAAAATTGTTATATAGATTTAATGCAATCCCAATCAAAATACCATTCTTATACCTCACAGATCTAGAGAAAACACTCCTAAAACTTCATTTGGATACAGATGAGACCTATAATAGCAGTGGAAATCCTGGGCAACAAAGGCAAGGCAGGAGACATCACAATCCCTGACTTGAAATTATACTACAAAATTACTGTGATCAGATCAGCATGGTACTGATGAAAAATAGACCTGAGAATCAATGGAACAGATTAGATGATGCAGACACAACTACAAACATGCTCAGCCAACTTATCTTTGACAAAGGGGCCAAACAACTTCAGTGGAAGAAAGTCTATTTAATAGTGTTATAAAAACTGGCTTTCCACATACTGATGACTGAAACTAGACCCATGTCTATCACTGTGCACTAAAGTCAAAATGGATCAAAGATCTAAATATGAAAACAGAAACACTAAATCTACTGGAAGAGAAAGTAGGTAAAAAATCTCCAGTCAGAGAGTTCATGAACAAAAACTAAACTGCACAGGGATTACCTCAAAGAATCAACAACTGGGATCTCGGCTTATTATAGAGGTTTTGCACATCAAAAGAAATCACCAACAGAGTGTAAAGACAACTCACAGAGTGGAAAAAGTTTTTGCTACTTGTTCCTCAGACAAAAGACATTTCTAGAATGTATAAAGAATTGCAAAAAAATCAGACCCCTAAGACTCAAAGACCCAATCCAAAAAATGGGCATCTGAGATGAATATGCACTTCTCAGATGAAGAAATACAAACAGCAAATAATTATTATGAAAAAATGTCCATCATTGGTCATTCAAGAAATGCAAGTTAAAGCAACACTGAGATTCCATCTCACACCAGAAAGAATGGTTAGCATCAAGAAACCAACCAAAAACAACTGCTCTAGAGGTTGTGGGGGAAAGGAGTCCTTCTCCACTGTTGGTGGGAGTCTAGACTGGTGCAGCCACTGTGGAAATCAGTGTGGAGATTCCTCAAAAAACTAGAATTAGAGGTCCTATTTAACCCAGCTATTCCCCTTCTGGGTATGTTCCCAGAAGAATTAAAAACATCATGCCGCAGCGATGTATGTGCACCCATGTTTACAGCAGCTCAATTTGTAATAGTTAAATCTTGGAATGTTTTTTAAAAATGTGATATCTTTATACTCAGCCATAATAAAAGATAAACTTGAGGCTTTTATAGGTTAATGGATGCAACTAGAGACCACACTGTAAGTGAAATAAATCAGAACTGCATATATAAACACTGTATTGTCTCCTTAGTATAAGAAACTGTAAGAGCAAATAAGAACCAAAATGTGCAATAGATGCTGTGAGAGGGAAAGAAACTGCTCAAAAGGAAAGAATGACTGGGATTTGGGAAAGGAGAAAAAGAACGGAAAAGAAAAAAACATAAATATATGTGATAGCTAAGACAATTATACTACTAATTTGTATTAGCTCATGGAAAATGGTTTGTGCTTATACTGACCAGTTTTGCAGTCTGAGCAACTTATATCCTGTAGTCTGAGCAACTACTTTGAAAATAGCAATATGCAATATATTAACCAGTATTAATTTCCTATTACTTTTTTTTGAAATTCTGTATCACTGTTTTTATTGTTTTCCTCTCTTTAACATAAAAAATAAGCAAAATAAGAGATTTCGAACAGAAAAAGAGCAGGGAAAGAAAGGAACTAGCAACTATTAAGCACATAAAGAGCCAACTGCTTTTGCATGTGCTATCTCTTAATGCCGAGGCATTAAAAGCTCCAGTATACACCTCAGATTGCAATTCAGACTTTGAGTACACACCTGGGACACGTAGCTAGCTGCTGCTCAGAACAGAACTGGTTCTGCCTGAAGTCTGAAGTTCATGCACCTTCCTTCTTCCCTTCCCTCCTTCCCATTTGCCTTTTCCTTCTTTCTGAACTACAATTCACATATGTGGTAGAGTGCACAAATCTAAATGCATAGCTTATCAACTACACACACATACACACGCATGCATAATTCTCACACAGGTTAAGACACAGTACATTATAATACCGCAGGAAGACTTCTCATGTTCGTCCATTTCATATCCTTCCTAGGTAACCACTATCCTGATCTCTATCACATAGATCACTCCTTTGTGTGTGGCTTCTTTCACTTACAAAGTAGCTCCGTAAACTTCCTGTTTTGAGTGTAGCAACAGTTCATTGTTTTTTATTACTTTGTAATGTTCTATTGTAGAAATGTCTCAATTTTAATCATTATAATGTTGATAAGCATTCAGATTGTATTTAAAACTATTATGAACAATGCTATTTTGAATATATCTTAATAAAGTACTTTGAAAGCATATACATTAATTTCTCTTGGGTATCTACCTCAACAATGGAATTGTTGTCTTCAGATACCTGTGTGTTTAACTTTAACAACTTCTATCAAATAGTTTTCCAAAATGATCATATTGCTTTAGTCCATCCAGGGACATAAGAATCTTTGGAGGCTCTACATTCTGACAAACACTTGATATTGTATTTAATTTTAATTTTAGGCATTCTGACATTTTAGCATTTTAATTTTATACCTCCTTACAGGGAATTATTTATATCTCACAGTGGTTTGAATTTGAATTTCTTTAATGAGTGGTGGTGCTGAGCACATTTTAATGCTTATTGTTCATTTTATATCCACATATTGAGTTCATTTTAAAATATTAGGTATGTCAAGTTTTTTCTTAGTTATTTGTATAAGTTTGTTAGATGCTAATTTTATTTTTTCCTCTATTAGGTTTTTAGTTTATTATAATTAATTAATTTTGGTTCTAGAAATTAAGCTCAGGGCATCAGGCATGCTAAACATTCACAGCTTTTTAAATTATCACATATTGGGTTTACTAGTTGCCTGAAAGCTTACCATATGATTCCTTGTTTTATTAAAGCTTACCTTAAATTAGTACTTTTTCACTTAACAATAAAAGTGCAACAATTTTACTCCATTTACTCTGTTTTTTGCAACACTGTGGCTCTATATGTAACTTCTATATTACAAATCTCTCATCTCATCACTATTGTTGGTTTAAGTGGTCTGTTTTGACATCCAAGCATCATAAAACTACAAGAGCTTTCCACAATGCCTTTTAGAAGCTGTCAGCCAAGCTTTTCAGCCCCTTCTGCACAACCCCAGCATTCTGCAAATGTCTTCTGGGAAAATCCAGCCACACTCGAGGCTCAGGTCAATTAGTTACATCAGCCCTATGAGGGCTGCCAACAACTTCATTTGTTTATTTTCCCCTATTAAAGTCCCTCTGTCTGAACCCTTGCACCAATCCCACATCTTTCCAAGAGAAAAAGGCCTCCCAGGCTTTCTCTTTCTCTGGAATCCTAGTCTTCCAGTCTTCAGTGCTTTCCAGACATCTCTGATGTCCCCAAGAATCAAACATGTGTAATTTATCCAGTTTTCTCCCTCACTGTTGGAGAAGAAGCAGCTTTTGGTGTCAGAATTTATTACGACCTATGCATAGAGCATAAATAACACAGAAGAAAAAATAGAATGTGCCTGATCCCAAAGAAAGTGATAGATGGCCGCAAAGGAATGCAAGACCTTCTCCCTGCTGGACCTTGGTCTCATCGCAGAGTGATCTTTGCAGGAAGAGCTCCTGAAACCCTACATCTCCTTGTGTGGGAAGAGGACACTCCTCGGAGATGAACATCATGCAGTGAATCTATAGGACCCCGAAGGCCTCCCTTAGCCAGGAGGTACAGCCTAGTCGGTCAGATCCTTTCCGTTTTCATCTGCTATGGATAACAGAAACAAGTGAATTTACAATGAGAAAATTATTTGATATGTTTTTTAAGAGTAGAATATATTTATTGAGAGAAAGAAAGCTTCTGTCTGAAGAGAGACAGAAGGGCTCCAAGCAGGTTACCTACCCAATTATTTGATATGTTATAAAAATAAGTCTTTTGTGTTTTTTATGGATCAGACAATAGCAATTAAGCTAGGAACCACGAGTTTCTTGGTTGAAAAGGGAAAGTTAACCTGAGAGAGAAGGAGAAAAATGGAAGTGATCATGTTATTTTATCCTCTGGGATCAGAGTTAATTTTCTTGGGTTAAAAGTTTGAACCCAGAACACATTTTTCTTACATCCCACCCTATATTTTAGGACCATATTCCTATAATTCGGATACTAATTTTGAATTATTCATAGTTTTTAGTTTAACTTATGTCTCAGTCACTTTCTTGTTACACAGACACTGTACCCAGTTCACACAGTTTCAAGGAGGAGAGGTT
The DNA here is from genome assembly GCF_034190915.1 of Cavia porcellus. Lineage (NCBI taxonomy): Eukaryota > Metazoa > Chordata > Mammalia > Rodentia > Caviidae > Cavia > Cavia porcellus. Next base: position 98,030,531 of record NW_026947490.1, on the reverse strand, counting down.
TATTTCGGTTTCTGTTTTCAGTCTATAGTTGGCTGGCTGCAAGGCAGAAGGGCATGATGAGAGGGTGTAGACTCTTCCACCTCACAGTGGCCTGGCTGCAGAGAAGGGCGGAGCCTGGTAAGAAGACCTGCCCTTTGGGCCCTATCCCCAGTGTCCCCAGTGACCTGCCTCTTCCTACACAGCCCACCTCTCAACAGCACATGGGCTGCTGAATCCCTAGTGGGTGAATCCACTTGGAGGACAGCTCCCATAATGGTCCAATCATTTTTCAAGATCCTGCCTTTGCGTACATGGAACTTGGCGGGGATGGGGCATTCTGGAGCTAAATGATAACACTTTTAGCTTTGAGTAAGGCTTTGGAAATAACCTCGTAGTAAAGTTTTCAAGAAAATCCAAAGAAAGAGACTTGAAGATGGGAATACAGGCTCAGTGACACAGGGCCTAGATTCCTGGTACCAAAAAACACACACAAACAAAAAAAAGCGGGGAGCTGAGAGACTTGAGTTCACACTTGGGAAAACAGGAGAACTGGGAACCCACAGCAGAGGATGAGAGGGGGGCCATGACCAAGTGGTGGGTGACGCCATGCACCCAGTGAAGCCATCGCTCACTTCTGAAGTCCCCAAGCCCAGCTCTTCTCTAACATGGACAAGTGTGTTTTTGTTTTCCTTTTAATCAGAAAAGCTTAATGCACAGCTGGTTCATGGCCTTCTGAGGAGCACAGGAGACCAAGAAAAATATGAGGGTGAGAATCAACCCTGGAAGGCTGTGCAGGTTGGGGAAATATCCGGATCTATCCCCACAATTATGGAGGGTACTGCTATTTTGCAACACAATAAAATAATTTGTTTAAGGTTATGATTTTGGATTACTGAGAAAAAAGACAGTTAATCTATTTTTCTTTTTTACAGAGTCTAGGAAATGTATAAAGTATCTGAGAAAATATTCCACAGTTAAAGAGTATTAATACTTTTATTAGTCCAGTTTTAATGAAACTTCATAAATTAGAAACAGAGTGTAGTAGATTCTGTAACTTGTGCGATATTTATTGTCAATCTTCCTAATACGGGCCCTTCCATTCTATAAGATGTTGAAAGCCAGAGGTACATTTCCCAGACAATCTGAGGACTGGGGCTCCTTGGGAGTTAGGCCCTTTGGAACATGGACATAGGAACTGAGTCACGCACAGGAAGAGGCAGGGCTGGGGGCCTCACCCCTGTGGACAGGAACTGGCCAAGGCCTCAGTGCTCAACTGCAAGCAACTCCTGAACCTCAGCTGCGGCAACCCTAAAGGATGGCACCACCAGCTTGGGGTAGTCCCAGGAGTCCAGTCAGCCCCTGTCCCCCGCTTTCCCCCATCTAAAAGGTCGCAGGATCATTGCCTCCCAGCTTCGTTGACTAGCACGGCCTCTGCTGTATACTGTGGACCTGTGCACTACCCATACCGTATGCCTGCCCAGCCGCCATCCCTGGCTCTACTGCTCAGCCTCAGGGCCTCACACCCTACAGCCCTGTAATCAGGGTGAGGTTCGCCTGCCCAGTGACTTTAAGGGAGCTTGCAATGGACTCTTTATTACTTGACTTTACTGCCCCCAACTTGAACTGAGATTCCACTTTTAAAAATTCACCTCATGGCCGGGCGTGGTGGCACACTCCTGTAATCCCAGCAATTGGGAGGCTGAGGCAGGCAGATCACTGCAAATTAGAGACCATCCTGGGCTACAAAGTGAGCCCAAGCCCAGCCTGAGCTAAATAGTGAGACCTGGTATTGGAAACCCAAATATCGAGTTCAGTCACCCAAGTATTGTGATCTTCCTCACAATCTAAACAGTTATATTTGTAATCCTACTGAGATGTTATTGGAATCCCAACTGGTCAATTCCAATCTGCCACCACCAATGCAACCCACGGCGAGAGTAAAGACACCAAGACATATTCCAAGTTAAGGGCAGCCAAGGGAACCCAAGTCCATTTCCCGTGAGGACATATGAACAAAGGCCTCCATTCTAGGACTCTCCCAGCATTTATTCTCTTGTGTAGAAAGGGGGGTCGCTCAGGAATGAGTGATAATCAGGATGTTGGGGATTACTGAGTAACTTGAGCTGGCTGGTCAGGTGCAAGGACTGTAATTTGCAGAGATAAAGATATCAGAAGGATCCGTTTACATAACCTAATTAAGGTAGCAATGGAATTGTTTGGGGGGGGCTATTGCTTCAGTTTTGATATGCAAACTCTTGAGCCCTGGGGAGTCATACCCTCTTATCTTGAGGCTCCTACCCAGTTGACATTCTCCACATTCTGGGAGCTATAGCTCTGCAACTGGCCAGCTCAACCTTGTGACTTGGAGAGCACCATGCGAGGAAACAGGACTATTTGATGGCTAGACTTTGCACACTAACACCTCGGCAGGCCTTATTTGCCATGCTCAGAGATAATTGAAGAGAAGGAAATATCCTAGCCACCCTTTTACATAGCAGTATAGGGAAATGAGTCTCCAAATATTCAAAGTCACAGTGATTGTCTTGGATTCAAAGGGAGACACTGGAGTTGTCTCCCACAACCTGGTCTCAAAAAACAAAACAAAACAAAACAAACAAACAAACAAAAAAACATTCATTTCTTCAAGACTAGTTTCCTTTCCTCCAACTTCCTAAGTTGGCAGCCCTCCCTGATGCAGCACCTCCCATTACATTTCTTCCTTTGACAGGACTCCCAAGGCTGCCAGGGGGAGGGAATGGACCTGAGAAGGTGTTGTGGGGGCAGATAGGGATGACAGAGTCCAGGGAGCTGCAGATGAAGTAAGAATAGTCTAAAAGGCACAGCTCTCCAACCAGCCACTGGCGACTTCCGTGTGAATGTGTTGCAGGGCTCTGGTGAGAGTTGCTTTTGATAAGGTAGAGTGGAGGATTGGGAAACTGCGGAATAAAAAACGAGAACGTTTGGAAAACCCGCATACATGAGGTCTTGGCTGGAACTGGAAGCCTTTGTTGCCAAGGGCGACGGAGCTTAGAGAGCACACAGGCACAGGAGGACAGTTTGCCTGAAGGTGGGCCCTGTGATTCTCTGTTAAGTACTAAGCCACTGAATAGAACTGTGCTAAGTGAAGCCAGGGTGGGACAGGAAGCTCAGGGGCTCACAAGAGGACCTGTCCTTTTCCAATCAAGGCAAGGCTGTTGGGATTCTTCTTCTGGCTAATCCAGGAAGGGTTTGGAGGAATGGTATATTTTTTTTCTTTTTGCCAGTCATGTACTAAATATTTTTAGACTATGAGTGGAATGATTTTTAAAAGCTATTTAGAGACAAGGAAAATAACTGCCTGGTCAGCAGGATCCTGGACTTCTAATGGGAGACTGCTGGACCCGTAGCAATGCAATTATTTTAAGGAACAAGTTTATCCACAAAGCCTTTCTTCAGTCTTTCCTCAGAGACTTAGAAACAGGTTCACAGCTATCTAATTTTAATTGCTCTGACATCCTTGTGAAGTGAGTAAGAAAGAATATTCTTGCACATTTTTTTAAGCAGTCATAAAATCTCATGACAAGTATTTTCCAAGAAAGCACGTGGGGCCAAAGTGTGAAGCCAGCCAGAGAAGTCTGTCTTCTGAGAGCAAAGCTGTTATTTTTCTTGTTCTTTTACTTCTGCGATTGATGGCCTCCAGTGTAGTAACGCAGGGCACAGCACCGACCTATTATGCATCTGTAGGAGCATTAATTATAAGGCTTTCCTGTGGTTTGAACAGTAGACAGTGCACAGAGTTGCATTCTTGGCTAGAAAGGTTTCCGAGCTGCAGAAAATCTCAGATACAAGAAGTTTTGTAACCTTAGGCATGGTCTTTTGTTGAGCTGCTCAACAGGGCTTTTCTGAAAATGTGAACTGCTAATAAAAGGTGGAATTTCATTATCTTCATACCTCCTATTGTCTGAGGAAACAAAATAATTCTATTGATCTGCCCAGCTAAGTTTTATCCCCATTGGTAACAAAGGCTTAATTTCTAACACTGATAATGAAGAATAGACAGACACAGGCAATTTACCCTGGATTGTTAAAGTCTCAAAGATAATGGAACTTTTCCCTTTTGTTTAAAGTGGAATTTGAAATAGACTACTACTCAGAAATAGCTGTATTTCATTAAAGCATGGGGTCCGCAAAGTGAAGGCCTTTGTATTAAAGAGAGTGCCTCTATTTTAAAGCAATCTCATTGGGGCAGGTTGTAGATTTGGTTTTGATTTTGCTTTTTACTGATAAATGCTTAAGGTATCTCCTTTTCATATTTAATTGTTAAAATAAGTTTGGGACTGAAGGCCTCTTGCAAAATCAATGTACTTTTACTTTTAAACTACAATTAGACAAAGGATACAACTGATCACATATAGGACCTAGTCCCCATCAGATTCCCATTTATGCTGAAATTAAATGCTGAAAACTGACAATCTGGGTTGGAAACAATTTTCATTATTGTGCACAAAACTCAGTAAGGCTCTAACCAAATGTGCTATACACACAAAATCAAGATTCCTTGAACGTTTCATCTGTGTAGCTTTTAAGGACTTGAAGAAGACATTCAGACAGTCAAGAAGACTGCAGTATTGCTATGCAGTTATTCTTGATGTATCAATTTTGCTCAGCAAATGTGACAGTTTATTATGAAATAATTATGCTACATCCATAGAATTTTGCTAGAAACGGTTGGACAATGCCCATTGTTGCATTAAATTGCTATGTTCAAATCTTACAAATTTCTGAATGTTGCATATTTAAAAGGGAGCCACTATTTCAGTCTTAGGTATTAAAGAGAAACAGGAAAAGGCCTAGAAAAGGACTTTTGTGTGTGTGTGGTACTGAGGATCGAACTCATGACTTCAAGCTTGTTAAGTAGGTGCTTATGTCGCTAAGCTAAATCCCCAATCCCTAGAAAAGAATTTTTAAAAGCACATGCAAAATTTTACTTTCAGAAGATCTGGAATCCAGCTTTTAAAAAAGCTACATATCTGATGTTTTGTGTTTTACAGCCTGATATGATTTTTATCTTAAAATCTGTAAGAAAGGGCTTTGGGAGTAACAACATGCATTCTCAAGGTCCATGAAGGTTGTAACAAGTTCCTATTTCAGATTATGCCACTGTCTACTGTTCCCAAACCATCACTGATCCCCTACTGCTCATTTTATAACATCTAAACTCCTTGCCAGTTCTTTTCCAGATCTATTCAGGACTATCCTGCCTCCATGACAGGGCTCCCTGTGCGCTTTTCAGGCAGGGAGAAGAACAATAATAGTGAACATGTAGAGACGGGCAGCACAGTGCGTATCAGGGTACAGCAAATGAGGGTGCCTGAAAACTGGGTCCATAAAAGCAAACTTTGGCCTCACATTGACTTTGAAATCTATTGCACACATCTTTCTGAGCTCCTTTTTGTGCCAAAAATGACTATCAGCACTAAAGCAAAAATGAATAATTCACATTCCCACGCTGCATCTGCTGCGGGATTCAGGGCTGGTAAAGAATCACCGCAGAAGCTCTTCACTGCTTTGATACCTGTTCTGGCTGCAGCGGTGGCAACAATGGGCATTTGTTCCTGATTTGCATATAGTTTGCCCACTTTAAGGTAGGATTAAAAATTACAAATACATTAGAATGAGATCTGCTGGTACAAAAAACCTGGTCAGTGGTCTCACACTCAGCAGCTGGAGCAGCTAGTGTACACACACCAGTGTTAGTGCGGTGCAGAAACCTGTCTTCTTTGTTGTCCGTGACAGGGAGTTATTTCTTTTTCTTTCTCTCCTAGCAACGGCAGGCAGCATTCTTTCAACAGCGTTTGCCTCCCTCTCTGAGCAACGGCTCAGTCACAGGGGCAGGTGGAGGAGGGTAGAGAGCTCCAGCCTCCTGCCCTCTCTGTGAGGAAGCTGCTTTCCCACTAGGAAAATTCCTGCCGGTGGGATGGGGGCTCTGTTCCTTCCTAAAGTGACAGACAAGGGTTGGGAAACAGAGCTGGGAGTAAGGACAGTGTGCTTCAAAGAGGAGCAAAGTGTGACGTGAGCACAGAAATCAGGATGGTAAATATAAAGGAGAAAAAAACCAAAACCACACAGAAACCATAGAAATCAGGAAAAAAAAAAAAAAAAAGAAAAGAACTCTTTCACAGTGCAGACCAGAGGAGGAAGAGAACAACCTGCTATTTAAATTGGATAGATGGGCTTTTGCAGAAATCTAGGAATCTTAGACAAACTCCAAGTCTGTGGAGCCAGGAAGAGGACTTTGGGCTGGAGGCTCAGGAGCAGCACAGAGTGGCTTTGCATATCTCCTCCTCCTTCCCTTCAAAGGGGGCAACAGGAAGCCCAAACTCCAAACGGGTCAACCTGAAGGCAGGAGCACAAACTGCAAGAAAATACCAGACATCCTTTCTGATCTGTAGTAACAGCGATCACAAGCTACACGTGAAGGAGGATGGAAAAAAGAAGGAAGCCCTCCTTCTGCACTCTCTTTACCTCCTGAGATGTGGGGAGAGAGGAACAGAGAGAAGAAGGTGCCAAGAGCACTCCTGGACTTCGGAACCGTCAGACCTTTTGTTACTGCCTGAACCCTGTTAGTAACCCTACTTAAGAGGCTTGAGGGGGGCACTGACACCCTCTGATACAAGGGCACCCCTGCCCCAACATCATCACTGTGGGTAACCACTAGCCAGGCTTCTATCACTTTGGTCCCCGATCCCTGCAGCTTGTTAAAATAAGAATTTGGGGACTGAGACTCTCTCCGGGCTGGGGCTTTTGAAGCTACTGTCGGACAATTCCCTGGGTGGTTCTCATGCTCGCATAGGTTTGAGAGACTTAGCCATTCTGATCTGAAAATAATATAGTTCTTCTGCTTTCCCTAGGGCTATAGCAGTAATGTGATGAGAAAGTAAAATGGCTTTTGACCTCAGGATTTTTAATCTGTTCACAAGCTGAGCTGAAATGACAGAGCCCCGAGATTTTTGCCGTTGGGCATGCTGTGCCTCACTTTATCCTGCCAGTTCCCTGGTGATCCTTTCTGACCTTAAAAGGTTTTTGAAGCCCTTGACTTTGGGAAAGTTTAAATCAGGAATGTTTTTTTACTTCAAAGAGGTTGGTGTGGGGAGATTATTTCTGGCATGTGTCACAATGATAAGACAAGTGGGGTGCAGGATAGAGATGCTCCCCAGGTGGTCCTGTGAAGCAGGCAACGTTTTGATCATTCTTCACCTAAGCCCTTTTATCGTCATGAAATGTAGGCAAGTCTCAGTGGGAGCTAATGCCAGTAAACAAAGCTTTCCAACAATGCCTGAGATGTGTTTCCAGAGTGCATCAGGTCAAGAATGTGTGTCTGTGTGTGCATATGTATGTGTGTGCTGTGTCTTTTATCAGAACAATCCTGCCAGAGACACAGGGCCTAGGGTTGACCTCAGAACCACTGGCCACATCTGTTTTCATTCTGTCAGGCACTGCTTTCCCAGCCTACATCTTTGACCTTAGTCCCCTTCCCCCTCCCAACTACCTCCTCCAGTTACTTGTGTGACACTTTCCGTTTCCTCCCGACATCCTCTGGGGCAAAAAGGTACCAGTTTGGAGGCATTACCTGTAAGCCAGTAATACAAGTTTGACTCTGATTCCTTTTTGGTTGAGATGGATAAGCAACACAATCTGCTGAAGGAAAAGTGGTGTCTTGCATCTGACCTGGGCAGGAATTGGGGTGTGATGTCTGCTGTTTGTCAACAACGCCTGAGACATGATTGAGACCCATCTGGTGTAAGGCACTGTGGAAGTGTGAGATGACTATGAGCCCTCTCTATCACTATGCTTGAGAAACATCCCAGGAAGAGGAAGGATGGAGCTAGTGTGCAAATGCCAGATCAACACCAAGAACAGGCAGATCCTCTGGGAGACAGGCTCCTGGACACACACACACACACACACACACACACACACACACAACACTCACACACACACACACAGAGCATTAGACACCATCAGACATTTTCCACCCCCCATCTCAGAACCAGCTTTACTAGGTTGTGGAGTGATTTTAGGCAGGGCTCTCAGCCTCAAATAGCAGGGCAGTGTCTGCCATTCTGTTATCACTTTGTTCTTGTGAATCTTCAAAGCTTTTGGCGAGTTCTTCTTTGCACAGGATGCTTCTGATGAGTCCATCAGTCATTTTCAGCTGGTGTCTTGACATTGAGCTCCATCTCTGAGTTGGGAGGAAGAATTATTAACTGCCAATCTGCTAATTACAAACCCCATCCAGGATGTGGGTTGGGAGAGGCATTTAAGGGGACCTCGAAAGGGGGGTTAAGTCCAGGAGTGGAAGAAGTGGGAGGAATTAAACTTTTGCTTAGTTCATCCTGGCTTGAATCTGGCTGGCTTTCACATTTTCCAATGATAACAAAGGAATATTTGATATATTTTTCAACTTGAAATATGGTTTCATTATGTTGTTCAGGCTGGCCTGAACTCATTATACAACCCAGGTTAACCTTGAACTCCCCCTGCTTGGTGGTCTTTTAATAGAAGTGACATAGCCCTTTTGATGGACTTAACAGTTTTGCCTTAACTTAATACTCTGCTCTTAAGAATTTATGGTGTCAGGCTAATTGTAAATGCATACAAGATTGATTCATTCTTTACTGTTTAATTGAACAAGTATTTATTGAGTATATACTACATGCTAAAGCAATAGTAAACAAAACCCCTATCTCACAGAGTTTATATTCTAACTAGGGAAGACAGAGGATAAAAGCATCATGTTAGCAAATTCCACAGGCAATTTTTCAGTCCATAGTTTACTAGTCCTCTCAGTGTTTTCTAAACCAAATACTTTCTTTGGTTGGTTTCTCAGGAACCACATTGTCTTTAGTTACTGATTTTCTCTCCCAGCACCCTTTGTTGAATGATCTTCATTTCCCTGGCTTTAAGTTTACCCCCTCACATCTCTATACCAATGATCTAAGTTTATATTTTCAGTCCTTACCACTCCCGGGAGGTCCAGTCTTTTAAACCCCACTGCCTACCTTGCATCTCCACTTGGATGGCTAACAGGCTCCTCAGACTTAACATAATCTTTGAAATCAAACTCGTGATTTTCTTTTCTTCCCCAAGCTACTGTTTCATGAGACTTTCTCTTTTCATTTAACGCCATCTTTATTCTGCTTATTACTTAGTAAAAAACTTGGTCTCATTCTTTTTTTTTTTTTTTTTTTTGTCTTTTTCTTTTTTTTATCGGTACCAGGGATTGAACTCATGACTGCCTGCTTGCAAGGCAGGTGCTTATGCCGCTGAGCTAAATCCCCAGCCCCTTGGTCTCATTCTTGACTTCTTTCTTTCATGATTTATGTTCATCCATCAGATTAGCTTCAAAGAAGTCCATGTTATAAAAATGAAAGCTTGAAAATGATCTAATTGTTAGCCATGGAAGAATGGTTACGTTATGGCACAGGGAACTATTAAAAATGCTGTTGTGAACCTGGCTTGATGGCACATGCCTGTAATCCCAGCATTCGTGAGGCTGAGGCAGTAGAATTACAAATTCAAAACTTGCCTGGTGAACTTAGTGAGATCCTGTCTTAAAATTTAAATAAATATATAAATAAATAAATACTGCTGGAGATACACCTCAGTACAAAGACCTTGGGTTCAATCTCTAGTACTGCCCCCCCAAAAAGTTGTAATCACTAATTATCAGGGAAAAGAAAATGAAAACCACTGTGAAATATTACCTCTTACAGAGATGGCTATTATCAAAAAGACAAAAGATAACAAGTACTGATAACAACTGTTAGGGCACAAGAGTGTGGGAACCCAAGTACATCATTAGTTGGAATGTAGATTGATACATTCATTCTGAAATAGGCTGGAGGCTTCTAAAGAAATTAAAATAAAACTGCCATGTAACCTGCAATTTTTATCCTGGACATACACTCAAGTAAGTTCATCGCAATATTTTTCACAATAGCCAGCAAATGGATATGTCAGTCAGTAAATCAATGGATAAAGAAAATATGGCATATTTATAAAGTGAAATGTTACCAGCCTTTAAAAGGGGGAGATCCTGCCATTTCCCATAAGACAGAGGAACCTGGAAGACATTACACTAAGTGAAACAACAGATACAAATAGAAAAATATAACATGATCTCACTTATAAAAGATCTCAAATGCACAGTGATACATAATAAAATAGTGGTTATTTCTGGTGGAGAAAGAGAAAGAAAGGGGATGGGGAGATATCAGTCAAAAGATACAAAATAACAAGCATGTGGGATGATCTAATGTCTACAGCAAGGAGTAATTTAATAAAATTACATTGCATTAGATATTTTTATTAAATAAGTATGGTACTCCTTCCTTACCTGGGTTTTGATTTCTGCAGTTTCAGTTACCTGAAATCAGCTTCAACCCAAAAATATTAAATGGTAAATTCAAGAAATAAACAGTTCTTAAGCTTTAAATTCCATGCTGTTTTGGTAGTACAATAAAATCTTGTGCATTTTACTTGGAATGGGAATTATCTCTTTGTACAGTGTATCCACATGGTATATGTTGCCTGCCCATTAGCCACTCAGCAGCTATCTCAGTCCCTATCATAGTGCCTCAGTGATCACATATAGGATTTGGTATTATCCACGGTTTTAAGCATCCAGTAGGTGTGATAGAATATATTCCCTGTGGATGGGGGGAGGGGCTATTTTAATTTTGATTAGTCTTTTCTCATGCCAAGTAGGAACTATGTGAGAAGATAGACATATTAATATGCTTCACTACAGTAACTATTGGACTACCTATATCCCATAACATCATGTTGTAAACTCTTAATATAAACAATAAAATGATGCAGTTAATAGGTTATTGTTTAACGCTTTTATTATGGGTAATTCCAAATATGTTTAATAATAGAGAGCTGTGAATTCATCACCCAGCTACAACAATGATCAACTCATAGCCATTCTCGTTCCATTTATACCCCTACTTTTCTCCCACCTCTCCATAGAATGATTTCCAGTGCTGAGGATTGAATCCAGTCTCAAGTGTGCTAGGCAGCACTGTACTACTGAGCTGTATCCCCAGGCTGTCCTTCAGGATTATTTTAAAGCACATCTCAGACATCACATTTATTAATATGTCAACTATATACCATATGTTTTTACAAAAGCAGATTAGAAAGAAATACGTATAATATGATTTCACTGTGGTAAACAATACACCCATAAGGGAAAGTCTGCCAGGATAGCTATCTCTGAATCATGGTATTATGAATGACTATGGATCTCTCCCTTTGCTTGTGTGTATTTCCCACAGTAAATATGCATTACATGGAGAAAAGACAGTGGTAGGTGGGAGAAGATGATACTCCTCTTGTAAATGTGCTTCCTTACGCTGGGTCATTTTACATGGTAGACAGAAATAACCCCTTAACAGAGGTGAGGATCCTTTCTGTCAACCTCTGTCTTCTCCTTGGGCATTCCATCATGAAAAATGGCCATATCAGTATCTACCATTGCAGCATGGCTTCTCAGTCTGTGTTGGATCACTGTTTATTGTGGAAGCCTATCCTTTGCATGGGAAGATGTGTAACTAGAATCCCCTTTTTTTTCTACCAACAAAATAACATCTTTTGTTATTGCCAGTAACATCTTTTGTCATTGCTGCAACAACCAAAAATGTCCTCAGACATTGCCAGAAATTCTGAGAGGCAGACACCCATAGTATGCAAGCTCAGACGCATGATGTCTAAAAGGGTAACAGGACAATGTCATATTTCATTCACTTTGCTGGCTGAAATCTCCAGGAGGATGCAATTTGTGATCTGATGAAAACTGCTTTTGTGGTTTACTGACCTGCATGTTTAAATTAACCAACCTATGACACAGTGGTTAACAATTACCTGCATTTTTTAGACATATCCAGAAATAGCCAACATAAGTTCAACTCTATGAGAAAAGCAAAGGTCATGAATGAAAGATTGCTTGTCAGCTATGACAGTGATTGGTTAGATTTGCCTCTTCAGCTTACCAACAGATCCATTTCACTATTCATCACCCAGACACAGGGATATATTGTGTGGAAGTTAAAAATGGGAGATTTCTTCTTAGAAAATGAATGATGCTACATATATATAAGTAGGTCTTTTTGATCAGTAATAAACACACAGACATAGTTGCAAAAGATACAGGAAAGGGCATTTAAATATTGTGTTTAATTTGGAACTTTTTTCCCTAATGGAAAAATCTGGGGAAACTATGGAAATGAGATAAGGGAAAATCTGAAGTCATCTTGCCCATTCTCTTGAGAACCACACTGTTCTGTATGCATGCCTGACTACCACCCTGGCCTCCAACCCCCAGGACAGAGTCTTGTCAATGCTCCTATTTTAATCAGACAAGATATTCTTCATGTTTCCTCTACAGAATGAAAGTCAACAGAGGAGCAGAGCGTGTACATTAGCACTACTACAATCTTGGAAGGATTACTTTACTTAGTGACACTGTTGACTGCATGGAAAATAAAACTTCTAGCAAAATCTACATCAGAAGTTACTGACTCGGGTTTATCAAGCACTGCACAAGCTGTCTTAAGTTGTTTTACATGATTAAACAATAGAATGCATTTATGGAGTTTTGAGTCTTAATGGTTATTTTCTTGAAATTGTTGGGTACTCCTAAGTTAGAGAATACTGTGTAACGTATTTATAAATCCCTATTTACTTGGTGATGTTTTCCCTCCTCAAAAAACTCTTTTTACAACAGTATCTGGAATTTTCTTTAACAATAGATAATTTTTAAAAATTACTATCAATTGAATATCTTTTGTGGGCCAGCTATTATTGAGGTACTAATACATAATAGTTATACAATATTTGTAACCCATCGTGCATGTATTTCCCCTCAGGAAAACTGAAGCTCAGAAGAGTTGAGCACTTGTCTATTTAAATTGTCATGGCTGAATGGCCCAGTGCTGAGTCAGACTCGGGGCAGGTAAGTTATCACAGGATGTGAGACTGCCGCTTACAGTTGAAGAAGAAAAATATCCTTTTCTGGATTCTTCAAAACGGATACCATCTGCAATTTCTTGGGGTTAGGAGTGAGAGTGGGGAGGGTGTGTGTAAAAAATAAAAATCAATCATAATGAAATGTTGGATCCTGAAGCCCTGATGTGGCCAGGGAACAGACTAGATGGGGTGAGAAGTTTTGTTAGGGATAGAGAAAGAGTCTAAGTGCTTTGTTCAGTGACAAAGAATAAATTGGATCTTTCTTAAGCAAGGAGAGGAGGAGGATTTCAGAGAGGCCAGCTCCCATGAAAAAGCCTCAAAATCCAAACAGGCAGTGGGGCGGGGCTCCAATATCTAGGCTAAGGGAAAAGAGGAGAGGTCAGCAGGGTCTGCTTCACAGAGAAGCATGAAAAACGCAAACAGAAGGCACCTGGCTATAGCTTTAAAGAACAAAAATAACCCAAATCCAGGGACCCAAGCCTGAAACGCAAACCCACAGTTGAAATAATTGTACCCACAGCTGAAAAGGGAACGGACGCTGCACTTTGGGCTGTGAGCATTCAGTGTGATTAATTAAGGTCAAGGTGAGGATGAAAATACCAGCTGGGGAGCATTTCGCCCAGAGATAAATTCGTCCCTCTGTATCTCTGCGAGACAGCAGGGAGGTGTGCGTTTGCAGCTAAATTAATTTGATTTACATCCTGCCATGGTAACTTCTGTTCTCTCTCCCTGCTGTCAGATGTCTCCGCCGGCTTTTCTCTCTCCTTCTCCCCCACCTCCCGCATTTCATAACACGGCGAGAAAGCGCGATTGGCTTCAGGCAGAATTTAGAAGTGGAATCATTCTAATTTGATTATTCTGCATGGAGTGCCCTTCTTTCTCTCCCTGAACCCCACCCCCAGCCCCTTCTCGAGGAAGAGCAGTTGTAAACCTGAGCATAAGCATCATTTTTTTTTTGCATCATTTATTTTTACATCGTGCTTCGTGGCCTAAACAGCTCCACGATTCGAACTGGTTCCTTGTTGCAAAGCCGGCGGCTCAGTTAGCCCCGTCCCGCGTGGCCTCAGCAGTTCTAAGTTACATCTCAGGCCCGCAGCGAGGCGCTTTCCCCGGCCTTTCCTCTGTGCCCTGCGCCGGGCGCAGGAGGCCAGGCAGGGGGCGCCACCGAGGGACCCCGGCCCCGCGCCCCGCGCGCCCCTCGCCCCTTCCCGCGGCGGGGCGCGCTCGGCGGGGCGGGCTGAGGTGACGCCGGGACCGGGCGGCGGGGCGGGGGCGGGTCCGGGGCGCGGCCGGCTGGCAGCCGGAGTCCACAGAGGCCCGGCGCAGCGGGACCCCGCGCGTCCCATGGCCAGGGAGAGGCCGCCCGGGCGCGGCTGCGGCGCGCTGCCCCGCTGTCTGCTCGGCGCCGCGCTGCTGCTGGGCCTGCGGCTCTGCGTGGAGCTGCGGCGCGCGGGGACGGCCACCCCGGCCCGCGGCGCCCCCGCCGGCCCGGCCCCCCGGCCTCCCGCGCCGCACCTGCCGCCCGCGCCCGCGCCCCGCCCTCCGCCAGGCGGCAGCAGAAGGCGGGTGACCTACGTGCGCCGCGGGCGCAGGACGCCGGCGCCGAGCTGCTGCGCCGCGCCGAAGGTCAGTGGCTGAAGCACCCTCGGGCCGCTTCCCGAGCCCGCGGTCCTCCCCGGGGCGGCCTCGCTGGTCACGCCCTGCAGGGAACCGAGCGGGCTGAGCACAGCTCGTTGCACAGTCAGCCCGGATTGACTGAGCGCCCACTGTGTGGCAGGCCCGACCCAGGCTCTGGGAATCCCAATCCTGCGCATTTCAGAGCGGGGAGGCTTTGCGTGACAGGAAACGGGTCATGGGTGCCATCGTGTGCTGTGCGTGTCCCAGCTACCCCCGTGGAGGCTACATGAAACTGGGTAGGGTGCTCATGGCCAATGGCGAGGCCACAGCCCTGACCGTGGTGATGGAAGCCTCCTGCCTGCAGGATTTCCCAAAGTCCCACCCCAGGCTTGCCAAGGTGGCTGGCACAGGGCGCGAAGTCAGGTCCCCGGCATCCCTTAATAGGATATTAATCGAATCCCTCAGGACAAATAAAAACGTGGGTTTTGTCTTGCAACACTGGATAGTGTTGCTCTCCCTGCCTCATTAATTTTTGGCTTCGCATCTCTTTGAGCGGTTTAATCTCCGCTTGTTAAATCTCTGGCCTCTTGCTCTCCATATTTTGAAACTCATCATTTACATGGTTCTTTGGAGTTGGAGAGGAGCTTGCCCGTCCTGGCCTCCGCGCCTCCACTGTATACCCCTCACCCCTGCTCCCCACCCCACCCCCACCACCTTCTTAGAAGCAGCTCTGCCGCTGCCCTTTGGTGACTCTCTTTGCTTTGAGGCATCTACCAACCCCACCCCGCCCTGCCCGCGCAGCAGCCCGCGCAGCAGCCCGCGCCTTCTCCTGGCCCAGCTGCTCGGTTCCTCCTTAGTCTCGGTACCCTCCGCCTTTCTTCCATTCCTTTGGTTCCTCTACTTCCTCTCCAGGTCTTGCGCGCCATCTATATTACCTTCCTGGGTAAACTCCGTTCTTTTCTTCTTGGTCACCAAAACCACATGCTAAGTCTTAATTAGCTCTTCTAAAAGAAAGCAGCCACTTCTGCGCCTCAGCACTCTCCACAGTACTCTATTGCGTTGTGCATAAAACACTCTCTCATCAGGAGCTTGCCGGCCCCGGATCCATTTAGGTGAGCCGTTTGTGGAGAGCACAGGATGAGTTCGAAGTCCAGCGTGAGAGGCACTGGGCAGAAGCACCCTGTGGTGCGACCAGGCCTGTAGTTTTAATCTGGGCTTTGCATTACTAGTAGAAGAGTGAAGGTGGGCTGAGGAGGAGACACTTGAGCAAGGACTTGACATCTTTCAAGCGTCTGGCATCTTTTGTGGTTCTGTGGGTTTCCTCAAATGTCCTGTCCTTGAACATCCTCATCGCGTTCTGTACTCTCCTTTGCAGATTCACTGTCAGCTTGTCTATTATTTCTACTGCCATCTGGAAGAGACTTATTCTTGAATCCTTATCTCCACTTGAGACAACAGAATCAATAGCTGGACCCTGTGTTATAAATGGCAGGGTTTGAAATGCATGGGGTCAGGGCCCCTGGAGGCCAAGATCACATCCACCCCTTTAGGAGGCTGCTGCACCCTCCAGGCTGCGGATGGGGATGGGAGGGAGGCAGGTGTGGACGTGCAAAGAAGTGGAGAGACACGGGTGTATCTGCAAGACACAGGGAGGCGCACTGGGTTTCTGTTTGTTTTGCTGTTGGTGGATGGTCAGATATGTTTCAGTCAGGTGAGAGTTTGAGATTTTGACATTTGGATGAAAATGTGAAATCATCCATTGGACAGCTAACGTAGGGATCTGGAAATCATCAGTGTGGCACCCAAACCATGAGACTGTATAAAAGTCAACTAGGGAGTGAGGACAAGGGACCCAAGTCTGAGCACTGGGCCTCAGTTTAAAAAATAAATTAGGAGGAAAATAAAGAGGAAATATTGAGCATCGTTCATGGCAGGTTGCAAGCACTCAATAATGTCACCTTTAGTTTTCACTAATCTGTTCCAGCTCTTTAACCTCAGCCTTTATCCAAATGTAACTGGTTATAATCTATTTCCATTCCTTTGACTTACGCTGATGCCTTTACTGGCAAGACCTGCGTCCTCTTGCTATATCCCCTCTGTGCTGCCCATCCTTGAACAAGGTTCAGTGCCTGGAAACCTTCCGAACCGTACTTCGTCAGTCCACCCTCCAGGCTGGTCTCTCCCCAGTTTGGGATGACTAGGAACACGGTAAGTTCCTTTGCACTTATTGAAACCTGATCATCCATTTCAGATCAAATGTTTTTGTCCCCAGTCATTCTCCATAGGAAGGATTGTATTTCCCATGATGCTTACTCCAAAGAGTTAACAAAATAATAATAATCTTTCTACTTTAGTCTACCAGAGGTAACCTCAAATGGCTTTTTCTGGAAAAAAAAATAAGAAGTAAATGAATTTATTGTTATAAAAATATTAATTTCTTAGCTTCCTAAGGAAAAAAATTACCTTGATTTCATTGTTTATTTTTTCAGGATATAAAGTATGAGATATGATCAAAATGTATAGTGAATGTTTGAATAAAAAATTTTATGACAATAAAAGACACATTGACATGAGTTCCCTCAGGATACTTACTCTTGCTTTAAACACATCCCATCATTCTTGTCCTCTTTTCTTTTCTTTCTTTCTTTCTTTTTTTTTTTTTTTAATTCTCATTTGTTATTTTGAGACAAGCTCTTACTATATGGACCCGACTGGCCTTGTACTCACTACATAGCCCAGGCTGGCTACAAACTCGGCAGATCTCGTGTCCCAACCCCTCCAGTGCCGAGATGGCAAGTGTTCACCATCAGGCCTGGCAGGAGTCAGTTTTGTCACTTTCTGAAGCAATGCTGGAAATCTTTCCTGAGGGTTCTTACAAGTTTTGATTAAAAAAAAAAAAAAAAAATATATATATATATATATATATATATATAGTTCGGTTACTAGTGCCATTCAGCAGAAAAGCAGACTGATGAAAATGTTACAGTGTCTCTGCATCCACCTTATCCACTGGACATGGCCCTGGGCAACCTGTACCGCTTCCCCAAAGGCAAAGACCATGAAACATAAGCACCGTGAATGGATTCAGGACATCGGGTCGCAGCCTCAACAGTGCGACTAAATACACTCCCAGGAAAGGACTTCCAGAACTGCTCTAGAAAATGGCAAGAGTGACGGCCTAAGTATGAGCCAAGTGAGAGGGCTTGAAGGCAATGTGTCTTTTACTGTAATACATTCAAAAGCATTTTCAGCATTCACCATATTTATTGATCACGCTTCTCTCTGCATCCACCTTATCCACTGGACATGGCCCTGGGCAACCTGTACCGCTTCCCCAAAGGCAAAGACCATGAAACATAAGCACCGTGAATGGATTCAGGACATCGGGTCGCAGCCTCAACAGTGCGACTAAATACACTCCCAGGAAAGGACTTCCAGAACTGCTCTAGAAAATGGCAAGAGTGACGGCCTAAGTATGAGCCAAGTGAGAGGGCTTGAAGGCAATGTGTCTTTTACTGTAATACATTCAAAAGCATTTTCAGCATTCACCATATTTATTGATCACGCTTCATACATCTAACCTCCCCCAAGTTCCTAGACAGCAGTATCTTGAATTTGTTTCATTCCCCCTTACTTCACAGTTGCATTAAAATATTCCTCCAAACTGGAAAAACCAGCTATCTAATTTGTCTTTCTTCTTCTGGGAACAAAGCTCAAGATCTGATACCTCTCTGGGGACAAATCTTGTTTCTTTTGAGCCTCACCTCAAAATAGGGCACACTATAAGTGGACTGTACCATTAAGAATTGAAATAAAATTCACAAGTTACTTGTTGAGCTTCTTGAATCTCATTTGATGTTGTTTGTTTAGAATACTGACCAGCAGTGTTAGGGGGTTCTTGGTTACTTTGCCCCTAACACCTACCAGATACGTAAAGTAGAGCAAATTCCATTCTATTTTGAGGATGACTTTAGGGTGGATGAAAACTGCGTGAAATAATTGGAGTGCTGAATGTTTCTTATCACTGTACATTTTTAAAGGTGTTAAGGCACAAGAATTCTACAATTATATTGCCACTTTAATCATAGCTCATGCTGCTCTTAAAGAAAATCTGTTATTTAAAAAAAAGGGGGGGAGTGGAGTTCTTCTATAATTCTTTACCTCTTCCTTCATCTGCTGCTTTCACTAAGCCACATAGGAACTAGGTCTAATTACAAAGTCCTCCTGCAGCCAGGAATTCTAATCTTAGAGCACTGTGACATGAGGACAAATGATAGATGGCAGATCAATATTGCCCCCCTTTTTTTGTTACGATCACCCTAGAACCTCTCCATTTTTGTAGGTTGCTGACTCTGGAAGAAATCTGTCCGAGTTCTTCACCTTCAGATTTTGCAGGCTACATGTGGCATTAAAATATCACTGGATCTTTTGCTATTTTCTCTCTTATGTGCTCCGTTTGTTTATTCTTCCCTCTTAAACAGATACTGTGATTCCCACGGGCAAAGTTCTTTTTTGGGAGGGAATTTGTAGAGGACTAGACATGGTCTCCATGATTGATGCTTTTTTGTGCAGCTCTTGGATGCATGCTGTTTCTTTTATAGGTTGGCAATCCACCTAAAAGACAGCAGCTTTAAAAATATAAGGCTTATTTGTAGAGGAGAAACACTTCCTCAAGGCCTGGCTTCTCTCATATCGGAGATGTGTTACTTGACATTTAATGTGCTGGCTAGGAAAGTGACTTCTGAATCACTGAGCCACAGAGCCCTGCGACGACGTGCTGGCTTGGCTTGTTAGTCACAGATCCTTTGGAACAGTGGTGGGGTGGGGGGCTGTTTCCTCTTCTTTTAAAATACCATATGGCGAAATTTGGTCTTTCTCACTTCTTGTCATCCGGCTTGTAGTTTTCTAAGTCTGTGCTTGTCAGCATGAATTCAGGAGGAGGAAAAGTTGCATAGAACCATGATATTCAACTGCCTCGAGTCCTTGTTTTTTCGTGCAATTTTTGCAGATAGGTTTGAATTTTCTGTGAAATACGGCCCAGCAGCAGTCTGCAGCCCCTTGGGGGTTCGTGTATGTACCTTCCCTTCCATCCTTCAGGGAGTGACTCAGTCCTCTCATGCTGTCCTCAGGAGGCAAAGCATTTTCCTTCTAAACAAAGTCACTGAGGGCAATTGAAAGAGCACCAGCAATACGTGGGTGTGAAATAGCAGGTGCTTAGTTTCATACAGAAATGCAGGTTTTTTCACAACTTTGACATGCCTTCAGTGTGCAATAGGGCCCTGTACTCTTCCCAGCCCTGTTAGTCCCTCAGAGGAACTGCTGATGGAGTCTGTTGTTTCTCAACAACTCATGGTGGGGACTTTGGTTTTGTGTAGAATGTGTCCAGTTCATTTCTCTAAGGAAAGAAATAACTTGCCAGGTTTTATGAGTAGGCCTAGGAGGGGAATGAAGGCCTCCTTGTTAAACCAGAGATGACCAAGGGTGATGGGCATTTCAGTGTCCTTATCATGGAAGGGTGCCTTTGGGGTCCTAAGTTGTCTTTGTGTTTACAAGGAGGTAAAAGCTGGGCTCTTTGTTCTGTGACTCATAGAAAGTAATAGGAGGCACTTCATTACCTAGAGACATACATAAGCAGTAATCTGCCAGCGTTGATGCTGCTTTTAAAAACAGCTCTTGGGTCTTCTAGATATCTCTTGTTGGTTCTATTAAAGTGCTGTGGAGTCTTCTGCTAAAAGAGAATGGGGAAAATTTGCTATCTAAGAAGCGTTTTTGTCCTACTCACATGACTGAAAGAAATTATATTTTAGGAGCCTTACAATCGACGGCAATGTGTAATTTAATATCAAGCTGATTTGCTAGTCAATGGCTTAGTAGGTAAATTTGACCTATGAACTTTGACCCACTTAGTGATACATATATATGTAAATTATATTCTTGACAGAAGGGATCAAACCCAGGACCTTGTGCTTGCTGGGCAAGGACTAGAAGCTTTATTTCGGACACACGTTTGAGTGTCTTTTCTGTGTCTGAGGAGTTCTCTACCTGTCTAAGGGGGAAAAAAAAAAACAATAAAAAGTATTTTGTCCACTTTTCCTTTCATTAAAGTACCTTCATTGAGCGATGCCTGCATGAGAGTTGGGGTTGTACTTTTCAGATAGGAAGAAATAGTGCGAAGGGTATGGAGAGGCTTGGTGGCCAGGGCCCGAGCTGTGTGCGGCGTCTGTACCCAGTGATGTGGCAGTGTGTTCCCCGCTGTCGTGTCTGCAAGTGGTGTTTTGCCCTTGAGATTCTGTAAGCTAATAAATCTTGAATCAATTCCCTTTCTGCTTAACTAGCTGGGATGGTTTCTGTTGTTTATGGCTAAGAACCTCGGCTCACCAATAAATTAGAACTGGCAGTTCAGAAGGTTACAACTGTAACTTTCCCTTTTCAAATTTGCTTGGGTCTATTTAATTCAGATTTTGGAACATGATGATTGGGACCAAGTGAACTATGGGCTGAAGGACCTTTCCTTGGCAAGATAATAACATTTGACTTCAGATACTAAATTACAGAAATCTGCTAATTTATCTCTAGAGACACCAAATCATTTTTCTTGGTACCATGGGCCTGGGGGATAATGCAGGAAGGGGCTAGTTTTTGCTGTGGTCATAAACAGTGGTCCGATCTCTGGGCTCATACTATCGGGCTTATTTCTTTTTTTGTTTTTGTTTTGTTTTTATCGGTACTGGGGATCGAATTCACGACCGCCTGCTTGCAAGGCAGATGCTTATGCCGCTGAGCTAAATCCCCAGCCCCTCTTTTTTTGTTTTAACCTTTTTTTTTTTTATCAGTATCGGGGATCGAACTCATGACCACCTGCTTACACGGCAGGTGCTTATGCTGCTGAGCTAAATCCCCAGCCCCTCGGGCTTATTTCTTATTGCAGTGTATATGCACTGTGGATGCACTGTGGATTAGATTGGTGTTATGCTGCTCTGTGGCCATCATCTCCTTCTGGCTGGCAGAAGAGCCACCATCCAGAAACTTGTCCATGACCTTGGCAGAAGAGTGAATGTTCTTATGGATCTTACCCAACTTTTTCTTTTTAGTTTTTAATATTAGTACATTTGCAGTAAATAATGTTTGCATTTCTAGTGGGGAGTTGGTACATGTACATAACACATTGCAACTTTTTTTCATACCCCTTCCTATCCTCCCTCTACCCTTTCTCCATCCCATTTGCAAAATATCTGTTTTCTACTATCTATGTTTTATTTTGTTCTTTAATTTATTTACAGTTTGGGATCCTCATTTTAGAGAAACCATATGATATTTTAGTTTGTGTGTTTTTCTTATTCATTTAGTCTCAAGGTGTATCCATTTGTGGTCAAGTGACTCAAGTTTTTCCTTCTTGATGGCAGGCTTGTACTCCATTGTGAATAAATACCACACTTTCTCCATTTACCTGTTGATAGATATGGAGATTGTTTCCAAGATTTAGCTATTTGAATTGTGCTTCCATAAGCATGACTGTACATGTATCACTGTAATGTGACATCATTAGAAGTCTTGTTCTGGAAGCAGTATTCACCACTCTTCCTTACAATGCAATGGCCAAAGCCAATTGCTTGGTCCCATCCAAGGCCAGAGGTGCCATCTTGCTGCATGAAGCTACACTTCCAGCCACCCCAGTATGGTGACCCTTCAGTTATCCATAAGAAACAGAGATCCTGTTGGTCATATTTCACACTTCACACTGTGAAGACCTTGCTAGATATACACATTTGACAATATTGAATAAAGTTGGCCCTTCTGAGATCTAAAATAAAGCAGATGTCTGAATTTATCAGCAAACTAAAATATAGCCAGAATTGATTTACATCTTACTAACAGTGTTATAGAGCCTCCTGGATTGTAAAGATGATGATTGTTGTTGGCACTGTTTTAGATTTTTTTGTGCGGGGCAGTGATGGGAGAATGGGACCTTCTAGTCTTGTTTTCTGAAGTTGAGTTGAAGCAAGTTATTTAAAAAAATAAAATCATGAGTGTAAATGAGCTGACGGCCTCTGATGAGAGGAGGTAAACTTCTATCTAAATCCATCTTCATGGTGATCATGTACTATTTTTATTTGGAGTTACCTAAAGGACTTCCAAATGTATTTTCAAATCCTTGCACAAATTGGAGGCAATATACATATTGTATCTCCTTTTTTCTTATGCATAATATGACAACAAGCAATTTTTAGTTTATTTTTCATCTACTTTGAATGGAACCAAACGAATCACCTTAAGAATCCTGTAATTAGCTCAAAGTGATTAGGCTGTAGGAGGCACTTGTCTGGCAGCAGTTTGGGGACTAGAATACGGAAGAAATGAGTAAAGATAATAGATAGGATCCTTGGATATCTGTTTACATGGATTTAAAATATGGAAACATTTTGGTCTGATTCAACCCCACCTGTAAGTGAGGCTTTTTCTTTTTTTTTTTTTTCTTTTTTTTTATTTGATGCTGGAATCGAACTCATGTGTGTGTGAGGCAAGTTCTGTACCACTCAGCTACATCCCCAGGCCCTAAGATCCTATGGTTATACTTGAGTTCAGAAGTTCAGCTTCTGAGCCAGCTGTGATGGTACATGCCTGTAAGCTACAAATTTGACAGTGGTGACCAGTGAGGCAAAGGCAGCCGCGGGCGATGGTTCCTCGTTGCCGTCTGACACGGGCTGGCAGTTAGAGGTGGTGGAGGCAGCTTGAGGGAGCCCTGGGGAGGACTCAGGTGCTGGGGCTCAGGTGCCAAAGCTGGACATTTAACATTGTTTGGAGTCAACACTTTGATTCCAGCCATGATTTGTCAGCACCTACTCCTACTGTGGCAGTTCAGACCCCAAATGCTTCAGATCAACAGACAACATCACCACCTTTACGATGCCCAGTGCATGAAAGGACAAGTCAAGGCTGTCCAGTAAGTGAGCAGCCATCTAGTCCCACTAGTGACCGCAAAACTTACTCTGTGCATGCCCACCAGGATTGAGCGTACGAAGATGTGGAGGGCCTTGTTACTGATGTCACAGCCAATAAGGAGAGCCTGGATCTTCAAATCGGATGCCAGCACCTAATCAAAACCAGCCCCAGGTCAGCTATTTGCTTTGTCTAGGGTCAGAGAAGAATCATCCATTCCAAGAGCAGACTCTAAGAAAAAGTGGGTTTATCCTTCCGAGCAGATGTCCTGGAATGCAATGTTACAGAAAAGGTGGAAGACGTAAAGGATGAGGAAATTAGTCAGGAAGATATGTATAATATTATTAAGGTTCACAGTCAGAATAACAAGCAGGCCTGGAAGGAGGTTTTGAAGTGGGAAGCCCTTCATGCCGCAGAGTGTGCTTGTGGTCTATCATAGATCCAATTCGAAGTGAAAGCGAAACAGGGTGCATTCCTGGATGGGGTCCTTTCGACAGGCATGACTGGATCATCAGCCGCTGCAGGACAGAAATTAGACCTGTGATCAGTCACCGCAAAGGCAGGAAAGTGAACAAGGACCACCAGTTCGCCATCCTGGGTGTGTGGCCCCCTTTGGATTTGCTTTAGGCCGTATGGGACAGAGTGAAGGCCGCTTGGTGGTGCTGGACTTCATAACCACTGTTTTGTTTGTGATGGAAAAACATAAACTATTTTTTTTGTAAGGGGTGCATTGAACTATTTCCCTAAACTGAGTGCCATTCATGACTTAAGAGGAACTTCAAGGGGGCAGACACACTTCATCATTTACTTAGTGTGGGACACCCCTCCATTGACCTCTGAGTCCTGTTTGTCTTGCAGTTTATAACAGACCATTTTAGGTTTTCCTTGCACCTTATTCCTTTTTTCATTGTTAGATTTTCCTTGCACCTTATTTAAGTGGGAAGCAGTTCTTTGGTTTTTTTCTTTACCCTCACTATTGTCTGCACAGTTCATCTAAAAAAGTCTTAACTGCTGTAAAAGAACTTAAAAGTATTCAAAGTTGTCTGTTTTTTCAGGAATGAGATGTAAAACCTGAAAGTCAGTGCAATGTTCGTGAACTTTTTCCTGGTCAAATATTTTAAACCAAAACTTAGAAATAAGACATAGTTATGCATTTTAAAAAGTCACTAGCCTTTCTAAAGCCCCTAAATGTAGTAGGAACCCTGAACAAAATGAAAAAGTATATACTGGATGTGTATTCAGCACGAAAAAGCATGTCTTAGCTCTCCAAATTCTCATTTATATGAGTCTTTCATGCTGGACCTTGTTATATGAATTTAATTCACCGTGAAGCAGTAATGTGTATATTTCGGAACACATATTTTAACTTTAAATTTTTTCCTTTTTGTTCCCATAATTCTAATATGTAAGTCTGCTCCTCCTAAAACGGGCATCCTTGTGACCCTGGCGTTTGACAAGTCACCCCAGCTTTGAGTTCGGTTCCTTGCCAGCCTGGGAGTCTTCCTTCCGGTCAGCTGACTCCAAACCCTGAGAGCCTGGCTGATGTCACAGTGCAGGGGCTGATCCCTCTATAAACCATGAGCATATTTGGCTGTGGGTTAAAGTTCACAGGAAGAGTACGTTTTCTCACATGTAGAGTATTTGCATCAATTCAATGTCTTGAATTTGTTTTTGTTTTAAGGAAGCTCTAAATCTGCTGCTGGAATTCTTTGTTTCAGTGACCCATGGACTGGTTATTCTAATTATAGCAGCATGTTACGAATGACTGGGTTTTTTTTTTCATTGTTGGTAATATTAAATCTTTCATTTTTCCCGAATACTGTAGTGTTAAATTAGTGGATGGAATTAGCAGTCTGAATGATTAACTTGATGTGGATTTCTCTGTTGTGTCAGTTCTGTGTAGGATTTCAGAAATCCAACAATTTTAAGTTGTACATGTCAAATATTTATATACTTTTAAATAAAGTGGATAGTTAACAGTTTTGAAAAATTTTTAAAAAGTGTGAGCCCAGTCTGGGTGATTTTTAAAAATTTTAAAAATAAATGAGTAAAAAGGCTAGAAATGTAGCTCAGTGTAAAGGCCTTTGTTCAACCACTAGTATTATAGACAAACAGAGAAGTTTAAATTTTTCTGTCTGCCTCTTTAATATGAACAAGTATCGTGCCATCTTTGAACTTCAAGAGCCAGGTATGGTGGCACATTTCTGTAATCTCAGCATTCGGGAGGCTAAGGTAGGAGACTCCTTGCAAATTCAAGACCATCCTGGGCTACAAAGTGAGCCCAAGGCCAGCCTGAACTGCTTAGTGAGACCCTGTCTCAAAAAAGGAAAGAAAAAGGAGGAGTACATGACTCCCAAGGTTTTGAAGATTAAATAGGAGTGTGGAGGTGAAAATACCTATCAGGGCCTGGCACAGGGAAACAGTTCAGTGAATGAAGATCGTCTGTGTTTAACTTTGTGTGGGCTGCAAGGATGCTGGTCTGTGAGTGTCAGAAAGTTATAGGTGCATGTGTTTGTGGAATATAAAGTCTGGGTTCATTATAATTTTAATATTTCTAATTTCTGAAGCTTAAAGCATATGTAATATATTCAAGAATCAGAAGACTGGGAGTATATTTTTAAAAATCTGAAATAAAGGCTAGCAGTAACTAGTACATTTTTGTTAGTGTTTGTATTAATCTTATAATTTAAATGGAGTACGTAGAGACCATTGTACTAGGGGAGTTCCATGTATTCTCTCATTTAACTTTCAGAACAAAGCTGTGGGATAGGCATTGTCCTCATTTTGCAGGCAAGCTTGATGAATTTACATAAGACATTGATGAATTTACAAAACACATAACTAGAAGGGATGAAACAAAGCCTTAAATTCACGATTCAGGCCCTTTTCAATTTGCACACTCTCAGCATTCAGCCTGTACCTTTTTTATATGGGCGATGAGGTAGGAATAATTTTTACAGATGCAACATTTGCCATCTGATATTAGAACTACTAACTTTGAATCCCCATTTCACAAAATGCTGTCAAAATAAATAATTTTTATTTTCTATTATTTTCATTAGTAGATTCATATTACCAAAAATTGTGTAAAAGTATTATACCTTGAGACTCATCATTTAAAATATTATGAAACTTTGCCCTCTCTTTTTTTCTATAAGAATCTGCTTACTATCTTTTATTTTTTAGCTCACAGAGTCCAAAGTGTTTACTGTCTGGCTCTGCAGAAGGTGTTTCCCAGCCCCTGCTGTGGGAGGTTCTCAGGGCCCACCTAACTGACCATATGGTGTAGCTGCAAAAACCAAGTCCAGTGGCCTCAGTCCAGTCCAGGGGACTCTTGTGCCACTGTCTTCTCATCTGCAGCATTTGAAGACTGGTCCTCAACTTCCAGCAGTGCTAAGAAAATGTAGTACACTGCTTCTCTGTGGTGCAAATGCCACCATGAAGCCTTGAGGGTCTTTGTGATGTAAGCATTTCATATAGTGAACACTAAAGTGATTTAGATCTTGATTTTGGGTACTGTTATTATCTGATACCCACATTGTCTTTTCCTTTGTTCCTTTTTTGGGGGGTGAGGAGGATGGGTTTATTCAGGCTCACATGCCATCCACCTTTTGCAACAGAACTGCTGGGTTGTAGAGCAGATTCTATTATAAAAGTCAGATGACCCCAACTTTTCTCTTAATACTCAAGTCAAAATGAAATGCCTTGAACCATGTGCTACAAATTCATTCCTTTCCTTTTGCCAAATATTTTGGGAATGTCCAGGCTTACCTTTTCTGCTCCTTTCTCTGTGAGGCTTGCTACAAGATAAGTGGTTTTCCTGTGGCCTGTAGTGACTCCTCCTCAGGTCTCCATGGCAAGCCCACGACAGACCTTACTGCACATGTCGGGGGAATACAGGGACACACCTCTGTGACTCAACACAGATATCAGCCTAGAGGATTTCCCCTAGAGGTTCTTGGCTATTGGGTTTCTTGTTGTCTGTCCTGCCTCCAAGGACTCCTTCCTGCTTTATCTTCTGCATGTATCGGTCCCTTTCTTCCACTGTCAAACCTTCAGTCCCCCTGCCCCACACTCTTTTGAACTTCCGGCAAACAAATTCCAGTGGTATGCCATTTTTTTCACTAGAGCAATTTAGCTTTTTCTGTCTTCCCTCTCCTCCCAGGCATGGTCTGGAGATAAGTTACGCCACCCTGGCAGAAGGCAGAGTTGGCTGCAATCGGAGTCTGTTTTCAATAATCATGTTTCTCTCATTCTCTCTACTGTTAGCACACAGATGTAATCAGCAGTGCCATGACACAGCATGCACGCATTTCGAGTTGACTGTTATTAAGAAGACGGAACCAGCTCAGGTCCCGTACTTACCCAGACTTCTCTACCTATAACTACTGCTCTGTATGGTGTAGAGAAAGATACTAGTGGTACTTTGGGAGCAGCAATATATTGTTTTAGACAGACCCCCTTTTTTCCTTTTATACACTTCTTCATTTTATTGTTTGACTTTTGAGGTCTCTGATGAGCCACGTATGTTTCTGCCTGCCACAGATATTATTTCACAAAGAGTGTGCTAGAAAGAAAAATAGCATTCAAAAGTACCCAGAAATGACCCAACAATTCCACTATTGATCTATTCTCAAGAGAATTATAAACATACATTTATGTAAAATTTATACATGAATATTTTTAGCAACAGTATTTATACTATCCAGAAACTGAAAGTGATTCAAGTGTCCATCAGCTGAAGAATCGATATATAAATGTGCGCTACCCATACCATGGACTCTCACTCAGCCACAAAAAGGAATGAATTACTGGCATATGGTAAAATGAAGGTGAACCTAGAGAACATTATGCCAAATGGAAGAAAACACTCATAAAAGGCCACATACTGCATTTACTCCATTTTAACAAAATGTCTGGAATAGGCAAATTGCATAAATAACACACTAGTGATTCTCTTTTTTTTTTTTTTTTTTTTTGTCTTTTTCCTTTTTATCGGTACTGGGGTTTGAAGCCACAACTGCCTGCTTGCAAGGCAGGCGCTTATGCCGCTGAGCTAAATCCCCAGCCTGAGACTAGTAATTCTCACAGGCTAGGGTAGAGAGAATAGGAAGTGACTGCTCCTGCGTAGAGAGTTTCTTTTTGATATAATGAAAACATGCTAGAATTAAGTGGTGCTGTACCCTGTTATATATATATATATATATATATATATATATATATATATATATATGCCCTGTAAGTGGTCATATTGTGTGGCCCAGAAAATGCCCACAAACCTCTGAAATGAATAACAGGTATGAAGCTCTGCAATCTTGCTCAGCTCAGGAAAAGAAACATGAACTGTGAAAGGGCTGAGAAGCCAGCTGGTGGTGCTCAGCGATGACACAAGCGTGCTCAGCAGAAATGTGGAGCCCATGCATTTGTTTGGTTGGCTACCTAGCACCTGCCTTGGCTTCTCAGGGGTGATCACCTGGGTCCTGTGATCTTATGGTGTAGTCTCCCAACAGCTCCCCAGGCCTGGCAAATGCATTCAGATTCAGACACACAGCCCCCAGCATTAGGAAACAGGGAGCTTGCTGTTTGCAGATGAAGGAGAACCTCAGCCTGCCTGTGCTGTGAGCTTGCTGGCCTCCAGTGCATTTGTTTTTGTTTCTGATGCCCCCCAAAGCAGTGACACAGAGCACTGAAGTTGTTTTTTGGTTTTTGGTTTTTGTTTTGTTTTGTTTTGTTTTGTTTTGTTTTGTTTTCAAAAGATGCTGACAAATACCTGTCAGTCTGTTTGCTTTCTTATTCTGGCTAGGACTTCAGCTATGTTGGCTCTTATTTCTCATCTTCATTCTCACCGGAATGACCACTGTCACCACATTTGCATGGCATCCCAGGGATCCTGGAAGGCATTTGTGTTAAAGGAACAGCAGTTATACCAATACAGGGCATTGCTTTTAGACCGTTCTTCCTAGCTTACAAAGTCTTGCTCTGAGTTGTTTCCCCAAATGGTTCTCTTGGTAGCCTTGTGAGAAAGATGAACGTTATTTCCATTCTGCCAAGAGGGAATCTGGGTACACTATTGGTGAGGCTAAAGTGAAGTTTTAACCCAGGTCAGCTAATGTCAGGCTTACTGTTGCTTCCACTCTAACTACCTCTAGGCTGAATCTGGATTGTAGAAAAATATGCTGATTACTAGAGATGTTAGTTTGGATGTTAAGGCTTTTTAGATGTTTTCCAAATCAACCAATATATTTTACAGTTTAGTTGCAGCTATTTTTATCAGATTGGAATTTCAAGTATGCCTTATATTGCTTAAAAACAAATTTGAATTGATTATGTAATTAGGATAAAGAATGTTTTTTTTGAATAGTGAATATTCATTTTGCATAGAAATATTAAAAAAAAAACTAGCTTATTTAACCGATGTGCACCTAGAAGAACCTCAATCAGGAGCAGATAGCTACATCAGTTTGAAACTGCAGTGCTTGAATTTATTTGAGTACCCTGGATACTGAGAGTTGTTTTGGAAAAACTGAATGCCTGGGCCTTATTCCTGGACAAGGAATGTTCTCATTTATAAAAATCAAATCACCAGGACAGATTGGAGCCTGCTTAACACATACGGCATCAAATCCTTCCTTGCTAGAATGATATTCTGAGACAAACACAGCAAAAATGTACTATCTATATGTATATTGTTATCTTAAAAATACAGACTAACCAGGATGCTGAGAACTGAAACAAATTTGTGTATATTTGATGAAATTTTAACCTAATAGGGAACCCAGAAAGTGTCCTTAAACTTTTATTTTTTAATGTTTTAACAATGGAACCATATAAGAACAGAAGCAACAGAGCAAGAGAAATTGAAAATTCAGTGTTCTGTCTTTTATCCAAGGAATTCTTCAGTTATAGTTATTTTGAACCAAAACTTTAAAATTTAAAAATAGAACTGAAAAAAACAGAAACAGATTGAAGTTTAGAAGAAAAAAATATAGAGACAGAGAAATGTAACAGGGAGGCTCTGTGCAGGGAACACTTACGTTCCTTTCTTCTCAGAGTTCCTCAGCACTGTGCAGGTTACCAGGCACTTGAGACTTGAACTGAGTTCACAACAACAGGTCTTTATATTTTTTGAGTTACCAAAATGTGATGAAGACAATTTGATGGAAGCTAAGGACGCATTGCAGAATTCTGAGCATCTGCACATACATATGCATTCGTTGACGGTTGATTTTAGGGGGCTTGTGCCTCATGAAACCCTAAACTCATACTGTGAGAGCAGATCAGAATCACTCATAAGAGTGTTCAGCGTACAGATGCCTCATCTAGTCCAGGGAGGGGCGCATTGGGTCAAGACCAAAACCATTATGGTTGGCTGGCGGATTGCTAAAGTTGAAGTAATCAGCTTAACAACTAGTGTTCACCTTTCACCAAGAGCTGCCCGAGTATGATGAGTTTCTCTCTTTTGGAATGACCTCACCTTGGGCTAAGCTGACCCCCCAGGGAAGTGGACCCTGGTGTCATATGCAGCAGAATATGGGAGCCTCACCCCATTCTCCAAGTCTAGCCTGGCTGCCTCCTCTTGGTGTGAATGCAAAAGCTTCAGATGGTCAGATCTGCTTGCTTTGGTCTCCTTCGGCAACAGGTGGAAGAAGAGCCGTGCTTTCTTTTTTTAAATGCTAGTTAATGGCTTTTCTCTGTCATGGATGTTTGTACCATTTATGTGTTTATTTATAAATAAGTGGTTCCTCTGTGCTGTAAAACTGATCAGTGTTAAATAAATTTCTGAATCCAAAAGTTCTTGAGAAAATACAATAAACCTGAAAGAAGTTATGGGTTATTTCTCTCATCATGTCCATGTGCTAATTCATATTTGTGGTCCTCTAGCTATGCATGAGATTAGCCTGGTTCTTTCTAAACTTATTGGTGATGTTGCATTTTTCTCTGACCGTGCACCTGTGTAATCTTTACAGCTCTTTAGTTAGCAAGTTGAGTCGAAGCCTCGTATCCAAAGTTATTATTTGCAATAAGTGGGTCAGTTATATAAAAGGTGGTTAAAGCAGTGAATCACAAAAACATGGGCATAAACAGTGTATTTTAACTGAAAACATGTGCATATGTGTTCATTCGCCAGTCTTTTTTTGTGTGCATGGTTGGTGTTTTATTCTTTCTTGCAAAAACCATCTAAACTGTATTACCCACCCTTTCCAGTTTTTTGTTTTGTTTTGTTTTGTTTTGTTTATCAGTACCGGGGATCGAACTCACAACCATGCGCTTGCAAGGCAGGTGCTTGTGCCGCTGAGCTAAATACCCAGTCCCCCCATCCAGTTTTTGTTTCTTCAAAATGAAGCAAAAACATCACTCTTCTGAAGCAATCTGAGTGTAGAATTCTCAAAATTATGGTGACTTGTTATGTTTTTTACAGTTATTTCATCCATACCTGATACAACAGTGGTTTAAAATAGCATGAAGCCCTTATTGACTTATTTTTTATGGAAAAGAGAATTGTTTCCATGCATACATTTCATGGCTTCACCTAAGCTTCAATTAAATTTTGTCATTTCAATAACTACTATTGCTGATATGAATTGTTTTGGGAACAAACCAAATGGCTCTCGGTAAAAATAAACTAAACTATTATGAGCCGGAGTACACAGGGAAAGAAATTCTGAGTGCTATTTCATTTAAGTTTGTTTTGTAAAGACAGATTAAGAGTTCTATGATAATTCTTACTTATGTTGAAAAAAATAAATGTTGTACACCATGTTTTAAAATATGCTGGTGCTACTTTACTTTTCCTGTAAATTCCTACAAGGAGAACTGTACTTACAGAATTTCAGAAGAATCTGCACAGCAATTCTGCATGGGTGCATAATAAAACCCGGACCACAGCAGAGCCAAGCAAATGCTGACCTCTGTGATGCCCATCTCTGTGTGGATCTACCCCACTAGGAGCATAGTTCAAGCTTTACCTGAACAAGTCCTTTAAAAAAAAAATTAACAGATAAAATTTACAGCAACAAATAGTTATAGCTCAAGGTTACATGCCAACAGTCTTTGGAATTATGAAAATTAACTTTCCATATTGTAGGAATGCTCTGTTCTCTTTCTTAACTAGACTTGAAAAAAATTTAACGTTATGGTTTCAAGGTATAGAATATGCACAGAATTAAAGTTTTTAATTATTGGCATATATAAAAATAATTACTGGTCTATAAATGTTTAACTTTAAAAAAATCTCTTGGAGGGCCTGGGCATTTAGCTCAGTGCCATCAGTGCCTACCTGGCAAGTACAAGGTTGTGAATTCGATCCCCAGTACCACAAAAATAAAAAAAATTAAAAATCTCTTGGAACAAGTGCTAATTTTTAACGAAGTGTTTTAAATGATCAAAAACGCTTTCTTGCAATTTCAAGGTCTCCTCTTAGCTGCTTGTCATTCTGATTTTTATTTTAGTTTGAACAAAGCTAAATCAAAGACATTTAGCCTCTATAATGATTTATTTCCACCTAAATAAAGAATATATTTAGCTAGATTAAAGTATTACTGTAAAGTCCCATCAGTGACTTTCCCTACTTTTTTACAAAGTAATTAAAAAGGAAAATAAATTTCAGAGATTTAGCATAGTTTTTTCTCCCTGGCATTTAAACCAATGTAAAAACGTCCCTCGGAACCAGTTTGTGAACGAGAGACAACATGTGGTGTCTTTATAAGACTCGTAATCTGGTTGGATTGATGCTCTTGGACCAGGTCACACTAAACATCTGACTAAGCATAAAGTGAGAAGTCAAAGCAGTAATTGCTGGGGTACCTGCTTTGGGTAGTCCGTTTTGTAGCGAGTAGAGGCTTGAGAGGTTAGGACATTTGAGGGCAGTACGTGGCCTTAAAACGACCCACAAGACTAAATAGAGTTTGAACTGATTAGTGAATAAGGAAGAGAGTTCTAGGAGGAAAAAGACTTGGCACAGTAGGCTGAAGGCCCAGTGCACTTAAAACATAGACCAGGTGAGATTTGTATCATAACCAGCATTTCCTTCTGCTCTTTACGTCTGAGTCTTCTGCTGACCTTGAACTGGATCACCAGGGGTCCTCCCTCATTGGGTTGTCGTGGAGAGTCCAATGAGTCATGCATGTAGCATCTGGCACAAATAAGGGCTGTTTACTTAAAGCTGGGAGGAAGACTTTACCTTGACGTAAGGCACATCTTCTAGGGAGCTCTTGCTATTTATTGGAGGGAGGCCAAATTGAAGAGGAGAATCAGCAACATCTGACTTTGAATCCTGCCTTTGACGTTCGCTGGCTGTTTGAATTTGTGCAAAGAATTCCATCTCTCTGAGCCTCTGTTTCCTCATCTGTAAACATGACCATTATGTATAACAGTGGTCCTTGGTTATATTTCTTTTCCTTACTGTTGAGAATTCCTGTAACACTAACAGTCTGTTGTAGCCTCCTATTTAATCTCTGATAAAAGGCTGAAGATTTAGCTCAGTTTAGCTCAGCGGCATTAGTGCCTGCCTGGCAAGCACAAGGTCGTGCGTTCGATCCCTGGTACACACACAAAAAAATCTCTGATCGTGTGGCGTTGGGAAGATTCTTGGAGGATGTGATCATAGTAATGATAACTATCTTTTACCAAGTATCTTTTAAAGGCTCATACTAGTGAGGATAGGCTAGTTTATGCTGCAGTAACAAATCCATGTGGATTTTTAAATTTTAAGTTTTAGTAGATTCAAATACCAAACTTTTATTCCTTGCTCATGCTACATATCCAGTGTGGGCTGGTGGGGTGGTGAGAGAGAAGGCCTGGCTTGTTTCACTCAGAGATTTAGATTGATCCCTGTTGCTACTTACATAAACCTTTGCCATTCATCAGAAAAGCCTGAATCATTTCCCCTGACACATTCTCATAGTGCTTTTTGAACTCCAGAGGATTCATTATCCATGACATTTTCAGAGACAATGATGAATTCTTTAGTGTGTCCCACATCTTACAGATAAAGAATTTTATAACATTGTTACCCATTATATCAATGAATCTACCGATACAAGACCTTCACTGTGGCTTTATGCGGCGTCCCCTTCTGAAGCTATCTGGGCAAGTTGTGTCTACATGATCAGGAAAATTAGGTGTGGGCACACTCAGAGTCGGCAGCACGGAGCGGCAGAGAAAATATGGGAATAGCACTGAAATATCATCCTGTCACCTCCTGTTCTGTGCGTTTGGTACGTCATTGCACGTTTGTGAACTTCATCTTCTTCAATTATAATATGAAGGAGTTGGTCTAACTTACCCTGAAGGTCTCTTTCAATATAATGACTTGCTACAAATAAGATGCAAGTAAAATAATTTTAAAGCTAAAAATAGTTTGCATTTTCTAGATTCTATATATGTACACACATATTTTGTAGTTTGTTTTTTAAGACTTTCCTTGCGGAAGAAAGTTTGTCTGTTTTTCAACACAGGCAATACTATTCATTTCCCATGTCAATAAGAAATGTATTTAAAAAAATGTATTCAGCATTTTATCAGCTTAGACCTACTATAATTATCTGTACGGTTGTCCCTTTCTCAAGACCCTAGGCCATGGTCAGTGGCTACTCTGGCAACTACACTTCTAGCCTTGGGGATTTTCATTCCCATTGAGCCAAGAACCCCAGATCCACAGAGTCACGCACCGGCAAACCCTCTAACAACTGACCTTAGGGCTGTAAATACAGTTCAGTGGCACCGTGCCTGCCTGCAAGCACAAGGTCCCTGAGTTTGATTCCTGGTAAAAAACAAAACAAAAAAAGCCATTTCAGAGTGGGGCTGCTGCTTTCAGCAATTCTCCCCATTCCTTAAAAGGGCCGCTTAGTTGGGTGAATTTTTTCCCTTTCATTTAGATCTGAAGCTTAAGTGCTTTTGGTCCAGCAGAGTCCAGCCAACTCTGCCTGCCTTAATTCACACTGCTGGCAGCTTCCCACAGATGAAAACACAAACATTTATTAGGCTTCTTCTGACTTCTCAGGCACCCTAACTTAGAGTGCATTCAGACAGAAATATGTTTCAAAAATAGAGAACTATGCGAGGAATGCCCAGAACCAGAGTCTTATCTCTAGTTGTTGAGTAGGATTTATTGAAACTACTGCATTGCATATCACTATGTAAGTGTCAGAGAGCAATAATATGGAAAATAGGAAAAGGGGAGAGTTCATAGGGATGGACGCGTGCTTAAAACTGAGAATCACAGGCATGCATATGTATGCCGTTATGTGCAACTAAGGACGTGTTCAGTGGGGTGTGATGGCCTCCTCGGGAAATTGGTGATACCCTTTGGCCTTGTGCTAGATGGTGTGGGCTTAGCTTTGATCCTGGAACCCATGTGCCCTTTCATTTTGCACTCTGCTTCCCTCCCCAGCTGTTCTGCTCATGGCAAGGCCTTATGTCTTGCTTGCTCATATTCTTTCTCAGAGATGATTCAGGCACCTTCCAGCAACTACCACTGACTTCCAAGAAAGGCTTTGCTTCTCATCAATGTGCTGTGCCATTGTGGCTGTCTCCCCACGTGCCACCTTGAGGGTGGGCACAGAAAGATGCTATGACTCTGCTTTTGGGTGCTTTGTGTGACCTCTGAGATGAACAGTTCTTTCCCTTCCCTTCCCTTCCCTTCCCTTCCCTTCCCTTCCCTTCCCTCCCCTCCCCTCCCCTCCCCTCCCCTCCCTTCTCTTCCCATCTCTTCCCTTCCCTGCCTTTCCCTCCCTTTCTCTCCCTTACACCCCTCCTTTCTTCTCTTTCATTTCTTTTTCACTTTCTTGCTTCCTTTCCTTTTTGTGGTACTGCCGTTTGGACTCAGTTTCTCAGGCACACTGGCCAAGCATCCTGTCACTGAGCTACATTCATAACCCTTTTTTTAAAATTTGACTTTTGAAGAGGGTCCCACTTGAATTTGAGATCCTCTGTCCTCAGCCTCCCAAGTAGCTGGGATTATAGGCATGTGCCGCCACATCTAACATTCTGGGATGTATTCTGCCAAGTCCTTGTGCTTGATTAGTGGTGAGACATGCTAATTCCTTTTATTTTTTTTTTTAAAAAGCAAAGCAAAGCAAAGCAATACAAAACAAAAAGAGAAATAGTCCAGAATTTCAAAAATAGTAGGAAATTAACACTAGTTAATATATTACATATTGTTATCTTAGAAGTACTTGCTCAGGTTACAAGATCTGGGCCTGAAAAAAATGATCAAACAATCAAACAATGAACACACAAACTTCTTTTTGATGAACTAACAGAGATTAGTAGTATAGTAATCTATTTTGTATATACACATCTATTTACATGCAACCTTTCTTTACAGTAAAAATAAAAAATCTTTTCTTGCTCAGACTGGGGTTCCACACCTTGTTCTCTGGTTTGGATGAGGTTTGAGGTCTGGTGTGTGCTGAAAGCCACCATAAAGGCCCTGGAAACCTCTTGGGGTCAAGTTTGGGTTGAAGGTGAACTTATGGGGAGCATGGAGATTGCTGTGAGGTTTGGGGGGAAGCTTCTCTTTGCACTGCTCTCCTCCCCCTTCCTCTCCCTCCCTCCCACAGCTTGTCTGTCCCCAATCACCCTCTGCCAACTTCAGTTTTTCTTTGGCTATGGCGGGTACTCAGGATTCCACGCATCCTTGAAATGAGCTTCTCTGGGTGCTGCAGCCCTGCCATCCCAAGGAGCTGATGTTTGAGGAGCTAGTGCCTGGTGAGGGGATGTTAACTGCAGTTTTCTGACTGAAGCACGCCCACGAGTACAATACATTGATCTTCATTCAGATGATGTTACGTTCCCAGGATTCTGAGGCCCAGAAAGGCCAGGTGCTGTGTAAATTTTGAAGAGGTTGTGCGTGCATCTGGAGGCATAGTGTACCTATATACATGCACACTAAGAGAGACACAGACAGAGACCGACACAGAGAGACAGGCTCTTCAACACATAGTGAATGCTTTTCTAAATTTCTCTTTCCTGTGCTAGGCAAATATTCTTACATAAACTGATCTTCATAAGAGAAACAAAACTTCTCTTTTCCTGGTTGATTGCCTCCCCAGTGAAGTCCCTGATGTGACATCTGAGCCCTACTATGCATGCTGATACTGTGCGGCGTCCACATCATGAAAACAAATGAAATGCTCTGAATCTACCCCAGGCATCCAGCTTGTCTTTTTTACTGCCTATGATGCAAACCAAGAACACATAATGTTTTATTCCCTTAACCATTCCCCCAGGGGTTTGAATCTTACCCAAATTTGAACCATTTTGGCGCAGAGAAAAAGTGATCAATTTAAAGTTGTCTAAGAGCAAAACCCTACTCCGCTTGGCCTCTCTTTCCAACATACCAAGTGTAATTTTTAGAATAAAGAATGCATGGAGATCTGAGTGTTGTTCTTCGTCCATTTCCCCCTCTTTCCTAAAAGTTATCAGGTGCTACTTGAATTATAGAGCATTTTTTTTTTTGTCAGAGTTGATTTGATTTCTGGTTCCCTTGCCTCCTGGCCCACTCTCTGTGTAATGATGCAGAGGCGGCTAGTTGATGGGGAAGGATCCAGAATGCTGCTCTGGATGTGGGTTCCAGCAAGAGCGGGGGCTGCTTCCCAAGGCTCTCAGCAGACGGACAGGAGAGACAGAGCTGGGTCCGGACAGGGAGGAAGCACCCTGCGGCACAGGCCGCTCTGCTGTTCTCCCTTTGCTTCCATCTGGACCATTCTGACCCTGGCCCGCTGCTGGATCTGTCGTGACCCTGGTAGACCCCCCACTTCTTGTTAGTGCTGCTGTCTTTAGTTTTCAGTAGTTCCTATGTGATATGGATGTATGAGTGTAGAATTTTTCTAGCATTTCCCGTAGGGATTTGCTGAGCTGTTTCTCTTTTTTTGGTTTACATATTTCATCAAATGTGGGAAACTTTAGGCATCATTTTTTTTTTTTTTTTGTACTGGGGATCTAACTCATGACTACGCACTTGCAAAGCAGGCACTTAGGCTGCTGAGCTAAATCCCCATCAGTTTAAAAAAATAGTATTTTCCGCTAACATTCCTTCCCCCCTCCGCTATATAGCGATGCCACAAACACTGGCCCTCTTGTTGCTGTGTAGGTCCCTACAACTCTTTCAACCTTGCCAACTCATTGGTTTTCTTTCTGTTTTTGAGATTGGAAACTTTCCATCACCCTGTCTTTAAGTTCGATGTCAAATCCACTCTGCCATTGACTCCATCTGCTGGAATGTTCATGCCAATTACTATTTTCCTGTCCTAAAACTTCTATTTGACTCAAAAGACCTGTGTTTTTGCTGATATTGGCTTCAGTACCATCTTTCTAATGGCTTCAGTGCTTCTCATGGTTGCTCTTGAGTCTTTTTTGAGAAAGTTCCTCACCTGCATCATGCCTCCGTTCGCCCCTGTTGATTGCATTTTTCCCAGCCCAGCTGAGAACCCAATTGCTTTGCATTTTTGAATTATATCCTAGACCTTTTGAATATTACGTTAGGAGAATCAGAATTGTTTTTAAATGTTAAATTTGGAGAATGTTAATGTATTTGTTTTAATAGGCAATTGACTTGACTGAGTTCAGGCATCAACTTCCAACCAGTCTGTGATTTCCGTGTCAGTTTGGTGACCAGGGATTTAGCTCAGCGGCATAAGCACCTGCCTGGCAAGTGTAAGGTTGTGAATTTGATCCCTGGTACAAAAAACAAAACAAACCCCACAAAATAATTGCTTGTGTCAGTTTGGTTTTCACTGCCTCTGTCGTATGTGCCAGTCTGTTTTTCTGCCTGTTCCCCACTGGCCAGTGTGTAACCGAGGCAGGGCTCTGTGTCCCAGCTCAGATCCCAGAGTCCTCAGTACATCACCAGAATCACAGCTCTGTGCGTGTTTGGGGTTTAGGGTGAGTGCTGTTTTTCACAGACCTCCGTGTGGGATGTTTCTTAAATTACTTCTCCCCAGCTGTCCACTATTATCTAGTTCCCTATGGCTTCTAAACCTGTGGCCAGAAGATTTGGGGTTTAGGATCCCCGTGCTGTGCCTGTGCCTTGTCTTACACTTCCTGTGACTGTTCTGGGCCCCAGATCAGGGAGGGAGGGAGGAAGAGAGACAGAGACAGAGACAGAGACAGAGACAGAGACAGAGACAGAGACAGAGACAGAGAGAATCAGTTCACACTCTTTCATGGAGCTGCAACCTCATGTCAGAAAAAAAGCTGCTTTTCCTCAGTTTTAGGTGGCTTTGGGTCTCCCTGTGTCTTCTGCCACCTCAGACAGGTGAAATGCAGACATGGGAGAAAGGGGGTTAAAATGAGGCTTTCTCCTTCTTTTGGGAGCCACCTGCCTCCCTGAGCCTGCACTGGAGCCACTCAGGGCCTGCTGCCAGTGCCAATGCCTACTGTCTGTGCCAGGCAGCACTAGTGGGGGGAGGAGAGATACCAGAGAAAAAGCAGCAAAGCGCTTGTGCTGGTTCCCTTACTTTGAATTCTGGTCCTCTTCCCCAATCTGCCAGCTCGTGTTTACTTTACAGATTCCTCAAATAACTGTGCTGAGCATTCTGTCCATGTTTTGTAGCTGCACCCGGTGGGAGACGAACAGGGGAGTGATTTTACCTATCTGATCCAGAACCGAAACTGAGGTCTTTTTTTGGTTGTTGTTAATAAGAGTTTGATGCGTTATCTGAATTTTAAGCATTGCCATGAAATATGACTGAGCCCTGCTCTTTTTGAAGTAGGACCTGAGTCTGAGAAATAGGCCAATGCCTTCAAAAAGCTGAGAAGGCATGTGAGCCGCTTTACTCCTGGTCTTATTCCAGAGATAGCCTAAGAGCACTTTCATCGAAGGGCCTCAGAGAAACACAGCAGTTAATGCCCACAGACACTGAGCCAGGGCTAAGTTCCTGTTCCATGCAGAGGCCTTGGGTTTGCCCCTCCCCCATCAACTTCCTCAACCCCCTCCTGCTCTTGCAAAAGAGGAATAAACAATTCCCTGCAGCACTGGTCCCTGCCCACCAACAGATGCTCTTAATTAGCTCAGAATTGCAACAAAATTACAAAATAAATCTATTTTACTTCTTTTGGTTTGTTTCTCCCAAAGATCAAGACATCAACATACCCTCAATGTATTGTTTAATTTGAGTCCAAGACTTATAGCTTTGTTCTTTTCCAGGGGCACAACCATAATACAGAGGGTTTCCTGTTAGCTATCTCTTTTTACAGAAAATTGTTGCTTCTAAACCTTTTCAGGAGATTGATGACAGTGAGAATGTGCATTTGAGGGTGTTGAAATTTTATAAAAGTTATCCCAAACATTCCACTGATTATCCCTTCATGATAAAAAGAAACTGATAATTTAAATCAACCTATCATTCCCAAATGAACTGTAGTATTGACAGCCAGAGGAATGGATTGCTATAGGGGAATGAAACTTTCCCTATACTATGTCCAGTACGAGCTTATGTTCTCTAAAATCAAAGAATGAACTTTAGGAACAACAGAGGTTAGGAACAGAATATATTTATTCAGAGAAAGAAAGCTTCTGTCTGAGAGAGACAGAAGGGGTCCTGAGCTGGTTGCCAAAGACTGTCTTTTCTAGGGACTTTTATAGGATAAAATCATGAGGTTAAAGGGGTCAAAGGTGGGGAAAATGGGAATTTGCATGATGGACATAAGGCGGGACAGAACTGTGGTCAACCAATAAGATTAATTACTCAGGTAAAATTGATTAAATTAGTAGCAAATGGGAGAGCAAGTCATGTAGTAAGTGGGCGTGCTTACAGCCCACTGCTTACAGCAGTGCCTCTTCCTAGAGGGATGTGGGATGCTGACTCCTGACTTCCTCAGGGTAACAGAGAAGAATTTGGACTGTGGATCCTTAGGATGTGGTTGTTTTTGCTTTGCCTATTGTCTTGAGATCTGGCCCACAGCAGGAGATGATGTTCTCTACCCAGGCTGCAAGATATCTGAACTTCTGCTCTGGCTCCTTTGAGGGCCCTGTCTGACTGCCTATAATATTTTTAACTAGTTCAGCTGCCTGTAACAGGATCATTAGAAGCTTTCTTTTGTCTTATTTTGTCTTTCATTTTTTTTTACTCCTCTCCCCTAAGAAGTTTTAAAATTCTTGTATAAAAATTGCTTGTAAATCTGATGATAGCACCATGCTTAGTTTGACAGTTTTTTCATGGGCTGGGTGAGGTCATTCGTGAGTGTTAGAAAACTGTGAA
Organism: Cavia porcellus; assembly: GCF_034190915.1. NCBI lineage: Eukaryota > Metazoa > Chordata > Mammalia > Rodentia > Caviidae > Cavia > Cavia porcellus. Next base: position 97,988,781 of record NW_026947490.1, on the reverse strand, counting down.
GGAGAAGCTGTTATTACAAATTTTTGAGATAAAGAAAGCTTTTGCTCTAACAGAATGGATGGCTCTCCTTTCTAGGTCATGAGTGGGCCTGCTTTCTCTCCCTCTCTTCTCCTCCCTCTCCCCTCCCCCTCCCCCTCTTCCTCTCCCTCCCCCTCCTGCTACTCTTCCCCCTCTCCTCTCTCTTCTATTTTCTCTCATTCCTCTCTTTAATGCTACTAGTTTTGCTTGGGTCTTTATGGTCTTGCTTTAGCAATTCTAGGCTGATAAGCAAAGAAGTATTTTAAAAGATTATTACATTTATGCATTATCTTTTGGAGTAAAATTTTGGAATTCAGCTTAGTATCTTGAGAGAATCTGTCTTTTTATTTTTATGAAACAAAATTTAGAGGCCTACCATGCTTTTGTTCTTCTGTCTCCATTGGTTTTATCATGTTGTAGCTTATTGGGTTTTATTATGTGTGGTAGTATAAACAAAATTTTTTATGGACAAGGAGATAATATAGTAACCATTGTTCATTTTTCTGTTAGTTGGTTCTAAATACCCTGTAATACTTTCATTCTCTTGAATGGTTTTGTACTATTTTGTTATGTTTGATACTATAGTGTATGAAGGTGTACTCAAATATTTCAAGGAAAGAGACACTATGGTAGCTACTGTTATGTCAGGTTGTCTTGTGGTCAAACACTATGTTGCTTAAATTGTTGTGTTCTGATCTGTTTTGTTATGTCCTCTTTATCTTAATCTTTTTAAAATTAAAAAAAAAGAAAAAAGAAAAAGCCAGCTTTGTAATGCATGTTCTCTGGAGATGGGACCACATAAGGGCTTGTGGAACAAAAAGAGGACTACTTCCTCTGAAACTGAGGATCCTGCCTGGCCTGAGAAACTCGTCTGAGTTAGGGAGGGCCACTTTGTTTGACACTGATGATTTAGGGAGCAGGGCCATGGATTTCAAAGGAGTAAGAGGACCCCTTCAGAGGCCCGGGAGCAGGGCTACTTCCTTGTGCAACTCACTGTAAAGCTTCATCTAACGTTTCAGGGGAGTCCTCTTAGCGACCGATAGACCAGTGCAGAATGATGGTACCTCCATCTACCTTCTGCTAAATGACCGCTTTACCTGTTTAAAGAGGAGGTTTGATGGACTGACAGGCCAGGGAATCTTCATCCCCGCCTCCTGGGAGTGATGAGGGTACTATTGTTATGACAGTTTACTATTTGAAGCTCATGGATAAAAGGCATTTAATGAATCCTGGCATTTAGGAAGCTTTTTGGAGTAAAATCATAGGAACAGAAGAAAATTTTAAAAGAAAAAAAATGGGATTTGCCCCTTTCTGTTAAATGTGCCATTGGTGTTTGAAGGTGCTCAGAGAATTCTGCTTGTGGGAATTTGGAACAGACAGATGTTGGTGAGTGTGCTAAAGAATTAAGACAAATGATAATTGAAAGACATGACAAAAGCTAGTGGTTTCGATGGGGAAATAATCACAAATTGCTGTCAGACTGACTCCAATAAGAATATTGCTTTATGTGAAATGTTTTTAAACAGCTCAATCAAAACATTACACCAGAGCACTTTCCAGGGTATCTATCTTCCGTGTGTTCCCTTACATTTCCATCTGAGACTCCTCAGCTTGTATTATTTACTGGCCCTGCTGCTGTGTTTAGCTTGTTTGTGGCTCATATTTAGTTGAAAATGAGAAATATCAGAACACAAGAAAAGTCCTAATTGTGGATTCACAAGGTCAATCTATAGTTTCACCATATTGATTCATCATTTGGATCCACAACTCCTGATCTGTGAAGCTGCTTATCCTGTGTTATCCCAGATTAAATGCTGGTACTCTGTTTAAGGTGTTTCTTTCATGATGCCAGATGTGCTTTTGACTTCTAGAAGGAGGGACTATTTCCCATGATATGATCTGCATTTTTCCAGCTTTTCTTGGGGAGGCGGGTACCAGGATTCAAACTCACGACTTCGCGCTTGCTGAACAGGGGCTTATGCCGTTAGCTAAATCCCCGGCCCTGTAAGCATTTTTAATAAAGTAATTCTCAAGGCTGTTTCTCTTTCTACTTTCACTGCACCCTATAATGATTTCAGTCAGAGCCCCTACAGTTCATTATGCTTGCTGGCTGACACAGTTGTGTTTTATATTAGTTGTAAGACAGAGCCTGGTAGAGGGCACAGATACCCACTGATGAATGACTCCTTGGTCAAGCCTCACTACAGAGAATGCTACCCACAGATCTTCTTCTGGCCCTTCCTGGTCCTGTTTCCACGCTGTTCCACCTGTTGTGACACTGGGAGGCTGAGTCATGGACCAATCACAGCCTCCTTCTGCTCTGCCTTCCCTTTGAGCAGAAGATTGACCAGGAAGATAGGCTGGAGTCTGTGTTCCTCCGTGCCACTTCCTGGGTGCCTAGAGACTCTGGTATTATCAGCCACAGGCATTGCATTATCACTTATGGGTTTCCTCAAATCCTGCCCCTGCTTTGTAAAATTCTCTCCATTAGCCAGTCTGAAGTTCCCCCATTATCCTGCAGAGACTCTGATATTTGCCAAGTCATTCAGATAACAAGGTTGGTTTTAACCCAGATACCACAGTCTGCTCCTTTGTGCCATTCTAAGAAAGTATTTTCATCTAGGCCAGCAGAGCTCCAAACTGGAATAAGTTGGATCAGGGATCAGCACGCTACAGCTTGTGGGCCAAATTCAGCCTGTGGCCTGTTTTTATAAATGGAACTTTATTGGAGCACAGCCACAACCATTTATTTATTTACTGTCCATGGCTGTTTTGAGCTACAACAGGAGGTCAGGGGATGCAACAGAATCCATATGGCCTGCAAAATCTAAAATATTTGCTATTTGACCCATGAAAGAACCCTGACCTAGAGGAAAGCCATGCATGTGAACGGCATCATTTTCATCAAGAAGCTCATGGGCCAGATGTCAGGGGCACTTGTGAACCATCTGTCCTGTGAGACAACTAACAGGTGGTTTCAGACCCCAGGTCTAGCACGCTCTTATGGACCTTGTGTCACTGGGCTGACACTTTGGCAACCTGGGAAGACATTATACCTCCCTGATGTGAAAAAAAAAATGTAACTGAGTAAAATAAAAGGCATTCGGGTTTACATGTATAGTTTGTGATTGCAGAAGTAAATAGTGTCCCTGAAAGAGTGATTGTCCCAAATGTTGCCACATTTCTTTATCAAAGTTATTTTATACATATCTTCCCTTCTTATTCCTCAATCTGACCATCATGTCTCTTAGAGAGTCCAAGTTTTATTCAGACCTATGTTTCCCAGTGCTGGGGACAGAGTGGCTGATGTTCAGTCAATGTCATTTGACACAATGGTAACCCACAGCTAACTCAGAGATGGGCAAAAGAAATATGGAAGTGGAGGCCTTCCCTTGGGAAATCTATTAGCTAATATCCACTCTTAAAGTAGCCTCTACTGCTCAGCCTTCACAGGGTGAGAACAGCTATAAGACAGACCATCATCCCAGCAAAGGACCTTCAGAGCAGACTGGCTACAGAATTTGCAGGGCTCCTTGTAAAATGAAAATATAGAGCCTCCTGTTCAAAATTACTGAGAACTGCAAAGCCTCTATCAGCAGAGTGATAAACCAAGCGTGACCCTGCTAAACCTGCACTGGTGGGTCACCTGGGAAGCCAGCTCTGCTCACAGACCCCTAGAAAGACAGCTTACAGGAACTCACGGATGTGCTCCTGACCCAGAAGGACCGTGTGGTGCTGAGCATGGGAAGGGTGCACAGCCTACCGGGACATGGAAACACAGGGCTCTAAGACTCTGCAAAGAGAAGTGTCCAATGCCGCCTAAACTGGGACAGCGCTTTGTCACATCCAAAGGGTTTGCATTCATCTGAGACCCTCACAGGGTAGAACCCTCCTCAATTTGTCCATGTTTTCAGCTTAGCCCCAGTCACCCAAGCCACCCCATTTAAGGGCAATCAGCCTGATCTGTGCTAATGTGTTACATGGGAAGCCAATTTAGGAGTTTCCCTTTGGGGTGACATTTCCTACCACAGTACCAATTTTCCTCTTGTCCCCATAATGCTCTTTTGCTTCCATTGCCTGAAACAGATGCTTGTAAAATTCTCTCCATTAGCCAGTCTGAAGTTCCCCCATTATCCTGCAGAGACTCTGATATTTGCCAAGTCATTCAGATAACAAGGTTGGTTTTAACCCAGATACCACAGTCTGCTCCTTTGTGCCATTCTAAGAAAGTATTTTCATCTAGGCCAGCAGAGCTCCAAACTGGAATAAGTTGGATCAGGGATCAGCACACTACAGCTTGTGGGCCCATCTTGACCACTCTGCAGGAACCGGAAACCTTTCCCTAACACTAGATATTCACACTGCCAACTTCTGCTCCCTCCGCCCTTCCCCACCCTGTAGGCTGAACTGCCCCTTCCCCCTTGAAATCACAACAATCTTCTTGGGGGTCTCAGGTGGTGACAGTGTAGTAAGAAACTCTAGCAAGGACTCCCTGAGAATGCTTCCCTTTGAAATAGAAGGGGTTCCTATTTTTCTTCTTCCAGCTCTTCATCTGCAGATCCTTGCTACAAAAGGGAACACAGGGGTTCACTCCTAACCAACTGGTTTTTGGGACTACCCCATGTCTCATCACAGTACTAGAAATCCACCCTCACTGGGGAAGGTGGTGACAGCTTCATGGTCATTGTCCCCACGCACACAGCACAGCAAGGGGGCATGGCCCTATGACATAACAGCATGTTCTTTCCCGGCAAAAATGAGACTTCTGCACTGTGGTGCTGCAGACACCAAAACTGGTCCTTAGGAGGCACATACTCCTGAAGCTCAAAGGTCAGGAAATGAGTAAACAACAGACTTTCCCTTCCAAATGGAGAGTGGCATCATGTATCGTAAAGTCACTGTTAAGAGACAGTCCAATGGGGTCGGTGAAACTTGCCTTTCATGGAAGTACTAACTTAGACAGTCCCCAGGGCCTTTGCTATCTCCTGCTTCACTTGCATTCTGGGCTTTCTCTGGTCTCATTTGTTTCCCTGTGACCCGTGTGGCTTTCATGATGGCAGCTCTAAGAGCATTCCTGGCAGCCTCTGTGCACACGTGCTTGCTTTGGTGACAATGAAGGCAACCTTGGTTGTATGTGATACTTTTCCGACCCTGCTCAGCTCCTCAGTTCTGACATGCTGCCTGTGTTTTCTCCTCTTGCAGGGTCCCCGGTGGCAAATACAGCTCCAGCCGTGGGCAGGCCCTGCTCAGTCTTTGGATGAAGAAGCCTGGAGATTTCTGAGATACATCAGCACCATCCAGGTTGTGTTTCAGGCTCAAATGGGTTTGGAAACAGTGTAAAAGGCAGTGAATGCCAATTGCAAAGAAGGGTTTGTCTATGAGAGGTGGGGAGTTCCTGACAAGGTCGCGGTAGGGACGTGGTTTCAGGGGCATTGCTGCTTAAATTTACCCACTCTCACAGAGCTGATAAAATGCTAGGGCATTTTCTTCCTTCCTTCCAGGAGTCTCATCAACCTGAAATGTTCTAATGATTCATGCAGAAGTGTTTTAAAGACCCACTTTAGAAAATTGCTTAGCAGAACCGTTTGAAGCAACAGATTCATCCCAGTGAGTAGGCAGTCAAGTGTGTCACAGAACAGCCGTCATCTGGAGGCTGGAGCTCCAACCTGCATTTAGAGGCATTCGCAATCTCGCTTTCCTGCAGCAGAATCTTGGCAGCCAGGGACACGTTGGGCAAGAGAGCAGAGGAGACTGCAAGGCAGAACGACAGGCAGTTAATGAATCCAAAAGCATCTCTCCTCGGAGCACTTTCAATCACTAGCGAGCTGAGGCTGCCTTGATTAGTGACTTAACACACTGTGGCAGCTCCGGCCCAACTTGCTGCAGAGTCAGTGCCCCGAGCAGCCCGAGAGCCCATCTATTAAGGGGAGTCTGCGGCTCTTGACACGTTAATCAGGAGTTCCTCACTCAGATTGCCTGATCCTGGGGAAAAGGCAGATAGAAGAGGAGACCTGGGCGTGAGGACTGCTTAGCCCTGACCTGAGAGGTGCCAGAAAATTAAGAACTCAAACTGCTTGGGAGCTGAGCATAGGCCCACTCAAAGTACTGCCTTGTGGACCTGGCCTGACCTAAGGGGCCCAGGAGTTTTAAGATTTCTTTCAGCCCACCAGCTCTGGGCACCCTTCTTCTGCACCTACCTGGCAATGAAACCCATTTTCCTCTGTGAGAGAGGCTATTTTTAGGTCTTCCGAAAGCTAGTTTAGGGGTAAAAAAAGTCTCACTTCTCCTATGACATAATCAGGCAATCATAGAGATTTTAATACTTATCCCCCAAACGTGGAATTCAAAACTTGTAGAATTAATTGTGGGCCATGGGATGATAAACTGGCTGGTCCTTACGCTTTTCATCTTATTTTGCTGCTGCAAGTTAATTTGGTGGATTTATACAGACTTAATTATAATACTGAGATTTTTAATTTTGTCATTTGGCTTTTCATGAAGGACTTTGAAAAACTCTTCAAACCCCCTGAGAAATATGAGAGGTGTTTAATTTATAAACTGAATTTGAGAACTATGAACTCCACCTTCCAAAATTAATTTACTGAGTACAAGATTTCAAATTTTATCTTACATGTATTTTAGGTTAGTGTTATATAACTAATATGAAGCACATTTACTTAGAAGGTGATCTTGAGTCTTGCCGTGGTCATTTGAGATTCTTCTGGAACCTTCCCTATGAGCCTCTGGCTCAGAGGAGAAAAATTCTTTAAAAAACAGAAGCATCCTCTCATGTGATATATAGTCTGATGTAACCGCAGGCAATTTACTTGGTTTCTTTGGCTCTCACTATTTTGATCTTGAAAAGTAGAAAATTGGATCAGATTATTTCTAATGTCTCTTCCAGTTCTGTGATCTTGCATTGTATAGACAGTATAATACAATTATTAATAACAATGTATTTTTTACCTCTTACAATATGCCAGGAACATGCCTGTGCTAGCTCTTGAGTATGTGGCCTCTGCCCTCAAGAAGCTAGTGAATGAATTGTGAAGGCAGATAAATGATGCATAATTATTAGTCAGTGTGGTGAGTGCAGTAATAGAGATTTAGTTGTTGAAGCTCTATAGGAGAAGGATTCCCTTCACTCCTGTGGGGGTCCTTTGGCTGGATGTAGAGTCCTGTTTAATACAATGGCTGATAAATAAAAGTATAAATGTCTTATTTAATTTGCATATATATACATGAGATCTTCAACAAGAGAATAAAAGCCAAAGAAATGACTAAGGCATGTTGTTTTTATATCTTTTAGACAAAGAACAATAAACTTGTGAATAAATGACAGAAAATTGGAGTAGGGCAGATAATTGTAGGTATAGTGCTGAGAGATAGGGTGGGGATGGAAAACTAGTCAACGATCAGGGTTACTTAAAGAGTTCATTTATTCAGTCCCATTGCAGCTCTAATTACTAGTCTCTGGTGATTATTTCCCAGCCTTGGTATGGGAAGGACATTCCTCTCAAAAGAATCTTTATGGCTTGCTGCATGTAGGAAAAGATAGGCCAGGTGTCCCTTTCTGAAGTTTTAGTTCCTAGATTGATTTCAACTTGAAATCATCAATTTCCAGAATCTACCCCAGCTTGATGTTTTTGAGACAGCACATCCTAAACTCCTTCAAAACTCGCTAGAAGGAGTCTTGTTCCATAGAAAGAGTGAGATAAAGTCCTAGGCCTCACAATGGTTTTGTATTCAGGAACCATTTTATCCAGGCTAAGTCTTGCACCTCGATGCACCCTCGTGTAGGCAGGTGGGCAGCAGGTGGGAGACATTACAGATGACAGGAGGTGACACGGAATGGTTCTCTATCAGAATCTTTTACTAACCATTGTACCCTCCCCTTCTCTATGGAATGCAGAGCTATTTGGCTGCTTTTGTGGCTTATGCCGCATTTAGAACTCATCTTGACAATGGAAACCTGCAAAACTGGCAGAATATAAGACTCACTGTTACTTAAAATTTTCACAGTTAGCAGTAGTGAGTCATCACGGACTAGGAAAAAAAATAAAATCTTTGAAAATACTAAAGTGAATTCCACCTCCATCTTCTTAAACTTCTTTTTAAAATTAAAAGAAAAAGTTCTCTACAAATGTGTGCTCAAACTCACACAGCAAAGTCCAGCATTTGATTTTTTTTCAGACATCAATGCAGCAGGAATTTTTTGAGCACCTCATCTGTGACTGGCACTGTGCTGGACTCTGAGATATCCAACCTAAATAAAATATCCTCCTTCCCCTAAACAGCTAGAGCACTAGGGAGGCACGTGGCCTCTACCAGAGGTAAACAGAAGACCAGGAAGGAGCTTGAGGTTGAGGAAAACTGGGAATAGAGGCACAGGGTATGACCCAGCCATGGGCAGCTCCCTCTGAGCCGGTGCATTGCAGGGACCCTGATGGCATGCTTGGGCCCTGTGTTTTTAATAGAACAGCAGAGAATATAGTATGTGGGTAGATGATGCAGAATGTCAAGTTTAGCTTAGTTATACATCTTTTAACGCGAAAAAAACATGATTGCAAGATGAGGTTCTATAGTTAGTGATATAATGTCTCTTGCTGTCAAGAAATGGTTAAATCATAAACACAGCACTCTGTTCTGCAGAAAGTTTCCAGATCCAGCTTTTTATGGCAACCCCCAAACCATATGCCTCCAGGAAATAAGCCTTGCAGTAGAAAATCAATCTAAGCAATGTGGCTGTTTAGACATGAAAAAATAAAATATGTTTTGAAGCTTGTTTTTCTATTATGTATCGGTCTAATTACCTCCTCATCTGTTTGTAAAAATAATCTATGAACTCAGGCTTTGGAAGTTCAGACTATAACTTTACGACCATTTATAATATACCATTAAAACAGTATCTATTATATTTGCACTCTCTCACATATACAAACACACCTACACCCGGACAAAAACAACAAAAATACAATTCTGCCCTTAAATGTTTCAAAATAATGGGACAGTTGGTTATTGAATTAATTGCTGCCAAAATTCGCTAAATTTTAAGGACGCCTTTGCCACATTCTCCTTATGGATTGGCAGACATACTGTTTAAACTTCTGGGATGCTAATGAAATGAAAGTAAATTAGATTCATTTCAGCTAAATAACTAAAAATAATTTCAGAAAACATTTTTTCCTTGAGTGTATTCTTTGTCCAGCCTAATTCACTTTCTATGGCTACAATTATAAGGGGAATTAGATAGTCAGAGAGCATAATTACTTGAGTTGGAGCTTAGCTCAGAGTTGCAACCCTCACGTATTTTGCTTGCAAGGAGGTTTATGGAAGCCCTGGCCATAAATCTTAACTAGAAAGTTTGAAAAAAAATCAATATTTAATTAATTTTAGGAGCAGAATTTTATGGAGGATTCCTAGTTATTTTTAAAAGCAAATATCTGTCAATGAGATGGTTAACAAATGGTTAAAACTATATAACTGCTATGGTTTTATTTTTGAGCTAAAGGAGGAAAGGGGCATATTATTAGAGAGACTGCATGGAAAAGAATGTCCTTCTATCAGGGAGATGCCTGTGCAAGATAAAATCTTTGAATAAGAATAAATGCTTAATTAGACAAAGCATTATCTTTAATAGAATAAAAACCTAGCTACTGCTGGTGAAAGAAGGGAAAATAGATCTCAAAATCCTAACTCTTGGCCCTTCATACCTGATTTTTGGAGGCTTCTGGGTAGTGTTTCATCCACTCTGGCCTTTCGTTAGGGATGAGGTCAGAGGGGCTGCTGCTTTCAGTTGAAAGTTCTGACTTACGTATATTCTTTTCCCTTAATTCATGAAGGCACAAGTGAAAGCAACGTGCAACATTTCCCTGGGCTTTATAAAAAGCTAAGCCCTCCAGTGGACTCCTCTCGGGACCATCTGTGTAGTACCTGTGGGATCTTCTTAGAATGTGTGTTCCCTGGTGTTAGTCTCAAAGATTCTGATTTTGCAGCCATGGAGTGGAGCCCAGGAACTTGCATCTTTAAGCACTTCCCAAGTGATTCTCAAGCACATGAGAGCATACCTTCAACACTGTAAAAGAGGCTAGAGTTAGAGTTTGGTGGTATCAATAGGAAAATATGAGCAAGAGACAGATGTATCTCACCTCATGTTTGGAAGTCCTTAGTGAAGTGCTTACCAAGAGCAATAATAATGGCAATCAACACAGAGGTTTTTAATAAGAGCACTCCAGAGAGCTGCCCTTGAGCAAATGGCCGTACCTTAGGAGGTCCAGGAACGCCATGGGGACTATAGGACTTCCCTAGACCAGCCAGCTCCCTACTGGAGGCAGGGCATGAAGAAGCATGCTAGCAAACGCGCTCATCTGTCCATTAGTAGATTACAGAAAATCCATCCCGTACCTTGTCACAGTCTGGGAAATTTATATTTGTAATCTCATGGAAAAGTTATTAGAATTTCAATAAATTAATTTCAATCTACAACACGTGGTAAGAATCAAGGTACGAAGGTATATTTGTAGTTGTAGGGAGCCAAAGGACCTAAGTCCAATCAGAATAGTGGCTAACCAGACCAAAGGCCTCAACCTAGGGCCAGACTTGGATTTTATTAATTCCTGAAGAGAGGAGTGTCTCAGGGATGAGTGACCATGAGAGTGGTGGTCAGTGTCTGAGTGCTGTGAAGAGGGCTAGTAGGAGGCCTGAAATCATCTCTGCTATATGCAGAGAGAGAGATAGGCAGAAAGGATAATCTGAATATCACAGACTGGGGCGGTATCTAGTGTTTTGGGTCATTGCTTCAGTTTTGATGTGTGATTTTCAAGCCTCTTTTCTTGACGCTCATTCTCAGCTGACCTTGTTGCATGGTATCTCTCTGGCTAGCTCACGCATACTATTTGGTGGCCACTGGCTGGGCATCACTGACCTGTACCATTGCCTTAAAGGCTGCACATCTGCACTTCCGCTAGACCCATGTGCATTGCTTAAAGCCAATTGAGGAAATAAACACAAAAGTCGAGCCACCTCTGCACATATCAATACATGGCAATAGGGCCAGGTTTAGCCAAAATGGAGACAATTGCTCTTCTTTCGAGGAGAATCATCCTGGTGGTCCTCCACAGTAGATCAGGGCCAAATGAACACAACTTTGCTCTAATCCCAATGGTGACTTTCCTTCCCTTGGGTGGATGGATGACAGGCAGAGCATAACTTCCATTTCTTAATCAGAGAATAGTAGAAGACAAGTTCTACAGATTAACGTGTTAATGCACCCAGTTGATAAATATTTTCGGTAGTAGTTGTTTGAAAGAAAATTCAATTCTGTTTTCTGTTATTGTTTTTCTCCTTTAATAGTGTTTGGAGATGGAGAAATAGAAAGCTATGGGTTGAAGGAAGAGAATATCTAGCCTTTTCTCGGTTTGCACTTTCCTGTAAAATGTCCCAATCCTCACAGAAGACTCACCATGGCTGATGCATAGTGTCAGGACAGTCTTGCCAGGCCAGCCCTAGGTTATAGCTATAGTGACACAGATGCTGGACTAGTTGAACAGCTCCGGGTGATGTGCACATCATAGAGTAAAACTTTGGAAAATCAGGTAAATAAATGGATTAGACAGTTCTAGAATATCTTGTCATGAAGAAAATCCTTTCTGTTATTTTTTCTAATTAATTGAAGCAACAAACAGCTTTTCTGTCTGGAGTAGTGCACAGTTGTGATGTGACAAGAGCTGCCTGTCATGGAGCATCATGGTGACTGGGTGAGTTTGGAGGAGTGAGGAGGCAGGTGCTCAGCAAGGAGAATAACCTGGCCACACAGTTGCTTTCTTCCATTCCAACAGCCTCAGCCGTCCAAACTGCACAGGTCTCACACACAAATCAGCATCCTTTGTGTTGGTTTAATGTGCACTCGGAGTTAGAGACCTATTCCTGCTTGCCTTGGATTTACATTTCCTTTGGTTTTCTTACCTAATTTTGACAAATGAGTTAGGAAAAGTGCCTTGTTTAGCTTCTAAGAGCCTCCTGTCTGGGACTCTCGCCCTCCTCTCCCAGGAGGAAGCTCATTAGAGCACTTTCTTAAGAAAAATAGCATCTTATCAGCAGGCATGGCCTTGTAATTTCCCTTGACCTATGCTCAGCTGTCTACCTTGGGGAACACATGCCATCTTTGTGGCTCTGGCGGCCCACCTTATCTGCCTGAAAAGAGAGAGAGATAACCTTGTGAGTGTCCTTCTGAGGTCTGTGCCCATAGTTGCAACAACATGTCGCTGTACTGTGCTCTCTATCTGCAGTGCCCCGTTGGTCTGAGGCTCTCTGTCAATGTCTGTTTCTCCTCCCAGACTAACCTCTGCAAAGCCTCTCCCCTCCTATCCCTGCTTCTGATCTGCTGTCTGGGCAAATGGTTATAGCAGCTCATCACTTCCCTTCGAACCTGCATTGAGTCTCCATGAAGTTACTACTTATCTGGTATGTAATTGAAATTCCTCCAAACATTTTACTGCAGTCTTGTGGTTCCCGGGGGAGGAGAGTAGTTAGCAGTGGAGGTCATAACTCTCCTATTAAGGCTCTCAGGGACCAAAGAAGCAGTACGTCTCTACCTGCCATTTATCATCCAGCGTTTTAAATTATTTATATTGATTTCCAATCTCTACAGATTGCATGCAGTCATATGAGTGCAGACAGCCTGGCTACCGACTCCAGTCCTGCGGACAAGCCCTGGTTGGTGTGCCTTGATGACAGGTTTGGCTTAGCTCATCAAATTCGCAGCAAGCAGTGCCGCCTCTACTCTTTAGGGTATGTAGAAACCCAAGCAGCCCTGCTGGGAGCCTCTGTGTTCCTAAAGTTGTGACTGGCTGCAGTGCACACAGGGGCTCTGCCTTGCATCAGGCCATGTTTCAGATTGTTCTGCTGGGCAGCTGCAGGCTGGACAGGTCACTGAGGTCACCTTGATCAGAGCCACTTTTCCTCTTTTCTGCCACTAATAAGTTGGTGTTGGAGGCTTCACTTCTCAGCATGACAGAAATTCTTGGTAAATCCAGTGACTTTCATCTAGCATAGAGCACCCTTACTACAAAGACAGTACAGGCAGAAAAAGGGAGAGGCACTTTATACACAGCTGTGAGTGACCCAAGACAGTGCCCACTGTTTGGTTTTTATGTTTTGCAACAGTGATAAATCTACATATGGTTTTGTATTTTAAAAAGAAGGTAAAAGCCATTCTTATGGTAACCATGTAATGTTTTTCAAAACTGAAAAAAGTTGACATTCATTTATTAAAATAATCTAGATATATAAATGGATTTAGAGAATTTTTTTGTAAAAGATCAATATTATTTCACCAAATATGTCAATCTTTTTATAAAAAGTTCTGAACTTACAAATAATATATGTCTGAAAAGAAAGGCAGGAGAGAATTATTTCTGCTTGGGACACCCTGTTACATCAGCTTTTCATAGGAGTTAAGTAGGTTCTCGTGCTAAACCGCTGAAATCCTTTACAAAAAGTACTGGGGATTCTCACAAATGTCACCTACGTGTTCCTCATCTATAGGTTTCATTGTCTAGCTCTAAGTTTGCATTCTGAAAGCTGCCAGCCAGAATCCTAGTATTAGGATTAGGGGCACACATCCCCAAAGATGAGGATAGCATGCCCAAAGGTTGGCATGCAATGAGCATAGTAGCTACCAAGCTGTAATGAACACAAATTGCCAATTCTTATGGGATTCAGAAACATAAGATTTAAGTAAGAGTTTAAGAGTAATGAAAACATCCTTATATGGGTTAAGTGCAAGTATATATTACTGATGATGCCTGTATGTGTGGGTTGGCATACAGTAAGCACTCAATACATGTCTGCTATGGAAAAGATTGTTGGAAGCAAAGGAAGCTGATACCACAGTGCTTTGAATGTGGCAATTTGGGTTAAATGATGAGCTGCTTAGCTGATTGGTTAGGACTGAGCTGTTTTCCTAGGAGTCTGCCAGCTGAGCCTCAAGATTATAGGAAGAATGGGAAGTTGTGACAGTGGTTTATTGTATGTCATATTTAAAAGGTATGGAAGTAGGACAGAAAATTATTGCATAGTACCACTTGCAAATTGGAGAGCTTGGTTTGCTGCTTTTTCTTGCTCTGAATTGCTTCATATTTTTCTTAACGTTTTTATACCCTGGAAGAATTTCATTTAAAGCATATAACTGAATAAAATAAAACTTGGAGAGTTGTTTTTGGGAAATTTTTTTTAATTTCTTTTTTCCTTCCTTATACTTCAGAGTTGTTGGGTAAAATGGCTCTATAGTAGGATTTTAAGTTATTACACAAAAAAGATAATTTCTTACTTTCTTTTAAATGTTTACCATTCAGAAACCAGCTTTATAAACAACAGACGAGAATATTTGAATTCCACTAAGAAAACAAATAAATAGACTAAGGGTTAATATCTGATGGAAAACATAACAACACCCAATAGAAAACTGGAAACTACAGAAAATATTTCTGGTAGTTTATAAAAAGAGGCTTTGTGGGCGATGATGTTGATTGCACTGTGACTTAGATCAAGCTCCTGACAAGCTTCGTTGCTCCAATAAAGTGCACGCTGGGGAGACAGACAGCTCAGCTGATGCTGAAGACTCAGACTAGCAGCAAAGGGATTGTGCCCTGGACCCCCAGCACCTGCGAGAACTGGGGTGCACGGCAGGTGAAGATGCCAGGTGGTGTTACTTACAACCAGTCTATGCCCCACGCCCCAGGGCTTTGGCAACCACAAGACCGTGCTGCTACAATACCCAGAATTCCCAGCCAAACCAAAGATACAGCCACAGTAGGAAGATAACTTTCCAGAGCAAGGACACAGAAGTCAGAAGACAAAGGCCAGTGGCCCTACGTCTGTCCTGACCTACCTCCTCGCCTCTATTCCACGAGCTGGTATCACGTCTGCCATCTCTCTGATGACTAGAATTTTCTTACTAGGAGTCAAAGCTTTTTATTCCACAATCCATGTAAAAGATGCTCATCGCTCTGTGATGTTCTGCTGCAAATTAAAATCCAATCTTTGCAGTTTTGGAATGGGATGGAGAGAGCAGTGGAGACAGAGCAAGACACTGGAAAGAAAGTAGAGGCCGTGGGTTTGGAGGTCACTGTCTTCTACCTACAGCTGCAGACAGGGTCTTCCTGCGGATCTTCCTGCCCAGCTAGTGGAGGGAGACCTGGGGGCAGTGGTGGAGGGGCAGGGTAAAGGACTGATAAACCAAGAGGGGAATAGCACCTATTTTTCTTTTTCATGTCAAAGATTATATTTTAGGGGTGGAAGACTTGAGAAGAGGTAGCACAAACCTAAGCATTCCTCACTTCAGTTCTACAGCGAGTTACGGTTTTCCACTTCAAAATTTAAATTCTTAGTGTAAGGTGCAAGATTTTGCCAGTGACACAATGTTAGGCAACAAGAATTAGTATGTTACACTGAAAACCTGGAACTTACAGGGAGTGTTTCCAGAAGGAACACACCTTAGAGCCGAAAATTTTTGTATTAATTAAGATGAAAGGAATGTTTAGTATAGGATATGCTGTACACACCAAATTACATGTAGAACATTGGAACATTATAGACCCCAAGGTCCCTTTTTACGTATTTTTTCCTAATCATCTCTCCATGAACTTTTAATACTATAAAGGTACTATACATCTCTTTATGCACTGTATAATATCAATACTTTATACATAAGGAGAGGAATCTCCCCCCTCTATAAAATCCATTTCACTCTTTCGGGAGTGCTGTTGTTGCTGTTGAGAATATGTCTTTTAGATGAAATCTTGGGATTTCATACAATATTATTAAACAAAAATCAATATCATAAATTTTTTTTTTGGTACTGGTGATTGAACTCATGACCTCACACTTGCCAGGCAGGTGCTGACACCACTGAGCTAAATTCCCCAGCCCATAAAGTGTTTTATATCTTCTGTTAAATGTCATTTATGCTTTGTAAATCCTGTTTCTCTCCCTCTGGCAGTTAGCAGTTTATGCATCTATATAATCTTATTTTTTTGCATCTATATAATCATTTGGCCAGATTGTTGGGTTCCTGCTGGAATAAAGGGTGAAGTGATTGAAATTTCTGGGGAAAATATTAACTGTCTTAGCTCTTTCTGGCTCTCTCTTTAATGATGAGGGTTAAAGACTGTCCTTATAGCTGTTTTTGGCTTATTTTATAGTTTTTTAGGTTTGCAAACAGCTTTATTGAGATGTAATTTTAAATATTGAACTCAATGATTTCTAGTTACTATGACTGATTTAGGAATATGTCCATCATCCCCCACAAGGAGCCCTGTATCTGATAGTAGCCCCCAGTTTTGTCCGACTTTCATCTCCCTAACCCTGAGCTCTCCAGCCTTAGGCTCCCACCATTCTATTTCTTGTCTATATTGAATCACATATTTTAGACATTTTATATAAATAGAATCATTAATAATTGGTCTTTTGTGACTATTTTCTTTCACTTAGAATAATGTTTTCAAGGTTCATCCACATTCTAGCATGTATCAGCACACCTTTCTTTTTACTGTCTGACTAATATTCCATTTATGAATGTACCAAATTCTATTTATTCACTCATCAATTTGAATTGTCTCCATTTTTCACTGTTATGAGTGTTGGAAAGGCATGTGCAAAAGTGTATGCATGAACCTATTTTCATTTAGTTTGGGTGTGTACCACTTTAACTTCCCACCATTCATCTATGAGGGTTCCAATTTCTTCATATTTTTACCAAAATTTATTATCATTTGACCTTTCAGTCATAGCCATCCTAGTGAAGGTAAAGGGCGATTCCACTGTGGCTTTGATTTGTGTTTCCCTACTGACAAATGGCCGTGAGCATCTTTTCATGAACATAAGCTCTGAGTTATGACTCTAGCTGGGAACGTAAAAGACACTCTCTTTAATACTCTCAAGAATACTTTAAAAAGAATAACCAAAGACCTTACCTAGTCCCACAGTCCATGCCTTTTATCCCTCAGTAGGATTAAAGGGCATGTCCCTGATTTCTAGCACCAGCCACAGCTGGTGAAAAACACCTTTGTACCACTGCAAAAGAAGCATCCTTCCCTCAGGAACCCCACTGCATCTGCTAGAAAATCATCATTGTGGTCATCATTATGATGTGCACGGCATCTCTTAGAGTAGTTTAGTGTACAAGCCACACAGTGGCATGCAGGATTGTTTTTCTTTAAGCCATTAGAGAAGGACAGCCAAAATGGCCACACTATTATTCTATTATCTTTGGAAATTTAGCTCTGTAGAATTCCCCCTTTCTATTTCTCCATTAGCTTCTAGATTTGGTGTTCCTTCTGTGCTGAAAAATCATTGTGACCTCAAACCCCAGCGTCAATGTATGGCGAATAATATTTTAAACACAATTCTGTCTCCCCCGTAGGGAAGCAGAGGTTGCACACTCAATTCAAAGGCTTGCACTTTTGAATATATATCTTAACTACTCAGCTCTTTCAGAAGTGGGTTGTTGTAGGACCTGCTGATTGTTCCGTAATATCCATTTGCTTGTTCTTCCCTCAGTAACAGAATTTCTGAGGTTACCAGGGCACATGACCACCCTACTGGAGGGTGTATTTCCTGGCCTTCGTGTGGCACTAAGTGGTCACACATAAGTGGCAGTGACGTGCACAGTTTTCAGGCTGTGGGCCCACAGGAAAAGATGCGACCACTGCTTCCCCTACTGCCCTCTCCTGATGACCGGAATGCATACAGGATGGCAGACAATGGAACAGTCACTTTGGACCTTGACATGGAAGCCAGAAGCTCTATCCTTCTCGCTTCGTGGAATAAACATCAAACAAAATGTTTCTGTCCAGTAAAACTTTCTACAGTGAATTTTCCAATCAAATAACAACATAAAATGGTTTATGAACTAAGTACATCCTTGCTATAAATAATAATCGTCAGTATAGTTATTTGTTCAAAGCTTTTCATTACTGCTTTGGGAGCTTCCTCAGATCAAGAACCACGTTTAATTCATCCATTTGTTCCCTGTGTCCTGTATGGTTCCTTGCACATATAAACACATACAAGTATGTGTTTATATAAATGAATAAGTCAGTGAAATGAGGTCTACCACATGCTATGTTTGGATTACAGCACAGTATATTATGGGAATTTCAGATTTGATCTATAATTTTGTTTCACTTAGGGCAGAATTCGTTAGGTCTGTGTGTCATTATTTCTTCCCTCAGCACTGAGGATTCAGAAATGAGCAAGGTTAACACAGAACTTTTCTTTATGGAGCTTTGCTGTCTCATAACTGACAGTTTTCTAGACCGCTGAGACCCTCAATATTGTTCTGTGTTCATCTACTGTGAGGTGAAGTGTAACAAGCGTGTGCTTTGGAACCTCCCAGAAAGAACCTGACTTTGTTCTTCTCCTCGCTCTTTGTACCTACTACAGTCTTGACTAATTTAAACTAAGCCTGAAGAAATACCATTTCAAGTACGTCAAAGTAGCATTAGAACATTAGTTAAATTAATATTATGTATATTAATTATATTCTATATTATATAGAATTGTATATTATATAGAATATTATATATTCTATATAATTAATATACATAATTATATTCTATATAATTATATTCTGTGTAATTAACATATTATATAATCTCTTTCTAGTACAGTACATACCTATATATTAAGATTAAATTGATTGAATAAAAATGATACATGTTAAGTTAAAAATTACAAACTACAAATAGTTCTATGTTATTAGTTTACATATATTGTATACAGTAATCTCCACTATTGAACAATTAACTTATGTGTGTATGTGTGTACTTATGGTAACTTGTAATAGAAAACACTCGTGTATGTCTGAAAAATGCCTGAAAAAGATACACAAAAAATTGCCAAAATTAGCACTAAATATCTAGTGGTAAAAATGTCCACTTTTCATTTTATGTACTTCTTACAATTAGAGTTTTTGTGTGTTTGTAATTTTTTAATTCTAAAAAGTTTAAATTGGAATCAATAGACAATAAAGTGCCTTGCCTAAACAATTAGTTAAAAATAACTAATCACTTAATTCTTATGATTTTTAAAGATCTTGATTAAATAGAAGTGTGAGCTTACAAGTAGGAAAATCTTTTTATAAATTCTGAAAATTCTCTAAGGAAGAAAGTATGAGCATTTTTACTGCAAGAGGCTCATTTACAAATTGTATTTAATGAATACGTTTTGACATTACGTTGTCACAGTGAAGTTACACAACTGTCCTTTCCTACTGCGTGACCTGTGTTAATACTATTTTGCTCATTTAACTTTCAACCAAGTTAGCAAAATGAAAAAGCCTTCACAACAGATGACTTCTATGACTGACTTTCCATAGAGAAATAAATGTATGAATTAAAAATGCTTGTAATTTTGGCAGAAAGTTGGGTTTGTATGGAATACCAGGCATATCAGATTGCTGTTGCTTTGTAACAGATCACTCTAATGACTCAATGTCTTAAAACCCGTTATTTATTGTTGCTTATGTATCTGCAGGTTAGCTCCAATTGATCCAGGATGGCCTCTAGTAGGATTCTTTATATCAAGATAAGGTGGCCAAGGCAGTTCTGTTTTCTGGGGAAGAAATGATTGAGGACTTGGGATTGCTTCCTACCTCTTATTTCTTGACACTGGCAAGCTGTGCTGGGCACATTTTTATTTTAAATTCTATTGCCAGAGTAGAGCACTCTAGGCCTGGGATAAGGACTGGGGGCCTGCAACTTCCTTCTGGGAGAGAAGTCAGGCGACCAAGTCAGCAAAATCAAGGAACAGGAAGGGCTTTCCCTCAGGAACAGAACAGTGCAGTGGATCAAAGAGGATCGAAGAATTAGGGTCAGTGACTCAGTCTGCTACGGCAGGTTAGACGTTGGAAAAACCGGGAGAAGACAGATAGCGATTAAAATGGTCTGAATTATGCAGATTCAACAGGAAATTAGAAAATAGTGAGTAGGACCTGTTCTGTAGAAGCAAGGAGAGTATGCAAGAGGAGTATGGGATCTTTATCTAGGCGAAGAGGGTGAAAAGTACTATGGTTGAGGGACGTCACAAAATTGACTGGTGTGTCACGGAATCCAGTGAGTAGGGGGAAGGGACAGGAGGAGGGAGGAGGACCAGGAGTTTAGCTCAGTGACATAAGTGCCCGCTTGGCAACCGAGAGGTCATGAGTTCAATCCCCGGTACCAAAAAAAAAAAAAAAAAAGGCAAGGAAGAGACCTGATAAATAATTGTTATCCACTGAACTTGTATGTTTTAAGTTATGCAATACTCTGGAGTAGTAGTTTAACATAATAAAGCATTTCTGCCTGGGTTCAAGTTTGACCAATGTAGTATAGGTATTCTGAGCAATTTTGATATACTAAAGCACATACAGAGTTTTTATTGGTTAATTTTGTGCTGTTTGAAAAATTTTGTGCTCATTCAAACTGCTGTTTTAGTTGAAGCAATGATTCCTGTACGATCAAGTAAGAAATATTTCTGAGTAAATTCAATATTTATAAGTATATTAATTGCCCATTTATTTTTCTACCTACTGAAGCCTTATGTGTTATTAATTCATAATTTCTTCCCTTTGGTAATGTGAATTTAGATAAAGGGACTCTTGCTTCTTGCATGCTACATCCAGTAGAACCATGTATATTTGCCTTTTTTTCTTTTCTTTACCTGTAATACTTTAAAATAGACTCCATTTCTAAGAAAACAGCTATTGCCTTTAAGGCAAATGCTTGCACAGCAATGTGGGCATTAGGATGGAGACAAATTGCCTCATTAGTAGGATGCACCTCTCCTAAAAAGGAATGAATCCAAGGATTATCTTTTTGGCATATTTCAAGGAAGTCTTTTTAACAATAGAAGATATCCTTATTTATATATCATTGCTATTATATCTTTTTAAAAAATCTTTTTTGATATGTTTCTACATGCATGAGAGTGTGATATTCTGGTCTGCAGTTAGCAAATTCTTTTTATTCAAAGGATTGGAGTTATAATGCTTTTATTTTGGGATGGGGAAAGAAGTTTATTGAATGTCATCAAGGATCTTAGTATTAAAATTCATTGAATCTGTTGGAAGATGGAATAGATAAAACTATTGAAGGCATTGGTGTAGGCAAAGACTTCGTGAATAAAATTCTGATTGCACAGAACTATCACAAAGAATCAACAACTACTCACCCTACTAAAAACTTTTTGCACAGCAAGAGAAACCACCAACAGAATGAAGAGACAACCCACAATGTGGGAGAAAATGTTCGCCAGCTGTTCCTCAGACAAATGATTACTCTTGAGAATATGTAAAAAACTCCAAAAAAATCAATCTTTCCAGATTTAAAGACCAATCCAAAAATGGGCATCTGAGATGAATACATACTTCTCAGATGAAGAAATACAAAGAACAAATAAATATGTGAAAAAATGTTCAACATCACTGGTCATTTGAGAAATGCAAATTAAAACAACACTGAGATTCTACCTTATTCCAGAAAGAATGCTACTATCAAGAAGTCAAGCACTGATAAATGCCATGAGGGGGTGTGGGGAGAAAGGAACCCTTCTCCACTGTTGATGGGAATGCAGACTGGTGCAGCCACTGTGGTATTCAGTGTGGAGATTCCTCAAAAAACTAGGACTAGAGGTCCCATTCAACCCAGCTATTTCCTTTCTGGGTATCTTCCCAAAAGAATTAAAAACATCATACCACAGTGATATATGTGCATCCATGTTTATAGCAACATAGTTTGTAATAACTAGATCTTGGAAACAACCTAAATGCCCATCAACTAAGAAATGGATAAAAAAGATTTGGTATTTTTATGCAATGGAGTACTACTCAGCCATAAAGAAAGATAAACTGTAGATTTGTATAGGTAAATGGATGCATCTTGAAAACATACTAATTAGTGAAATAAATCAGACACACATGTGTAAACATTGTATTGTTTCATTAGTATGAGAAACAAATAAAATACATATATGTGTGTGTATATATATATATATATATATATATAACAGTTTACATAGTTTTACTACTGATTTCTCTGAGTTCACTGAAGAGAAAACTCTGTCCCTGTACTGTCTGGACAATTGAAGGCACATGTCTTGTGCTCTGGGTGAATGATTTGGGGATGACAATGCACAGTATGTGTACCATATTGCTCCCTGACTGATGCGTTTTGCAATTTTGTTGTAGTTTTTTCCTTTTCTTGTTTTTAAAATTTTTATTCTTGAAATAAATTAGATTTGGAGAAAAAAGTTTATTGAATATGTACATTGTATATGTATCTAAATAGGGTGCAGTCTCAAAATAAGAAAATTGGCCTTGAAATTGTCATGCTGCTAACCCAAGACTTTGCTGCATTATGATTTTGTGTTGATTTCTATCCTTTTTCTCTCCAGGCTGGGAAGTGACGATACCCGTTTTGAGGTGAGCATGGCCAATGATGGATGTGAGGTGCACCGTTTTGATCCTAGCATCAAATCCGCTCACATTCTGGAGAGTCAGCGCCTGTGGTACCATCGCGTATCCATCGATTGGCGGGACCCTCATCCTGCTCTTGCCGCCCAAAAACCACACAGCAATACCAGGAAACTGGGAAGTATTTTGAATGAATTTGGGCATCACAAGGTGAGATTTTCATTTGACTTCATAATTAAATAAAGTGAAAAAACTATATTTTTAAAAACGCAAACCAAAAATAACAACATTGACCCTGGAAAATTGAAGGTCTAATTTTAATCTTACTGATAACTCAGCATTACATACAGAGCCAATTCTGTAAACATAAAGTTTTTGCAAGAATGGAGATGTTTAAATGGATTTAAAGATTTTAGGTACTGCTGAATATTTTTAAGATCTTAGCCAAGACTGGGCAAGACGACCAAGAAGAATATTCTACTGAATATTCAGTAGAATCCTATTCTACTGAAGAATACTATTTCTGTTTAGGAATTGATTTAAAAATTCCAGAAAGAGCAAACTACTTATATCAGCCTCAAATACAAAAAATAACCAGCCAGGATTGTGTTTAATAAGCAATTACATGAGTGTAATATTTCTCGTTGTAATGTGTTTCTCACTATTTTGAGCCTTTAGGCTCTTAAAGTTCAGAAAATATGTGTAGCTTTGATTATAATCTATTTATAAAGTGGAATGGGCACTATGTATGCTAGAATTAACATAACTGTCAAATCTCTGTCAATATTTTATTGTGAATGGGCAAAAAAAAAAAAAAAAAGAAGAAGAAGAAACTCAGTATTTGAACTTTGTTTCTTGAAAGCAAATGTATCCCTGAGCTAACTGCTTTCTGTACGCTACTGCTAGAGAAGTCCTGAGGGCAGCTGGTTTGTGACTATCTCCAAGCCTCTATGCTTTGGCCTTGTGGCCTATCCTTCCTGCCAGAGACGTCATCATTTAGAACTTGTTAGAATGGGTGTCTGTCTGAGAAATGGACTGAACTTTAGACTTGATTTGGCTTCTTGGTCTTTAATAAGAGAGCTTTCGTCCTGCATGATTCTTTCCCCTTCTGTTCTCTTTAAAACTCCCTTTAATTAGATAGTTGAAGAAGAACTCCAAAGAATTTATAGTTCTTTTAACATGCAAGTAGCTGTTGATTTGTATTTTGCTTTACCATCCAGAATAACTAGCACTTGTAGTCAGCTGCTTTAATAAAATTTACACAGCATTCCTTGGGTAAAAATCTCTGAACAGAAAAACTTTCTATGTGCTATTAATTTTTAAATAAGTGTAGGAAGAAGCAGAAGTATTTTTCAGAAAAAATTATTGTCACTTGTTACCTTTCTAGATTTCTTTTCACAACCAAGAATTACAAGCCTGATTCTCTAATATGTCAACTCTATTTAAAAGCTGGTACTTACCCTGCGTGTTCTGTATGGAGTCTTCAGGCTCCTTCCTAAGCAGGGAAAAGAGACTAAACCTGATGCCAGCCACTGTTACTCTTCCAAGAAAAGGCTGAGCAGGGCCACTTGTGTTTTTCAATAATGTTTTAGGAAAAGATTTGCTAAAGGTGAGGATAAAATAAAGCTTTGAAAAGTGATCTGTGGCTAGAGTTATCTAAGCACATTTCCAACAGAGCATGTGTTTGGGGATAACAAGATACATATTTGCATTGTATTTTTGTCACAACCTGGGAACTGCAGGAGGCAAAGCTTTAAGAGGATAATGCATGAAACTTTGCAACACTGCCCCTGAGATAGCAAAAATAGATAGCTAAGAAGGAGAAATAGTTTCAGGACTGCTTATATGCCTAAGCTCGTTTATTTTCATTAAAAAATTAATAACAATAAAAGTGATCAGGGTTAGTATTGGTGGGTATATTTGCCACTTTAAAGTCCTTGTGGAAGAATTTAAGAGATGCTGATTTTCTTTCATGGAGTTTTTGGGTAAATGCTTTGAAACAAAACCAACAAAAGCTAAACCCATCTGTGAGTAATGGAACAACAAGGAAGGAGCTGCAAAATGCAGATCAAAAGAGACCTTGCTTGTGGCCTGCAGCAAGCACGGTCTGTTTTCATTTTCCTGCAGACAGTGGTAAATAGGACGCAGCGATGCCAGGGGAGACAAATGAAAGAAAACACAGAAGCAAACATGGGGACTGTTGCTTTGCCTTCTTCTGCCGATTCTGAGAATGACACTGGAAACCAAAGCAATGTAATTTGTTTCTCCATTACTGTAAAGTATTTTGTGTAGTTTTGCTCTCCTTTCCATGTCCTGCTATTATTTTTCTTCTTCCCTTTGTGGAAACTGAGATTCCAGTCACTCAAGCAAAAAGTGTGGGCACGGAAGCAGGCAGTATTCTGAGACGGTGATGGAACGATGCATGTGGTTTTTGTACTGCTTTTTAAAACTTAGCTAATTTTAACTTCAGACTATAAATTAGAAAAACCTTTCTGAAGCATCAAGCAGAAGCAGCTGCATCAGCAAAACTATGCGGACAAGCAGGCTAGACTGTCAAAGAATATTATCCCCTGAATCTGGCCTTACGAGGGCTGAGGAACTGTCTAATCCTTGCTAAAGAGATTGCTGCTACTGACTAAGCATACAGAATTTTCCAGAACACAGAGAAAGATTGAATCTGAAATTTGTTTGTGTTAATCATAATGTGTACCCTAGATTCTTTATGGGATACTTAGTGTCTTCTATGGTAAATGATTCAAACTGGTTAGTGAGAAATTATAACTATTAGTATCATTTGCAGTCTTATCCATGCTGATGAGAGTTTATTTTTGTTGAGCTCATCAATCTAGATTTTAAGCATGAGTCTGCTTATTAGCATTTAGCATTGAGCAAGTCATTTAACCCTCCTGGCTTCGATTTGATAGTAAATGAAGACAACGACACTGCCCAAACCATAGCTTGATTTGAGAATTAGATCTGAGAACACAGCAGAAATTAATTCATTAAATCATCATTCAATTTTTTTCAGTGAATTCAAAGAATTCTTATCAACAATTTCAGGAAACTTGGACTAAATTTTATAGAGAACGTTTTCTTTTTTCTTTCTTTGTTTTTGGGAAAATATATCAGATATCTCTGTGGAGATTTCTAACTGCACCTTGTTATGGTTTCAATCTAGATATCCCCCTAAAGTGGCCTGTGCTCACAGATGGAGCCTTGGAAAGGTGGGATTGGATCAAGGTCCATGACACTCATCAGTGATTATTCCACTGAGGAGTTTATAGTTAAGGATGAATCTAGGAGGTGAAGCGTGGTTGGAGAAGAGGGGTCACTGGAGCCATGGTGGCGAAGATCGAGCCCCTTCCCTTGGTTGATCACTAAATGCTTCCTGCCGCCGTGCCATGGACTGTTTCTCCTCTACTTTATCTGTCTGCTATTCTACCCTGCTCTGATTTTAGACTATGCACTGAAACTGCTATAAACTGTGAGCTAAAATAAACCTTTCCTCCTTAGAGCTGTGGGTGACAAGAAATCAAGCCAGTACCTAATTCCAGTCAAGAGTTTCTAATGAAAGCTTTACATTAAAATGAAGGGCAATTGATCCTTCAGAAGTGGTTGTAAGAGAATTATTATTGTTTGCTGCCTTGGGGCACTGAACAGCTTTGCTGATCATTGCATAGCAAACAAATCATTTCTCAGCCTTTTGGCTAAGATCAAGTGTTTACAAAAAAAATACTGAGCTGTATAGAAATTAAATGGGCTGCTCAGAATTAGCTGAAATATATCCCACACAAACAGATGTCATCCTGGGAGGCTGGGCTCAGTGGTCAAATGTCCACTGGCTTAGGCCCCTTGGGCCCTAACAAATATACAGTTTCTACATCTCTGGGCAGGGAGCGGGCCAATGACTTCAAAATATTGTTGTGTGGTTTCTCCTGTGTTTGAGAAATATAGGCTTTGAAATTAAACTCCCCAAAAATCTTTGCTTTTGTTTATCAAATTGAAAAATGAAAATAAGTTACTGATGCTATCCTACGGGAATAAAAGTCAGTTTTGCTACTGGAAATAAAAAATGATAGACTCTTCCTTGTATTCTGTTTTTACATCATGTACTATGTCCATCCTTTATTTTGACTGACTGCTTTGTTTTGTCACATTTGGTTTTATTGTCTTCCAAAAAAAAAAAAGTAATAAGAACTGTGGGAGTAATAAAACCAAAATGTGTAAATGTTATTGTAAAAAAGGGAGGAAAAGAAAGTGCTCTAAAGGATACAACTGCAAGTGTATTTAGGTGTGTAAGATGGATGATCATATTACTAAGTTTTTGTTGGATCATTGAACAGAACTGTTTGCAGTCTCACTGTTTGAATGTCCACTTTGTATGCTTTAATCCTGTAACTTGAACAACTGTTTCTAAGATGACAATATGTTGCTATTAACTAGTGATTTCTTACTGTTCATTTTTTTTTGAAATTCTGTATTACTTGTACCCTTTTACTATTTTTTTTTCTTTAAATAAAATAAAATAAAAATGATAGACTCAGGAAGAAAATTTGGCCACATGTATATGTCACTTTTTATTACTAGAAATTCTTTTGGCCTTAAATTTTCTTTTTCTTTCTTTCCTTCTCTCTCTCTCTCTCTCTCTCCCCCTCCCTCCCTTTCTCTTCTTCTCTCTCTCTTTCTTTCTTATACTAGGAATTGAACCTAGGGCCTTCACAGTCAGCTATGTCCGTGGTCCTTTTTTATTTTGAGGTGGAGTCTCTCTAAATTACTAGCTTGCCCAGGCTGGCTTTGAACTTGTAGTCTTTCTGCCTCAACTGCTTAGAGTGCTGGTATTGTAGGCATATACCACCAGGTTTCATGTTTCTTTTGTTAAGTATTTATGTGAAATATCATTCTAGAGTCCTTTATTTTCCTTCTAAAGTTTTAGTTTATGAGTAGTTTTTAAGGGAAAAGTATTAAGGATATGTCCAGACTGTGTTTTTAAGTCTAAAATCAGACAATGTCTGAAATAGGTGTCTTTAATATTGCTATTTGTGTATATTGTGATTAGTGGTACATTTTGGACTAATTTCTACCCTTTTAAATTAGACTTTTCATTTTATGTACTTTTTTTTTCTTTTGTCAAAGTTTTGTTTTTATTCTTCATTGTTATTTTTAAAAATATGTTTTAAATGAGGTTAAACCCAGGTCTCCCACATAGTAGGCAAATGCTGTACCACTGAGCAAACTTCAGCTAGACCTATCCTAAAATTTAAATATATGTAAATAGCTCTAAAATTTTAAAACAATATATTAAAAATAATTCAATATTTCTTTATTTCTTTTAGACATGGTATATCCACATTATCTGGATTTTTACCATTTTTTTACCTTTTATTAAAAATCTCAAAAGTTGCTACAATAATATAGTAAACTTCATATTTTTTTTACTGAGACTCACCAATTGTTAATATTTTGCCATATTTAGTTTTTCTTTATTGTTTCAAGAATTATCTCTGCAGTGAGGGGGGATGAGGCGTTTTTCTACACTGTTAGTGTGAATGTAACCTAGTACACTTCTATGGAAATCAACATGAAGATTCTGCAAAAAACCGAAACTAGAAATTTCATTTGACCCAGCCCACCCCCTTCTGGGCATCTTCCCCAAAAAGTTAAAGACAGCATATTACAGTGATGCATGCATACCTATGTTTATAGCAGCACAACTTATAAGAGCTAAATATTGGAGGCATCCCATATATCCATAAACAGATGAAAGAAAATGTGTTATATGTACACAATGGAGTACTACTGTGCCATAAAGGATAAATTTGAGTAATTTTTATGAAATGCCTCTACCTTGAGACCATAATGTTTTTTTAAAAATTAACTTTGTTGGTACAATTTAGATATACACTGATCATCTTCATCATAGGACATTTGTTCCTGTATGTGATATTTTTTGACTCCTCTTTTTTTCCCTCTTTCCTTTACCCTCTCCTCCTCTCCCCATTTACAAAGTTTTGTTCCATTTTATCCTTCTTTTTATCTTTTTTCTTTTCCCTTCCTTCCCCTCCCCCCCCCAGTTCCTCTTTTCCTTTTGAACAATTTCTTATTTACAATATGTCCTGTACATATTGGTCCTTACTTTCGTTTCTCACACCAGAGAGGCAGTGTAATATTTACACATGTGTCTAATTTATTTCACTCAAGAATATGGTCTCAAAGTGCATCCATTTACCCAGAGATGTCACTAACCTCTTTTCAGCTGAGCATTATCTCCATTCCTTGGTTGACGGGCATTTGGATTGTTTTCAAGATTTACCTGTTGCAAACTGTGCTGCTATAAATATGGGTGTGCATATACAGCTATGGTATGATGCGTTTAATTTTTCAGGGAAGAAGGGAAATAGCTGGATTAAATGGAACATGTTGTCCTAGATTTTTGAGAAAGCTCCACACTGATTTGCACCAATCTACATCCACACCAACAGTGGAGAAGAGTTTCTTTTCCCTAATGGCCTCTCCACCAATTTGTTATCAGTCGGCTTCTTGATGACAGCCATTCTTTCTGGAATGAGATGGAATCTCAGTGTTGTTTTAATTTGCATCTCTCCAATAACCAGTGATGTTGAACATTTTTTCATGTA
Organism: Cavia porcellus; assembly: GCF_034190915.1. Classification (NCBI taxonomy): domain Eukaryota; kingdom Metazoa; phylum Chordata; class Mammalia; order Rodentia; family Caviidae; genus Cavia; species Cavia porcellus. The sequence continues at coordinate 97,959,678 of NW_026947490.1, read as the reverse complement.
TTTATTTCCATTTGTATTCCTTTCTCTGAGAAGTGTGTATTCATTCAGATGCCCATTTTTTGGATTGGTTCTTTAAATTTGGGGGTCTGATATTTTTCAGTTCTTTATATGTTCTAGATATTAGTCCTTTGTCTCAGGGACAACTGGCTAATTTTTTTCCTGACCGTGTGGATTGTCTTTGCAACTCTGTTGATGATTTTATTTGGCTATGCAAAAGCTTTTTAATAAGATGAGATCTCAGTTGATTCTTTGTAGTATTTCCCATGCAGTTGGGGTTTTGTTCATGAAATCTTTGCCTACACCTATGTCTTCAAGAATTTTACCTGTTCCCTATGCCAGAAGATTTAGTGTTCCTGATTTAATATTTAGATCTTTGACACACTTCAATTTCAGTTTAGAGCAATGGTGAAAGACCTGGGTTTAGTTTTTAGTCTTTGGCATGTGGAAAGTCAGTTTTTCTAGCCCCATTTATTAAAGAGGCATTCTTCCAGGAAATGTATTTGGCCCCTTTGTCAAAAATACAGTGGCTGGGGGGCCTGGGGATTTAGCTCAGCGGCATAAGTGCCTGCCTTGCAAGCAGGCAGTCGTGAGTTCGATTCCTGGTACTGATAAAAAGGAAAAAGACAAAAAAATAAAAGATTTTAAAAAATACAGTGGCTGACAGTGTTTGTAGTTGTGTCTGCATCTTCTCATCCATTTCACTGATCCTCAGTTTTTCTGTTTTGTTTTTTTTTTTTTTTTTTTTTTTTTTTTTGCCAGTATCATGTTGCTTTTATCACAGTAACTTTGTAGTATAATTTCAAGTCAGGGATTTTGATGTCCTTTGCCTTGCCTTTGTTCTCCAAAATTGTTTTTGCTATTGTGGGTTTCTTCTGGTTCCAAATGAATTTTAGGAATACTTTCTATAGCTCAGTGAGATATGTTAATGGTATTTTGATTGGGATTGCATTAAATCTGTATAACAATTTTGGAAGTATGGCCATGTTCACTATGTTGGTTCTGCATATCCATGAGCAAAGATAACTTTCCATCTTCTGATATCTTCTTTGATCTCATTTTTAGAGTACTATAATTTTTAGTGTATAGATTTTCACTTCCTTTGTAAGATTGATTCCTAAGTATTTCATTTTTTATGCTATTGTGAGGAGTATGGTTTCCATAATTTCTCTCTCATTGAGTTTGCTGTTTGTGTTGAATGCTATTGATTTTTGAGTGTTGTTTTGGAGGTCTTCTATGTAGAGTATCATGTTATCTGCAAATAATGATAATTTAACTTCTTCCTTTCCTACCCTTATTCCTTTTATTTCTTTTTCTTTCTCTTTTGTAATTGTTCTGGCTAATATTTCCAGAACTATATTGAACAGGAGTGGTGATAGTGACCACCCTTATACTGTTGTTGATTTTAGAATGAAAGCTTCCAGTTTTTGACCACTTAGTATGATGCTGGTGTTGGTTTGTCACCGATGGCTTTTATAAGATTGAGATAAAGACCATTTATTCCAATTTTCTGTAGAGTATTTATCATAAGCGGGTATTGGACTTTGTCAAATGCTTTTTTGTGTCTATTGAAGTGATCATGTGATTTTTGTCTTAGGCTTTGGTGATATGCAAATCAATAAATGTAATACACCATATATTGAACCATCCTTGCATCCCTGGAATGAATCCTGCTTGGTCATGAACTCAGGACCTTGTACTTGCCAGGCAGGTGCTGTGTCACTGAGCTATATCCTCACCTAGAGTACAGATTCTTGAAGTAAATATTGATGATTTTCTGGATTTCTGAAGAATCCATTGTAATTTTATCCTTTTTGTTCCTAAGTCCATAAATCTGAGTCTCTTTCCCTTTCTATTTTGATAAAGTTGGATAAGTGTTTATCAATTTTATTTAGTCTTTTAATGAACCAACTCTTCAATTCATTGATTCTTTGTATTGCTTTTGTAGTGTCCGTTGCATTAATTTCTGCTCCCATGTTTATAATTTCTTCCCTTTTACAAGCTTTGGATTTGATTTTTTATTCTTTTTCTAGAATTTTAAGGTTTAATATTAAGTGGTTTATTTGAGTGTTTTCTTGATGTGAGAATTCATTGCAATAAATTGGTGTATATATATTTATACCTATTATCTCTTTTTCTTGGAGTTTTCCCTTAGCAAGTATGTAGTGATCTTCTTTGTCTCTTTTGATAAGTATTGGCTTGAAGTTCACATTGTCTGCCACCCATGCTTTTTTCTAATTTCATGTGGAGTACTGTTTTCTATTCTTTGACTGCCAGTCTATACATTTGAGGATAAAATGTTTCTTGAATGCAAAATATTGTTGGATCTTACTTCTTGATCCATTCTGCCAGTTTGTTTCCTTTGATTGGTGAACTGAGACCATTTAGATTGATGCATACACTGAATATGGCTTATTCTTCTCATATTATTTTCCCGTTGTTGATTCTGTGTCTTTCCCTTCTGTTTAACTGTGTTGGCTTCTTTCTATTGGTGTTCTTGTAATTGTGTTCTTTGTTTTGTCTTTCTAAAATAGCCCTCTGAGTATTTTATAGAGCTGGTTTGGTGATCATGAATTTCTTCAATTGTTCTTTGTCATGTAACTATCTCATTTCATCTTTGAGTTTAAAAGATAGTTTTGCAGGACACAACAGTCTGGGTTGGAGGTTGTTTTCTTTTAGGGCTGAAATGCCTCCGTTCAAGCTCTCTTTGATTCAAGGATTTGTGTTGAGAAATCTACTGTGATTGTGATGGGCTTTTCTTTATAAGTGATTTGTTTCTTTTCTCTAACCACTTTTGATATTTTGTTCTTGTGCTGAACTTCTGGAATCTTTATTATTATATGCCTTGGTGTAGATTTATTTAGGTCTTGGCTATTTGGAGCTCTATGATTCACTTACTTGTGTGTCAAATTCTTTACCCATGTTTGGGAAGTTTTCTGCCATTATTTCTGTGAAGACATTTTATGGCATTTGCTCTAACTTTTTTATTGACTTCTGTCTATTTTGTGTTGCTTGCTCTTTGCTTCATCTTTTTAAGTCTCTTGCTGTTTTCAAGATAGTTTTCTTTCAGTGGTCATTAGCCACAATCCTGCCTTCTAGATCTGATATTCTATCCTTTCCTTTGTTCAGTCTGTTGTGTATACTTTCAATGGAGTTTCTAATCTCCTCAATTTCTCTTTGTATGTGTTTTATGGATTCTATTTCTTTCCTATGTTGGGCATTCATTGTCTCCATCATTTTCTTAAGCTCCTTTGTTTTTTAATCTTTGTATGCTCTAATTTCTTTTTTGATCATTCTTTCTTTTTTTTTAACCTGAGAGATTGTTTTGCCTCACCCATTATTTTTCACTTCTGCTGCTATCATTTTAGAAAGTTCTAGAGGGCAGCTCCCAATTTCCTGTATTTCATTGTGCTTTGAACTTGTCCTGGGTAGTCTGACGGTCTAGGGTTGCATTTTGCTTCTTCATTTTGTCATTTTCTATTTTTTATTTTATTTTGTTTCTGTGTTGATGCTTGTAGATTTCTTACGGTAGATAGGTTTATCACTAGTATTGAGGCTTACATGGGAAATGTCTATTCCTCAAGGATATCTTCTAGGTAGAGGTGGTTCTTGCTCTTTGTGTCTGTTCCAAGAATCTACCTTCCCAACTTATTAAGGATGAGGAGTTACTGTCCATTTGGCTCAGCACCCAGTCCCTTGCTACTGGACTATGATGATGGTTATGATCCCCAACAATCACGGTGTTGTCATTCAAGGGAGAAAAACTGATTATAGCTAAATTAGTAGTTAGCATAACAACAACATCAAGCACAGACTAGCCACTTACAAACCGTAAAAACAAATTCTATAGTTATAGGACAAGATCCAACATATACCAGGGAACATGTGGGAATGACTTCCCTCTTAGTAGAGTGATTTTATCTTGTGTCTGAGGGAATTTAAGAGGAATAAGAGACAAGATAGATCAATGAGGAAAGATATAGTAGAAGCAAGGCTGGAGGGCAAAAGGTGGTCACCCAATTTTGAGAAGCTGGAGAACACAGGAGAGACAAAATGTCAAAGAAAGCAAAAGAATATTGAAGAATATTAAACTGGGGCTGGGGATTTAGCTCAGCGGCATAAGCACCTGCCTTGCAAGCAAGCGGTTGTGAGTTCAATCCCTAGTACTGATAAAAACTAAAAAAGTCAAAAAAAAAAGAATATTAAACTAAAAACAGAAGAGACAATGAAAATATCATTGTTAAGAAGAATAGCTGAGAAAAGAGAAAGACTAATAGAAGAAAATAAAAAAGGCAAGAAACCTAAATAGTAAAAAGAAAAGAGAAAGAAAAAACCCAATCATACAGAAAAAGGAAAACCACTCAAACAAACAAAAAAAGAAAAGAAAAATAATAGAATTCCTTTGGTGTCCACAGTTCTATGGTAGCATCCAAGGTGGATCCCAGAAATGTGCTGTATAATCCCACCAAGTTTTCAGGTAGGACTTGTGCTTGTGAGGGCTGATCTTGACCTCTGGATGTTGGGGTGGGACAGGTCCTAAGCAGACAATGTTCTGGTGTCCACTTTGTGTTGTGATCGCCTCTACAGTGCTGTCCCAGTTGCTGTGGCACCCTTGGGTAGGGAAACTCGATGTTGCTCCCAGACCTGTGTACAATTTATTCCTTTGGGTCCTTGCACACTTTCTCTGTTCCACACTACTGACCCTCTTACAAGCTAGTCCTTGAGCAGGAGGAGTGCTGTTGTCCTGCTGCAGGCCAAGGCTGCTTGCCTGATTATGGCACTCTGCTGGTCTCATGCCAGGAAGGCTAAGGCTGGGTTTTGGTGGCCACTGGAGCAGTCTGGGTGGGCCCATCTCCTACCTCTCCGCAGAATTCCCAGTCTCCTTCCCACCTGCCAGCAGTCTATCCTGACTGAGTGACTCTTCCTTCATTCCAGCCTGGGACACTGGCAGTGAAGCAGCTCAGCACTGTTCTGCCCCGGGGTTTGCCCTGAACCTTTTGAAATAAAATGGCGCCTCATCTGCACACTTTTGTTTTGCATGTTTGTGCACCAAAGCTCAGTGCCCGTTCACATCACTCACCAACTGCTGACTCCCAGCCACACTGCTGCTTCAGACTTTCCCATGCTGCTGGTTCCCACCTGCCAGCATGTGCCTCACTCACAACCATAATGTTAAGTGAAATAAATCAGATCAATAAATATTGATTGGTTTCTCTTATATGAGAAACCAAAAGTATAACTGAAAGAGTTTTCGGTGCAATAAAAGACAGAATATAAAGTAAAAATAGCCTTTGTTCTAAGGACCTGAAGAGAACTTCATGACCACCAGGGCCTGGCTTTCTCTGCAGGAAACATGGGGCATGGGATATTCATGTAATTTCCGCCTGGGGCGGTGCTTAGGGCGGGCATTGCTGACGCTTGAGGAGCTGATTGGAGGTTTCTGTGCCCGCAAAGAGGAAGGGCAGTTGCAGTTAAAGCAGAGGAAGAAGCAGGAAGTGGTGGGCGTTTCCTCTTTGGCCTTCTGCCACCCTAGACCACCGCTATAATGTCTACTAGGGCAAGAACCTTTCAGTAACTAATTTAAAATAAAAATAGAGACTAAGAAACAGGGAGCAAATGGGAAGGAAAGTAGGGGTGGGAAAAGGGAAAGATGGGGATGGGAAAGGAAAACGGCTCAGTGTGATATGTAAATTATCAGTTCTCCACGATGAATGTTTTTTATTATGTGCCACAAACAGGCACTAATAGTCAAGAACCACCTCTGAAAAAAACTCAGTAGGAAGAAATGCGTGAATATTTCCCATACATGCCAGTTTAAGTAATTTATATGTAGTTACTGATGATATATTTGGACTAATTGTTTTTCACTTTGATATAGCTTAGTCTAAGAGCTGGAATATTGATTAATGTGGAAATAATGGAAATATCCTTATTAAAGTTAGAGGGAAATAAAGATACTTATCGCTGTCGATTTTGAAGAGCTAGATTAGACTTGATTTTTTTTTTAAAAAACTGATTTGGGGATAATTATAAATTTTTCTGCATTATAAAAACTAGTACATTGATTCTATGTACACTTTGCCTTTGGCAAATATATAATACAGTATCACAGTCAAAATATTGACATTAGGATAGTTTAAATACAGAAAAACAAGGATCATGGTGCCCTTCAACCATACTTACCTCCTTCCCTAAATTCTGGTAGCCACAAATCTGCTTTTCCATTTCTATAATTTTTTCATTTTGAAGAATGTTATCTAATTAGAATTATGTATTGTGTAATCATTGTTATTTAACATTTCTAATATTATAGCTTAACATAGTACAATTAGAAAACAAAAAGAAATTTTAGTGTACAAATTAGAAAGTATGATTTATTGCTTGCAAATATATTATTACTATTAAATAACCTATTTGAAGATAATAATTAATTATATACTGAGAAACTCAAGGAACCTAATGAAAACCTATCAATCAAGAGAAGAATTTAATGACTTAACTGAATGCAGCATTCAAAAACTTTAGAACTATGCTTTTATAATAAAAACCAGTTAGTATATAAAAAGGAAGGCAAAACAGAAAAGCAGCAAAAAAAGATAAATTTAACAAGCCACGTACAAGATTTATAAGAACAGAAATTCAAACACTCAAGAATTAAAAAGACTTCAACAAATTCAAACATTACACATTTTATCTCTACCATCATAATTTAATCTTTCTTATGTTAATCTATACATTTAATGTGACTGCTGTAGAGTATTTTTAAAACTAGATATACTGATTTTAGTGTTCATACTGCATTAACAAGAAGAAATAGCCAAATCCTAACAGCAGAGTAATAAAGGAAGTTAACTAGCCCTCTGTGATAGTAAAACTTCTTAGAAGAGTATGATAATACATATCCAGGAGGGATGGCATATGCCTGTAATCCCAGCACTCTGGGAGGCTGAAGCAGGAAGATTCAAAGTTCAAGACTAGCCTACGTAACTAGAGATTTGGTAGGTCTATCTCAATAGATAAGATAGATAGTACAATATCATGGAAGGTAGCTTAGCCCTAGGTTTAATCTTCTGTGTGAAGCAAAACAAAACCTATAAAAGGATAAGCAAAATCATGCTGTTGTATGCATAAATGAGAAAATTAATTGGCAAAACAAATTAAATGTGCCAATTCAATATATGAAATAGGTTGCATTTCAAATAGGGGAAGAGTGGATATTTCAGTAACATTATGTGGACAATCAAATAGGCATTTATTAAAAAAGAATTTTTGATCTTCTTGCCAAGAAAATTCAAGTCCAGGAAAAAAGTATTTTTTAAAACAGATATATAAAATACTAGGAAAAAATAAACTATGACATTTTAAAAAATAATGATGGAGTTAGAAAGTCATAAAAGATTAATTTGATTATAAACTTTGTTCATGCTAAGATTACCCCCCAAAAAATCCAAACTGCAAAAATATTGACAACTCATTTCATAAGCAGTGAGCTAATTTTATTGGTATGAAGGGCTTCAACAAATCAGTAAATAAAGACCTCAACTTGGTGAAAAATTGAATGAAGTTTGGCTAATATGCATGAGGCTCCGGAGTTGATCCCCAGCACCACAAAATAACAAAACAACAAAGCCAAAACAGCTGACCAAAGATGGACTCACAGAAAAGGTGATACAGGTAGCTCATGTGAAAACTTACTCAAGCTTGCTGATAGAAGAGAAATTCAAATAAAAGCACATTTAGATATGTTTTCATGAAATTATCAAAGACTGAAAGTAACAGGAATGTAAATTGTTACAATCTTTCAGCAGGACAATTTGATAATACTTACCATACTGCAAATGAAAAACTTGTCAATTCTGCCTATATGAAATTTCCGCAGAGTTGTGTTCTCATATGAGTGAACTAACACTCATGAACAAGGTTACTTTACTGCAGCATTGTTTCTAATATCAATTCTACCATTGTGGAAGTGGTTAAATGAATTATTGTACCTCTTTTAATGGATTGTTTACAATGCCCCATGAAAAAAGGACAAGGAAATCTTTAGTACTGATATGGAGCAATATCTGAAATATGTTTTTTAAGAAAAGGATCTTACAAGGCAAAGCAATAGTCAAACAGTTTTGAAGAAGGCAGAACTAGAAGACTTAAAGTAGTATTGTACTAATATAAAGATAGACACAGATATCAGAGGAACTCTAAGAACTTTTGGAAATGGAAACTCACAAAATGTAATTGATTTTTGACAAAGGTGCCAGCATAATCAAACAGGAAAATGATAGTCTGTTCAACAAATAATGCTGGAACAATTAGATATTTGTCTGCAGAAAACTGACTACTGACCTCTACTAAATATCATCCAAAAGTTGTTTAGAAATGGCAGATAGACCTAAATATAAAGGCTAAAAGAAGAGATAGGAAATTCTTGAGACTTTAAGGTAAACAAATATTTTATAGGAAACAGCATAAATCACAAAAAATTTTAAGGTATAATTTGTGTTTATACACCTACAGGTTACAACCTTCTGCTCATCCAAAGACATTGTCTAGAACATAAAATCTGGGCTAAAATACTCACCATAAATATATCAAGCAGTAAGCTTTTATCTGGAGTATATAAGGAGATCTTACAAACATAAATGAGGAGTCAGCAACTCAATTAAGAAAAGGGCAAAAAGATTTGAAAAGACATTTCACCTTTGTGATAAACAGAAGGCAAAAACATATGAAAAGATGCAAAATATCATTAATAATTAGAGAAGTGAAAATTAAAACCACCAAGAGATACCACCACTTCTTAACCACCAAAAAGCCCATATCGAAAGCTTGATGATATGAAGGAAGGGTATAGAAATGAAGTAACAGAACTCTTGAACATTTCTGGTGTCATTGCAACATCTCTGAAAAAGAGTTCAGCAATTTCTTATAAGATTAGTGCTATAGTATGGATCTGTAATGTACCCCAAGTCCATGTGTTAAAGACCTGTCCCCAGCTCATGGCTGTGTTGGAAGGAGTTTGAACTCTAAAGGACGTGGCCTGTAGAGAGGTCTGCCTTTGAGGGCATGGCCTTGGAGGAGTTAGTGGGACCCCTGCCCCTTTTGCTTCCTCTCTTTCATGTCCTGGCCATAAAGAAAGCAACTGTGCTTCACCCTGCACTCCCTGCCATGATGGGCTGCTTTACCACAAGCCTCAAAGCGACAGGGACAATAATTCATTGACCAAAATCTCCAAAAGTGCAAGCTACCAACAAACCTTTCATCTTCATCAGTTATCTCGGGTGTTTGTCATAGTAATAGAAAATTGACTGAGACAGTTAAACAAATGTTTTTCAATAGACCTAGGAAATGCATTCTTACATATTTTCTAAAGAAAACTGAAAATATATGCTCACACAAAGACTTGTGCTTGAAAGTTCATAGAACCTATAATCGTCATTCCCTACTGAAAACAACTCAAATACCAATAACTGGTGAATGAACAGAGGGGTTATGAATAATGTACCATACACCATGTCATCCGTACGGGATGCCATAGGAAGGAAAAGGATTAGTTATATATGTGATGTAAATAAATCTCACAGATTTTCCTGAATGAACAGATCCAGAAAACTACAGGTTATATAATTCTCTACATATGTGCACTCTGGAAAAAAACAAAATGATTATATAGCAATAGAAATCAGACTGACTACTGGTTGCCTGGGGCAGGAGATGAGACAGAGATTTACTAAATAGAACACAAAGGAACATTTTGGTTGTGGAAATGTTTTGTATTTTGAGTACTTTAGTGGTTCTATGGATATACTTCTATCAAAATTCATTTACTTTTATACTTTAAATGTATGAATTTGCTACATATTAACTGTATCTCAATAAAAGCACATTACAGAAGAATATGTATAGGTTTCTAGCATTCACTTTTTTATGTAAGAACTGAATGGTTAAGAAAGAGACTGTGCTCCTCTGAATTTTGTACTGTGTGAATATTCAGGAAGATTAAGTGTTAATTGCTACTTGCTATAGTCTGGATCAGGAATGTCCTCCAAATGGCCTTGTGTTAGGGGGTGGTTTCTTAGCTTGACACTATTGGAAGATGTTGGAACCTTGAAGAGGTGAAACCCAGTAGAAACTGGTGAAGTCACTAGAGGTGTGTGCCCTTGATAGGGTGTCTTAATTTTCTCTCGTTGCTGAGACAAAATACCTGCTGCCCAAAATGAAGGAAGGAAAGGTTTATTTAGCTCAGTTTGTGGAGGTTTCCGTTCATAATCGTCTGACTCCCAGGCAGGGTGGTATGGCAGAGGGGCAACAGTTTATGGTGGTGAGAGGCAGTGAAACCAGCAGGAGCAAAAGGAGAGGAGCACAGAGAGAAAATGCTTTCTGTCCTTATATTGTATGTAAGCTACACCCATCCTGGGATGGATGTAGCCCTCAAACCCATAATCCCAGCATTGGACCATGAGTTAATCTCAAATTCCAGAAGGTTGTCCCCATGACTACATGAAGCTTTGGAGAGACATCTAGACACAAACCATAATGCAGTGTACTGGGACACCAGTCCCCTTCTCTTTTCCTGTGACTTGTGTTCCTGTCAAATACAATGGGATCAATGGACCATAGAGTGGAACCTCAATTGACCATAGAGTAGAACCTCAATTGACCATAGAGTGGAACCTCAATTGGCCATAGAGTGGAACCTCAATTGACCATAGAGTGGAACCTCTGTAAGCCCAAATAAAATTTTCACATAGAAGTTGTGTCTCCTAGGTGTTTTATCACAGTGGAAAGCTGACTACCACACTTCTTCATTTGCTGTAATTTCTATTTCCTGAGATGTCCTTTGACATGTGTTTTGGAGCCTTGGGTTATCTTACTTCTCTCTTAAATTATTTTTTCATATTTTAAAATATTATTCATTGTCTTACTTTAAAGTGAATTCCTCACTACCAGCTTCCAGTTCTTTAATTTCTTTTTTAACTATGTCCTTTCTAGAGTATACACCATTTATTGATGTTTTTATTTTAAAAAAGACCACTTTTGCCTTCCAAGGCTTTTAATTGGTATGTTCTCTGTCCATCTATTCTTTTCCAGTTTTACATGTTTTATTCAAAATGTATTGTCACTGTGTATAAGCTTATGAAAGTAGATATCCTTCTTATTCTTCTTGAGCACTACAAACATACTTAGTAGAGCTTGACTGTTCAACAAAAATAATCTTTGTATAAAATTACATTCCATTTATTGCTTTGATTATTTCCCTTACTCTCTGATTTCGTGTGTATTTTGGACTTTGGTTTGTTGACTCATTTTCAGTGGGAGACTTATTTGATTTTGTTTTTGCTTTGTCACTTTCTAGCTCACCTTTTTCTACATAGTGATTCTGCAGTATTTTCAGAACCTGGTCTTGTATGAACTATAGGGGGATTCAACGTTCCCCCAGGATGTTGGGAATATCTTATCACTGAGCCATCTAGGATCCACTTCATTTGCTGTTTGCTAGGGTGTGTCCCCTTTTCTCATCTTCTGAGGGGAGTGGCTGTTTTTAAACCAGAGTTCCAGATCATGGCTATTAGCAGTTTATTTTGGTCTTCTTTTTAGAGCGAGGGAGCCCTCCTCCCCACGCCCCCTGCTTGTCCCTGGCGTTAATGAGTGGATGTGGCTGTCAGCTGCCCTCTCAGGGGAGCACCATTCATTCCTGTTCTCTGTAGGTGATGCACTCATCTCCACACCACATGCTGTACGATGGAAACTCAGCAGGCTCTAGCTTTAGTCACTGCTCTGTGTTCTGAGCAGGGAGATGTTCATCTCATTTTTGATCCCTATTTTGTCCCCTTCTCTCTTTCTGTCTTTGAAAAATGCCTTCCTTTTTACTCTGTGTTTGGCATGGAACAGGGACATATCTTACCTTTTTTGTACATTCATTTAAATAAACTTTAAATTGATTCATTTCTTACCTAGAATTATCTGGAGAAATAATAACCATGGTCTTGTCAGTCAGCTGTCCTACTTAAACTTTTACTAATACATATTAAAATATCTTAAAATGAACAGTTCTGAAATGTTATTTATATTACCCAGCAATCATATTGCTCAAATGTAAGGTACATATAAAATAGGTACACTAAAATGTATATGTGTGTATCAGTCAGTGTTTTGCTAAACAGACATAACATAAGATATACAAATGTATAAGAAATTACAAGACTGGCTTATGATGGTCAGTCACAGAGTTGATTGAGGAAGTGTGCAGAGGGTATCTGCACGCTGGAGACTGAAGGTTTTGCTCCAAGATCTGGAGCTCACTGCATTATGCGCAGGTGATATCAGGAGGCCAATGGGTCTGTGCCAGAAGGCTGAAGGATTCAAGGTACAAGGCATAGAGTTTGTGGTAGAGGTCAGGAGATGACATGCAAACTGAAGCCAAACACTGGAGCTCCTCCAAAGAATAGAAGCCAGTCCATCCTCCTTTATTTCCCTTCTATAAGGTCCAGGCGATGAGCACCCTAGGGTGGATCCCCTACATGCTAGGTACAAACAGCCACCCCAGGGAAGATCTTCTACACACTGCAGTGTAGAATGCTGAGCCAGCTTAAACTTCTGAGCTTCTCAAATTGGCACAATCAATCAGCCTCTACCATGTGTAAAATGTAGATATGATCTATATGCAATAAACACATAACATGTAAGTGATGATGCAGGAGGTCTGGGCTGAGATTCTGTATTTCTGGTAAGTTCCAAAGTAACACTGATGTTCCTAGTTAAAACTACACTTTGAGTAATGAGGCTTAACTGCCCCTGGAAAAAGAGGATTAGAGGATTACTTCATAGTAATTGCCAGTGCTAGGACTTGAACCTGGGTCTTCCCAGAGTCCAAACACTGGGCAGCTTTGTGCCTTGTTGATGTCTTCTTCTGTCCTGTGTGCAAGTCCTGGTCAAGGTGGCGTGAGAAGAGGACACGGTGTCATGCTCCGAACCATTTTCCTGTGTTCATCCTCTTGCACTTAATATCTGTGCTACCTACTACCCTGGGGGGAAGATTTTCTTGGGGAGAAGGTCCTGCCGATCAAATCAGGGTCCAGGCAGCCCAAGTCCTACATGATCAGTGATTTGCCTTTTTGCAGAAGATCTGCTTCTGAGATGTTCGGTCCTTCCTGAGATGTGTGCCTCAGAGGCTGAGACTCATCATCGGAAGGAGACCCCTCCAAATCCCTAGTGAAACACTCGGGAAACAAATAGGAAACTGTCCATCTGACTCTCTCTCCAGTGTCTTCTGAAATAAAATGTGTAGGACACCAAAGATTGAGTACTTTATCTTTTAACACAAGTGAGTGAGAATTAATAAGCAGCCACTTTGAACATCTGGAGGTCTTAGTTTCTGATGTCTCAGAAGAACATTTGGGCAGGAAACCGTACACAAAACTAGAAATGTATTGGAAAAGGCAGAAGTGCAGGTGATTCTTCTAGGTGCCAGTGCAATCTTCTATTGAAAGTCATTTATATTCCTTTTTCAAAGAGAGTTGTGTATCATTAGTGTATTTGAAGGCAATTTCATCTGGAAGAATTGCTATTTAATCATGAAGATACTATGTTTCTGTGAAATACGCCAGGGGCAATTTAGCAGTAATGAGTCATTCATGGTGCTGAATTGCAGTTTGAAATGCAGAGCCAACCTCCATCTCCCTTACGCTGCCGTGGACCCTAAGGACAAGGCATCTTAGAAACAAGAATCAAGAACTTCCTAACTCAATGCTTAGGAAATGAGTTTTCATTTTTTTCTCTCTTCACTCATCTATCATGGTGAAATTTGCTGTGGAGTAGAATATCCCAGCTCTTAATGTTTTTAAGCCATTCGGTGTTTAGCAAGCATGGAGCTACAACAGGTTAGAAAGCCATATGGACGCAGGGTTTAGTTGTGGTTGGTGTTTTCTTTGATGTGCTCTCCTTTCTGTATTCCTTGGACGGAAACCATGACCCACATGCTTGTATATGAGTAGTATTGTGAAATCAGAGTCCCACTGCCACGTCTTTAACTCAGTGATCCTCAGGTTAGAAGGCAGATGTTGGACAATAAACAAAAGCGATAGCAACAGCATACCAGAGCAAAGAATTCCAGACACAAAGAGAACTTGATTGCAGTGTCAAGCCCAGGACCACCCCCGGGGATTCTGATGTAGTTGTTCTGGCCTGGAGCCTTGGAACATGCATTTTAAAGCAGCCTCACCCCCATCATCACCCAGGTGATATAAAGACCACCCTTAGAGAGACCTTGGCTTAGAGAACTGGAGTGACTCTGCCTTCCATTTGCAAGTCCCCACCTCCTGCTGTGCCTAAACCCCCTTTACAAGGGGATCCTGAGCCTGGATGAGAGGCATGACTCTTCATCAGGTCTCTGAGTCCTCTGACCTCAGTTTTCTGTACAGCATATGGCACGAACCCGCTGCAATGGGAAAATGTTGTGCAGGCAAATGTTTCCTTTGAGAGAAAAGAACAAGGAGTTTTTATGAGATCAAAACTGTGATTATATCTTATGCAGAATTATGACTTGATTACAAAAGAGGAAAGATTCACATGTGGAAGAAATTCTTCTCTAGGGAGCTGGCTTTTTTTTTTTTTTCCTGGTTGCCAGGTACCAGCAGTGGGCGGACTTGTCTGAGCATCATGCCTTTTTGACAAAGTTTGAGGCATGAGCACCATTTGAATCATGAGGGAGTAGAGCTCACAAAACTCCCTGGTTTCTCTATGTGTACTATCTTCCTTAAAGGAGACTGTGGTCCATCGAGGAATGGTGGGTTCAGTGCTACAGAGATCAAATTTGCAGGGTCGCGCCAGGCTGGCCACCTCCACCTCGGGAGCTCAGCCATGCCAGTTTGCATAGGTGTCCAAGCATAACAGACACATGCCTATGACTCAGGCTCTAGATGCCTGGTAAAAGTTGCTCTACATTTCATTTTGAGATAAGACCTGGTTTATTTTCCAGCCGGAGAAAATGCCAGGAAAGGGAGAATTCATTTGCCGTCTTAAAAGTTTAAAACATAGCGTACTTAAAAACACAGATTTCCTCGCATTCAACAGTTTTGCAATTAAAATGATAATGAACATTTCTTACAAGAACTTCTCTTTAAAACCAGTGTGATAGGTTCACAGCACACCATTAGAAGGAATTATGTAAAGCAGTCTCTCTGTTCCAAGTTTTATTTTAAGATTTAATTTATTCCAGATTCTGCAGGAAAAAACCGTCCATGTGACAAGCCTGCTAACAGATGTCAATTTAGTTTTATAGCGCACGCCTGCACTTCAGAGCCAGAAAATGGAGATTATTCCTTTTGCCCGCTGTTTATTATTACACAGCACGGCTGCATCAGACCGTACCCCAGAGGATAGCTGATTAATAGCTGCGGGCAAGCAGCTCACCCTGCTTCGTCTTTGGCAGAGTAAAGTGGAAACTTTATTTCATGTTACCCTTTCAGGTTAAGAGACGTGCCAGAAAGAGCCAAGATGACAGTATCATCATCTAGGTCAAAAGACAAATTACGCTGTAGTATAAGTGATATGATAGAAAATAAGAATTATCTGATAAAATCTATTAGATTTTTAATGGTGTTGATGGGTAAAATAAAGTAACTTTGTGACAAATCTAATGGCAAATGGAATCATGACAAGAAGCCTTCACTTTTTCCTCACAGGGCGCACTGTGGTGTAATGATCACAGGTTTTATGTGCATGGCTCATCCTCACCCACTTGGTCCCCCATCTCTCTCTATCTCTGCCCACCCAACAATAGTGATTAAGTCTATTCTAGATGCAATGTCCGATGCTTACATAATGGAGACCAAATGTTAGGCAAATCTCATTTCAATTTTAATTGTGGTAACATACTGGTAGCATCAAATTATCTTAACCATTTTTTTTTTTAATCGGTACCCGGGATCGAACTCACGACCACACACTCGCAAGGCAGGTGCTTATGCCGCTGAGCTAAATCCCCAGCCCCATTTCTTAACCATTTTAAGAAGTATTTAGTAGTGTTAAGGTCAGTGCTATTAAGCATACTCACATTGTTGTGTGCCCAATCTCCAGCGCAAAATAGAAAGCCTATATGTACTAAAAAATCACTTGCCTCCACCTCTAATAACCCCTAGGCTACTTGATGTCTCTGTGAATTACCTATTCTAGATACCTCGATAAGTGGAATCATTTAATATTTTGTCCTTTTGTGCCTGGCTTATTTCATTTAGCAAAATATTTTCAGGGTTTCTCCATGTAGCAGCATGTGTCAGAATTCCTATTGTATGTAAACACCACATAAATATTTAGCCATTTATCTGCTGGTGAGCATTAGCATTGCTTCTAATGCTTGCCTATTGTGAGTAGTTAATATGAACAAAAATGGACAAGTTCTTTTGGATAGCTACCCAAAAGTGGAATTACAGACCATATGGTAACTCTAGTTTCAATTTTTTGAGAAATCACTATACTGTTTTCCATAGTAAATACACCATTTTATATTCCCGTAAGCTAATCCTTTAAGATTAAAATGTAGCTGAAAAGGCAGAAAAGCAATCTCGGAACATGTGCATCAAAGAAAAGATGTGATGTGCTCTGGGAATGTTTCATAGAGAAATCCAACCTAATGTGTTATCTTTGTATTCCTGATCCCTAGCCAGTATCGAGGGCTTGATAAGTGGTGGGTGGGTGATGAACCACCCAGACCTTCGGGGACTAGGCCTCTTTGTTTCCTTTCGGCTGTTTAAAGTTCCTCCATCCTATGGGAATGGCTTTGAAAACAGCCAGAACATTCACTATGGGTTAACAGCTTTTTCTTATTGCACCTATTGATCTTTGGGGGGAAAAACAAGTTGAATGTTAGAAAACAAGTTTTTTGCAATGTCTTTCTCACTGTGTAGATGGTTTAATACGCAGAGATGCTGAGGCATTTCTGCATCCCTTGCTTTTCTTCTGGAAGTCGGGGAGGAGGCTGCCTGCAGTGTAAGATGAAGGTGTCCTGTTGTTAGGAAGTGGTGGGACAGTCAGGGAGAAGATGTTCTTTCTATTCTTAGAACACTGCTGCTATTCTCTAGAGAATTTAGCCCTGTAAAGATAGGTAAAAGGCCGCTGCTTATTTTCCTCATTTGACTTTAATCAATAATATTTTGCTCAACTGCATGCCATTAATAAGTACTTTAAATGAAAAATGTCAATCTTAAGACTTTTCAAGAGAAGTTCATGTGTTTGAAATACATTCATGTTGTATGTGGAGACAAACTTCCTATTCCTGGTATTATTAAAGGAACCTGTTTAATCTCAAAGTTGATGAAAGAGATTTATTATTCTATCCAGTTTTTAATTTTGCTAGCAACTGAGAAAGAGAGGCTGAGAAAACTTTGCACAACTGTTTGTTTGGAAATTTCTAATGGTTTTGCTGTTTGTCACAGTGTTAATAATTTGATTATATAGAGAGCTCTGGTATCTGTCTGAAATAAGTCCTCAGGGTCTTGGTATTGGTGAGGAGAATAAAATTGACAACATTTTCAAGTTGTTTTTGAGACAGATAGCAGCTTTTGGACCATGGTGCTCAGTGTAGAGCTGCTGGCTGTCAATAAAAGAAACCCAGATATCAGCTCTACAACTTGTAAGTTGTGTGAATAGCACGGGTGAAATAAGCCCTTAGCTTCAGTCCATGTTTTCTGTAAAATGGGAGAAGTGCCTTCCTTGCAATATTGTTGAGAAGGTTAAAATGCAAAAGTGACTGTGAAGAACCTACTATAGTGCCACTTGCTTCCCAGATGGAAGATCTTTATTAAATACATATTGAGTTAGTTGATTTTAATTGTTGTAGAATAGTATTTGAATTTGTGCTGGGAATGGTGCATTATGGTATGAATGATTTGATTTATTTTATTGATTTTTTACTTCATTAATGATAGAAGAGAGCTTCTATAAGGGCAACCATTTACTCCAGAGAATATTAAAGAGGATCAGTACCCTGAGTTGGCTTTTAGAACTTTTTAGAACAGCATCAGTGTAAATCTAATGGCTAGACTATGTCCTGGGAACCAATTTTTCTGCAGCAATGGCCATGGGCATAACTGGTGTGTATTTCAGATAGTTCACTTCTTCCTACCACCAAGGGAAATCTTGTGACTTAATTATTTCTGTCCATGTGGATCTCTTTGGCATAAGTATGTAAAATTACATGGGCTTATTATCATGAAATTAGGTAGCTTGGCATCTTCCATTTTTTACTCCTTCTCGGGGACATACTATTGACTGAACTAAGTATGTACTTCAGAATATTACAGATAAATTATTTGAGTAAAAGAAAGTTGCTGATCCCCACTTCTGTATTTTTTATTCCCTTTGTCCTGTTTACTACATTAAGTATAAGCATCTTATTTTATGTGCAAAGTCTGAATTCGGTCTTCCAACTTGCTTATTTTCCACTTACCTTCCTGCAGATGTCCTATGCGTTAACCTAACTGGTGGTTTTACTTCCCGTGTGCCTGAATGCTTTCATCCCTCGCTGAATCACAATTCCATTACTTTTAATATTTTCTCTGTCTTTGAACAAGTAAAATAAATTGCCCATCTTTCAAGTCCTATCCTAAATGTCATCTCTTCCACAAAGCCTGTCTCAAAACCATTTAATTTTTAATTTGTGGCATATGTTCACGGTAGAAAATTTAGATCATAGAGAACACAGAAAGTGAAATGATGCTACTGGGTGGCAGCTATTAGTGTACGTAATCCCGCCTCCCACACTGTTCCCCACTCTCTCTCTCTCTCTCTCTCTCTCTGTGTCTGTCTCTCTCTCTCTCTTCCTTTCCTTTTCCCTATTTTAACAAAATTAAGTTTATACCATACCGTAGAAGCTATTTTGTAATCTGCATTTTTAAAAATTTAAAATATTGTTACCATTTTTACGTATTATTAAACATTTCAGCCAGGCGTGATGGTGCATGCCTGTAATTCCAGCACTTGAGAGACTGAGGCAGGAGCATCACTGAGTTCAAGGTCAGCCTGTACTACATAGTGAGATCCTATCTCAAAAAATTTTTTTCATCTAGCTACCTTGAATGTTTACACCATTTTACTTACTGAGACTCTTTAATGGGTTAAGTGGCTTCTTTATTTTCCCATAAAACTGTATGATGGTGTAAGAAACCAGCCAACTTTCACTGAGTTGCAGTAAGTATCCATGTTGTCACATTAGACAGTATATCACTCTGCTAGATTATGTATGTATTGCTGTGATAGACTATGTATACATCTATACAATACACCATGAAATTGCAGAGACACCAGGATGTCTGGACCATGTGACTTTTGTAGGAAATAAATATTGAATGCTTTGGGGGTTTTCTGTTTTGTTTTTTGTTTGATATTGGTATCAGGGATCCAACTCAGGACCTTGCGCTTACCAGGCAAGCACTTGAGCCACTGAGCTAAATCTCTGGTGCCTTTTACTGGATGCTTTGGAATGAATTATTTTCATAGTTAGTAAGCACCTTTCTAAAACGATGATAGTGAAGCTTGTTCAGATGGCTGACCCTCAAACTCACAGTGATCTACGTGTCTCAACCTCTGGAGTGCTGGGATTACAGGTATAATCCCACCACACCCTGCCTAAAGCAACATTTTTCCCACTGTGGTGCTGGAGATCAAACCCAGAGCTTCATGCGTACTAAGCGAGTGCTCTGCCATTAGCTGTATCCCCTCAGCCTAATCTAGGATGATGCTAGAAGAAAACGTGACTATATGTATGCAACATAACGTCATGTAACCAAACTACAGAAGAAAGCAGGACTTGCTGCTTCAGATTTCCCCACTATTAGTTGTCATTCATATTTCTTGTAGTGGCTCCTGGTGGCAGCCAGTTAGCAGTCAGTGTGAAGGCTGAAGACGCACTGCTGAATTTTGTCACGTGGTAAATGATCTTGAGGCAGTGTAGCTTGCACATACACTTCCAAGAAAGTTGTTCTAAAGATTATGCATCATCAGTTAAGATGTTTGAATCACATGGTTTATTGAATCAATTAAAAAGGCACAGTGGGGAGTAAGGGGCAAAATATCTGTAGGGCTAGAGTATCTGTAGGGCTGTAGTTGCTAATGTCTGGCTGATGATAGTTGCATGAATATTGAGTGACTCATATATCTCATACTTATTTAATTTTTAGTAACCAGTGTTTAATCAACATTTCTATTCCTTTCTATGTTTAGCATACATATGTATTATTTATTTGATTTATAACAAGTTTCATAAATTACTCATTTGTATATACTTTACTGCATTTATAAATCTCATCCTGTTTAATTTCCATCTTCTGCGGAATTGTACATTCTATCAAATACAATAAATGCATTGCTAGTTTAAAACCTAAAAATTATAATATTGTGTTGGTCAACTTTTTTTTTCTCATATCAGTCTACTTTTGTGTTTAAATATCTTGGCAAAGCATTCATGTAAGCCTAAAAGACTCATTAATTGTCCTCATGAGTAAAAGAAAATGGGAAAAGTGTTTGATAATCCTGAAGTCACTGTGAACTTTACTCTTAGGGTACAGTACTTAGTTGTGGGAAGCAGAACTGTATATGAACTTACCTGACAACCTTCCCTGAAAACTGTCTTCATTTTTAAGAGCAAGTTTTCTGACATGATTCTGGCCTCTTATATGTCAACTCCCTTTAAAACTGACTTGCAGAAAAAAAATCATTTTGGTTATTTGGGGTTTAGAGATGTTCTAATGGAAGGCATGTGCTTGAGGTACAAAATCTCTGCCTTGAGCATCATACAGCCAGGCTTTTAAAATTTCACAGAAGGTTAAACTCACCAAATCACCTATTACTCCTTCATTAGCTTCTAGTGTCTTCCCGCAGTCTACCTAGATTGTAACCCAAGATGTTTTAAAGAGGAAAGTACAGCGATAATGTTTAGCATCTTGTAGCCTATTCGTAAAAAGTGATATGGTGTAGAGATGCCAAAGCATTAGTAAGAACATAAATAGAGGGAACATTCCACCTTCCAGGGAGTTATCTGTCAGGATGCCTTTTATTCAGTTAACACGGATGAAAGACTCAGCACACCCATGAAATAATTAGCTTGGTCTAAGAGAATTCAAGGAAGCAGAAAGGCTAGAAAATTGGCCAGCAGCATTGTTTTTAAGCAATACAGGCATGCACACATGGACACATACACAGACACTTATGCACACACATGTACAAACACATGCAAATATCATTGATGGCACTTCTAATAAACCTCCCATGACACTTACCAAACGTTTATCTTTCAGTAAGCAAAAGTTAAAGAAAATTTCTTTCTTTCAGTTTTTTTTATTAGTGCTTGTTTACGTTACATAATGATTATATTCCTCATGAGGACTTGGTACATGGACATTACAGATCTATCCCTCTTTTATCGCCTTTCTGTTTTCTTCCTTCTTTCCAGTTTATTTCTTCCCCATTTGGAAAATATCTCTTTTATTTTGCTCTTTACTTATATTTTGAGTTTCACATTATGGTCTCAAAGTGTATCCATTTTCCTATGAATGACCCAAGTTTTTGTTTATGGCAGAGTAGTGCTGTATTGGGTGTAAATATCATGTTTTCTTTACCCATTCAAATATTGGTGGGCATATGGCCTCTTTCTAAGGTTTAGCTATTATGAATTTTGCTGATATAAACAAGGGTATGCATGTATCAGTATAATATAATGTATTAAACTCTTTTGGCAAGATGCCTAGAAGGTGAATAGGTGGATCATACAGGATTTCTAGGTTTAGTTTTTGAGGAATTTATATACTGATTTCTATTAGTTTACATTCCCACCCAAATATGTAGAAAGATTCCTTTGTCCCCACAGCCTCAGCACTGTCTCAGCATTTGTTATGATTTGATTTTTTGATGATAACCATTGTTGCTGGAGTAAGAGGAATCCCAGTGTTTTTTAAAATTGCATTTTTCTAAGGCCCAATGACATTGAACATTTTTTCATGTATTTCTTGGTCATTTGAACTTCTTTTGAGAAGTGTCCATTTCATTTGCCCATGTTTTGATTCTATCTATCTATCTATCTATCTATCTATCTATATTAGATATTGCTCCTCTTTCCAAAGAATACCTGGAAAAATTTTTCCTAATCTATAGAATATTTTTTCACTCTTTTTGTTGTCTCACTTGCTGTGTAGAAGCTTTTTAATTTGACATGAGCCAATTTGTTGACTCTTAACAGTATTGGGGGGGTTCTATTCAGAGTCCTTGCATATTCCTAGAGTTTCATCTATTTTATTTCCCAACAGATTGTTTCTATTTTAACATTTAGTTCTTTGATCTATTTTTATTTCAATTTAGTACATGGTACAATATAGATCTAGACTCAATCCTTATAATTTCATTTATTGTACTAACTGGGGATTTTTTTTCTTGTTCAGAGATCTTGAGGTACATCATTAGCTTAATCTTTTTTGTGTGATGTGGGCATTTACAGCTATAAATTTCCTTCTTAGGGCTGCTATCAATATACTGTAATTTTTGATGTATTGTACTGGCATTGACATTTAAATCTAGGAACTGTCTTATTTCCTCCTTAGTTTCTTCTGTATCTTTGATTGTTTATTTTTCTTGCTTTTGCATAATTTCTGTGGTTTATTTTGCCATTTAGTTCTGGTTTCATTGCACTATGATACGGTAATATGCACAGTATAATTTAGATTCATTTGCATCTATTTAAGCATGCTTATATTGGCTGACATGTGGTCTATTTTGGAGAAAGTTCCATGTACTGCTGAGAAGAATGTGTATTTTCTTGTTATATAGAACACTCTGTAGATATCTATTAAGTCCATTTGTTTCAAGGTTTTATTCAACTCTGATATTTCTTTTTTGACTTTTTGTCTTGTTGACCTATTTGTGATAGTGAGGTATAAAGGTCCCCCACCATAATTGTTTTGCTGTTCTTGTAGCATTCTATGCCCAGTGTTGTTTGTTTTAAGAAGTTGGGTGTGTTGTTGTTCAATGCATATCTTCCTGTTGAATTATTCCCTTAACCAATATGTGATGCCCTTCTTTGCCGCTTCAGATGAATTTTGACTTAAAGTCCACTTTGTTTGAAAGCAGTATGGCTACTCCTGCTTGTTTTAGGTTCCCGTTGCATGGAATATTGTTTTTCACCCTTGACTTTTATTCTATGAATTTCTTTTCGGGTCAAATATGGATTTTGTATACTACATATGATTTGATTTGATTTGATTTGATTTGATTTTTTTGATCTCTTCTGCCACCCTATGTCTTTTGCCTGGGAAATTGAGTCTGTTCACAATTAGAATTATTACTGAAAGTTATTAATTCCTGCCATTTCACCATTTTAGTGTTACTATTTCCCTTTCTTTGCTTTCTACTTAACTGCTCACACTAAGTGATATCTGCATCCTGTTGGGCATTTTCATGTTGTTAGCTTCATTATGTCTTTCTAGTATATCCTTGAAAGGTTTTTGTAGAGCTGGTTTGATGATCCTGGATTTTTTTAGGTGCTCTTTATCATGGAAATATCTTATTTTTCCATCAATTTCAAAAGATAATTTTGCCAGATTTATCAGTCTGGGTTGAAAGTTATTTTCTTTTAGGGCTTTAAAGACTTCACTCCAAACTCTCCTGGCCTTTAAGCTTTGTGTTAAGAAGTCTGCTACAATTCTGATAGATTTTCCTTTATAATGATACATTGCTTTTCTGCAACAACTTCTAAGATTTTGTTTTTGTGTTGGATTTCTGGGGTTTTAACTAGGATGTGTCATGGAGAAGTCCTTTTCTGATTGTGGTTATTTGGTTATTTTATGGTTTATTGGTTATTTTATGCCCACTTATCTGTACATTTAATTTTTTCCCGTACTGGGAAAGTTTCTCTTCTTGTCTGTAATAGTTTTTCAGTGCCATCGTGCAGTCCTCTGATTTTTCACCGATTCCACCTGTTCTTCTTTGTATCATCCAGTGACCATTAGCTCCATTTTCATGTCATGTTCTTCCGAGCGATCCCTCATTAACTGATCGTTGACAGCAGGCCTGACTTCTAGCTTTGACACTTTGTTCTCCATTGGTTGCTTCTGTTGCCCATCCTTTTAGTAGACTATTTAATCTCCTGAGTTTCTGTTTGGTGCTTTTTCATGGATTCTAAGTCCTTTCTATGCTTGGGCATTCATGTTTTGCATCACTTTGTTTAGTTCAGCTGGCTTTTTATTAGTGTCTTCTGTGGATTTGCTGATTTTTTTTATTGGAGTAACTAACTGTTTAGTTATATCTTCTTTGAACTCACCAAGAACATTATTGACTTGTTTTTATAAATCACTTGTGTAGGGGCTGGGGATTTAGCTCAGTGGCATAACTACTTGCCTTGCAAGCAGGCAGTCGTGAGTTCAATCCCCGGTACCGATAAAAATGAAAAAAAGACAAAAAAAAAAAATTAAAAATAAATAAATAAATCACTTGTGTTTATCTTTTCAAATAATTTGGCTACATGGCTTTTCCTCTCCTTTGATGGTTGATAGGTCAGCTATAAGGGAGCTGGGAGTCTTTGGAGGCATTTTGTTGCTTTGTCTTCTCATGTTTTAGCTTTATGTTTGTTTGCTTTTAGTGCTGAGACTTGTAGATTGGTTTTAGTGGAAGAGTTTGTTGCTAGTGTGGAGATCTCTATTCAGTGTCTACTTTTCAGTGATACATGCTGGATGTGGCTAATTATAGACCTTTGCTTTTGACTCCATTGTTTTAGGAAGGGAGGCTACAGCATATTTGGCTAAGTGTGCAGTTGTTCATCAAAGGGCTGCAGTACTGTTCGGGACAGCGAGGCAATCCAGACATTGGCATACAAAGAAATCCAGTTGATAGTAACTACTATGTCACCTTAGCTATAGTAATAAAATCAGCAACAATAATAGTGTTGAAATAAACTGGATATTTCCATATCCTAAGCACTAATAATGTTCCACCCTTGACCGTAGAAAAGACAGTTAACACCAAGACAAACCTAACATTGACCTGCAGTAAATATCCACTAAGTGGAAAAACTTTACCTCTATTAACAATAGAGCAGTGTTGAATAGTAATAGCATATAGTTAGGTATTTAAAAATTATAAAACTTAATGGTTACATTAGTAAAGATAGTATAGGGAATGGGAGCAGGAAAAGACAAAAATTTTTAAATTAAACGATGAAGCCAGGGATTTTGCTAAGCAGCCCAAGCACCTGCCTAGCAAATGTGAGGTCGTGAGTTCAATTCCGGGTACCAAAAATAAATAAATAAAATTTAAAAATTAAGCAATAAAAGATGAGAAAAATGAATTAAAGGATTCTATTAAGCAGTAAAGGGAAATTACTAGATAAAAGTACTAGAAAAGACTGAGCATGAAAAAGGAGAGAAAAAAGAAAAACCAGAAAAGAAAGAAAAAGGAAACAGGACAAGTGAGGGGACACCTTCCAAACACCAGAAAACCAGTGAAGGAGAAAAAAAGATTTTTTTTTAAAATAGATCCTTGTATATTTCCAAACAAGTGATTTCCTGCAAACACGCAGACAGCTCTCTTTCTCGGCCCAGCCTAACAGCCTGTGTGTTTGTGAAATGTCCCATACCGCTCCAGAACCCAGACCAATGGTGACTGTCCAAGCTGAGGCACATCCTCATTCACGTTGGGAGAATCCAATCACCAGGCTGCACTGATGTAGGCACCGAGGTGGGGACTTGAGCACATCACTAGATTCAGTGCCAGCCACCTCTGAGAGCCACTTCTGCCTGACCTGGCCACCCATCACGGGGTATGGGGTCCCATGTCATTTCTGGCCCGAGTGTAGACTTCTCAGGGGAAATATATCTAGCCCTCACCCTGTCTGTGTGACTTCTGCATTTGTCCCTCACTTGCCCTGTCATTGTAGCAGGGTAACACTCAAAATCCTAGAGTGACATTGTAGTGTAGTTGTTCTGTAGCTGAGTTCCACACAATCAAAATGGTGCCTGGTTACACTCCTGCTGGCAAGATAGTGGGCACTGTACTGGGTTTCTTCTTCAACTCTATCCTGCCTCAGAGGAGTCAGTCTCAGAGTAAAACCCCACACTGTATTTGCAGTTAACAATAACTGTGGGCTTTTCTTGCTTTCTCCGCGGGGCCGCCTCCTCCCCAGGGCTTACCATCTCTCCTGGGGCACTGGCCTCATCCAGATCAAGTTGGCTGGCTGGTGCCTCTGTGGCCCTGTGCTGAAGGGAACCAAGATGCAGAGCTGGCTAGGAGTGGTCAGTCTGAGGTGGCCAGGCTGGGACCCACAACACATAATTAGCTGGAGGCAGGGGGCCATGGCTTATCATGCTGTCACCATGGGTACCCCCTAATGAAAATTTGTCATGTGAAGAAAGCCAAACATCATTATTTTTGCTTTTTATGCATACTGTTATCAACCATTTTCTTTCTTGAATGTATGGAGGAAAGTGAGAATAATTTTGCATAGTTTAATTCAAACAAGAGTATTCCTATTTATATTTTTGAAATACCAAGATAAGTGTTTTTAATGGAAACAGTTTCACATATTTATAAGAAAATTCTACATTTATGAATCAAGATTAATAAAGATATATAGATTAGAAAGCCTTCTATCCAAATAGAAGAATATTAATTTATGGAGACAGTAAACAATAATGTAAGTGTTTTAGCTTTCTATATTTTCCCGACAAAGATTCCTTTACTATAACTTAAATTGTACTTTTGCAAGAGATTTTCCATTTAGAATGAATTTAACAACCACAGATATAACATAGGATGCAGTTTCTAAGAAGTTATTGGATGGAAAAAGATAAACCAGTCCTGTTCCCTAGGCAACCAGCTGGAGGGGCACAATTTCCCTCAAGCTCCTAAAATGAAGTTTAAGGTTGCTGCTATTTTGGGTTTCAGCTTCTTATAAAAATAGTTTTTATTTCTTGAAATTATTCCTTTGTATAATGAAATCTGGTCCTTTCTAACTTTTCTTTCTGTAACATTAGTCCTGTATGTAATAGCCTCTGCATCTTTTGATCTCAGCATGTGTAGCTATTAGAGGAATGACTCCCCTGGAAATAAGATCAAATTGAGCACAGAAACTAATATCATGAGAAGTAAGGGGAGAGCAGACACCATTCCAGCCATTTGTCAGGTTTTGTAATTTCATGAAGAAAAGTGCTGGGAGTATTCTGACCCACTCAGTCTTTTGTGAAATTTTTTTTTCATTTTTTAGTTAATGTGATATAGGTAGGACACTCAGCTAAGGATGAAAAACATTTTAAAGGAAAAAAATGCTAGATTGGATGCATTCTTGATTCTTTCAGTAGGCTTTTAGTATGAATGCCAAGTGCCAGTTACTTGGTCATGGACTCTCTGATGCAGTATCCCCAGTACTGTGACTCTTTCTCATCTGCCGTCCAGCTCTCGAACATCTGTTTTCCTTCTGTTCTCCTTGCCCTAATTCTGTTTGTCACTGAGTGATATCCATCCCCAGGGTCTGATGATGTATACACTGAGCGGCTGCTATTTAAAAACACAGATCCCCCAGGAGGACATGCTGGAACATCCCTGAAGATGGGTTGGGTATGTGGGTCCTGTTTGCTGAAGTCCCTTTTATCATTGGATGGTGGCATCCTGTGACCCAGAAAGTTCAAGGAACTTCTGGAAGACCTACCCATAAGAATATCTCTTTTATGGACAGCATGCTACCAGTTAAATTCATTTGGGTTTATTAGTAATATTTTTAAAAAACATTCCTCTCTGGGAGATGGAGCTTATTTTTGCCTGAGTATAAACTACTATTGAGTTCTCAAAAAGGAGTCTCATATTTTGCTAAGTGAACGAAAGTTGGCCAAGGGAGAGAGGGTAGACATTTTTATGTATAGCTTAGTGTACATGTCGCAATGAGAAACTCTGGTCAGTCAGAAGGCGTCTGATGGTGAGTGCTGGGGTGTGAAGTCACAGGCAATGGGAGAGGAATGCAGAAGGAAGATGGAGAGGATGACACCTGGCATTGTTGGCCTTCTCTGCATTTTGGATAAAGCCATAGAAGTGCCTACAACAGAGGTCTTCCTGCTTTCCTTGTGTGAGCAGCTATGAGTCAGAAATGCTTGTGTGTACTGTTATCAAATCTGTCTCCCTACATGCGGTGGATGAGGAAGAGAAACTGGATTCTGGTAGTTTTTACTGGATAATGTTGAAAATTAGAATTCTATAAACACTTTTTGAAGGCCTCAGGAACTCAATCAAGGATGGGGAAGAGATGATGAATGTCTTTGCCTTCAAAGACAGTATGGAAGAGGGGAGCAGATAAACATTTGCACAGAAATTATATGAGAATGTACTCACCACCTCCACAGGGAAGCAGGAGAGTAGCAGCTTGTGTTCTTGGGAAATCTGGGAGGGCAGAGGGAAGGGGCTATTTTGGGCAGCTCTTTGCAGTTGAATAGGAGTTTTTCCATTGTAGAAAGAAGAAAAGAATAATACATTCAAATGCATAGAGGTATGAAAGAGTGATGAATACCAAGAGGGAGTGAAAGGCAGCATTGCTGGCTCAAAGGATGACTTGTGGAGGGAGCATGGACATGAGACATGAAGGGGAGGTTGAGCTCAGGTTTTGAGGCAGATGTTGAACTTGGAGACAAGATTTTATTCTACAGCTGCAGGAAGCCAGCAGAGGCCTGTAAACAAGGTACTTATAGGATCAGGTTATTATTGGAGAGTTAGAGAGTTACAGAAATATTATGGAAAGTGATAATTCAGGGATAAAATCTCTTAAGACAGTAGATATGATTCTTTACAAATCATGGATGAACAAGCATTAAAAAGATTAATCACTATCAGTGCTGGTGATGGTGAGATTAGTCAGACTTGGCATTTTATCAGTATCCAGCGCATTTATCAATAGGGCCCAAAATTTAAAATGTGAGTGAGCAAAACATTTTTGTCTTAGTTATTGTTTTACAGCCAATTTGTATAATAATGAAATTCTTTTGAAGAAGAGAAAATT
Source organism: Cavia porcellus (assembly GCF_034190915.1). NCBI lineage: Eukaryota > Metazoa > Chordata > Mammalia > Rodentia > Caviidae > Cavia > Cavia porcellus. The sequence continues at coordinate 97,930,670 of NW_026947490.1, read as the reverse complement.
AAATCCCAGTGCAATAAAATTAGAGCTAAAGCACAAAACATTTAAGGGCTCTATTTAATAATTCAAAAACAATATTCATTTTTAAAACATTTTAGAATTCCTCTAAGGTTTGGAATAAACAGATCTTTTTTTTAAATCTACAAAGATAACAAAAGTATGTCACTTTCTCCAGAAACAGCGAAAGCTGTTTTGCATTCTCAGCAGTTTATTATTTTCCTCCAAGGATCTTGTTATTACAAATTGTAGAAAACTCCAAATAAATATTTAATATTTAGCTATGAACTGTGCACTTATAACTGCTTTTGGGATGTGTTTGGAAATCACTCCACAGATAACTGAGAGTTAATTTTTCTTTCAAACGTAGACTGTGTAGGCTTTTCTACATTAACTACAGGTGCTCTTTCCTTGATCTTTCTTCTTGACCTGTGTTTTCAAGTTCAGATTTGTATCTGTAAAAAAATTTCTAACATATAGAGCAAGAAGCTCACAGTTGATACATCTAGTTTTGTTTTGTTTTGTCTTGCTACATCTAGTTTATTACACTCAGGTTTCTAGGAACAAGCTGAAAAATATTTGCTCTTAACCAAGAATGTTTGGGACCATCTTCAATATCAGTTTACTGGTTAAACATCTAATTACTGAGGTTAATTAACGAAATTTAGCAATTTATCTTTACCTAAGAAAGATAACATGTGCTTTTTTTCTTTCCTTGACAACATAATCAGAACCCATTTGTCTCTAAGACATTTATGGAAATACTGACATGAGTTTTTTCATCAGTTATTAGTCATTAGTATTATAATCTCAGATATTAACTACACTCATTGAAGTATTGTAATCCCTTTTCCAATCTTCCTCAAAATCCAAAAAGTTATATTTGTAATCCCATTGAGACATTATTGGAATCCCAGGAAGTTAATTCCAATCCTCCACCTCTAATGCAACCCACAGTAAGAGTAAAGACACTAAGACATATTCCAAGGGCAGCCAAGGGGTCCTAAATCCAATCCCCGTGAGGATGTGCGGACAAAGGCCCTGATCCAAGGCTTCTCCCAGAATGTATTATCTTGTGAACAAGGGGTGGCTCCAAAATGAGCAAAATGCAGAAATAAAGATCTGCAGAAGATCAATTTGCATAATTCAATTAAGGTAGCAATTGAATTGCTTTTGGAGGCTGTTGCTTCAGTTTCTGATACGTAAACTTTTGTGTCCTGGGGAGTCATAGCCTCTTTACCTTGAGGCTCATACTCAGTTGACATTCCTGGAGCTGACTGGCTCTATCATCCCGGAACAGGAGACTGTCTGATGGCTTTAGAGATTATATACTAGTACCTTGGCAAGCCTTATTTGCAATGCTTAGAGCTAATTGAAATGAGAAGTAAATACCATAGTCAATCTGTACATATCAGGATATGGAAATAAGTCTAATACCATCAAAGTTCCAGCCATTGTTCTGCATTCAAGGGGAGTCACTCAAGTTGTCTCCCACAATTAGCAATTGCAACTTAAAGTTTGAAATGCAGTATCTTATAAGAGATTTTACCTCTCTAGTATCTTCGGATTTTATTATGATAGTTGGGGACATCATAGGCTGGGATGGAAAAATTCTTACTCTATTTAACATAATTTGAAGCCATTCTTGCTGTCTGAAACCATCCGATGCCTGAACTCCAGAGCATGTGTTTTATTTAGGGAAGGTGCTCTTGGGGGAAAGGTTAACAGATGATTGGCTGCTGAGCTCCATAAACAGTGTCTGATCTTCGCAAAAGCTGCATTCTCCCATGCATTTCTATTCATATGATGTCATTTGGAAGAGTCCTCTGGCTCCAGTGGCACCGTGGGGCCTCTTGGCCGAAGTCTTAAGGAATTAGCAATTCTAATGCAGGAAGATAATGAGAAAATAGGAAATCCTGAGAATTTCAATTTAACAGTATAGAACCATTATCACTGAAATCAAACAAAATGATGACATTTTTAGCTAATAAACCATAAAACTCTAATGATTACCTTCTCTTTTCTGGGCCAACATACACAGTTAAAAAAAATAATCCATTATACATTGATTGTTTTCATTCAGTTAGTAGTGTATATTTTTGGATCATTTTCAAAGCGATAACTATTTCATATCTAACAGAGACATAAAAGTATCTTTTCACCTTAAGCATTAGGCAGAAACCTTACTCTTCTCTTTGTGGTAGGACTAAGTAAGGAATGAAAAAGGTTTTTAAAGGCAGTTGGACAGAAGAATTCTCACTCGGAGTTCTGTAGAACGTTCCTGTCCTCCTCTTCTCTTTCACATCCTCCTCTTCCTCTTCCCCTTGTCACACGAATGTGACTCTTCCTGTTATGTAACACTTAGATGACTCCTCCACGCCATCTGTACTGCACCCCTTCCTTGCTTTGCAAAGTAGCCTCTTTCCAACTGCTGCAATGCAAAGATCGCCAAGCCTGAAGCAGTGGATGTTGGGAAACACACAAAAAATTAAAACATCGCATTAAATTCAGATTAACATTGAAAAATGACAATCACATGTTTTTTAGGAAGGTCAGTTCTCATATTGTCACCAGACACTATGCAGATTTCACCACAAGGGGTCAGGAAGTCCCAGGACAGTTTACTGAGTTACACTGAGAAGCCAGGGCTGTTTGTAGATGTTTCTGGAATGCTCCAGTAAAAATATTGCAGTGATCTCTGAAATGTAAGGGGGACTGTTCATGAGTATTAAGCAGGTAGACTTGTAAAGTAAATAGCCCCCCAAAAACCCACTAGAAGTGGGTTTCAGATTTATATAAACTGTTTGATTTTAATTATTGTCTAAAGTACGTAAAATGCTATAAGAAATATAACTATTAGTAGTTGTTTCCTCTTGGGATATGGGTTTTGGGCAATTTTAAAATCTTTTTTTAATGTACTTTTGTACTCTCCTAATTTTTAATTGTTTCCATGTCTTCTTATAAACAGAAACAAATACTCAGCCTCTTAAAGTATTCCCTTCTAGGGAATGGTGAGGCCTGGGGCAGGGTTGGGATTCATATTGTGGTTTCTCATATGCTGCATCTCAAGTAATTTTTCTTTTGACGGCTTAGCATGTAATATGATGTTGGCTGTAGATCGGGCTCCTCCAAATGGGACTTGAATCTCAGTTTAGGAATTGAAAGCAATAATATAATCCATTTTGGTGTATGGATGAGGATGAATTAGTAGGAAGAACCTTTTCCCTACAAAGAACAGGGGATTTGTGGTAGTTATTCCAGCTCCTATAGATGAAAATGGCAGCGTCCTTCTTCTTATGTAGTGACATCAATTTATGTGGAACTTTATAAAACATAAATTGGCAAAGAAAATGTCCCAGGCCTAAAGTCTGTCATTTGGCCATAGGACAACTATGTAATTAATGTGAATAACCATGTTATTATTTATAGAGAGCCCTTTCTCAGACCTCATCTCCATCTAGGAGGTTTATATTTATAATCCCATGGAAAAGTTATTTGAATTCCAGTAATTAATCCCAAGCTACCACTTCAGTGCAACCCACAACAAGAACAAAAGCAGTAGACATGTTTATAGCTATGGGGAGCCAAGGGGTCCTGAGTCTGGCCAGGATGAAAGTTCATTGGAATGATCCAGGGCCCAGCCCACACTTTATTAATTCACAAAGAAAAGAGTATGGCAAGATATATGTGATTACTGACAGCTGGGCTATGTAGGAGGCCTAAAAGCAAGCAGTGTATGCAGAAAGACCAATCTGCATAACACAATTGAGTTAACATTTAATATTTTGGGGGCCAGTGCTTTAGCTCTGATGTGCAAACCTTGCTGCCCTGAGAAGTGATAGTCTCTTATCTTGAGGCTCAAACCCAGTTGACAGCCCTGGAGCCATGGCTCTTCCCCCCACCACTGGGCTCAACCATATTTTTTGGGAGTCACAGGTAGTGGAGACAACAGCTGTTACCTAGCTTGAAAATACACATCAGTACCTCAGCCAGCCCTATTTAGATTGCTTAGAGGCAATTTAAGGGAAAAGGAAATGGCTTAGCCAGCCTGTGCATATCAGCACACAGTGATAGGACCAGGTTTAGCCAAAGTGGAGGTAGTTGCTCTTTGTTTAAGGAGGGTCATTCAGGCGGTCCTCCACAGTTATTATTAAAAACAAAACAAAACCCAGAAAAAGGCAGAGCACAAGTTTCAATGTTAAAATATACTAAAGTCTATATGCCTCATTGGAAGCCCGGCTGCTTGCTGCCTTGAGCCTAGGGATTATAGCAAGTGGACCATACACTTGTTAGAGGCTCAGGAAAGATTTTTAAAGTTAATATATGCTTCATGTTTATTTCTCTCTTGTCATTTTTGCAAAAGGAACTAAAAAGCCAGAAGCCCTTAACCATGTTCTGTTTTGTGCTTGTGTCCTTTAGTATTGTGCAGGTGTAAGTGATGTAGGGTAATGAAACTCCCACCCTACTATACGTCCAGTACGAGTTTGTGTTCTCCAAAACCAAAGAATGAATTTTAGAAACAATGGAGGTTACCAGTAAAATTTATTTATTGAGAGAAAGAATCTTTCTGTTTGAGGGACAGAAAGGGTCCCAAGCAAGTTGCCAAGGCTTCTGTCTTTTCCAGAGACTTTATAGAGTAAAATCATAAGGTTAGATGGGTCAAAGGTGGAGAAAAATGGGAATTTGCAAGGTGGACATAAGGCGGGACAGAACTGTGATCAACCAATAAGATTAATTGCTCAAGTAAAATTGATTAAATTAGGAGCAAATGGGGAAGCGAGTTACGTAGTAAGTGGGCGTGCTAAACAGCAGTGCCTCTTCCTATAGGAATGTGGGATGCTGACTCCTGACTTCCTCAGGGTAATAGAGAAGAATTTGGACTGTGGATCCTTAGGATGTGAGTGTATTTGCTTTGTCTTTTATCTTGAGATTCTGGCCCACTGCAGGAGGTGATGGTCTCTTCCAAGGCAACAAGGTATCTGAACTTCTGCTCTGGCTCCTATGAGGGCCCTGCTCTGTCTGGCTGCCTGTAATATTCCTAACTAGCTCAGCTGCCTATACATAAGGACATGGTATGTAAGAATGTCTATTCTGAAGCCAGACCCCATTAGAAACCTGACTGTGCTGCTTAACAGCTGTGTAACCTTGGTTGGTGTTTAACTTCTCTGAACCTCAGGTTTCTCTGGCAGCTGCTTGGAACTGGCCTTGGTTTCATTTTGCACAAACTGAGTGACCTTTATAAACCTCAGTTTCCCCATCTGTACTATGAGAATAACAAAAACATCTATTTCATTTGCTTGTTTGCAGATTAATTGAGACATCCCATGTAAAGTGTTTACCATGCTGCTTGACTGGGCACAAAGCAAGTGCTTAACTAAAGTGAGATATTAATTTTGTCATTATCCATAGATACAAGACAAAAGATAAACACATGTCCCGAGGGATGGTTCATGCATCTAAAGTTTTCAAATGATACTCAGTGAGAACCAAATGAATGACTACTTACAAGTCGTTGTGTAAGCATTTTTATTAAGATGATGTTTTAGATCTAATGCTTATGAATATTCAGTACATTTGTTTGTGATGAGGTTATGTAAGATACATTGTCTTTAACCACCCTCAAATACTCCCCCTCACTTCGAGCAGACTTGTCCCATTGTTCTTGCCGATTTCTGAAGTAGTTCTGGAAATCCTCTTTCTTTATTTACTGAACCTGTCATGTATGATGTCTGGCTCTCTTCAAAAAGCAAAGTAACATGAAGAATGAGGCCGAGAATTACAGACTTCCTTCAAAACTGCATTAGTACCCGTCACCCACCCTCCGCCATGTGTGTGTAGAGAAGCCAGAGCAGAGCACTGACGTCTGGATGTAGAATCTTTATCATTAAGTAAATACCGTGCTTGAGCATATAATGTGGCCTTATCTGTAAGATGGAGTTGGACCAGATGTTAACAAAGTTCCTAGTGACTTTAACCTTTCATAGCCTGCAGCCCACGGGGCTGCCACCTATAAGTTATCATTCATCGTAAAACTTGCAATCCAGTCTAAGGCTAAGGAAATATTCCTTTTTTTCCCCTTGTTAGATCAAAAGGAAGTTGAAGAAACTGTTTTAAATTTCACCTTCCAGCATGCTGTATAATAGATGGCTCTTGGCTGTCATGATTGAAATTTCCTGCACCAAAAATTAATTTTGTCTCCGAGCTATCTCCCAAAGTACAGCTATTGTGATGCACAGAAAGCACATTGGATGTTAACTTAAATAGGATGATTTTAATATTTTTGGATTATAGACCTCACAGAGTCTTGGTAAAAAAAATGACAGCAAACACTGATGCAGTCATAACTCTGTGTCAGGTGTTTTACATGCATGTATTTCAGTTTGTTACATGCATTTGCATTTAAATTCCCAAACAACATTGTGGCATTGATTCTGTTCGTTACCTCCAAGTCGCAGAGATGCTAAATCTGCCCCCAGATCATTTATTTGGACAAACTGCCCCCACAGCAGGACCCTCGGCTACCAAACTCTTCTTTGAGAAATGCTCATGTGCACAAACACACATTTTTTCATACACAGTTCCAGGGCAGACAAGCCTCACTGAAATGTTAGCCATGTTTTAGGAAACTCTGACCTGATGATAACATAATTAAGAAAACAGCTGGTTAAATAGCCATCACTAGATCTTGCAAAGCCCAAGACTGCCAACACGGGGATACTTTGCGCATCTAGTGATGAGAAGAGATTGAGTACTGGCACACATCTACCAAAACCTCAGCCAGTGTCACCAGCCAAGTACACTGATTCTCAAAGCATGACCCACAAACCAGTATATCACCATCGGCTGGGCTCCCATTAGAAATGCAGAGGCTCAGGCCCAGTCCAGATCTGCTGACTCACAAGGTGGGTTTCCATAGCCCTGCCAGGGATTCAGGTGCATGTTATACTCAGAGCAGCAGAGTCCAGGGACCTTTGTAAGAATGGAGATGGGCCATAGCCGCACTGTCCAGCATAGTGGACACATGCCATACATAGCTACTGAGCACTTGAAATGTGGTGGAGGAAATGAGGTTTAATTTTATTTAATGGAAATGGTCATGTGGTGAGAGGCTACCGTACAGAGCAACACAACTTGATAGTGTTCCTAACTGTTCCCACATCCTGATGTCCAGACAGCTTGCTGCCTTGGACACAACACAACAAAAGCTCAACGCTCACCGGAGAATTTGTGTTGAAATTATATGTTTAAGTATTCTGATGTTGACATAATTTAACTAGAAAATATTTGAGATGGGAGCTTTGCAGCTTAACTTAACCTGTGAAATATTCCCTAAGAGCAAATCAATTTGTACATATTTCCAAGTCAGAACTTATTGTAAATTGTACTCTCTTAGATAATTATATCTGCTTCAGATCCCCAAAATAAGACTTAAACTCAACAACTAAAGCTTTGGAAAGAAAACGAAATTCAGTTTGTCCTTGAAGGACAGTTGTGGTGCTCTGTTTGTTGGTGGCAGGCAGAAAAATATGCAGGAGTTTCAGGTGTTCCACACAAAGGAAGTGTCATGAATAAAGAGACAAAGACAGGAAATATTATGGCATGTTAATAAATAACAAACAACTGTATTTGGCTAAAATATAGTGTGCTTAAAAATTGGAAATGAAGACCCTGATGCACATGTGTGTCTAATAGCATGGTAGAATTCATAGCTGTTCTAATCCCTGACTTCTAACCCTTAATTCCTGATTAAAGGTTGGAAACAAGATACCCATAGATAGCAAGATACCCACAGAGATGAAGGTGCAGGACAGAGGGAAGGGCTGGCAGAGCCAAGAGGTTCTGCAGGTCGGCCTGTCTGGGGGAATATTACATCTGTGGAGCCCCAGAAACACAGAGGAACTTGGTACTCAAAGAGGACTTAGTTCACGCCTAAAAGCACTTACATTCCAGGTCAGGGAACTGCGTATTCATAAATGAATGAGAACCACACTGCGTGCTTCTTTAGAGATAGTCTGTGCAGGACCCAGAAGTGCAGGGGTGACCCGGACTGGGACGAGCTACTGTGATGGTGTCGAAGTCTCATGTGATAGGGAAAGAACCGCCAGCCCTGTGGGATGCAGACGCAGATCTGCTGAGTGGCACTGAAGCTAAGTAAGGTGGTAAAAAGTTTTCTTGTAGTCTGTCATTATTCAAAAGAGCATCAGAAGTACACACATTCATCCTGAGGCTTCTTGATGTCTTTTTTTCTTTGCTGGCTTCTAGTCCTTGACCTCACTCACTGCTGACTTTGGTATCATTCCTTCTCACTTGGATTTCAGAAACAAAAGCTAAATAGCCAAGTGAGTTTATTTTGTGTCTTTCTAACTTAACGCCTCCTTTTTGCATTTGGGTCATTTGTCCGTATGCACATGTGCGCACCCTAACTCACATTGCTGACCCCGCATGTTTGGAAATTGACTCAGACCCACGTTTCAAAGGTTGAGTCTCTTTTTTGAACCATAAGGACAAGTCCAAATACATTTTATTTGGGTACTTACATAGTTACTTATTTGTTAGTATCTCTATTCATTTAGCCTCAGGTTGGATTCTTTGGTCAAGCTAACACCTGTGGCTAAGCAAACATTGTTTTCTCTCATTTTCTTTCTTTTCTTTTTTCTTTCTTTCTTTTTATCTTTTTGAGACAGGGTTTCACTATGTAGTCCAGCTGGACTTGAACTCACTTTGTAGCCCAGACTGGCCTTGAACTCACAGCAATTCTCTTGCCTCAGCCTCCTAAGTGCTGGGATTACAAGTGGGTGGCACCATACTCAGCTCTCATTTCCTTTTAATATATAATTAATATAAATATTAAAGATATACATATTTAAGATCTACGTATCTATCTCCCATCTCTTTCCAGAAAGATTCTGGATTCTGATTTTAAGATCAGACCGACCCATGCAGCTGTTTGGCGCTGTCCTTGGTCCTGCCACCAACTTTCTGCTGAGTCTGCCTTCAGTGAATTTTCTCATGCGACTGCATCCTGCCTCAATTTATGCTGCTTGGTTCCTGGCTATTGCATGCCGCCAACAGCCCTTTTAACTGATGCCTGTTCTTCCTCCCTTTCCTTTATCTCCTCCTCCTCCTTCTCCCTGCTTCCATTTATTTGTCTTTTTTCTTTCTGCCCACTTGAAGTTGAACCTGTGCTGGGTAAGCTCTGCAGCACAGCCACATCCCCAGGCTTTTTTAAATTTTGAGATAGAATCTCACTAAATTTCCCAAACTTGAACTCAAACTTGTGACCCTTCTGCCTCAGCCTCCTGAGCAGCTAGGCTAAAAGACAGGTGCCACCACACTACTGACTTCTTGACCGGTCACCTGGTCCCTCATTATTTGTCTCTGACTTATGCTCTTGTGGATACTCTGCATCACATTACTCAGACCAGAAGATTCTTGCCTCAGCAGCTTCAGGTTGGATTCTGTGGTCAAACTGCCTGTCTGACTGTCTTAGTTACTTTAATCATAGCTGAGACAAAATATCCAAAATTAAAGGAGAAAAGGTTTATTTAGCTCACAGTTTGTTGAGGTTTCCAAGGCAAGGAGGCGCTGCAGGGGAGAAGCAGTTAAGGTGGGCAGAAGTAGAAAGCAACAAGGGATGACCACAGCTCTTTCTATTCCGTATTTCTAATCCAGACTACTTAGGGTGAGTAGCACTCACATCTTTAATCCTGTTGCCCTTGATCCCAGAGATGCTCCATGAATCAATTCCAGTGTCACACTCTAGATCCAGCCACCTGTGAATCAGCACCACCGATGACTGCCTGAGGTTTTGAGGAGACAGCTAGAAGCAAGCCGTGACATTGCCCCCCCCCAAAAAAAGTCTTCTCGTGTCAGTGTTTCCCTCATTTGCTTATAAAGTCATTTGCAGAGCATTGCTCCCTGCAAAGGTCATTTCTATGAGCTGATTACTACATAAAAATATTTTCTTTTATTATTAGTTCAGAATCAAACTTCAGTTAACTTAGAGTGACCTGTATGTGTCTTATAATGTTCAGGGCAGAGTTTATCTGTGTTTTCCTTCTGGTGACAGAAATTTTATAATGCTACATTTCTGCCAGTTGATAGTGATAATTAAAACTCTTGTTTAATCTGAAGCTCTCAAAGAAACTTTTAATCCTCTTGCTCGCTTAAGACAGATTAGTTCTATTTTCCTGCAAGATCTGTCTAATGCATTTAGTTTCTAGTTTTGTAGGTGCAAATATATCATCTTTTAAGTAGATTTCATGTATAAAAAGTTAAGCTTTACTTTATAATTAAATAATAACTTTTCTCAATTAAACTAAATAGAAAAAGTATTGACACAATTATTCTTGAATTATGACTGAATATTGACCCAAACTAATGAATATAGAGAATGGCTATAACTTGATTTGTTGGTATGGTAGATAATTATTATAATTCAATTTTTAAAGATACTCATAATAGATCTGAGTCAAATAATTATTTTATATTATTTTATTTATTTTGGTACCAGCAATTGAACTCACAACCTGGCTCTTGCAGGACAGAACTTACACCACTGAGCTAAACCCCCAGCATCAAATAATAATTTTAAAATACAAGCTTGCAAAATGTAAAGGGCATTTGTGAGTACCTTGTATAACTATGGCCAAAATACAGACAGATAATGCTGAGACAATGCGTTTATTGGTTTAAAAGATCCTGAATTGAAATTCCCTCATTCTAGGTTAAGTGTCTGATAAGTTGGATGGCTCATATTGACATTTTATTGATATTATTTATGTCACTTCACCTCTTAGCCACAGTTTTATATTAATGATTATCATTATAATTGATAGTAGATAGTTTTAAGATAAAATATACATTTTTACAGTTGGAAAAAATCCATTTCTTTTTAGAGATTTAATATATAACAGTAGTGTAAAGCACTTTTTATTAAAGTGGTTTAACAAGCTGCATGAGTGTTATTTAACATATATTTAGTTAAAATCAATTTGTTTTGTTCACTCTTTGTAAAGAGCAGGAAGGTTTTGGTGCAACCCAGAGAGTTGTCCAGCGCATTTCTGATGCTCCAGGGTAGGGTGAGGGTGTAGCTCAGTGGTAGAGCATCGTGTATTTAGCGTGCGCATGGCCCCAGCTTTGATCCCCAAAACCACATTTAAAAAACTGTTCTCAAGTGTCACAGGCTGCAGGGTAAGAAAGCCAGCCAGGTGTTCCTGGGCTGTTCCGGTGGAAACGCCTCTTGTGACACAGGGCAGGAGGCTCCCGCCTTCCCGCAACCTGGTTGGTCCTCAGTGTCTCAAGTGCAGGGCAGGAAAGAGCCACGGGGTAGTAAACTTCTTCATGGTTATAAACTGTTCCCATCCTTTGAACCTGCTCTTCTAACATCAGGGATGTTAGTCTAAGACAGTAATAGAGCAGTCAGAGACCTAGCTCCAGGTTTGTTAATCGCATCACTTGGGAACATGTTCCATTTTGGAAAAAACTTAAACATCCACTCTAAGGGGGCTGGTTAAAGAAGTTAAATCCCTATAAAAGCTGATAAAAACAGGTTGTGCACGAAGGCTTTCAAGATACAAAACAATAGCAGGAGTGCTCTTTATGCAAATGACATCATATAAGGGATTCTGAATCCATCAAAAAGTAACAGGGCAGTTCCTCTGGATGAGTTCACGTACTTGAAATCTCCACCCTCCTGAGCTTCCTGGACTACCTCCTCCCTATTGTTGAGAAAAATCTGAAAGATTGAGATAACAGTTTAAATAAAAATTTATTTACATGGAGAGATGTTCTCAGTCTCCACCAAAAATAAGATTTGGAAAGCCCAGTATAATACCAATCTTATGCAAAATTTGTGTTTTTGTTGTGCTTGTGTATGTCATAATCTGTAGTGTGTGTGTGTGTGTGTGTGTGTGTGCGTGTGACAAAGAAAAATGCTTAGGAGTTCAGGCATTAGCTTTTAAAACTTGAAATGTTTTATTTTTTCTTTTAGCTTATCTATTGATTTAATTTTAAAATAATGAGCATATACTATTTTTGCAGTAAGAACATATTCTTGTTTAAATCTGTATTAATTTCTAACCCCCCCCCATGGCTTTCAAATATAGAGTATCTGATACAATATAGAGTAGTCATACTCCAGTATGACCAATGGCCTATAAAAAGGAGAAATTTGTGCACAGAGAATACTGTGTGACATTGAAGGCAGACAGCAGGTGATGCCGTAGCCAAGGAAAGCCAGGATTATCAGGAAAGCACCAAAGCTAGGAGAGAGGAGTGACCGGGTTCCCCCTCAGAACATTGGAAGAAACCACCCCTGCTGCTGCGTGACTAATGACTTCTTGTCTTCACAGCTGTGAAGGAGCAGCTTTCTGTTGTTCACGGCGCCCAGTCTGCGCTGTTTGATGGGACAGCTCCAGCAGACCCACTCAGACATCCACCCCACTGGTCCCCTTTCATCTCAAGCTGCTGATTTGGGTTGGCAAGATAAACTGATACCCATAAGGAGGAATCTCATTAAGATCTCCGTAGCTTAATCCAGTTAAAATTAAATTCTCATTTCTTCAAGAAGTTTTGTGAAATGTAATTTATTGGGTATTTCATGGAATAGGAAATAGTATCATACAGAAATCCCTTTAACACCTTTGAAATTATAGTGAATAGTTTTTTTTTTTTTTTGGTAGTGGGGATTGAACTCATGACCTTGTACTTGCCAGGCAGGCGCCTACACCACTGAGCTAAATCCCCAGCTCAGTTTGTTTCATTCATCATCTCTGAGACCCTTCTACCTAAGAATGTATCTTCACTTACTCCAGAGTTTACAAGGAGTTGATACTTCAGTAATTCTTTATATAAATCCAGTTTTACCAAACTGTAATAGAATTGACACTTGATTATTCCACTATTATCACTGTATGATTTTTAGTGCCATAATTGTTGAAAGCTGATGTTAGAATCTTAGAAGTGCTATATCTTATTCAGAAATGGTCAGTGCCCTGTGATAGCTATAACATTGGATGTAGTAGGCAGTAAGAATGGGATTACAGTTGTCAAATAGTGATGTAATGGGATATTCTGAAGTACAAGAATTAGAAAAGGGATGCTAGGAGACAAAAACCTGCTTATTCACTGCATGTTGACTGTCCACTCTCTACACCACGCGGGCTTAGTGATTTAGATCAACCTACACAATTCTGGTGAAGAAGGGCATTTTCAGTCCATGCAGTCAAAGCAGGCAGAGAGGTTGACGTATTTGAGGATACCTTTTGCCTATTAGCCTCATTTTTACTCTGTATATATGATAATTAACTTTATAAGGTCTTATAAATAAATGAGTCTGATGCTGGTAAAGAAAAATGGTGTAATAAAACGGGAAAAAGGAATTGAAATGCGTTGTGTGCATTTTCCAATCCCTACAAGTGCATGTAATCATTATGTACTACAAACATACTAATAAAAACATTTTTAAAAGCAAACCACTAAAAAAAATCTTTTGCTCTTTAGAACAGATCTTCATTTTAGAAATAAAATTTTATGTTTGAAGAAAAGATATATTTGCTACAATTTAGCCTAGTAACTCATAACTTTTGATTGGTAGTTATTCTAAAAATATGCTTAGAAAAACATGTAGAGCATGTTCCTCTATACCTAACTAGGATAGTTTTTAAGCTGATTAACTTTACTCTGTCTTTTTAATACTTTGATTTATTAATGCTATTCATCGTATGCAAACTCAGAGAATACCATGATGAAGTTAAATATGTAAAGAACTTAAGAAATTTTTGGCTATGGGTATTTATGCAACAAACGCTGGTTTTAAATTTTGGATGTACCAATTAGAACATTTTGTGCAACTTTGATTAAATATTTCTTTTGGCAGCTTAATTACCTCTAATCCAGGAATATTGTATTTAAAGTGGCCAAGATCCCTGGGGAGTGCCAGGGCAGTGGAGATGGAAGAAATAGTGAATTAATTTCCTTGTGTCCAATTCACAAGAATTAATTTAGCCTGCTGTGTGGCCCATGATCATTTTCATGTAGAAAAGTTTTTGTTTTCTACTTTTTTCCTATGATTCCTTTTGGAATTATTGACCCACAAACTGGGCAGAGGTCAAGTCTTCTGTAAGATGTGTCCGTGTCCTTGAAATGGTTACCCTTATCCTTTTGTTGGGTGGACCACAAAATATCGGAGATGAGGATGTGATGCCCTCTCTCATAGTCTCAGGACATTAGATAAAGCTCACTTTCTGGGAGCAATTATATGTAAGTTTTATGCCCTTTCTCAGCTACCCAACTCTGGAGTCATACAATGAATGTTTTCATAGGCACTGGGGACACTTTGCCTTTCTTGGGCAGAATGTTAGTGGCATCAGTTGGCGTTTTAAGGAATTGCTATTTGAGGTTCTGCGGTCACTTCTTAGGGTGACAGCCCCTGCTCCTTTGCAATGACTCCCTCCCAACTTGTATCTGAACACTGTCAGCTTTCATTTGTATGGTAAAATGATCCCCCTTGAAAAATAGTTCTCTACCATCCCATGTTTCCCCTTTATTCTATCTCACCTTGGATATAAACTTACATTCATTAAATGAACAGAGGATTGTGATACTTTTTTTTTCACCTGTACTGGTTTAGACTTTTAAAAGAAATCATAGTGTTACCAGCCACTTAGGTTGACACGCTCCAATATATTTGCTTGTCACTGACCAAATCAAAAGTGGCTATTTATTTTGGCGAAAAAAATTTAAAAAAAGATTTATTCAAATTTGTCTCCAAGGGAATGAAGGGGCCCATTTGCCTCAAATCGTGGTCTTTGTGTGTACACATGGGTAAGGTTCTTCAGTAAGGGGCAGAGGAGAACAGAAACACAGAAAGAGAACGCAGCTCCCCTCGCTTGGTGAGCTCACAGCTCACTGTCACCTTCTGGTAGGGAGGAAACTGGGCTCCAGCCTCCTGGGACCAGCATCTGTATATTCTGTCCATTTTGTTGAGCTAAGGAGGGGTGGGGATAGCTATTTTTGCCATAGCCTTGCAGAAGTTTGGAAAAGCCACTTGTCTTTAAAAGGAAAAAAAAATCTTACATTTAAAGTTCCATTTTGCAGTGCTGGTCAACTGAATAGGAATAGTAATTTTTCTACAGTGTAATATTCAGATATCTCAGAATTCTTTCGTTGGCTTTCCATCTGGATGGAGCTAGAGGGCAAAGAGACCTGTGAGATGATCCCAGTGGGTAGCAACCTTCTCAGTTTGTCCCTGTGGCCTCCATTCTGTCAGGGCATGGCCAGATTCTCTGGAGTAGCATTCAGATCATGAGGAGAGATGCAGGCATGGATCCACGCACTCCCATTTCTTCTTCTTGGACATTCATTCACACTGAACAGAAACCAAGAGCATCTGTAACCAGATAGAGTCCTGTGAGGCGTTTTTCCAAGTTCTTGATGTCCTGAACTAAGAATAAGACACACAGAAAAAAGGCAGAAAAGTAGGTTCTGCAGAATATTAGTGAGCCAGTGAAAAGACGCACAGTGGCCCTACGGAAAAGGGGCAGGGGTCTGTTGTGTTCGGAATTCCTAGGTTTTCTCTCCTTTAGGCAAATAGAGTGCTGGGAAAGTCCTCCTGTCAAGCACTCACTTGGTGTCATATCACATGTAAACTCTCCTGTCAGATAATTTGCTTCTTGTTATACGTAACTAAAGGATCGGGAATGGTGTCCTTTGATTGATTGTGCCCACAGGCAAAGGAAGGATTGAAAAGAACTTGTTTCTGATTAGTTCTGTATACAGTAATGACGGCAGTCACTGTATTAGGATTCCCTCCCCACATGAGCGTCCCTCATCCTGTTGTCCTGTTTTAGGTCTGTTTGATGACCACCTGACATTTCATTATCTATATATTATTAACATTTGGCATGAAGTGATGTAGGGATTTCAAGTCATTAGGGGCCCCTGGAAAACAACCTGCAACTTCAAAATTTAGAAAGTTCTGCTCCCCTGAGAGCACTGTAAAGCTCTTTGTTAATCAGATTTCCACCACTGTGACAAAATACCTGAGTTAAATCAACTTTTAAAGGAAGCTAGATTTATTTGCTTATGGTTTCAGAAGTTTCGGGCCATGCTCCCTGGCTCTATTGTTTTCAGGTCTGTTGTGTGGAAAAGTGTCATAGTGGGGAACATAGAGTAGAGTAAGCTGCTCATTAGACAGCGCCCAGGAAGGGATCGGGGTAAAGTATAATCTTCAAGGACATCCCTCTTCCAGGAATTCTGCTTCTTTCAATCAGGCAGCATCTACTAAAGTTTCTATCACCTTGAAATTGTTCATTATATTATGAATCCATGAATTGATTAATCTATTTGTGAGGCCAGAGTACCCATGATTCAACTCTCAGGGACCCCACCTCTGAATACTGCTGCGTTGGAAACCAAGCCATTAATGCACGAGTTTCCAGGGAAACATTTAAGATCCAAATTATAATGAACTTCTTATATGAAGATGGTATATTTAATAGTGGTTTATCAAATTTTCTAATTTCATTTCATTGCTGTGTTACAGATTGATGTTCTCAAGGCAGATCTGGAGAGCGCAGAATGGAAAGTTTTGGAAAATCTTATTCTGGAAGATGTCCTTGAGCAGATTGGACAGCTCATCTTTGAGATTCATCTCCACTGGCCTGGGTTTGAGGTCAGCGGTAGTGACAGCAGTGTGGTGCGATTCTGGTACAGTCTGCTCAAAGAGCTGGAACAGAAGGATTTCAGGCTTTTTCACAGTTACAAAGATTTATCTAAACCTCAGCTCTTCCTGAAGAAGGCTATTTTCAATGCTAGTAGCTGTTACACTTTGAGTTGGGTGAATACAAGATGGAAATAGGATATAGGACTTCATCAAAACACAAGGAAATATTTTGCAGACTTGAACATGTGCACTTTTCTGGTCATCCAGCCTCTCACTGGCCTGATTGTAGGCAGGGCTTGTGTTATTGTTTCCATAGTTATGTACCCTGCCACATGATGTGTGACAGGGCAGTTCATATTTGTTAAAGGGATGAACTCTGTCATGCCCATTTGCCCAGATGCAGGCTCTTTGTCTTCTTGCCTTTGGAGTGGGAATGTTTGTCCTCCTTCACTATCATTAGGAGCTAAATCTCCAGTTTATCCAGCGTTCTCTGACATTCATTATGTACCTAGAGTCCATGAATTTACAAACATTAAAGTTATATAAATTTTCCATTTTTACTGAGTTGTTATTCCTAAATTCATTGTCCATGTTTTCAGATTGGGTCTTTCATCTGACTTCATTCAAGTCATCTCTTTTAAGGTTCTGCTTGTCTACCTAATCAGTGACATTCTTTACAGCCTTGTGGACATCAAAATTCCTTCTCAGTCTTTGCTGAAGCCACACTGAACTTTGTAAGAATGACTGATGCTGGTTTCTGGGAATTCAGACACACCAGATTTTGACCTGAGTTTTAAAAAACAAGACTATCAACAGCTTCGATGCAAGAGTCTTTTTGTATTTAGCCTTAAATTCCTTTATTCTTAAAAACCAAAGTGTCCTCTGCCTCTTCTGCTTTCCAGGATGAATCTCTGCCACAGACTTGCTTATGCCATCAGATCTTTATTTTTTAAACACACTCAACATTAAGTACATTTTTTTTTACTACCAGTTGATATCATTTATAAGACTATGTCCTGAAAATCAAAGTCTCTTCCCCAGTGATTCAGTGGCTCCAATCCTTTGTGTGTATTAAAAAAAAAATTAAGCAGAACATGTAGGTTCTCAACGGTTCTAAAGATTTCTGTGTATAGGACTGGAAATGCTCCTATGAATGCTATTCAAAAAAATTCTATTTTGAACAAATTAATTAGTGTAAAATAAGACAAACTGATTAAGTATATTTCTGGCATTTTTTTTCATCCTAAAACTGTGAAAACTAGGTACATCATTCAAGCAATTTTGGGAAGAATAGAATATTGAGTACTTTATCTTGTCTCCTAGTCTTTTTTTCTTGTCTTTTTTCTTAACTTGCTTCTACCCTTAGACATTCTGAGTACTGGCTTTTTGTTTCTTGTAATGGTTTTTTTTTTTTTTTTTTAATGTTCTTCAAATAATAAACCAACATATAGTAGACTGGGGTATTCTCATTAACTCGAGTTCAAGAAAACAGAATTCCTGAATTGTGGATTTTTTAAAAAATATGATTTTGATTTTGCAATTCATAAAGCACAATAAAAGTTGTTGAGTTGAGAGGACCAGCTTGAATAAGTGTGATGTGAGGTGGCAGCTCAGTCCCCTTAGTGTAGAGACTCATGCTGAACCGAGGGCCTGGGTGCCACAGCAGGGGTGCAAAGCCCTCACTGTTGGCACAATGGAACCATCACTCAACATTAACCCAGAAGGGAAGCATTCAGGTTGAATTGCAGTGTTGGTACTTTATGGTAACTATATGGACTTTGGGTTGCAGTTTGGACACTCAGTCTCTAAAAGGTTCACCATCACTGATACAGGGACTTTAAATGTGCAGAATAATCCCTGAAAGCTCTAAAGTGGTTTGTTCCTTTCGTTTGTAGGATGTCATCTTCAAATTAAATCTACCTTTAGTCCAATCTGTTTGGATTACTTACAGATTTTTTTCATGAAAAATGTCCACACTCAAATGAATACAGTAAATATTCTCTGAAGTGTGGAATGTACTAGTCGTAAGTGCCTACTCTGATCAGCTTTTAGATGTGTCCATACCCGTATCAAGATCTTTAATTCACAGAATGGAAGATTTATGGCATTCCTGGAAGCTTCTATGTATAAAGCAAGTTAACTAATTAATCCAGATCGGTGGTACAGAACATTAACTTCATCATACTATATATATCTGAAGCAAGAAGGGATGTACTGTTAACAGGAATAAATTATAAACACACCCACCCATACCCACCTATTCCACCTACGAGGCAGCCTGTTCAATAGTTATCCATTTTTATGTATGCTTACTCCCTTCTTGGGCAGTTTGATGGTTGGTAGGGTTTCCCTGCCTCTTGAATTGATTGTTTACCATGGAGACATTTCCTAACTTTCACAGTATTACCAATTGTGACTAGACAATTCTCTGATGGGGTGGAGGGTATTGTAAGATGATCAGCAGCGTCACTGACCTCTACCCACTAGCTGGTGGGAGCAACGTCCTCACCCCTCAAATTGTGACAACCAAATGCCTGCAGACAGTGCCAAATGTTCCCTGCAAGGCAAAACTATCCACTGTGTCTTGCTTATTCTGCATATTGATTCTTCTACAATCCACTAAGAATCAATGAATGCAGATGTCCAATGTGAGAAATATGCATCTGTGATAAGGTATCAGTTATTCCAAGTCTCACACTGAGATCCACACTTAAGACTGCTAATGGACATTGTGATCGGACACCCCTTTACACTCCTTTCCCGGTGCCCGAGTTCATCGTGCTCCCCCAGTTATTCACTGTGTTCTGAATGCCACATCCTGGTAAGCAGCATACCCCAGAGGTAGCAGAAGGCCAGGTTTGGGTCATGTGGACCTTCTAGAAGCCTCTGTGAGTTGCTGGTGTGATGATCCTCAGGATTGTCTCTAAGTATTTGTTATACACTGTGTCAACCTGAGAAATTTAGAAGTTTAACTAAAAGGCTCGGCAGGGAGCCAGGATCCTTAATTTCATAAATATCCTCATCCTGTCAAGAGGAGGGCACAGGGATTTTGTGAGCGCTGGGGCCTTCAGTGGCTGGAGGTGGCCTGCATGCAATATAAGGGAGGAAAGTGGCTTGTTCTTTCTCCACTTTTTGTTCTGCTGCCTTGAAGGGTTGCCCTGGTGCCACGCCTTGGAGCCAACTGATTATGGACTGAAACCTCCACAAACTGAGCTAAATAAACAAACCTTTCCTTCTTTCATTTTGGGTGTTGAGTATTTTGTCCCAACAACAAGAGAAAAGTAAATGGTCAGTATTTCTCTTGGAGGCAGTTTATAAAGTGTCCTCAAGAACCATTCTATATAATACTTTCTACTTAGGAATAAGACTGATGCTACTTCCTTATTCTTTATTTTAAAATTGGCCTCAGTGAGCACAAAGTATTTCCAGCTTGTGCTTCAATATTTAAATATTCAAGTAAATCTTTCACCAAAGCATCACTTTTATTCTAACTTTGAAGAAGGAGATATGTACTGAGTGTGACAAAAAGGTTGCAGTCAGGACAAGGAGCCAGTTGGTAACTACTTCAAATGAGAACAGTAAGATCTCAAGAATTTCTTAGCTGTGAAAAAGCTGTACTCATTTGTGTGTTCTAAAATGGGTTTAACCATGCTTTAGTGTACCACGAAATGCCCTAAATGTACTGCCTTGTATTTTATCGTAGTAACTCCATTAATATATGAAATATTTTACCCTCATCTCTAAAAATTTGTTTCCATTTAAGTTTATAAATGGTTTAGTGTGGAAATTAATTGATCCAGCCCACGAATCAATTCGTGGGGTGTATACCTGGAGGGGGAACGGGGATGAATAAAACAGGGTGGGAGACAAAGAGAGAGGGACACAAGTTGAGGAGTCCAGTCAAGTCTCGTTTATTCAGGAAGTGGTTGCAGCTTTTATGGACCAAAGGCGGGCTGGTGGGACAGGAAGAGGCTACGGGGTGGTTTCTGATGGGTCATCGTCACCTCCGGGTATGTGACGTAAGCAGGAGAGGATTATGGTTAATGTAGGCAGGTGCATTATGTGCCCATAAAGAGGGAGAGGCAGGGAGGCAGCAATGGGGCTGTCGTGCCGCTCCCTACAATTAATGATAAACATTTCAACATTTTTTATAAAAGATGCTTTATTCAAAAATAGGATATTTTCAAAACAGAGAAAATTTATGTACACTATCTTGTTTAGAAACAGTCAAAACCACAATAAAATAAATCCAGATTTAGAAATTATGATTTGTAACTTACACAACACTGGTGCTGAACAACAGTTTAGATGTATGATTCTTTTTGCCACATCTCATTTTATTAATTCACACTTGTTAAACTAGTGGCCGGAACTAAGGAAAGCGCTTGATTTTCTCCCTCTTAACTGCCTCTTCCTGGCTGTAGATACAAAGAAATGGCAGCAGCTAGGCAGGATGCTTCTGTTTCTTTGGATCATGTGTGTCAAGTACATCTCTGTTTTTATTTTCTTTGAAATGTACTTATATGTGGATACAGAGCCTGGTCAGTTTATCAGCCCTCTTTCCTTTTTTGTGGTCCCAGTCCTTTTTAAAATTTTGCTAAGTTGCCCTGGCTGGCTCAAATTTGTGATCCTCCTGCCTCTGCTTTCCAGAAAGCTGGGTTAACAAGGTGTTTACCATTATGCCTGTCTGACCAGGATTTAAATTATAACTTAAAAATGGAAGCTCTCTGAAGACAAGAAGCATGCACTCCTGTGATAACAAAAGACATGGAGCTTAACGCTCAGAGGTTACCAGCCTTCAACATAATTTTGCTTCTTAAGTCAGCACTTGAGAGCAACTCTCAACCAGTCTTTATTTTTAGCAGGGTACTGAACTATTTCAAACCACATTCAAACACCTAATAAGAGTTACTAAAACAGAAGTGGCTTGTCAAACTAAAGTGCTTTTAGCTAATGTAATCAAGAGACCATCCTAATTTTATAAACTGAAGCTTTTAATCTATTTTCTTTTTTAATCAGGGTCACTGCTTTTCAAACTGTGAAACCCAAGCCACTTTCTTGTAGTGTCAATTTTTTTCAGATTTAGGAAAAATTTTTTTCTAGCCTTAAAAATTCTGCATATGTGTTACAATCAAAACCCAGTGTCATTTTAAAGATAAAACATGAATTCAAAGAAATCACATGTTGGCATTTTGGACCATGCCTTCATAATCCGTCTCCTATGAGGAGGACTTCAGAAGTGACACTGCTCAAGCAGTGACCCTGGGGACCCTGATTGCTTCAAGAGTAGCCAGGTCCTTACTGACAGTGAACAGAAAACGCAAAGCCTTGGCTCATTCTCTTGAGTTCCATCTTCAAAAATAATGGAAGTGTTTGCTTAAATATGTAAGTCCTCTCTATAATGATCAGGAAGAAAGTCAAGAAAAGAACTCCTGACTGAATTTTATTTTATATTGTTTAATATTTAGAGGAATGTTGCAGTAAAAGGTTGCTGATTTGCAAATAAAAATATATACAATTCATGTCATAAAAAAAACGTGGAACTCATGAGGGCCAAAATTTTGTTTAGATCTTGACCCACTAAATGTAATGGAAGTGGTTTTAGTCTTCTTTCAAATATGTACTGGATTACATCATCTTTGTCCTTTACTGTTCTCCTGATTGAACAGGTAGGTAAGTATAAGGTACCTTCTTTAGTCATGAATTACGTTATTTCCTAAAGGATCCCAAATCTAGTAGGGATTCTTTTTTGAGACCAAAGAAGAACCTTTTGGTAATACATGGGAATTCAATCTAAACTGCCTCTCAACAATACTTATCACATAGAAAGTCAATGGTTTATTCATTGTATAAATAGCATACATAAAGAGCAAAATGAAATTGCCAGTGACATTATATGAGGCAAATTTATGAAGCTTTTTTTTAAACAGTCAGCTTCGTAAGGCCATGTAAGGAAAACATTACCTATAAATCAAGTTGTTATCCAACACATTTAATAATTAAATACAGTTAAATATGACATTGGATCAAAAATGATCCTAGTAGTTTAAGGACTAATCTCATTAATCCCACAGTTTAATGACACCATCCCAGCCACAGGTGATGACCTTAGATGTCTCATGCGGGTGCCACACTGCACCTATGCATACTTTATCATGAGCTTTAAATCGACTGTAGAGTTTGGTGGTCTTCCAGTCCCAAATGTTTAATTTTCCATTTCCATCTCCTGAAATCACATAGCTGTCAAAAAAAAGTCAAATTATTCAAAACACTGGAAAATGATAAAGTGGATCAAGAACAGTGACAGATTTTCTCTCCATTTTAACATAAAAGAAATCAATGAGAATATACAACACTCAAAATAAGGTAGAACATGACGTCTCTAACAGGAATGTCTACAAAGTAACTTTCTAATGAACTGCGTATCTTAGAAAATTACTTTAATTGGGAAGACTGGAATCCTGGGGCCACAATGAATGCCTCACCATCAGTCTCTGAACAGTCAAACGGTGTATGTGAATCGATTCAATACAGCCAGGAGACACAGCCTGTGGTATCGTAAGCGCTCGCTGGCTTCAACACCCTCTGAATACACCTGTGTCTGAATCGGCATCGTGTAAGGCCCAGTTGCGGGGCTATACATACAAAGCTATAGACTTCTGAATTACTTCTACCTATATATTTTAACTGAGAATGGGGCATGAATGCAGAATTTGAGTTTTAGCAAGACTATAGGCATCACAAATACAGTGTGTCCTAGAAATATTCAAAAGGTAGATTTCAGTTTCCAACATAAATGAGCTGTAGTGGCAGAACCGTTACTGTCAGTGTTGTGATATGAAATTAATTCTTCTAGTATTCATTCAATCATAGCAATACAGTGATCACAGTATTCCTAGCTTTGCTGAGAAAAGAGAAACTAAAGCATTTGTGACATGGACAGCCATTTGGTAGGTGATTAAAGGGCACAGGCCTACATAACAGAAGGAGATATAGTTACACAGAAACCTAAAGAAAAGCAAAATGTAATTTTCATCACTTGTTCTTACTTTCCTAGTGTTTTGATATATTATGCAGTTTTCATACAATTATCCTTTTGTCAATATTTGGATATGAGATGAGATCAGAAGATTTAAACTTACCTCATGTCTGGTGAAAAGTCCACTTGACAAGCATAGCCTGCTACCATGTGGCCTTTAAAAATTTTTTTCTTGTTCAGTCTGAATCTGTTCTGTGCTCCAAATATTAAGATTTGGTTATCCATTGATTGGCATGCTAGCCATTTACCTATAAATTCAATAAATGAGACATTTGAGAGAGACTGGAAAATTAAAACTATTTTCAGTATATTCACAATCATTATCATTCTTTTTGCTTCCAACTACTTTCTCATACTAGAAAATAAATTTAACATACGATCTGTAAAGTGTTACAAATAATGTGACTGGCAAGAGTTATTTCATATAAAGTAATGGATTCTATTCATACAATCCTATTATCATTGAGTACTCTTCATATAAAAGCTTCTTTCTTTAAAAACATATAGAAATTCCAAGTTTAGTGTTAATAGAACCAAATTAAAGGTTAGGAGGTGAAATTAATTTGTAATAAATATAGTAAACAGAACTGTGGGAAGAGAGACCTATCTGGTAAGTGAAATAAATAATTAACTCTGATGAGAAACACAGGTTTATCAAATAAAACAACTAAAAAAAGATATGACTAATACAGTTACACTAATTGTTTTTGAAAGGGCATGATGCTTTTATCCACCCACGATACATCAAAGCCTCTAGACTGCAGTATTTACTTGTATTCCACACACTCGTTAACACTGACTGAGCTGGTAAATGGCTTTATCCAAGACAGCGCGCAGTATTTGTAACAGGAGTTTAAAAATATTATAGGAAAAATATATTCCTGTGACAGAGTACATGATACAGCACTTACCAAAGCAGGATCCAATTTAGCTGGTCTTAAGAATGACGGGCACTTGCAAACTGTCACTAATCTGCCTGTGAGATGCCCAGGCCGAGGTCAAGCTCTTCCTTGCTACTTCACCATGGTTTTACATGTTTGGTAGCTATGTGACTAAGTGGCAGCTCAAAGATCGTGTTCCCCAACCACAGATCCTCTCCTTTAATGCCCTGTGCAGAGCTCTGATTATCTGTCAGTACCACAAGATAACTTGTACTAAAGGCAGTGTCTTCTTAAACAGGAAGCAGTAGTACAAGGATTTATCACTTTTACTTTTGCTGAGATCTTTTGCAGTGCTAAGGTGTTCTCATCATGCATAATCATACCAAAATTTCCTACGCCCTTGGAAGAGCTTCCTAAACGATACATTAAACTTGATTTGTTGGAAGCAGAACTATTAAGACAAAAACATTTGATTATCAGAATGAAATTCTTAAGATGCTCAGGCAATGTGAGCTATAAATCATTATTTTTTCAAAACGAGAAGTGGATAAGGTGCCTCACATATGAAAAGCAGTCATTATCTCTACAACACCGAAAAGATTTTCTTCTACAAGTTATGGTGGTGTGGCAACTCTTCCTAAAGGGAATTACCAAAGTTTTTATGAATGTAACAATTACAGCAAATCTTGGAGCTCATAAAGAACACATTCACACTCTACCAACTCACCGTTTGGAGACAAAGTGACTGCAGGCATCGAGTGCATACTAGGTTCAGCTATGTACTTGAAATCCACAGGGATATCCCTAAAAGTTCCAAATAGCAGATCAGAACAAGTAATTTTAGAAAAGGCTTTTAGAAGAATTATCTCTGAAACAAAGAACAGTATCCAAATAAAAGCAAACTCTTCAATAAATTATACATTTACTCAATGACTCAAGTTCACCTTTTTTATGGGACAGTACTCCACTGTGTGTAAATGCCCTATTTTCTTGATCATTTTATCTGCTGGTGGACATACAGGCTGCTTCTAAGATTTAGTTATTATGAATTGTGCTGCCTATAAACACAGGTATATATGTATGATGTCTACAACTCTTTTGGGAAGACACTTAAAAGGTCAACGGAGGGGGTTAAATGGAATTTCTATTTTTAGGATTTTTTTCCCTTCTATTTTTAGTTTTATGAGGAATCTCCATACTGATTTCCACAGCAGTCGCTAGTTTACATTCCCATCGACAATGTAAAAGGGCTTTTTCCTCACAGCCTCCCCAGCCTTTGTTATTCTGCTTTCTTGATGACAGCCATCCTTTCTGAATCTCAGTGTTGTTTTAACTTGCATTTCTCTAATGGCCAGAGATGCTAAACCTTTTTTTTGGTACTAGGGATCAAACTCACAACCTTGCACTTGCCAGGCAGGTGCTTAGGCCACAGAGTTAAATCCCCGGCTCTTACTAGCCATTTTTACTTTTTCTGAGAGGTGCCTATTTGTTTCATTTATCCACATGTACTAATAAAAACTTAAAAAACTGTACAATGGTGGGCAGAACAAGTCATTCTAACGAGCCTAGGGGTAATGCTATTTTACACGCTAATCAGCCTTAACACATTACTCTGTGAGCAGCTGAGAATGCTAAAACCACCTCGATAGCCGGCAGAGCTGTAGGATTTATGTACAGCTTTAATCCATCTTGAAATGACCAAGGACACAGAGGTTAAGTACTTGGTACCTAGACTATTTTTGCTTTACAATGTAGTGCATTTAAAAACGTACGGTACAGGAGAAAAAGCATTAAGAACAAAAACTCATGGGAGTAATACAAAGGCTTAAACAAAAACAACAAAAATGCAAACCTAGTCACATTTATAGCCCTCAAAAATTCGAAGATTATTTTTTTAATTCTGAATTGTAAAAATTCAGTAATTCTGAAAGGAATTTTGATCTTATTGCTTGAGACTAGCAATGTTTTTTACAGTCATGTGTGGGAAATGTAATCTGAGGAGCAGTGGAACAGGAAACAGCAATTTCAGCTTGAAGCTGCGGTTCAAATTCCAATAATGCCATTAATTAGAAAACAATAAATATTTGCTTCATGTAAGAATTTTCTCTGTCCATTTATCCAACCATGTAGAAGAAGAACAAATGAGTAGAGAAAAGGTTTGGTTAGAAGAAAATAATTTCACATATAACCATGGAAGTAACATTTGTCAGATCTCCAACCTTTCACGCTCTAAAAAGCACTAAGAACTGACATTCACAATGACCCAAATCTACCCAAAAAACAAGCTTCAGTCTAAAAAAGCTTCATGCTTTTTTTCTCATCTTATTTGCTAGTGGGCTAATAATTTTATAATATGGATGGAAACATCAGAGCCTTGTCTTAATTAACCACAGTGCAAGTACATGTTAGTCAATGTTGTACCACACATGGACAAAAAATTCACATGAACACTTAATTGAAGAAATCTTCGTACAACAAGCTCTGGAACAAGAACTGAAGCTGAACTATCCCGTGTATTTCATTATTTCTAGTAAAAATGTCTGCAGGCATACAGTAGTTAAATTTAATAACACTATTTTCTAATTAGGTACTGTAATTCAGCATAAGCTAAAAACAATATGTAAATGAATTCACAAAAGAAATTAACACAGGTCTATGAAATTTTAAAAAGAAGAAACATTAATATTTGTCAGCCTGCATAAAATTTCAAATTATTATTTTACTAAAATGAGTATCTTTGTGAGAAAACATGTCTACATTTCATGCATTAAGTGATTAAAATATCACGGCTGCCGATTATCTAATATAACCTCCAACTCTCCTTCAGTACCACACAACTTAGTTTGTACTGTACAGTCTGCTTAAGAAAGCCAAGTTTCCTTACGTTTGTTTCCTGTATCACTGCCAGTCACAGTAGGTTTAGAGCAAGGAAGTTTGGTAAACACCACTCACTTGGAGGCTCCTCTGCCGGTGATTTCCCTGCAGTGGGATCAGCTCTGCTTTGAGGTGATTAGGGCTCCCTTCTATACAAGCTGCCAGGAGCCCTTGTAATTTCTGGGGATAATGAGCTGGTTTGCGTCCTGCTTCCCTTTGTACAACAATTGATCCTTACATTTCTTGCTTTTTCACAAATCAAACCAGATGCAAGGTTGTTTTCAGTTCACTCACTCCCCTATCTAACAACAGTCAAGAACTCAAGTTTTGGAATCACTTGACCCGAGTTTAAATATTGGCCCTTTTGTGTCCCATATAACCTTAGGCAAAATACTTAAATCTATATAGTATCCTTATATAAAAAATGGGAATAACAACTCATAACACTGTTTTGCATAGTAAGAGTTCATACACAAATGTTCAGCACAGATTGGCAAGTATAAAGGACTTCATAAATGTAATGTCATGAGTGATTCCGACAGCTGTGATGGCTGACTGGTTGTGTCAACTTGAGTAAGAAGCTCGACTGAAGTGGCTCAGCAATCCCACTCCCTAGGGCAGCTTGTGGCCTGGATGGTATAACGGGGAAGGGAAGCAGGATGGATCCATGTCTGTTTCTTCGAAGGAGCTCCAGTCTTCACCTTCTCCTTGGATGTCTGCTCCCGGCTTCCAGAGCAGACTCTTCAGTCTTCCACTGCAGAGCCACTGGCCTCCTGATACGGACTCGCACTGCACACTGCAGTGAGCTCCAGGCCTCAGACTGGATCCTCTGCACTCTTCCTCTGAGGGTGGTCTTATAAACCAATCTTGTAGTTTCTTATATATTTGAATATCTTGTGTTATATCTGTTTCTCAAATTAACACTAATACAATGCTGATGACTTCTGATAGTAAGAGTAAAGGGAAATCTAAAGGGTATCATGATTCATAACAAAACAGTATTATGGAGCCAGGCATGGTGGCATATGCCTGTAATCCCAGCACTCAGGAGGCTGAGGCAGGAGGATTGTTGCAAATTCTAGATCAGCCTTATGTACAAAGTGAGCTCAAGGCCAGCCTGAACTGCATAGCGAGACCCTGTCTCAAAAAGCCAAAACAAACAAACAAACAAACAAAAAACCACAAAAAACAAAAAAACAACTGCCCCCAAGCCCCCCAATACCCCCAAACCAGTATTATGACCTTTTAGGAGTATGAGATCTGGGAGAGAAAGCATTTTGCTGGCCAACACTCTACTTCAAAAATACAAGCATTCTTAAACTCTGTAGCTGGTACATAATTCAAAAACCTACCAACTTATTTTACATTGCTTCTATATTTTAAAATGGAGCTAAAATATCAGCTGAAGGTAGAAACAGGTGTTATGTTTGGGCCTAATTAAAATGGTAATATATATAAAAGAAAACATGTATACATATGTTTAAGAAAGCACTGTGCAAATTATGTAGGGTGGTTTATAAAAAATGTATTTTTCATATCAGATTCTCTGTAAGAAAACATTTTAAAGCAAGAAAAGTTTAAGTTATGAGGCAGTTCTCGAACCATAACCCTTTAGGATGATACAATCCAAAGCATGAACAAAATATATGGTCAATGTTTAAGTTAAAAAATTTGTCACAGTAAAAGGCACATGCCCCTGATTCCTCGTCCCCACTTTAAGCTCACTCTGCTATCACTCCGGCCATTTTCCAAAGCAGCTCTGGAAGTTCTCTTTCATGAGTGTCGTTAGCTGCAGTCATGGTTGCTTTAATGTCCTGAACTGACTCAAAATGTTTCAGCCAAATTCTGTCAAATAAACATTAAGCTGTGTCCTTAGCCACTTTCATGACTAGATCTAGAACTGTGTGACTTCTGACTTTTGCCCAAAGTCAAAAGTACACCTTTTAGGGGCTGGAGATTTAGCTCAGCGGCGTAAGCACCTGCCTTGCAAGTGTGTGGTCATGAGTTTGATCCCCGGTTCAGATAAAAAAGAAAAAGACAAAAAAAAAGTACGCCTTTTGAATCAATTCAGGACAGTAACACAGCCATGACAGCACAACTGAAAACGCTCACAAAAGAGGACTTCAGGAGCTGCTTCAGAAAGTGGCAAGGATGATGTAGTAAGCGCGTTCACTGATAGGGAGAATACTTTGAGAGGGATTGGTGGCACTAGATCATTTACTACAATGCATTTAAAAAAACTAAACTCACTGTATTTTGCATCATATCTCATATATTAAGACTGTTTGTATCTGGTAACCTGAGCTACTCTTGAATACAGTATGCAATATAACAACCATTGTTAAATTCCTATCAGCTTGTCTTGAAATCCTGTATCACTGTGGTTTTTGTTGTACGCTTCTTTTGTTTTTTCTATCTTCTCTTTAAAATTTAAAAAAAAAAAAAAAAAGACTCCATATAAAGTCCTGTCAACTGTAACAGTTGGAAGTAATCTAAAGGTTTGGTGGGAGAGTAAGTGTAGGAGTAAGTGCAGTTAAATTACACAGCAGCTTTGATTAGCATCTAAATTGTCCTGACAATGGTAAGGCCTGCTCAGCTGCCCAAAGGGATTTGGTTTGAACAGGAAACCACAGACTGTGGCTCCAGGCTGCCCACTTTTTCCTAAAGTGTAACAATTTCTGGGGGTGCTCTGAAGTACATTCTAGTCCTTGCAAGGCTATAATCATAGTCGAGCCATGCTTCGTAACTGAATATAAAAACAAGCTGGTTCCAACCACACGTTTATTGTAACAAAAAAAACATAGTGTCTTTGTTTGCAACTAAATTATAGAACATGACCTACGATACTTAACAAAACTAGCTTTAGTATTTCTTGATTTTATAAAAATTTTTTTTTTCCTCTAAAAAAGCAATTAACCAATATATTATGATGGTATTCTATAAGCAAAACATTTGTACAAGTGTGCTGATATGGGGCAATGTTAAGTGATGAATAATCACAAAACAGACATTAAAAAGATGATACATCAGGATTTCTCTGGGTTTGTTCTAAGGCTAGGATCTTATGCTTAGTCCTTACATAACACAAAGCAGAACCTGGAGAGTCTGCCTGCCAGTCATTTTGCAAAGATGAGTAAGATATAAAACATGGAAGATACCACAGTACAGTAATTATCATCATGGTAATAAAAGCATCTCAAAAGTAACAGCCTCTGAAAAGGTAATCTAAAGGCCATGAAGGTAGTACGCTATAATTTTTATTTGTGGTTACTTAAATTAAAACAATTTAATTGGCTAGAGAGGATCATAGTTGCAAAAATATTCAAATTGGTGCATATTATTAGCCTTTTTCTTTGGCTACAATTTTTTTGGTATCTGGGATCAAACTCACAACCTTGCACTTGCCAGACAGGTGCTTACGCCATTGAGCTACATCCCGGCTCTGCCTACAAATTTTTAATTGCTTTCTTTATATAAAGCACATTTTCTACTAAGGGAAACTTACCATTCCCAAACTCTCAGGCTCTTATCATCAGACGTACTCACAAATCTTCTGTTCTCATCAACAAAAACAATGGTGTTGACAGCTCCCAAATGTCGATCATACTCCTGAACAATTTCTCCACTTCGAATGTCCCACTGTACAGCAGACAAGGCATAAAAGCAACAGGTTTATAAAAGCCAATGAAGATGTTTTTCTGGAAAGTACAGGGAAAAGATCTAGAACTTTTTTTTATGAATTGACAACTTTTTATTAAGCACAGAATATCAGGAATCCCTAAAAGCAGCAAACATTAAATGAGTTAACATTCTGTGCTCCATTCCCCATTATAACACATAATCTTAATAAAAATAATGCAAAAAGACTCACCTGCACAATCTTTTTATCAGACATCCCAGCCACAAAGAGATTTTGTTTATCTTCATCAGGATTAAATTTGACACAATAGGGTACTTTTCGGTTTGTGAATCTTGATATACACTGTCCTAAAAATGAAGATTCAAATTAAATAAAATTAGACCACTTAGGGATAACGGTAGCCTTAAGATCTAGTGGTCATTTGTTTAATAAAATATAAGAGCATTTTACACTGTTTCTTTTCACAGATTTTTAATGATTAAAAATAATTTTTCAAAAGTTAATCTGTACTATCAAACGTTGAACAGGTAATTATAATTTCATTCATAACAGCAATACTTGACACAATAAAAAAGAGGCACAAACCCCATAAGTGACTCTCATATTAACTGAGCGAAAGAAGCAAGAAACAAAAGAGGAAATATGGTATGATTCTATCTATCAGAAGTCCAAAACAGGCAAAATGAACCAATCAGTAATGACAGAGTAGCTACTACAATCACAGGGAACAGACTGGAGAAGGGTATAAGAAACCATACTGAGGCACTAAACTGTTCTAGGTCTTGATCATTCGGTATTTAAAACAAATTCAAACATATGCTTATTAAAAAAGATTGCTGAATATTTATGAATTTTATACACTTTACATATACTATATTTTGATTTTAAAAAGAGCTTGGGGTGGGGGACTCAGCCTTGCTGTATACAAAATAACACTGCCCACAGCTTGGACCAAACACGTAAGGAACCCATCATAGTGACTCTCAAGCTCTTCAAATGATAGCTGTATGGTCAGAACTAAACACAGAACTGAGCGGCTACCGAGGTGAAAACACAGGCTTCAACACTGGGGACAGCGGTCTAAATGCAACTCTGCCTGTGACTCTGGAAAGTTACCTTTATGTCTTAGTTTCTTATCTATTATGTAATGATGGCACATCAATTACAGGAATAGATAAAGACTGAATGACACACTGCATATAAATGCCTTGCATAATGCCAGCTGGCAAACATTTAGTTACCTGTATTCCCATCACCCTTAAAATTCAGTATGATAAAAATAGTTTAGCCACAAAATATTAATGGAATCAATGTAGTTGCAAATGTGTAAAGCCAGCTGGCCCGTGAGAGTTCAGAACTACATTTTAAACCAATTTGAACAATTTAATTCTGCTCACTGAACACTGTGCTTCTATTAGGTGCAGTGTGTTTGCTTTATCAACTCTTATGCTGGGACAAAGTTTCACAGCAAAAGTTGCTGATGATATAGCTGAGTTTCAATTCTATAAACACATTTTGTGATATTAGTTGATAATAATGGGGTCAAAACCCAGCGTTAGAGATCATACCACTTTGCCACAGAAGGCCACTCATACTGTTCAAACCTAACTGCTCTCACTTTGCTTTTTATGATTGTGCTCTTACCTGTCTCAGTGTCCCAGAGCTTCAGATACCTGTCATAGGCTGCGCTGAGAAACTGGGTTCCTGCAGTGTTGAAGCAGATGTCCCTAACAGCTTTACTGTGACCTAAGGCAGAGTAAACAGAAATGGCAATGAAATCAAGTACTGCGTCTTCATAAACACCCTAAAGAGAAACAACATTCAAGAGTGGTCGCAAGGAAAGCTTAAGTAAGGATCACTGGAACCTTCTTTTAATTTACTGTTTCACAGTCTGTTATGTGTGGGTTGTGGGGTGTGGGTGGTTCTTTCCTGCAAGAAGTTCAAGTGATTCTGATGCATGCTTCAATAAGAATAAAAAGAAAAGGTCTGATTTTCAAAAAACTGTCATGTCAGTGTCTTACTACGGAGCACGGGTAAGCGGTGACTAAACAGCCAAGAATTTATAGAAACATAATAAACGAATTATTGCTAAGAAATGATGAGATTCACTTAGATTATTCAGCAGGCTAGAAGTGAAAACAAAGTCACCTAAAACTTATGTGCAGGAAACTATAGCCCTTGTTCAATAATTGTTTTATAATCATATTATCAATCTTTATAGAAACTGGTTTAAACTCTCAGAGACTATGTCTTTGGAAAATACTACCTTTTAAGGTGACATTTTGACAACTGACTAATTTTAAGATACTGATGATGCTTTCATTTGGAATCAATCTTGCCTGACCAATCAACGCTTTTGAATGTTACAAGTACAAACAAAAGCAAAAAGTTTACCACTTGCCACCGCCCCCACCATGATCAAGACACATACAAAATGCAAGTGGCACAAATTGTTGACCACAAGCAGCATGAACCATCAATGCCAACTCTGCCAAACTCTAGAAAGGCTGCACGGGCCATGGCAACGAAGCATTCTTTCCACAGTAAGGGGCCTGCAGAGCTGCCGTCATCCTCTAAGGAGAATTTCAACTTTCCACTGAAAAGTGCGCCACTATCCCGGAGACAGATGGGGACCAAACCCACTCTATCTGACAAAGACACTTTGTCCCCAGACACAGCCTTTCCATATGTCTTTCTTCAGTCTTCGTGACATCTTGGATAGTATTTATTCAACTGGAGGCCTAAAGTCTTAATGCACAGCTGAACAGACTCCCACTTTAATCTAAAAACAGAGCCACTATGACTTACAGTTTCACTATGGTGCAGTTAAATTGGGACAACTGGCCTTCGTATGAAATGACAGACAATAAACCTTTCTCGTGCGTCACACAGCTAACTTCCCGTTGGCCCTCTTCTTCAAGCTGTCTCAGTCTGATAGTTTTCTACCTCAGCTGCCAACTCTTAACCTGGTTTTAAAGCTCAACATCTGGCTGATGCTCACTGGAAATTTTCAGGTCCACACGCCCTGGCAGCTCAGGTGCACTGGGCCAGCCTCAGGACCCCTCCTGCCCCACAGGATCCTGCCCCACAGCGGTGGATCCGACACTCCTCCGTCCCCTCTGGAGTCTTCTTAGATGCCTACTTCTCATCATTCACCACCATCGCTGCATCCCTCTGACTCAACTCCGTCGCAGCTCTTTCCTTCTGTCTCTGTGCCTTTGGTTCAGATTCTCATGCCTTTTACTCCAAACAATGACACACTGTACAAGTCACTTCTTTTCTGCCTCTTTTCTTGCTCTATCCAGGTATTCTCCAGATTGCCACGCGGTCTTTGTAAACTTCCAATCATGCTACTTTGCTGTTTTGCCGAGTTGTTCAATGGCTCCTTGATGCCCTTAGGAAAGTCTCAATTCTAGGAATGCCATACATGACCCTCTGTCTTGTCCCCCTTCTATTACTTTCCTCCACTTTTCTCTCTTACCTGCGTCCCACAATTCTGCATTGTATGTGATTTCCCAAAGCAGCATGCTTTCTCATACTACTTTTTTTTTGTCTTTTTCATTTTTATTGATACCGGGGATTGAACTCACGACCGCCTGCTTGCAAGGCAGGTGCTTATGCCGCGGAGCTAAATCTCCAGCCCCATACTACTTTTGTAACTTTTTATTTTCAAGTTCTCTTTGTCCATGTGAGGAGACTTACTCCTCTTTTCAAGGTCAGCTCAAGTCTATAAACATTTTCCTCACTATCAGTACAGTAAAATTACTGTCTATAAAGTCACTTTACTTTAATAAGTTTTTCCAAACAGATTTATAGCCAAGGAAAAGACGTATTACCAATAAACGTTCGTAGACAGCGCCGGTCTCCATAAACCTCCCATAGCTGGAGAAAAAATAACATTTAAAAATTAGTTTTCGTGCAGGGGCTTAAACTCAGGGCATCACGCATGCTAAGCAACAACAGTCATGTGCTGAAGGTATGTCTGCGTATCTGTGTGTGTGCAGGAGAGTTGGTCAATAAACGTCGCGGAGTCCTGTCAGTTTGTGATTTACCACTTGGATACATGCATACATATAACACACCCTTACAACTGAAGAGTTTTAAAGACTTTGGCATCAAAAGTTGATCAAAGATATCTGTATTAAAATACCAAGATAACTATGTTTGGAGTTAATCCAGATGGGTTCATTTTCTTATTGTTCTTTTTCTATATTGTATATATTTTCTGTGCTAAAAAGTTTCTACTTTTATAATACTACAAACTACCTTTAAAAGGAATTAAACGCTATTAAAGCTGACATGTATATAATACTTTGATACTGAAAGGTTTTTTGGGGGGGTGTTTTTCTGAAGTAGCAAATGTTCTAGAAGAAAATAATTACCTAGATTAAAATAACAGGCTCATAATTCTAATCATTTCTAAAGTAGAGGAACATGAAGCTTCAAAGCTAGCTTTATTCTTGCCTACCTCAAATCCAATCCTTCACAATGTTGCTAGTGCTTGAAAATAGCCTTTCTTGGCCACCCAGGGCCAACTGGATACAGTCTCAGTCCCCGCTGCGTGCCAGGCAGGCCTCTGAGACCTGGTCTCTTGCCGAAGACTATAATCATTCTTTGTCTCTTAAATTTTATGCTCTAGCAACCACAAAACTGCTGTACTGTTCAGCGCATACCATGCTGATTCACTCTATTCACTCCTCCGAAATTCTATTCCTCTTCGTTTTACTTAACCCTCCTGAGGTATGCTTCCGTTTCGAAGCCAGAATACCTACACCTCTATACGAATCAATCATTTATATCAGAACGAAGTGATGGCTGCATGGGTAGGGACCGTACCTTCCTAATTCTTTATCTTCAGGCCTCTGTACCTAGTAAGCTTCTAACAATGTTTACAGGGATGAACTAAATTGAATTCTATGCTTTTTTGGTCAAAGAGAAGATCATATTATGGAGTAATATAAAGTGAAAGTTAAAGGAAACAACAATTCTTTGCTATAAACTTTAATTAGAGACAAACCGAGACACTTTCTATTAGAGACAAATATCTAAATGGCTGCTGTCATCAAAAGACGTTGCCTTTATATATTGTTAATGATCATAAATTATTTAAAAATAATACAACTAATGATTCAATCTTTCAAGCTATAAAAGCACTAAAATGATTTGGACACAATGAAGACATAATAAGAATTATCTTTTCAGATTTGAGCTCTTTTTTTCAAAGTTTTCCACATATTCGAGTTGACATGCATTGGGGTTTGGTTTTGTTTTGTTTTGTTTTAATCACGCTAAATAGCTCAGCAGGAGACAGAGGTGGAGTTTCTTGAGGCTATGCAAAGTGGGAGCAGGAACGGGAACATTTCTGCTCTCAGAAGTCTACTAAGTATTTGGAAGGAAAAGGATGAATTACACTGCCTACTTTCAAAAACTGGGATTTCTATCACAATCTCTCTACTGCCTATGCATCAGTCACATACCCAAAATCTCTATAAAAAATGCATGATTTGTGATTAAGTATTTATGTGTCTAGTGCCAAGGTGATTGGATTACATTCTCAACAGTTGCCCAAGCTTCAAAGAGCCTCACCAACTGGATCACATTTGAATCTACAAGTCTGGAAAACAGTTCAGCAATTCATAGCATCTAAGAGAAAATAATTAGCCTTTAATTGCCTAACACACCCAAATATATTTATAAATAATGGAACAGATTTAACAAAAGCAATAGCTTTGCAGCACAGTACTCTCCTTCTGTGGCGGAAACTCACCTTAATTTTACAGTCCATGGAACAAGACAGCAATAAATGGCCAGAGAGGGGAAACAATCTTACTGCGCTGACACCCTGTGAAAGAGCATTAGTTACCAATCTGAAGAACTTCAAATAATAGCTAGAAATGTAGGAACAGAAAAACAGTGTATTTTAAGCAACCAAATTTGCTATTTTCCAAACATCATGGGTCCAGAGTAATCTTCTGGTATTATAGACACTGAGCTTTTGAACATTTTAATTTTAACCTTGAATATGACTTCTTCACCCAAGGCAGACCAGAGTCAATCAAACCACTAATGCCCCCATTTTTTTCTTACATAATCCCTTTGCTCTTTGTGAAAAGCTGAAAAATAACAGTTAAAATAGTAGAGATGACAAAGAATACCAGAATCAAATGTTTTGATGTCTACATTAATTTAAATAGTACCTTGGATTATAAACCAGGAGCACTATCTCTGAAATGTGATAATCCCATGAACCACATATCATCGCTGAAGCTAAGCAAGAGACCAGAGGCTAGCAACAACCCATCACCTGCTGACTTGGTGCCCATGTGAAGGCAGACTGTGGCAGCTCCTTGTGGGGAAAGGACTGGGCTACAGTAAAGCAGCTGATGGCAGTCAGGGTCAGCCCAAGGGGCCTTGGAGACGGACTGGCTAACTGACTGACACAAATATCTATCTCAAAGCCTTGTCACTGAGGTTACCTATAATCTGACTTCCCTGATTTGTCTTGATATCTCTACATCTTTATCAGAAATATTGTTCTCATCAACAGCTGAAACTCAACACTGGCTTCCCTGTTACAACATTACCATAAGCAGAAATAACCAATTTGCTTACCTTTGTGTGTCCAGACCACACATGAATTTGTTTTTTGGGAAGATAACATTTTTCAGGTGGTACAGAAGACCGTAGATTAACACCAACATCTTGAGGTATGTGGAGATAGGACCTGCCTTGATAGTCATACATTTCTTTAACTGAAACAAAAAAGAGAAAGAAAGCAATAAACAAATATAAGCATAGTCATGAAATCTGTATCTTAAAAATGCAAACAAACTGTTTCACTCATGGGGCTATGTCTATATGAAGTAGGTAGCAACATTCTTATGATGGTGTCAAGACTGAGTTAGCTAAAATCTAGCTGCCTGAAATACGTGCCATCATTTACAATTAGAGGTAGGATTCTGGAGTTCCTAAATACTCAGACAGTATCAGACCTTTAGATAAGATAATGCTTTTTCCACTCAGTCACACATTTTAGTGATACAATAAAGACCTCACTGCAGTATAATTACAGTGAGGTAACAAAAGATAGTATTTGGGTCCTGGATGAGTCACTAGTAAAGAAACACAAATAAAAGAAGGAAGTTAAAAAACCAAAACACTGCCCTTTTCTCCACTTTTAGTCCCTCCTGGTTCCCCTGCATCCCTCCTTCCCACGTCTCCTTTCCTCTTTTCTGTCTGGCACCGGGCCTGAACCCAGGGCTGACTGCACCCAGGGCCTTCAGACCAACTACATGCTGAGTCCATTTCTTATTTTGAGAAAGGGTTTAAGTTGTTAAATTGACCAGGGTGGGTTCATATTTGTGACCGTTGCCTTAGTGTTCTAGAGTATCAGGATTACAGGGCGATGACCTCAGGCCCGGGTAACAGTCACGGATACAGATGACATACTTACCAGCATGCTCGGCACAGACTGGGTACGTAATAAAGACTTTCTGTTACTGCTATTGTGGCTGCAAGCACCACAGTACTAAACAAACTCCTTGAACATAAAAACGAAGCTTGAGAACCACGTATAGCCTCCTGCAATCTAAATATCTGATCATCTACAGATAAAAACTCTCTATAATGAATGTGATCATTATACATACCTAGATTATACCAATAAAATTAAGTAAACTTAAAAAACAGAATTAAAGGTTTAGGAATAAACCCATAAAATAGTAAGTAACACTGTCATTGTTGAATTACTCTTTACAGTTTTTGATAATCACTGTGTAATTCCCGTGTGGCTAATTATTGGTAAGTAAGCATGTATGTATTTTTTTCCATAAATCAAAATAGGAGAGAAGCAACCTTCAATTTACTTACATGAAAAACAAAGTTTGTTCTTTTAAAATTTAAGTTAGTAATAGTTACAAACTGTGATAGTAACTGAATATTTGGCTTTGGTTCAGGTAAGTGACTGAAGCATTATTAATATAACAAAAGACTCAATTTTATCTTAGGAAAGGACAGATTACAGATCATTTAAATTTCTTCTTTATGACTTTTAAAAAACTCAGTAGCACTTCAAAAAGAATTAGCTGTAGCAAACATTAATCATGCTACTTTTTCCAGTAGGAAGAAGACTCTGCTGTGGGACTTCTTTGGATACAAACTGTTCAACACAGTTACACTGAATACAATGATTTTAAAGCAACTGACAGTAAGGACAGTTGGTGTTATATGAGCAGAAAACAGTGAAATTTTCATGAAAATGAAGGAACAGTAAAACTAGATTACCATGTAAGATTGTCTTCTCCTCCCCAGGCTTCTCTTCTTCTTGTTTGCCTTTTTTCTGCCTCTTTGCTGTGATTTCATCCAATTCTTTTTGTTCTTCCTAAGGAAATGGAAGCGTGAATTTAAAAATGAATGTCTGAGAACCTCATCATGTCCAAAGCTGGTTATAAATTCTTTATAATGAAGTCTATCTACATCTTTGTGAAGCAAAAGCTACAAGTATGTTTCCCAAGACAACAAGCTCAACTCTTCCACAGAGGAAGATGATTACCTCTTCTGCCGGTTACAAAAAGGTATTAAACACATCATGGGACCAGTACATGGCCAAAGAGACAGGGGAGCATGAAGGTGGGGAGGGGAAAAATTCTGTAGTTTTACTTTATAGACCTTATAATATTATTAAAAACATAAAGATAAAATTTAAGATTTTAAAATAAATTACTAAGTGAGATCCATCAGTCTGATAAAAAGCCTGATTCTCTAGTTATTTGAATGTCTGGTTTCAGAAGAATAGCAACCATGCTTAAAAGCATTATTAACATGATTTTTATTAAAAGTTGTTCAATATTCTATTTTAATTAAAAAGTATAGTATAAAGTAAAGCAGAAAAAAGAGAAGTATCAATATTGTAGGCAAATGAAATTTTATTGTGTTTTCTCAATCAATGAAGACAGAAATTTTGATGAGTCATTTGGTTCTCTAAGGAAATCTCAAGTTTATTAATAGACATACACTTCACAGACACCTAGTGCATACCTGAACTGAAAATAAAAAACATCACAGCTTACCTCTGAAGGTTTGGCTACATCCTTTTCATCCACATATTTTGCCCATGGCCCCAAGAAACCATCAATATTAGATGCATCATTTTCTTTGAACTTTTTCCTTTTTTCTGTTTTCTTCTGACCAGTTTCAAATACAGTTAAACCTGTATTAACAATATCACAAAGAAATGAAAAATATACCTATAGTTGAAGAAAGGTGATTAAGTGACCAAAAACAAAAATAAAATCAATGAATTTGCTGATATACCAAGCCGTACTGCACAGAAAGGTTTTTAACCTTCTAAGGGAGGAAGCATCACTGCATCACTACATTACTGAGGATTTTAATATATTAAACAAAGATATGTAATCCCACAATGATTCATAGCCTCTTTAATGAATCAAAAGCCTGTGCCAGGTGATTTTCGACAGTTTTGAAAGAAATTCAGCAACTCAATATTGTTAAATAATATCTTTGAAACCAAGAATAAACTATAGTCATTTAAAAATGGAGTTACAGTAAATACTTATGTTTACTTCCCATGTAATTCATCAATATAAATTAAACAAGATTTCGTAAGAATCTTGAATTTCTTTTACATAGTCAGAATCTAAACTTGAACTCTAAGATCGTCAGTTTTTACAGTAAAAAGAAATGAGGAGGAAGTCTCTGAGTTTTGTTTTGATCTAAAGGAGGCGCACTCTGTGAAGAGCCATTAAACTGGAAAAATGAAGGTTTATAGAAGTCATAATCAAAAGTTAAGGATGTACTTACATACACAATAGCTCAAAGATATCTAACTTAAAGGAAAAAGATCTATTTAATTCAAACCAGTTTCCTTTAGATTGTATGTTAAAACTGAAGCATACTAAAATTCTATTTTAACAAGAATCTAGCTCATCCACAATAGGCAGTTCGATCATCTGTCTTAATAAGCAGAAATGTTCCTAGGCAACTAGCACATTCTTTTTTAAAAGTGATTTTTAAAGCAAATTCCAATGGTCTGATAAGTTTTGTAACATGTTAGCATATAGTACAATGCTTTGTTTTATAACAGTAAGTATACAGTGACTATGAACACAAATGTTATTTTAGAACATACTCAAATTTAGTCATCAAATGACCCTTCAAAGACAACTGTCATAGATGCACAAAGTAAAATTTTTCTGCTCTATAAAAATGCAACTTGCTATCTTGATAGGAATGAGAAAATCACTGCCCAAATTATTTATCCCCTAAATTGTTACTTACTCAGTGATTGCCATAGGCCGGGCAGGGTGCGGAGTACTCCACAGAGGTATGTGCCTCCACTTTTACAAGACAGCACTGCCAGTAAGAGGCAAATGCGAGTTCTAAACGATAACAGTTCTAAACCATATTGCTCTGGACTGTACCACTCTACTGTCAGTTTTTAAAAATTGAGGACTCAATAAAATACTAGATGTGCAAGTCATTAAAAGTCAGCAATTATATATATATATATATATGAGATATATTTAAAATAAATTACCTTACTGGGATGGGGAAAAAAATAAAATAAATTACCTTGATTTTTTTCAGCTTCTTCTACAGAACCAATGTATTTAGCAGACACTTGATGATTATCTAACGACGGATCCAATGCATAGCCTGTAGGAAATAAGTACAAATTACCGATACCATTTTACCATGTATCATTCATTTCATTACTATACAAATATATCCACTTCACATTTTCCTCCTGAGGTATTAACAATAGTTTCCTTAAGGACTAATCCTTTTTTCCTGAGCTATATTTCTATTAAAAATAATTAATCCTAATCTCAGGGTGGACCATGAACGACTTCAGCAGAAAAAGAAGCATCTTACACGATGAATCCACCATGCTGATATTATATTACTAACGGCCTTTCTGACCATGAAACCAAACTTTAGTTTCAAATATTCTAACAGCCTAAAAAATACATATACATCATGTATTAAGAAGTTTAGAAGCTATTCTTTATGCTTTTTAGTAATGGATATTGTAGGACTGAGTTTATTAAGTTATATAAACTATTAAAAAAGAAACTGTAAGAAGATTATATAAACTCTAGCTACTGTTTTGAAAAATGCCATTTTCAGTAAGCACAGTTTTCCTTCTAACCTTAATATTTGGACTTCATAAATTACTCTTTATTCATATTTCCTTAGTAAAAAAAGTAAGAGTATTTCCTTAGTAAGAAAAGTACATGAATACTTTCAACTGCCTATAGGGTATTTAGCTGCACATAAATGTTGTCTTAGTGGTCTAGGGAAACTTAAGGAAAGTCTACATAAGCAAATTCAGTCTTTTATCAAGTGGATATGTTTTGTATACTAAGTTTTCATAATTACCCTCATAAAAAGGTGCTAGGTTGTTGATAAATCTATGGCCTACAACTTATTTATGTAAACAATAATGCAATACATAAAACATACTAATCCATTTTTATGAAAGAGAACATCGTAGGGGATATGTTAATATTTTTATTTTTTAGCAAGCGTAAAGGGAGTTTCTTTTGGAAACAAAAAAAAAGATTTGTCGGTGAAACATTTTTAAAAAAGCCAAGGATGCAGGTGCTCAACTCACCCTTATGATATCAAGAATACAATCAACCACCTGGCTATTAGTTCATTTGCTCATACTTTTTTTCAGCATTAAAATATGTTCTTAGCCAGAGGAGAGAGCTTGATGGCGGAAAAAGAGCTTTGGAGTAGAATCTCTGAAATCACAGGTTCAAATCCTATGAGTTATTTTAGCTTTCAATTCTTTGAGGTACAGAATAGTGTTCTGTACATGATTTTTCTTAATGTGACATTAAGGAGGTTCATATAAAATTTAGTTCAACATATCATGAGTTAAAAATTCCTATCTTAAACATTCTACTTTGAAGGATTTCTGTGAAGTGCTTTTGTGTGATGCTTGGACAAGGGAAGAGGGAAAGGCTGTCTTTGGTCCGTCGTCTCTGTGCAGGCACCGATCCACCCATCTAGCCACAGCCGTGTTCCTGAGGAAGGGAACTCGTGCTTCTCTCTTGATCCACATCTTCTGGGCTGAAGTCTCACTGCCACTCGCACTAACTCTGCCCCAGGTAACTAGTGGACAACATTAGTTTCCTTTCAGGAACAAAGGGAATCACTTAGTCGTATATTCTACTACAAATCAGTCAGTGATAGAGTAAGATCCAGCTCTAACACTACAGAAGTTCAGCCCAGCTAGTTTTCTGCCCTCCTACTCACAAATAAGTGAATATACCTCCACTGTAATTCTTAAACACACACATCTATCTTTTAAAGCTTATCTTCCATTTTACCTTTTCAATGGAGTTAACGTCTACTTTCTTCCTTTTGGTAGCTGTATGTGACAGGACTACTATACCAATTTTGTTACTATACCCTTAAGATTACCAGTAGTAACATTCTAAATAATAAGCAATTTGCAAAGGAATATTGTAAACATGGAGAAAAGTCTTCAGCCTCATTAGTCCAGAAAAATCAAACTGAAATAAAGAAATATAGCATTTCAATTATCAAATAAACAAAGGAAAAACTATCACATGGATCTTTGCTAAAGAGAAAGAGAATGTTCATACATGAGGTGGTTGAGTAAGTCAGGAGAATTCTTTTGGAAAGCAATTTAATAATATATAATAAAGGCTTTAACACATTACTTGGGGAATTCATTTAAGAAAAAACCATGTTAAGTATTGTACATTAAAAAATTAACTACTGCATCTCACTTTAAAAGTCATTCTACTGTATTATAATATATGCATCACATTTTCAAATGTGCAAACTGGAACTGACTTGAAATCTAATGATACAAGAAATTCTCACATGAACTTTCGCAACATTTTTAACATTAAAAAATGTTAATATGTGGTTTCTAATACTGAAGTTAACATTCATGTTAATAACGGCCATGGTGAGTCTAAAGTTATTTATTTAAAATTCTGTTTTCCACTTCTGCAGACCAGTGTAGAGAAAATTTAGAGAGAATGTGGAGATCACATTGAGAAGCCCGGTACCATGAGCAGAGAGACCAGGAACTCGGGGTGAAAAGGGAAAATGGAGAACAACAGAAGTCATGTAAATTTCTGAGGGGTGAAGACTCAAGA
Source organism: Cavia porcellus (assembly GCF_034190915.1). Taxonomy (NCBI): domain Eukaryota; kingdom Metazoa; phylum Chordata; class Mammalia; order Rodentia; family Caviidae; genus Cavia; species Cavia porcellus. The sequence goes on along the minus strand of NW_026947490.1, from coordinate 97,886,413 downwards.
GAAATACCATATATAGGAGCCAAAAGCCAAAGTACAGAGTGAGTAAATGAGAGTAACTTCACTGATAAGAACTGTGCAGGTTGACTCCACAATAAACTACATGTATTATAGAATATAAATGTTCCAGAAATCACTCCTGATATCATAAGTTACATTAAAACATGAGTATAAAAACAGTATCGATGTTTGTTCTATATGCCAGCAGTGGTATCGCAGAGTTACATAAATAAAATGAATTCATCTGTCACCTCCTTAGTATGTCGCATAGATACAAAGATGAGAAAGTGGCACGTAAAACTCACACTTCTAGTAAGCCTCACAGTTGAATTATTTAAATCTTAACATAACCTTACCGTATGTGACAAAAGTTCTTCTTTGCTGTTCAAACATGAAATCATTGATATGAGCTGGTTCGGCATATCCAGAAAGCATATTTCTAGGAGCAGCCATTTGCTGTGTTCTAAAGGGATTTTCTGGTCCAAACTGCAATATTATGAGAAAAAAAAAAAAAAAAAAGCAAAGAAAAACATAAAGAAAAGCATAAGTTGAATATATAAAAGCCAGAATCAATGAAACTATTACATAATGTATTTTCAATTCTAAATCAAGGGCTATTAACCTATTTAGGAACATACTAATTTTACACAGTATAGTGCAATAATTAAAAAAAAATGATTCTCCTGCACTAGATTATAAGTTCCTTAAAGGGAAGACACAAAATCTATATTTACACCACAGTGCCTGGCATAGAGAGAGTATTAATGAAGGAAAGATCAATCAGAATCCCAGCAGGGAAACAGGCTAGAAAAATAGACAAAAAAATTACATACTTGAAAAAAAATCCCTAGAAAAGAACATCACAGATGTAAATAAAATTTTCCTACTTTGAATAGTCATATTGTGGGAGGCCATTATTATTTATTTGTTTATAATGCTCTTGTCTACGGCCATACACCCTGAACGCGCCAGATCTCATCTGTTTATAATGCTCTGAATTTCCAGAATGATTTTCCAAATATTTGATTTGTTTAAACATCCTGCTAAGTTTAGATATATTCTTCTCAAGCCACAAATGAAGTACAAAGGCAAAGACGATGCCTTATACCGACAGCCAACATTTTAATTGGTAAAGCTGAACTAGAACTCACAATATCATAACAATCACAGCTTCCAACTTCTTGTAAAAATAAATGGGTTAAAAACTACCAAAACACATTATTATTATTATTAAAGTGTTAATTTAATGCCATTATAAAAATATTTGGAAAATCCAAGTTTTTTTTTTGTTTTTAAATGTAATTAAAAATGAGTCCCACTTTGGATACAGTGAATGTAAAAAAGTATTTGTTATCTGAACCTGGGGAGTCCCACTCTCCTGATGAAATATTTTGACATTAGTACATCTCTAGTCAATAAACCATCTTTCATATTATATATTTATAGAGCCACAAATACAAATTATTTATCTTTCCTTAATCAGTATGCTTTTTTTTTTTTTTTAATCAGTTTTAGCTTTAAGTTCACCTTGTCTGCAAATAGGATCGCTATCCTGTTTTTTTCTGGGGTTCTGAAACATGAAATATTGTTTTTTATCCTTTGATTTCAGCCTGTGAATTTCTTTTTGAGTTGAATGTGTTTCACGTATCAGCATACTGTAGCTCTTGTTTCTTGATCCATTCGGTCATTCTGTCTCTCTGTTTTTGTGGTGCTGGGGATTGAACCCAGGACCTTGCACATGGAAGGCAGGAACTCTGCCACTCCACCCAGCCAGCCAGTTTCTTCTGACTGAAGAATTCAGACCATTTGCATTGACAGTTGATGTGTACTGACTTATTCTTGTCATTTTATTTTCCTGTTGTTGGTTCTCTGTCTTTCTCCTCTCTTTAACTGGCTGTCTTGCCTGGTAGATACTTTCTATTGGCATTTTTGGGATTACAGTCTTATTTCTTTCTTTCTAAAATATCCTTCAACATTTTAGAGGCAAGGCTTGAAGGTCACTACATACTTGCTAAGGGAAACTCCAAGATGAAAAGATAACAGTCATAAATATATAAGCACCAAATCAGATGCACCCAACTATATAAAACAAGTATTAATGGACATCAAAAATCAAATAGACATTAACACAACTGTAATGGGAGACTGTCACAAATAGAGGAATCAGACAAAAAAAATCAACAAAGAAATATCAAAACTGAACCAAACCTGTAACTAAATTGACTTGGTAGATGTCTACAGTGTTCTAACCCACAACTTCAGAGTACACACCCTTCTCAGCACATGGATATTCTCCAACAGACTATCTACCAGTCCACGCAACATGCTTAAGTAAATGCAAAGGGATTACAATTATCCCATGAATATTACTGGACCATAGTGCAATGAAACTTGAAATCAATGGCAAAAGAAACCACAAAAACTACATAAACACATGGAAACTAAATAATCTATGGAACAACCAATGGGTCACAGATGAAACTGGAGAAGTACTTAAATGATATATATCTACAATTAAATAATGCTGATCCAACACACTGGAACATGTAGAAGGTAATCCTAAGAGAGAAATTCATAGTGGTGAATGCCTGTATCAGAAAAACAGAATGAGTGCAAATAAAGAACCTAATGCTGAACCTCAAACTTATAGAAAAGTGCATCCCAAAGTTTGTACAAAATTAAAGAGCAGAAATCAATGCATTTGAGACTAAGAAAACAATAAAAAGAGGCCCTGAAGAGTTGATTCTTTGAAGATTAAATAAAATTGATAAACTCTTAGCTAACTGTATCAGAAAAAGGGAAGAAAAGACTCAAATTCATGGAATTAGGAACGAAAGGGTGAAATCCTAACAGATTCACTGGAAATTCAGAAGATCATCAATATATTTTGAGAATTTTAATACAATGGAAAACACAGAAGAAATGGACAGATTCCTAGATACATATGAATTACCAGAGTTGACTCAAGAGGATATAAAAATTCGAAATAACCCAATATGAGTCAATGAAATTAAAAATTTACTAACAACAAAGAAAGTCCAGGTCCTGATGAATTCTACAACAAATTTATAGAAGATTTAATGCCATTATTATTCCTCAAACTCTTTAATGAAATTGAAAGGGAAGCAAGACTCCTCAAGTCATTCCTGGAAGCAATACTTGGTATCAGACACTCTTGTAAATATTGTGTTGTCTCGCTATGAGAAACTAAAAGTATAAATAAGAACCAAAATGAATAATAGATACTATGAAATAGGAAGAAATTGTTCAAAAGGAAAGGGGAAGTAGGGTGGAGGCAGGACGATAGGAAGGAAGGGAAAAGAAAATGAGAAAAGAAGGAAAAAATGGGGTCCAGGAGGTTCGCTCAGCGGCACAAGCGCCTGCCTACCAAGTACGTGCAAGGTCATGAGTTCGATCCTCAGCACACACAACAAAATAAAAAAAATGGAAACAAAGCTTAGTAAGTAAAGGAGAGGGGGAGTTAGTGGGGGAAAAAAGGTACTAAGATATATCATATACAGGTACAAATTCCCTTTAGTAAATAAGTGTAGGGAGCCATGGAAGCTGGAGGTTGATCACATGTGTGTGACTAAAGCAAGCAAGCCCAGAAAAAAGAGACCAAAACAAGCCATGTAAACAAGGTGGCCCAGCACCAAGAAGGCAGGGCCCCAGGCCTGCCAGGCAAGGGGCTGCTGGCCGAGGCGCTGAGACTCACATCACCCTGCCCAGTGTATAAGTCAAGGTGCTCCAGGGTGAGCAGTTCCTTTCCTCCCCTCAGGGGAAGGGCTCCACCGCCCCCAGCTTTGTCTTTTTAAAATTTTTCTCATCCTCTCCGGTCCTTAAGCCCAGGAACCTCAGGAGCTACACTGGGTAGTGGCAAATATGCTCATTATGTGTTATCTAAATGGTACCAATAAACTCCATAACAAAAAAATTAAAATCTACAGTGCTCTTATTGTTATTCCCAGTTATATATACTTCCAATATATTTCCAATCTCTGTGTTTACAGGTAATTGTCCATTTTGAAAGGAGACTATGATCCCCATAGTCTTATTTTATTATTAACATTTCCTAAAAATGGAATAATTCCTCAACAGGCTGTACATATCATGCATTTAAAAAGAAAAAATTCTCAGTGTTAAAGACTGCACTTTCTATACAAATATAGATCCATATATTAAACCTAAGTGTATTTTACGCTTAGTGAGATACCTAAAGCAATCTTAAAATTTAAATGTGCTTATGTTTTACTTATATTTGAGCTGAGACAACAAAAAGAAACCTTCTAATGCTACAGAATGCTAGGTGGGAGAAGGGTCCATCCATTTCAGGCTCATCTTACCTGCATTGCTACTGGCAGTTATTGGGCCTAATTTCAAAGACATTTATGACAACAGAGAGAGGTGTGACCAATTTGGGACTCAGATCTTCCCAAATACTCAAAAAATGTCCTGATCTCTGTGACCATGCAACTGTGTTAGTGTTGGGGGCTGAAGAACAAAACAAAGTATATAAATGATACACGAAACTGATTTCCAAATATTTCTTTTCAAGTTTTAGTAGCTAAGTTTGAGTTAATTTGAGTCTAAGTGTTTTATAATAATAGATATGAGTATATAACATCTATATATGACTATACATTCATAAATACATATTTATAATATATTTAAGGTATGTTTAGATAACATATTTAAGGTATGTTAAAGGTTTTAGCTAAAATGATTTTGAAGTAAACTATAGTCAATTACAACAGTAATGTCCCTATATAAAATACATATATGTAAGGGAGAAAATATTTGTAAACTATCTATCTGATTAGGGATTGATATCCAAAATATATAAGGAATTCAAACAATTTAATAGCATGAAACAAACAAATAAACTGACTAAAAATAGGCAAAGGATCTGAATAGAAATTTCCGCAAAAGAAAATCCAGCAATAGAATATGTAAAAATGTGCAGCATCAAAATGAGATTATCATCTTACACCTGTTAGAATAATCACAAGTAAAAAGAATAAAGAGTATCAAGTGTTGGCAAAGACGTGGTGAAAGGGAGCCCTTGTGTATTGTTGGCAGGAATGTAGTTCAGACACTGGGCAACACTGCATGGAGGGTCTTCAAAAAATTGAAAGCAGAACAATCATACCTAGAAATTCTATTTCTAGAAGTAGATCCAAAAGAAATGATAGCAGTATGTCAAAGAGGTATCTGTACTCTCATACTCATTGTGTAATTATTTACAGCAGCCAAGATACGGACTCAATCTAAACTCATCGTTCCTAACAGATGAATGGCTAAAGAAAATGTCTCTTTCTCTGTCTCTCTTCCCTTCCTCAGCCTCAAATCCTATCATCCGTGATAACAAAGACAAACCTTGAGCACAGTGTGTCAGTCAGGCACAGGAAAACACTGTGTGCCTTCACTTCTATCTGCAACGGAAAAAGGTTCAAGAAGCAGAAAACAGAAAGATGGCTGGCAAGAGTGGCAGTATGGAAGGGTGACAGGCAAACTGGGTCACAGCACACAATTTCTGCTAGAGACAAGTTCAAAAATTTATTGTGCAAATACAGTGACTACAGGTAACAACAATGTACTGACTGCTTGAAAATTGCTAAAAGGTCTCAAGTATTCTGACTATAGGTATGCTGACTATGAAGTTCTGTACGTGAATTAGCTTGACTTATTCATTCTACAATGTACACGCGTTTCAAAGATTTCACACAGTTATTAACATGTGCAGTTATCTGTCAATTTAAACAAGTAAGAAAAACATACTGATTCAGTTCATTACAAAACAAAAGATGTACACATTACACACCAAGAGAGTTAAGCATCCTCACAGTTTTCAACTGCATGAAGTAGGGATTTACTCAGAGTTAAGAGAAATCCATTTTTAATTTGTTTTTATTTTTTGTGGTACCGGGGATTGAACTCATGACCTCGCGCTTGCTTACGCCACTGAGCTAAATCCCCAGCCATTTTTAATTTGTTAAGATGCTGGCAGATCGGGCTGAGGATTTAGCTCAGCGGCATAAGCGTCTGCCTTGCAAGCAGGCAGTTGTGAGTTCGATCCCTGGTACCGGTAAAAAGAAAAAAGCCAAAAAAAAGATGCTGGTAGATAACATCAAAAGATGTGGTATTATAAGGATACGGTTCTCAAAAGTTTTCACTGGACAAAATACTTGAGAATCACTATCTTAGCAGTATATGATAGGAAGTAATAAAATATATACTAGTGCAAGTGTACTATATGAAACTATAACCATAGGTTCACTTAAGGAAAAAGTCAAATTATAGATTTTAGTTAAAATTTTCATTAATATTTATAGTAGCCATCAATGCTGAAAAATTTATATATAAATTTAAGGTCAGAAGAATCTACTAACTGAATTATTTTCTACAAATAAGGCAAACATCTTCCAAATTCAATTTTATTACTCGAATAATCTTGCAAGACATAAGGAAAGTTTAAATATTACTCGTGTAAGAAAATGTCAGTAGTGCTGATTCTATAACTTTGGGCCTCAGTTTATAAAATAAATGCTTTATTTTGTAGGACTTTTGAAGTTCATTCTAGCATTCATATTTGTAGTAATCCTACTAGTTCAATTTTTAACAGTAACAAATATTTTTCACTTAAATTTTACATTTTTACTCTAAAAGTACTATTAGTTTAAGGAATTCGGAATATTTCCCAAGACCTAAGGGCTTCATATGAATTTAGAAACACTAATAAGCACACTTTTCTCCATGTAAATTTGAAAAGAATTGAGTGAAATGAAAACCACCAGAGTAAAGGGTTGTTATGTCTTCTAGTTCTATCTATAATTTGAGAAAACTCATCTGAGTAAAACAGGTAGATGCTTTGGAAGTCCTTGGTTGGAAAAGGGAACAATATTTTACAAAATAAGCTAATTTGTAGAACTAGCAAAGTCAAAGGTGTAAGTGTGCGCTCTGCAAATTCCACAGTGGTCTTGAAACTGGTCTTTGAGCGATAGAGATGACTCCAAACTCTCAAAACATCACTGTGGGCAGTATAACTGTGAGAGTTGGTTTCCTCAATATAAATTAGGGATAAAAGTATCTATTTCAAAGGGTTGTAGTGAGAAGAAAAGCCATGTTAACGCCTCCACATGGTACCTGGCATACAGTAATAAACAACAGTTTTAACTTACTAGACTACCTGGGCTCTCTTCTTTCCTGCAAACCCTTACTGGAAATTCAGTTTGCTTGCACCACTGGAAGAACTTCAGAAATCTACAAGACTAAACTCTTCACCTTGGTTCCCAAACTGCCTGGGCGTACAGAGCACCCTCTGGTCTCATCTCCTGATTCACCTCTGTCAGGACGGAGGCACCCTGTTCTTCAGGCTTCCTATGATTTCCCCAGAGCTGTTCCTTTCTGCCTATAATCTGTCTTCATAAAAGCCTACTCAGTCACTAATATCAACAATACAAACTACCTACTGTGTGCCACAGTCTCCTAATACAACACGCACTATCTCATTTATCCTTAAAACTCAGTAAAGTAGAATTTTTTTATTTTTACATTTGAGAAAACTAACAATATCCAAGATCACATGAGAGCTATTATGGAAGTTGTCTAACTCTAAATCTCACGTTCTTCATCTGGATTGTCAACCCATTTCAAATACTGCTACTTCTTTCAGATGACTTCTGCTTCTCTTTACAATTTCATATAGAAACTTTCCATAAACTTGAATATTACCGTAGAGGCATCATAAGAAATAGTCTAGTCTCTTATCTTAGCATATCCTTTCTGACAAACACTACCTTCAAGAGAGGGGTTATATCTTGTTTTTAATAGTGGATCCTCAAAACACAGTAACTTGAATTTATAATCTAGCCAAACTGCTCATGAAAGTTGCTTTTCAGATTTTTGCCAGGTGATTCAGATTCTAGTTATAAAACACAGTTTATAATGTATTATATCACAGATAACTGATTCATCTGGCAACCAGGAAAATTATAATCTTGCTTCTCTTTTACATCTCATCACTCCTTTTTAAAATTGTTAGTAACTATGAAACTGTTCCTAACACAAACTTTGTGCATATAAGGTGAGGCTCATTAACAGGAGAAAAAGAACAATAGAATACTAAAAGACTGACTATAGAGAATGGCAGTCCTACTGCCTCATCAATATCACCACAAAAATTTTAACTTTTGAATTTTTCTTGAGAGTTGTAAAAGTTATAACAGTAGTATTCTAGTTACATAGAAACTTTCAAAATTTAAGAACAGATTTCATGGGGGGTTGGGGATTTAGCTCAGTGGTATAAGCACCTGCCTGGCGAGCGTGAGGTTGTGGGTTCAATCCCAGGTAACAACAACAACAACAAAAGAATAGATTTTATGGAAAGTAAGTTGCTATCAAAGAATGTTATACTACAGAATTTAAAATCTTCCTATCTTCTGAATTCAGTAGCTCTGCTAAGGCTATGCTGCACAGTTTAAGGGCCAACTCTTTTTTTTTTTTTTGGTACCAGGGATTGAACTCATGACCTCGCACTGACCAGGCAGGTGCTCATACCTCTGAGCTGAATTCCCAGCCCCTAAGGGCCAACTCTTAAGTGACTACTGAAACCTAGGCAGGACAAGTATAAGGCATAGCTCTAAGGTTCTGATATATCATAAAAAGGATAATTACTATGTCCTACAAAATGAAAAATACTGAAAAAGACCTCATTTCTCAACAAAATACAGAAAGATATAGCTCCTCACATGGATCACTAATGTGCTCCTTAAAGATCCTGCTTTTATTTATTTTTGGTCTATAATTATCTTTTCTCCTTTTTTTAAGACAGGGTCTTGCTATGTAGTTCAGTCTGGCCTCGAACTCACAATCCTCCTACCCCAGCTTCCCGACTGCTGGGATTGCTGGGCTGCGGCACCACGCTCAGCTCTATGATTACCCTTCGTCTCTTTTTTCATGAATCAAGTAGTTTCCAAATGTAATACCTCGAAATGTAAGTTTTCTACAAACTTTCCCAAATGAACAATATTCAAAGGTCTTTCCTGTGTAGTGTAGCACAGGCTTGAACTCTCAGGATCCTCCTGTCTTGGTTTGCAGGGTGCTGGCTTTACAGATTTGTGCTACCACATTCAACTCAAAAATATACCTTAAATGCCAGTAGAAATAGTTTCTGCTTCCTACCCCATTTAAAAATTTCTTCTATCACATCTATTACCAAGAAAAAAGGATACTGTACTTTATTACACTCAGAGCATTGACTATTTTCAAGTACTATGTATGTATAACATTAAATACCGTGTTAGTATTTGTTATTAAATGTTTCATAATATATTTTGTATTGATGCTAATAAAATTTTTTTCTTTACAATTATAATATTCTGTTAATGCTGAGAGGAAGGTATCAAACAAGTTTACATCTAAGAATCAGATTATTTTCAAATTTCATTTTTCTGAAGACAGTTCCATATTACTAGACATTTGAATGTGTATCGATAAGCAGTTAGTATATTTTTAAAATATTCTCATAAAACACACTAGTTAAGTTCTGGGAGACTGGGAAGATGTATTTTCTGAAAGCTTAAATATACTTACATGAGAAAACTTTTAAAAGCTCAACGACTGTTGACCTACCTACATAATTTCAAATACTTTAGCAAAGAAAGAACTTTGAAAAGCTTACGTACCTCGGGAGCAAACATAGTCTCATAGGTAGGATTATACTGAACTTCCTTGACAGCAGGGTCAAGGTGAACGCCAGTCTCCAAGTCTTCCTAAAGAGAAAGCAAAAGAATTCAGAAGCTGTGCCAGCTTTATAAAATACCAACTGTATGATTATTTGTACCATATGATTAATTCTAATAAAGATTAATAAAAGTAGTGTGTATAAATAATGTATAGGCAGTATTTAATGTATAAAAATTGTTTTCTTTTCAAGATACTATTAAAAATTTAAGAATTCTATATAATACTATATAAAGCCTTACAAAACATGGTTTAACTCTTCAATTAACTCGAAAGACTGATCCTCTAGTTCCAAATTCGACATAGGTACTCCTTTTTATTTAGTAAACCTATTCAGGTGTGTAACCAGATGGCACACTGTTGGATACTGCACAGGACACAAAAGGAAGTGACAGGACTTGAATCTGCTAAACCTAAAGTTTGATGATCCATGTCAATGCTTCAGTCTTCTTAAATTCAGTCCCCAGGATAATGCACAGAAAAGTCTCATCTTCACTGAAGAATCATTGGCAGACTATTTTCTGTAACATCACCATTTACAAACGCATCCATTTCCAAATTACTGTCTGCAGCGTGGACTTCCTCCTTGAATCAAGGGACTTGCACATAACTTTTCTTCCAGGATGTCCAACAGACATCTCAGATTACTCCTAGTGGTCTCTGTGCCAATGAATCTAAATTAACAGCAATTTATATTCTTACAGTTAATCAGCTGAGAATCTCTGGAGTTACCCTCGATTATTTTGTCTTCATATTCTATGTCCCATCTTTTCACATACATCCAAAATTCAATCTCTTCTCATAGCTTCTTATATCTACATTACTTTAATAGCTTTTTCACTAGCCTGACTGCTTTTTGCCCCCCCCCCCCGTCTCACTTCACAGTGCGATTTTCTCAAGATTATGTTGCAGATTATGCTACTTCTTTGCACTAACCCCATTAGCTTCACCACTCAAAGTACAGGCCTAACAAAGGTTTCCAAGGCACAGTACAGTTGTTCTCTGGAAGTAGGTGCATTTTCCTAAAGCAATTTGCAGGGCCTTTTCTTCTTTCCGTATTATCCTGATCGAGAAACTGCATATTACAAACACATTAATTATAACTGCTTTCCTTTTAGTTAGGGCATTCAAGTTATGAATGTTTGGAAAACTTTAAGAAAATTACATATCATGTATAAATTCTATTTTAGTAGTGTTGGGCTTATGAAATTGCTGTCATACAATGACGGACTTGAATGTAACTGGTTAAGAATTTATCCTTCGTGATCTGCCCCAGCCGCTAGCAGCCTGTCTTCATCCAGGGCTACACCTGTGCTCAGTGGTACATCTGCCATTCTCAGAAGAGGCTAAAGCACAATCCTCCTCACGAACGCTGTTCTTACTCTTTTGTGTTTTTGCAATATTCTTCCCTTAAATATCCACAAGGTTGTTCTCTCCGCTTTTAAGTCTCTGCTCATGTATTCTGCTTTCCTCTCACAATGCTTTACTTTTCTTCACTATATTTACTATCACCTGACACATATATTTGTTTGTTATCTATCTCCTTCCACTAAAATGTAAGCTTTTGCTAGGCACCAATATACAATCAATCCTTAAGACTACTCCAATCTTACTGTCATCTTTATTTTGTTGGCTGCTGGCTGATGGTAGGACACATCCATCAGCAGGATGCAAAGGCACTGTAAAGCAACATTGCAAATTTTGCAAAGCAGATGGGATTTCACAAAGTCAAGAGCAACACTACAGAAGAAGCAAAGATACCGGCCAAGAAAGCCCAGAAGAAAATAATAACAGAGTCACAGTTACTGTACCAAAACCTTACTACTCTTCAAGATCTTACAACAACTCTTTTACCAAAGCGAGCTATTTTTTAACTTGTTAGATAGAGTCCATCTGATATGACTTCCTTTAACTTTGCCTCTAGTTTCAAAGTTATCTTTTTATTATTATAACTTCAATTACGACTTGCAATTTTTTTTTCCGGCCTTGACCCTATGCCTGGCCTCTGGATCCTCATATCCAAGTACCCTCTGAATTTCATTATATATGGGTATCACAACATCAAACACTGTGCTACAGAAGACACCCCACTCCATGGCGCACCTGTACTAACACACTAGGTACTGACTCTTACTCTCCCCGAGAATACTTTCCCAGCAGTCTTCCACCTACCATTCTTCCACACAAAACTGCCACTGTCCTAGCCCATGGCTTTGTAGTAGTCAGGGGTGGCGAGGAAACAATTACATATAGGACACGGAATTTATATGATAGTCACCCAGAGTTAAATATGAGAAAGTGCACGATATCTGTCCACAACACTAAAGACCTAGAAAATCCAGCTGCAGGCCTGGAGCCCACAGCAATGTCCTGCTGAGTCCGGCTCAAGACCTCGAGCTCACGACAATGCCTCCCGCAAGTCCAACTGGAGGCCTAGAGCCTACAACGACTTATGCAAGTCTGTTCTATGGATCTGCACTGGAAAAGCTCAAAGGTCAGGGGTGGAAGCTAAAAGGTCTATCTCAGTGAGGTGAAGGATCTGTGCCAGTAGGCTGAGGGTTCTACACTGGAGCCAAGAAGCAACACTCAAAATAACCAGGGCTTCCCCGAAAAGCCATCCTCAGTGAGGTCCTGGGCTCCTCCAAAGATGAAAACAGTTGAGTACGTATGAGGAAGCCAGCATGACAACTCCTGGAGATGAAACAGCACAGTCTTCCCCTCTGGAGTCAGGAAGTGATGCTCAAAGTAAGGACCAGAGCTCCCCCAAAGTGAACCACAGCCACGTTCAACGACAGGTCCAGAGCTCCTCCGATGATAATGGCCAAACTCTTATTGGGGAAACTAGCCATGACAAACTCCTCCCCAAGAACCAAACAGCAGCAACAATTTGGAGAACCCACAATGCTACGCTCTTCCTCTCCACATCTCTTTTTTATGCTGGTAACCTTCCTTAGGTGGGCCATCTACACTCAGCACCACGCTGATTCAATTCAGCAGACGTTACGGTGACCACCAGGGCAGTTTTTAATCCATAACAGGCTTCATCGTATCTTGCATGCCCAGTATACTTTCCCCTTGACTTGTTTGCTTTATCCACACTTTAGCTTGCCATATTACACTGATGGCTGCCTTGTAAAAAACTGCAAGCATTATGTTTTCAGTGCTGCTCGCAATGTTTCTGACTTCAATCACAGGCCTCTACTTTGTTATCTCATAATATACCATCTTCCTGATCCATCTCCTCCTGCGGCAGGAAATCTGCTCTTTTGTTGACACTCCTAAGTAGTGTGTTCCTGACAGTACTGGTCATATAGTATTTGTTACACATGGCTTTTATTTACATTTCATATTTTTATTGCCTATTAGAATGCAGGGCATTTAGCACATGTTCAACAAATATTTGTTAAATTAAGTAGAAGAAAAGGCAAATCACAGAAAAATTAAGTAGAAAACTGTTTTTCTTTATCCTTAGGAAGACACTAAGTCAATAATGCAATCACAGTACAAAAGGAAAGAAGGGAACGGGAGAAACACATGAGAAGGAAGAGAAATGAAGGTCTGGTTATCCTGGAGAAAGTGAAAGGGTACTACCGCATAAAGAATTGGAAGGTTTGCTTCTGAAAAGAGGTCTGTCTCTGAGAGGAAATACAGGTATTTGGAGATGTAGGGCGTGATTGGAGTCAAAACTGATCTTTGTATTTTCTTTGTATTCAAGAAATAGGCACCTTCATAAAGCACTTCAGATTCATTTACTGACTCAGTCAATACTGTGAGCCAACTGTGTCCAGTACTATTCTAGACCCACAATGGACAAAAATAACTGTCTTTGTGGAGTGTATATTCTAGTGGGGCAGACAATTACAAATAAATAAATAAAGGGTGCTATCTACACATTATTAAACAAGAACAGTATTAGAGGTCTAACTTGAAACAAACCATAAAACTCATTGGCGTAGTGACTAGCTGTATCAGTCAAGGTTTTTAGTTGCAAACAACACAAATCTATACAGGTTGATTAAATAGAATTGAATCCTTATGACTTTTTCTTAGAATTGCTATGAAGGATAGAGATTCAGCTTTGAGAAAAAGACAGAAATACCGGACAAGTATACAGATGAGACAATTCAAAATCAATCATATCACTGACTAATCCAGCTGGGACACAATTTACTATTACTGCACATCATTACTAAAAGGCTACCACAGACACTAAATACTGGCTATCAAAACACTGACTTAAGGAAACAGAAAATGCTGGCCATCACTGCCATTTAAGATCCTCTTTCCTTTACTTCTTTTTGGACTAGCTATAGAATAGAAAGTTTGGGTGACTGCATCTGTTTGGCTGAGCCTGTTACAGTCTGAGACTGAGATGAAAGGAGCTTGGAACAAGAGAATCCGGGTTTTCACCTTGTGCAGACGGGGTAAAGCAGGCATGTTCTTCACAGTGAGACTCCTACCAAGGAAGGAGGTGCAAACACTGAAAGGTTGACAACTGCCTGTCAGCCTACAATGCATACAAGAATCTTCACTGATCAGAGACAGTCTTCTGCCTTGAGCTCAAAATTGAACCCGTTACTGTAAAATGAAAAAGTTACAAATAGCTTACATTGCATAAAAACTAAACCAAGTGTTTTTTCCCCGTATTATTCAACTTCTAGTGACAAAATTGGATAGAATAAGAGATGTAGATGGAAGCACACCTCCTGATGGGTTTTTTTTTTTTGTCTTTTTCCTTTTTATCGGTACCAGGGATCGAACTCACGACTGCCTGCTTGCAAGGCAGGTACTTTTTGCCGCTGAGCTAAATCCCCAGCCTCCTCCTGATGGGTTTTATAGGGCACAGTTGCTAGAAACACTTTACCATGTGGATTATCAGATCCTTTCAATCAAGAGTATTTAAAATACTGTAAATCTGAATTATTTTGAATGGCAGTATTAATTATGAGATATCGACTTTTAAATATAAATACAATTAAAAAATCCTTTAAATAAGCAACAACAGTGACTAATACATAATATAAATAGACACCAATCTCTGGCTGTTAATAAAAGTACAGACCTAACAACTTTCCAGAAAATAAAAGGTTGCTAATTTTACATTTAATTAGAACAACTTGGACAAAGCCACAACTTTGATTTAATACCCCTGAGGAGTTCCCTAACAATTAGGCATGCAATTGGGATTACCAAAGAATTATAAATGATTTCTACTTAGTTTTAATTAGTCACAAAAGGGCTGGGGATTTAACACAGTGGCGCAGCGTCTGTCTGGCAAGTGTGAGGTCTTGAGTTCAAGTTCGAGTACCAAAAAAGAAAAAAATTAGCCATAAAAATTCAAGTGCAGTAACTAAAGGAGACTGTATGTGTTAAATAAGTTTAAATAGTTTATCATTTCATGATTCAAAGTTATCTGAGAACAATACTAAACATTTCTTTGCTAGTTCTTTTCATGTTGTCCTGTACATAAATAAGAAAACAGACATGAAATCACAATGTAAACTGTAAAGCAGATCATTAATTAATCACTATTAGAAAGTACTTATCAATTTATGGCATAGATTTTCTTTCTTCTCAGAATCTGGAAATTAGTTGCAAGTAATAGAAACATTTCTACAATAGAAACTTAAGATACATGAGATGAAAGAATAGAAATTCAGATAACGGTATCTTTGAGTTTGGCCCTTAACAGATGTAGAGGAAAAGTGATTTAAATTCAAAAGCTGACAAATATAAATAACTATGCTTCAAACTTAGAGACAGAATTTAAGTCAGGTGTGTGTGTTTTTATAAGTTTAAAGGACAGTTAATAAGCAACCCCTGAAACCAAAAGAAAAAAGGGTTCATCCCATTTCTCAAGTGGCAATTTCTTTTTGTGCTGTTTTATTTTGGAGACAAGGTCTAGCTATGTACTGTAGGCCAGCCTTAAACTCACTACATAGTCCAGGTTGGCCTCAAACTCATAATGATCCTCCTCCCTCAGGCTCCCAAGCGCTAGGATTGTGAGTACGTATCACCAACCAGGTGCTAAAGCAGTAATTTCTTAGGTGCAAAACCTGACAACACTGTATTAAGATAAAATTTTTACCAGACCATAGTTACTGTTACACATTTGCAAACAGAAATATGTAAAAATAATTGGAGTTCCAACATAAGAGCAAAGTGGGACTAAAATAATATGGGATGCAACTGCTGATGGACACGGAAGGAAATGCACCCTGAAGATGAAGGCTAAGAGTCTGGGAGTCAGAAGGTGAGGGATTTCCAGGCGAAACACTAGCATGTGCAAAATCTTGAGGGGAAAAAAAATAATTTGGCAGGTGTCCCATACTACATAAGGAACTTCGAGATTCTCTGATAGGCAGTATGGTGTCTTGGGGAAGGGAAGCAACCTGTGAAATCAGAATTTAGAAAGAACATTCTCGGTGTTCTGTAGAGAAAAGAATGGGGTACGGAACTGGGAAACAAAACAAAGGAAGCAGAAAAAACGGTTAGAAAGCTATACATTCGTCTCAGAGATGATGAGAACCTGCACCAAGGAAAGCAGCTGAACAGGAAAGAGACATTCGATGAACACTGCAGACAGAGGACACTCCACCCAAATTCACACACTGGGAGAGAAAGGAAAGTCAAGAGTAATTCGTGGGACAGACTAGGGAACTATGAAGACTGTGTTGATGAGTACACGGAGAAGGGATTGATCTGGGGGAAACTACGAGGCAGAAACTTTACAGCCAGCTGAATGATCAGCTTTAGGGCTCGGGAAGAAGCCAGAAGGATGACCATTCTGTTCTTGGCTTGCACAAATGGGCAGCTTGGGAGGTCATTCATTCAAAACGGTAAAACAGAAAGAGAGAGAGACAAACTGTTAATCTTTCACCACATCGGATTGGACATATCCAAGAGCCATCCAGGGAGAGATGGTTATTGGGACTTAAGTTAGCAAGGAGTTTACAATTGGAAATAATGATAGCTGACATTTAATTTGTTTATTGTATACATAACAATACTAAAATTGCTTCACATGTTTTATGACAATTTTTATAACTCTAGAAGATACAAAGCAGTGTTAAACCTCTGAGAAAGTTCAAAGCTGAGGCCAAATTGGCCGAGAGTACATTAAGTGACTTATCCAAGGCCACCATGTAGGTAAGTGCTTAAGGTAGTGTGAACCTTGGAGTCTTGATTTAAGCCTGTGCCAAACACTTCACAGTGGCCACCTGAGACTCTGAAGATACAGGAGATTCTGTGCAATGCAAAAAGCACTCAGGGCAGGCCTGGGAAACACCAGTACTGAAGGAGAGTGCAGAATGGGGGACCAGAAGGCTGAGGACAGCCCATGCATATCAAAAGAACAGAACATTTTGAGAGAGAGGAACCCTTCAACAGTGTCACTTGATGCAAAGACTTAAGACAGATGGCTGAACCTGGTAAATGGAAAGCCTGGGACATCAGGCTTTCTTCGTGAGAACTTCGTTAGTAGAGGTTTCCCAAGAGGCTTGGGCCATACTGCATTGGGAGAAGGAAAAAAATGGAAGTGAAGTGATCCAAAGATCTATGAGAGAAATACAGACTTAGGAGGTTGCTGAAGAGAAACTGCGGAGTTTTGCAGTTAAGATACAATTACAAGCATTCTTGAATGAGAGATGTCCATTAATAAAAAATAAAAATTTGTAAATGGCTCACTAAAAACCTGTAAATAGCCTTAAGTCACAGCGCTACACTTGGGGACATCATACGTTAAGATTTTTGTACATACTTTGAGCTAACTGATTACACAGTTCTACTACAAACCGGTGGGTGCTCTGACCTGGCTCTAGACACAACAACCCTTCTTCAGTTCTTCGAAGACACTAAGCTTTCTTATTTTTCAGGTATTACCTATGCCTAGGAACTCTCGCCCAGCTTCCAATGGGATAGGTTCTCATTCATCCGAGACCTTTCCCGAGGATACTCCCTTGAGTCACACTCCTTCCTTAGTCTCTATCATGGCACTTTACTTGTTCCTTAATAGTACCCAATCCAATCTGTAACTACTTTGTTTGGTCACATGAAATTAACTACTTCTCCCATGATGACAAAAATGTCTGGCTTGCTGGCCTCTGTGGCTTGACACCTTAGAATGGTTCCTGGCAAAGAACATTTATTTAATAAATATCTGTCAAATCAACAATATAACTCAATCTTTCCCTTTGTATATTCCTGCTTCAGGATCCCATAGGCTGTATTTTAAATCCAGTACTTTGTTTTCACTGCATTAGTATATATAAACTGCAATAGCTAACTAAATTATTTCACTTAACCGTCACAATAATCCCCTCGTATGGTGTTTTAAAAATTAGTCTCCATTGTAAAGGCATACGCTTTTAATCCCAGCACTCGGAGGCTGAGGCAGGAGGACGGCCGTGAGCTGGGCTACATGGGAAGACCCTAAAACAAAACAAAAGCAAAACAAAAACCTCCATTGTGCAAATGGGGAAACAGGAGGTTGCGTAAACTGTCCAAGTTCACACGAGTTGTGGCGTGCGGATTAGAACGTAGAGTTCTTCAAAGTCAAAACAAAGTTGAGCTACTGCTCACTTCAACTCTAGCTGGAAAATCCTTACCTAGTTTTATTCATGTTCTGAAATTATACTGCTTCATTCCAGCCCTGGCCCAATCCAAGAATTTATGTCCCTTCGACCAATTATTTTCTGATGGACAGAGGCAAACAGAGGAGGGCTGTCTTTAACTTCATTCTCGGCTTCTCTTAAGGAAGATGAGATGGGAAGTAGACAAGAGCTAAGCGTTAGCGGAGTATCTCTAAACCTAAGATATAAGCCAGGATCTAACAGGCAGCCGGTGGTCTTGCAGCAGAAGCCGGTTTCCGCAAGCATCGGCAGCCAAAAACTTACCTTAACTGCCACCTCCGGGGCAGAGTCCACCGCCACTGCCAGAGAAGGCTTGCTCGAAGGCGACTTAGTCAGATGCATGAGGGAGTCGGCAGCTGGCAGCGGACATCGACTGCCCTCACTGTCCGAGTCCGATTCGGACCCTGAACCTGATCCATAGGAAGCGGCCAGAGCCGCAATTGCAGCCGACATGATGGCAAAGGATCGGCGGAAGAAACCAGGCCCTGGCGGAAGGAGCCCAGGCTCCCAGGTCCTGACAGAGTGCCACGGGAGAGATTCTTCTCCTTCTTTCCTAATAAATCATTTTTAACACTCTGAAGAAATAAATTGACTAATATTATAATAACTACACCCGAACTGGGGGTTCGGAAACTTTACCTAGGGCACCAGAGGGACTTGTAATAGCGTGTAACTTTCAGGACCTAGCTGGTTAAATGCAAGCCTCTGAGTTCTGAACTACCTTAAAGGCGGAGACTATCTGACTCCCGGCGTGCAGTGCGGCAGGAAGTGGAAACAGGCCCTGTGGGAAGTGTAGTTTGGAACGAGGGGGCGGGGAAGAGAGGGCGGGCTTCCCTCCGACCCCGCCCCTGAATGGATGGTTCCTTCAATTGGCTATCATCTCCCCTCATTCCCTAGCCAGGCACCGTTCTCCCCGTCCCCCTCCCCCAAACTGAGGATTGGGTAATACCACAGAGCCTCAGGAAAGGGGGAAGAGCGAGCTTCACTCCTTTGGATGGGTGAGTGGGCGGAGGTTGCGTTTCCCACCGCGGGCACACCTGGTCGGTCCCTGAGGGCTGAAGCAGAAAGTGAGAATCTTCGGTTCGAGGACCTGTGACGAGCCCGGGGTAGCTCCCGGGGGAAAGGATGGGAGCCTAGGTGGGGAGAGGGCCGCGGCTCCCCCTGCTGCTGGCGCGGGTCCCGGCGCCCGGTCGTGGAGCGTCGCGCGCGAGGAGGGGGCGGGCGGAGGGCAGAGGCGGCTCGCGGTGTTGTTCGCTCGCACCTCAGGCGCTCGGTGGGTCCGGCGGCCGGCGGGCGCCTCAGGCGGCATCCCCGTCGTCCCGCAGCTTCATCCGCTGCCTGGGACGGGTTCCACCGGAGCCCGATGCCCCTGAGGACTCTAGGTGGGTCCCGGAGCTGAGCGGACCGGCGGCCGCCGCCGAAGCATGAAAAAGGGGTAAGGCTAGAGCCCCCCACGGTTTCACGGTGAGCGCGCGACTCTCGGGAATCTCTTCCCGGGGCGGGGGTCCCGGGCAACGAACTCTTCCTCGCCCGCGGAGCGGAGAGGCGCGCGTGGGTCTCCGGTGCGCAGAGGTTGCGGGGATGCATGGGCGCGCCTCCCCCGCCCCCATTCCGGGTTCTCCGCCGCCCACCCGGCCTGGGTGCTGGTGCTGAGCGAGACGGCGGCCGCCGGGCTTTGGCTGCAGGGACCGGAGCTGCGCCGGGCCGAGGAACTGCGGGTCTCACCTGCGGGCTGGAGGCCGCCGCCCCCGCCACCGCTCGGGTGCTCCTCGCGCGGGGTCCGCTGGCGGGGGTGGCGGAGAAGCCTGGCCCGCTCCGTCTGCGGCGGCTCAGAGCAAGCTCCTGCCTTCGCGTGATTGCGCCGTGGGTCCTTTTGCAAGACATAACGGTAAAGCGAGTGCGGGCATCCTTCGATATATTAATGCTTTCGTTTGAAGAGGTAGGGAGGGCGTCCGGTTGCTTCAGATGCTGATTAATGGAGCGGTGTTTCGGGCGGAATTGGGGAGCCGCTCACTCAGCTCTGGTGTCGGCAGGACTCGCCCGCCCATTGTGCCACCCAGATAATTATTCAACTATGCAGCATCCATTGCACCTTTCTCATTTTTCTTCTCCCCTTGCTACAGCGTGCCCCCTAGCTTCGATACTCTGACACCTTCTCGCACTTGCGGATCATGAAGTAGAATAATGATGAAAAGAAGGCACATCCTACCCAAATGTTTCGATCTGTCCTGTACCGATTAATTAATTAACCAGTCCCCAGGTAGACTAAGTACTTAATAGCACTCGTTCTAACTAGCCTTTTTTGTTGTTGTTGTTAAAATCTAGGATGTACCTTGCGTTGTATTTTAATTTTTTTATTTTTGGTTTTAGATGAACATATTAGGCAGATCAGATTTCTGTTAAGTAGTTGAAGTCATCGATTTATCAGTTATTCAAATTAATACCGTTTAATTTGTATGGTAGGTAACTTTCATTTTTTAAATTGTTGATGGCACAAATGGAATCTCAGTTTGAACTCTGAGGAACAGTATATGTTTTATGCTGAAAGTTTCTGTTAAAGTATGCTTTCTTACGTTTACTATTTGAATAAAATATTTGATATAAAATAATTTATAGTTGAATTAAAAAGTTTTGTATTTTCCAACAGCAGAATACTTGCTTTCTAACATAGCCTTCAGTTGAAAGGAAGTATATTTATGTTTAAGGTGGGGTTTTTAACTGCCCTCTTGGTCATTCCCTAATTTACCTGAATTTTTAAATTCAGTCTTCTTTAGTGTCATATATATAAGTATTTGTCATCGCCTTTTTAAAGTTTTTCTGTCTGCAAGGATGAGTCGGTTCCAGTTTTGCATGATCTACCTAAAGGATGAAGTATTTTTTTGAAAACATAGGAAACGGTAGTTGGTTACTTGACTTTTACGTTAATAATTAAATCATTTTTTAAAAATAAATAATTTAATACCAAAAATGCTTTATGTTTACTTTTTGTGATCATCCCTTTCCATCTTTCCTTGTTTTTTTGTTGAGTTGACCCTTTTGATTAAAACAGAATTGCATATAGACATTGCAGAAGCAGGTTTAAGGTGTACTAACTGATGGCACTTGGAAGTAGTATACATGTAAGTTGACAGTGTTGGATCAGTCGTTTGATTAGGAGATGACCTTGCAATTTACAAAATGGACACCTTTGTGCCGTGGTTTTTTTACTGTATAAATGGAGGTAATGCTCACTAGTCCATAAGGCAGTATGTATAAATTTAGTAAAAATGTTTTCATGGTGTTTGTAAAGAGAATTTAAATATTTTTGCTGATGAACGATAGAAGTAATTCAATGAAAAAATATTTTTAGGTTTTTCTTTGCCATGTTATAGTGGTTCATTTACACTGACTTTTGCTTTGAACAGATAGGGTTTTGAAGAATTTTTCGCCTATCAAGCGTTTTTAGACTTAGTAATTACCATGAGTACCAATATAGTTAAAAGTATAATTAGTACTGGTAAAAGTGATCTAACTTGTTAATAATATTAACAGTAAATTTGTGAAAAGTAGGATATCCAGAAAATGTTAAAGCTGTTTGCATTAACAAATATTCTGATGCAAAATTGGCATCATTTGTGAGGTATGACATGGAGCTACTTTGCTCATTATTAAGATTTAACTATATAGCAACATATTAATACTGTATAATGCACATTATATTTTAAAGCTTTTTTTATTTGTATGTTTCGTGTACATCGTGTTTACATTCCTTGTGTGGAGTTGGTACATATGCATAACACATCTTAGTTCCCTTTCTCATAACCTCCCTTCTCTCGATCCTCTTCCCATTTAAAATCCATTTCCCTACTCCCATTATCTTTT
Organism: Cavia porcellus; assembly: GCF_034190915.1. Lineage (NCBI taxonomy): Eukaryota > Metazoa > Chordata > Mammalia > Rodentia > Caviidae > Cavia > Cavia porcellus. The sequence goes on along the minus strand of NW_026947490.1, from coordinate 97,864,184 downwards.
CTTTTGCTCTTTAATTATAATGCGGAGTTCTCATACAAGAGAAATTAATTGTACATTTTGCTTAATTTTAGGGACATTGTAAGATACTTTTTTCAAGTGCTTTATTTTTTATCACAATAGTAGCTTTTGGTTTCCTTATGGGAGGACTAACAATCAATTTGCATAGCAAAAACTATTGAATGATTATATTAGAACTTTTACCCAAGCAGCGCTTTTGGTTACCTTGTGTAATAACATCATATAAATGATGGGAATCGTAAGTGTCTTTAAAATTCTACTGCAGAGGGTTTTTTGAGAATTCACATGGTTACATTTAATAATGTTTTTAATGTTTTCTTTAATTTAGCTATCATTATTATTTGAATAAAGGGAGGGAACTCATAATTTTTCCTAAACTCAGAGGATTATGATCATAAATCCAAAGTTGCTAACATAGTGTTCAGCAAATAGCAAGGAATCAGTTTTCTTCATTGAACAAATAAGATGAATAAGGAATGTCCATTGAATTAATCCTTCAAGTGAAAAGTTTAAGAGGTAGATTTATCAAATGTTAACTAAGGAAACATAGTTTATCTGGAGAAAAAAGAGAAAAGTGTATTTGGAGGTCCTTTGAAGTCTGCTGTCATCACCTGTAATAACCTATTTGATTCCCCTTTTTTGAACCAGTGCTAGATACTAAGTAATCTGTGTTAGTGACCTACGTGGAATATGTTCTTATCCTTACAGCTAACTTCACAAAAACGTACAATTGTTTTCTCTGTAGGAACTGCTTTCCAGTGAAATATTAATAAAAAGATACATCATATTTTGTGCTATATATGAATATCTAATTTTAAAAACAAATCTCTGAATTAGAAATTTTTATAAGGTCAAGAGCCTTGTGTTTTTAGTTTATCACATTCAGCTTATAATTTTGAGTCTTTGTGACTTGGTAGTTATAGCATTTAAAATTTGTAAAATGGTTTGAAGCTTGGAATGTATTTTCTCAGAAATAATATGTTTATCGCTAGATTTACAGACAGCCCACTGAAGGCTGTTTAGCCCATAATGTACTTGAATTGTAGAATTGTGCTAGTAATAATAATTATAAAATAATGACTAATATGAATATATTAAGATACTTATGATACTAAATGACCATCCTTTTATTTTGTTAGTCTGATAACATTATTAGGAGCTTGTCCACTTTTATCCACTGGACTTGAAGAGGAAGATACTCCTCAGTTCACTGAGCAATTCAGCCTTCCAGCATCCAGAGAGAGAAGTTAGGGACGGAGAGCAGCTGGTCTTCAGTAGGACTGACTCTCGGTCTCGGTTCCTCAATTGTTGAGCAAGAAAGTTAAAGTGCAAGCCTTCTGATGCTCCTTTTACCTACAAATAAAATTTCTAAGGCAATGAAAGTATCAGTGTAACTCCAGTGTTTCTTGAGTGTTTTCTTTTTCTATTGCTGCTTATACGCGCCTATCAGGGAATTTCTCCTTTTTGGATCTCCCTCTGAAAAGAACATACTTACTCTTTTTTTCACATGTGTATTCTTGGAAACAAGGATTTGCCGTTTTGTTTGTTTGTTTTTTGTTGTTGCAGTGTTTTAAGAACAATGTGTAATTTCCCTGCCTTCCCTCCCCGCTCGCGTCCCTTTCCCTTCTCTAGTCTCTCTCCCAGCCTCTTCAGAGTCTCTCGTTTTCTTCACCTTCCTCCTCTTTCTCTATTTCCTTTCTTCTTCTTCTCCTTTTCTCTTCTTTTTTCTCAAAAACAAATTGACAGCATAATCAAGAATTGGAATGAAGCATTCATGCTCTAAGGACTTGTGCATGGGGTAGGAGGCAGATAAGAAAAGCAAGTTTATGAATGTTGGAAGGACAGAGACAGTTTTGTTGTTTGGTTTGTTTTGCTTTGCTTTGCTTCGTTTTTCTTTCCCTAGTGCTGTTTTGCTCAAGCTAAATGGATTTTGGGTGGTGGCAGTTACTGCAGAATAGGTGAATCATTCTCTTGGGAGGGTGGAAAGATCAGGATGCTGCAAAAAAGTCATAAGACGCTGCTTCATTTATCATATACACACACATACGTATGCAGGAGTATTTCATAGGTTTTTAAGTTCACATTTTGAGATCAGTGATAATAAAAAATAATGTATAAGATGGTCTCCTAAGAGGAAAGGAACATTGCGTACTTGCTAAATGTACAAATCACTTTATCATATTACTAAATTTATTTTACTTAATTGATAGCCTTATGAGGATTTCATGAAAGAAGGAGGTTAACTGAGTTAAACACATTGTTTATTCTGCCCAGCTGATACCTAGGTTCTCTGGATACTGTTTTCTCTCACTTTTCCCTAATAAGTTATTATTGGAGCAGTCTTTTAACATCTTGATAATAGTAATTATGCCTGCATGCTACCCTTCCCTCATTTAACCTGCACCATGCTAAGCCAGTTATTCATTCATGCATTGATTGAGGGCCAAGTAGGCGCTAAAAGATAGGTCTCTATTCTCTTGGTTTTTGCAGTGTACTAAGAGAGACAGATACTGAACAAATATACCCATTTGTAGTCAGATACTGTGAATGCTGTGTAAGAAGAGATGAAGAGACCTAATTCATGTTGGAAGTCAGAGAAAGCTCTTAGAGGCCAGATTAGTGAAAACCAGATAGAAAAAGAAACAGATGCAAAGTATGCAGGTGAAACAGTTTGAAGTGGGAAACAGCTTGCTAGTTGGAAGAACTAAAAGCCAGAACAGATAAAGCTTAATGAGTAGGAGGGATTGTGACTTGATAGAAACTGTAGAGGTGAACAGGAACCAGACCTCACAGGACTCACGTAAAACTCCGTTCTACAAGGATTATGGATTTTAATTCTATGGAACAAGCCCACGAAGAGTTTAAATCAGGTCAGTGACTGAATCAAATCTGTCTTTTATAACAAGGTCCTCTCTGATTCTGGTCCTTAACCTGTTGGAGCCAGGAACCTGCTTAGAGTTCCTCAGAGTTTGATTTTAAGAACTGTACTCAGACACACAGCAGGTTATGGAAGAGGTGGGTGGTGGTGTGAAACTTCATCTGTGTGGCCGCTCCCCATGCATGGTGTACTTTCTCAGCCCACCTCCTGCTGAATCTGCAGGGCATTAGGTTCTCATAGGAGCAAGAATCTATTGTGAGCTTAGAAAGAGATGGATCTATATTGCCGACTCCTTATGTAACTCAACTCCTGGACCATCCCATGGAAAAACTGTTCCTCGTGAAATTGACTCCTACTGCCAAAAAGATTGGGGACTGCTGTTTTATAATGATCATTCTGACTTGAAAGGAGTCAGGGAGACCAATCACAATTTCATGCATGTTTCTTTTTTATTGGTGTGTACATTTGCACCAACCCAGGTCACTCAGTTTTTTCCTGCCTTCTAGATGCCTGAAGGTTAAATAGATTTGTTTTCTTGCAAGTCGCTGAAGCTATAAGATACGAAACTGAATTTCTTTCTCAGTGGGCTGGTTCTTGGTATATGAACTAGACAGGCAGGGTCGGCTACCATGAGGAGGAAGAAAAGCAGATGTGGAGTCCTGACTTTATTCAACTCCCCTTGTCCATGATTCTGAGAATGAGCTCCAGGAGGCACTCGAGTATTTTCATAATTCCTCATTTCTGCATAATCTGGTTGCAGTTGTATTTCTGGTACTTGTCAGCCAATCACCTGAGTTCTGTCATAGATGAGGTAGCTTGTATAACCTGCCTAATAAAAATGGAGTTGAAATTTGAACATAGATATATGTAATTTCACAGTCCCACATTTTCCTGTCTTATATTGCCAGAATACTAGTTCTTAAAATGAAACTCTGAGGAACTCTAAGCAGGTTTGTTTTGATGTGCTGATAACTTTTGGATGATGATGGCAACATAGCTGTTTTTGGTGGTTTTGACAGTAGTTTCAGCTTCTTGCTCTTATTATTTGTTACCTTGGTCTATTCTAATGTTTCTGTATTGAATAATTCATTTTAAAAGAAAATGGGGGAAAAAACATAGGGACCTGGGTTAATTTGTTTGATTCTCCTAAAAATTATGGAGTCTTTTATTTTTAGCTATAAAAGTTTCTTGTTTTCTAGTCTTTTAAAAAGAGATGTTTATGATCTTATATCTTTTTATATATAAAATTCTGTAGCATACATGTCCTGGGAGTTATGCCAGTAAATTGCAGAAAGATTAAGAAAAAGAGAAAACAGGTGAAGTATTTTGTATTTTAGTGGAAAATGAAGAGTAACTCATTTTTTAAAAAACCAAAAGATAAACTGTGGAATACATCATGGAATGTAGCTAGAAATTCATTAGTTTTGTTATTTTCAGAGAATCTTCATTTGTTCTCATTGAGTTTTCTGTACTGATTATTGTTTCCAATTTCATTGATTTCTGTTTTTAGCACTTTTTCCCATCCCGGGTGCCAGGGATTGAACCCAGGACCTTGTGCACAGTAGACAAATGGTCCACTACTTAGCTACGTCTCTTTGCCCTTGTCTTAGTTTTTACTATTATTTTTTTATTGCTGTTTGCTGTAGGCTTATATTACTCTTGTTTTAACAATTTTCTTCATTATTGAGTTTAGATCCTTCTTTTAACACATACATTCAGTAGAATAAATTTTGCTCTAATTACTGGTTTTGACATACTCCAAATGTTTTGATAACTTGTGTTTTCATGTAGTTTAGGATATTTTTAAAAACTGTTGAGACTTTGAACTATGTGTTACATAGAAGTGCAGTGCTTCTCAGCCAGAAAACTTTGGATTTTTCATGTTTTTCTGCAGTTGCTCTGTAGTTCATTCCATTGTGATCTGAGAACATATGTAGTATGATTTCTATTCTTTTAATTCTTTCCGGTGTGTGTAATGGTACAGAATTTGGTCTGTCTTGATGAGTGTTCTTTGTGCGCTTAGGTGAGGTACCATAGCCATGTCAACTAGATGCGGTTGACCGACGGTGTTCCTTAGTTCACCCATGGCCCTACTGATTTTCTGCTTGTTGGACCTGTTGATTACTAATACAGTTACACTGAAATCTCCAACGGGAGCAGTAGATTCATCCATTTCTCCTTGCAGTTCTAACACTTTTTGACTAATGTTTTGATGCTTTGTTGGTAACAGCATATACATTAAGATTTGTTACTTTGGAGAATTTGTCATAATATAATGCATTTTTAAAAATCTATTTCCTTTGCTTAGAAGTTTTTCTCTACAATTTTGACATAGCTATTTCAAGTTTTTTTTTTAACATTCATGTTACAGTGGTGTATCTTTCTCCATCCTTTTATTTTTAATCTACCAATGTCTTTATATTAAAATGAGCTTCTTGTAGAAAGTAAAATTTTAAATAGTTTTTATCCTTGTCTGTCCGGTCTTTTGTGGGGGGGCAGGGTCTTGTTGTGTAGCTCTTGCTGGCCTTGAACCTGTCGCAGTCTCCCTGCCTCGCTTTCATGCTGCTAGCATTACAGTTGTGTGGCTCCATGCTTAGCTCGTGGGCAGTCTTTAAAGTACTGTACGTTTTTGTTGTTTCTTTAGTACCAGGGGTTGAACTAAGGGCCTCCTGCGTGCTAGGCAAGTGCTCTGTATTGATATACTTAGACCAGGTCTAGCGTGGTTATTGATGCGTTTGAGCTATATTTGTAACTTTTGTATTTATTGCACTGTGCTTTGCTTCTTTTTTTAAAAACTATTTTTCTCCTTTTTGCTTTCCCTAACTGAATTGTGTATTTTATATGGGCTTTGTTTTCTCTCCATTCTTAGACTACTAGTCATATTAAAAAATCTTTTTAAATACTTGCCTCGGAGTTTGCAAGGCACATTTACAACGTTATCAAAATCTGTGTTTAAATATCACTAGTGTGCTTTAGTTTAGCAGGTAGCACAGGTAACTTGTGACAGGGTTCTCGGTTCCTCCCTCTTGTCGTTTGTAACTTTGCTGCTGTTCATTTCACTGTCTGTATTGCTCTATACTTTGATATTATTATTTTGAATGAACAGTTATCTGTTGGCTTCAGATAGGAATAAGAAATGCGAAGCTTTTTATTGTTTGTTCTGAGGCAGGGCCTCACTTTGTAGTCTCACTGTGTCATTCAGGCCGGCCTTGGACTCACTGGATAGCTCAGATGGCCTCAAACTCTCAGCCAACTTTCTGCCTCAGTCTCCTGAGAGCCCAGATTACAGACATGCACCGTCATGCTTAGCTTCAGAAATACGAAGATTTTCTTTTATCTTAATTTCTTCATTCTCTAACGTTTGCCATGTCTTTGTGTAGATCTGAGTTTCTGGTTTAAATGAACTTGTCTTTCCTTCTGAAGAAGTCATTCTGCTATGTTTTGCAAGGCATGTTCACTGGTGCCTTGTTCACTGACAAATTGTCTTCATTTTTCTTTTTCTTTCTTTCTTTCTTTCTTTTTTTTCTTTTCTTTCTTTTTTTTTTTTTTTTTTTTTTTTTGATACAGAGAATCAAACTTAACCACCTCACACTTGCCAAGCAGGTGCTTGTACCACTGAGCTAAACACCCCAGTCCTGTTTTTATTTTTCTAAAAAAAAAAAACAAATCTTTATTTCTTTTTCACTTTTTTGAAGAATAACTGAGCACAAAATTCTGGGTTACTAATTTTTTCTTTCAATTCTTTAAATATTTTATTTTATAAATATTTTATTTAGCAGCATGGTTAATAATGAGAAGCTCCCTATAATCTTATCCTTGTTCATCTGTAGGTAAAGTGGCTTTTATCTGGCTTCTATCATTGGGAGCTGTCTGGCAGACTGATAGCCCAGGGTTAAATATTGTCAGGGGTTTTAATGTTGCTTAAGTTTATGTAGATCATGTGAGGAGATTGAAATCTGGGAATACGTGGATTTGAGAAGAGCTGAGAGTGTGGAAGAACCCAAAATACAACAAACTGGGCTCCTGACGTATTTGGAGAATGGAAAGACACAGAGAGACAGAAGAGGGTGCTAAAGGTGTGATCAGAAAGGATATAATACGTTGTACTGCATTAGGATTATTCTCTTGGGACGGGCTCAGGCCCTGTGGCCTGGACAGACCTCTGAGGAGTACTCTGGATGCTGGAGAGTCGGAAGGGAGGCAAAGCCAAAAACATCGTCATGGTTCTGAAAGTAAAGGAAGGGAAAGAACCGCAGGAACTTGGTAAGGCCAAAGACATTTTATATTAATAAGCTAAAGGGACGGAAAGTTGAGGTTAGAAAGATCTTAGATTTCTAAGAGACAGATCTTGGAGGTAAAACTGTTGGAGCCTTCACTCAGGCATTTCATACGCTTAGTAATAGAAAAGAAGGTGCACTTTAGTTTTTCAGCACTAGAAGTACTGATAATGGAGCCCTCGAGAGAGGGGTATACTTTAAAAGTCTTGTCCTAGTCTGTGTGCTTCTAGCACTTCTATGGTACTGGCAGGTAGCACATGTCACCTCTTTCGAGAGGGGGAATCCTGGAGTGGAAGGGGTAATGCATTATTACAGATGATTGTAAATATATTCTTTTTGCTTGCAAATACAAGATTTTTGTTGTGATAGAGGCAGTCAGTCACCATGTACCTAGTATCCATGTACTATATCAGTGTTAATAACTATTTCATTATTATGTAAAGGCATGAAGCATAATGGTTTGTATATAAAAAAGTTTTATTAATATTGAAAAGAAATGCAAATTTCTTTTTTGTAGTCTTAAGTACAGAAAGTTGACATTAATGACCTGCATCAGTTGAATTTTAATGTTTCTTATACCAGTAGAGATAGATTTATGATACCTACAACATTCATTCATTCATTCATCCATCCATTCATTTATTCATTTCTTCATTCAGAGAGTCTAGCTGTGTTGTTTATGTTAGCACCAAACTCCTGGGTTTAAGTGGTTCTGTCCCTTCGATCTTCTCGGGTAGGTGGGACTGTGCCGCATGCTCCTGTGTCTGCTGTCCAACTAATTTTAAATTCATTGTATTCACTCAGTGAAAATCTGATTTGAGAGGCCGTTTAGAGCAGAAACTGTTGCTTAAAATAGTAATTACTATTTTTATAAGGTCTTTGAGAGTAAATGATAGTTACTATAAAAGAGCTTGGAATAAGTATTATTTTTAAAACATTTCAGGGGAAGTATTTATTTAGCCAATGTATTTTTGTTATTGAAATAAGCATTATTAAGACAAATGAATATTATTAGCACAGTGTTAGTGGTATAGTTTAAGCCTATGAATTAGGACCATAGACAAATTAAGATTTGCCTTTTTTAAAATCTAATACCCAGCACAGTATTTAAGTATTTCAAATATAACTAATGACTAGAATAAAGAATAATAAGTATTTTGTTTTTCATAAATTTATGTTTTTAATTTTAAATGATTCCTTACACCAGTCATATCGACCTAAAAAGGTAGTGATATTATTAAAAATTAAGTCACTTTATTTTTATTTTTTGGTTCTATTTGAATTGTTTTCATTTTTAGCGGATTCACCAAGTAATATGAGAATTATCCACAAGTGACATTGTTTGAGAATGACTGTGAAGCACGTGGGTTCTTTAGATGTAAATGTATCTCGTGTTCAGAAAACTAATGAGTACAGTTAGAAGCAAGAAGTAAGATCTAAGGTCCAAGACCTGCAGTATGTATGAAGAGCGGAGATTGGGGATAAGGCAGGAGGCAAGCCATGAACTTGAGGTAAACTGGAAACCGTATTAAGAAAGTGTTTAAGGAAGTGAATGACTGTATCAGATGTTAATTGAGTGAGAAGAGGCCTGAAAATTGACCATTGGCCGTGGCACACAGCTGGCCTTGGTGAGATTGCTTTGGTACAGCACTGGGAACAAAAGCCTGTGTGGAGCAGATTTAAGTGAGAATTGCAGGAGCAAATTCAGCTGAAGGACTGTTGCTGTGAGGTGGACAGAGACATCATAAAACAGGGCACAGCTGAGGAGAGAAGTAGGACCAAGAAAAGGGTTTGTTGTTATGTTTCTAAAGATGAGCGGTACTGATGGCAGTGACCTAATAGAGGGGACAGCAATACAGAAAAGAGGACAGTTAGCATCTGCTGCTTAAATCAGATCTGAGGAGTGGCCTGCAACTTCATAACCATGTGAAATAGAGTGAGGAAAAGTGGCAACTTTGACAGTTGCAAGTCACAAAGGCTTCTTAATGTAACTCATGTACTGTTTTACAGTTGTAGATACCTTTAGTGATTGTACACGTTAATAAAACCTCACACCGGGGTTTTTTTTTGGGGGGGGGATAACTATATTTACTTTTAAGTCAGAAATTGGCTTATAATAGTTGACTAAAGATAGCAAAGCTCTGCTCTACCTGAACTTGTCTGCATTCTTTTCCATTTGTTATCCAAGATTTGCTGCTTCTGTGTCTACCAAATGATTTTTGAAAAACTATTGCATTCTCTTACACATTTTAAAATTGATCTTTAATATGTTTAAATAATTTATTGTTTATAGGTGATAGAAAAAAAAGCATTTTGTAGGATAAATATTGCCTGCAGTGCTTTCATGTCTTCTGAATAAATACCTAAGCAGTAGAATGTCTGGATCATACACTGGACATACATGCTTAGTGTTACAAAAAAAAATTTTAAGTAGTGTCTAAGTTAATTTTGTCTTTGCTGAGACAACACCCATAAGTTAAAGGAGGAAAAGTTTATTTAGTTCACAGTTTGTAGAGGTTTCAGTCCATAATTGGATGACTCCAAAGCAAGGTGGCTTGGAAGAGGAGCATTTGCAGAGAACAACTCATGACATACACGAAGTAGCAAAAGCAACAAGAGACTTTAATGATGTCTTTCTACTCCTTTTATATTGTATCTGAGCTGCTGGGATTATGATGGTGCCAAAGCAATCAGTGGGCTGATTTAGTAATCATACACTCTTAATCCTGGCATCTAGATTCAGCCACTTGTGAAACAGCCCTACTTATGACCACGTAAGACTGGGGAAACAATGAACCATAGTCATAACATTCCACTCCTGGTTCCCCACAGACTCAGGTAAATTCCTTTGCACAAAAGGCATTTAGCCCATGTCTAAAAGTTGCCAAAGGCCTAACAATTTCAGCATTGGTGAAAAGTCCAAGTCCCAAGTCTCCTCTCAGATTTGAGGCAGCCTCTATAACTATGAGCTCCTGTACAAATGAACAAAAAGGTAAACACTTCCAACATACACAAGATAAACATTACCATTCCAAAAGGTACAAAGTTGGGGATACAAAGGAATGAGACCAAAGCAAATCCAAATCTAGCAGGGCAGACATAGTGTGCTAAAGCTCCATGTCCAGCGTTCAAGACAATCTGTGGCAGGATGTAAACTTGAAAGGGCTTGGGTGGCCCTATCCCTACATCACTTCAGGTGGTGGTAGCTCCATGGCTTCTCTCTTGGGCCGACTCCGCTCTCTCCTTGCAGTTTTCCTCAGGCAGTCTATATACCTGGTTTCTCAACACTTCTGGGGTCTCCACTGCACCTTTGCCTTCTCACAGCTTCACACACCGCCCTCTGAGGCCCACTGCCTGGCCTCCCAGGAAGGGTGAAATCCTTCCTGATCCCACAGTGCTTGCACAGTGCAAAGTAAGCACCATCTGGATGGTGCCAAGCTCTGCTGCCAGCCAAAGCAGTAGCCAGGCTTTCTTTTCTCTTGGCTATAGAGGTACAGTGCCTGTGAACCAAACCCTGAGGAACAGCTTCCCTAGGGCACTGCCATTCTGGAACATAGTGCTCTGGAGATTTCTTCTCAAAAGAAAATACTTAATTTTTTCAATTTTGTGACCATAAAAGCTGGAATCCTGCTGCTGCTTGTGATGCCTTCAGGCCATCTTTTCTTCTATGCTTTTTTAGCAATCAAGATCTCTGCTGTGTCTTTGCAGTCCACAACTTGACTAGAGCTCCTTTTCTGGCCACACTCACAGTGTTTTAAGTCATTCTGCTGGGCTCTTTGCTCTTGATTCTCGACATAAAGCTGGCTAAAAGTCCCCAACAGCCTTATCACAGTCTCAACATTAGACTGCCTTGAAGTTTCTTCTGCCAGATTAATTACTTTGTTGTCCTTAATCTCAGTCTCAGGCAATCTCTGGACACGAGCCAAATACAAACCTTCTGCCAAGATACGGTGCATGTCATCTGGATTAGAGCAGTCAGTTGTGTCCTTCTTCCTGCTAAAATGTCCTGAACTTGGTGTTTGCCAGCAGCATTTCTATCAGCTTTCTGTCTTCTGAGCTCTGACCAGAATCTCCCATCCAGTATAGCCTCAGGTGTTCCCGTTGTGCTTTTTCGGATGGCATCTCTGAACCTTTTTGAATGCCCACAAACCAGTTCCAAAAGATTCCAAACTACATGGTCAGGTATAGTCAGGGCAATGACTCTGCTTCTCCGGTACTAAATTCTGCATTAGTTACTTTTCTAGCTGCTGACATAAAAGGGTCAGGAGCTGGGGATTTAGCTCAGCAGCGCCTGCCTTGCAAGCATGTGGTTGTGAGTTCGGTTCCTGGTACTGATTTAAAAAAAGAGAGATTGAAACAAAAGGGTCTTTTTGTTTCAAACAAAAGTTGCTAAGTAGCCTGGACTGGGATAAAATTTGCAATCTTCCTCCCTCAGCCTCCCAGAAAACTAGAATTACAGGCATGTATCACCGGCCTGGTGTATTGTCAGTGCTTACTCAAAAAAGATATAACACAAGATATACAAAATGTAAGGAATTACAAGATTCACTTACAGTAGTCACCCACAGAGTCAGATGTGAAAGAGTGCAGAGGACTGGAAACCAAAGGCTCCAGTCTAAGGTCTGGCGCTCACTTCAGTGAGCCATGTGAGTCCATATTAGAGCCTCAGTGGGACTCCAGTGCAATGGAAGACTTAAGAATCTGTGCTGGAAGCCTGAAGGATCTCACTGGAAGGGGAAGAGTGTGTGCTGGAAGCCAGGAAGTGACATCCAAGATGAGAGTGAAGACTGGCACTCCTGAAGGCAGATTGTGTCCTTCTGCATTTCACCTTTATACTGTACAGGCAGCTAGGCTGGGTCTTCCACACCCTAGGATACGGAATTGCTGGGCCAATTTAGTGGCCTTCACTTACCCAATTGATACAATCAACCATCATAGTCTTCCCCTTCTCAACTTGACCAGATATATTTCTTTAAACCAGTTTCCAGATAGACAAACTCATTAATATGCTTAACATGTTACAAATGTCCTTCATACAAACAAATACATTGATTCCCTCCCCAGAATAGAAGGCAAGGTTTCTTTGGGTGATGCTTACTCTTAACATTTCATAATTTGAATCTTATAGTATGGGCTTAGCAATTCTTAAGAACCAGTATAAAGTCTATCAAAATTATATTACCTTATAATCATATTTGGAGAAATAGTACAATTACAGTCCTCACTTCTGTAGCTGATCATGGGGTTGTAACTGATATTTAACTAGAACTACCTTTTTGTATTACCTGTTCTGTTTTCCCTTGGCCTTGAGCAACACCTCAGGAGATCTTGGGTCTTTCCCTGGGGAAGTGACCCATACTTTCATTCCTAGAGGTTCTGGACCACTTGTCCTTCTGCCTGGATGAGTTTATTGTAGTTTCTCATCCACTTTTAGTAACAGGTCACAGTAATACTAGGAGATGCTCTAGGGGATCTATATCCAAGTATATTTTTCTTTCTTCCATTGTGCAGTGGTAGTCTAATATACCCTTGATAATCCCCTCACAACACTAATTTCCTTTTTAGCTTGTTTCCTTAGAGGCATAAGGAAAGTAGAATGACTAGGGGAAAATCTTAGCTTAGTAATATCATTGTTATGCTTTCTGGTACAAGCCTTGTCTGCTCTGGAACTAAGACTTGTAAGTCAGCAGAACATAAGACTGCAGGAACAAGAAGCAAAAATTTTGCTAGTGGATCACCGTGGGTAATGGTGAGTGATACTATTCCTATTTCCACTCCTTGATTCCTGGAACTATGGATTCTAGCTATGGGAGACACAGTACTGTATGGTGAATACTGATTCAAAGCACATACAGTCTTTTGAAGAACCTTACGCAATCCCTGCAAGCAGTTGTCACCTAGCTGGTGCTGTAATTGTCTTCAAAAAAACATTCCGCCTTTCTGTCAACCCAGCTGCTCCTAGATGGTGAAAAACATTGTAGGACCAGTGAATTCCATGAGCATGAGCCCACTCACTCACTTCCTTGGCTATAAAAATGTGTTTCTTGGTGAGAGGCAATGCGATATGGAATTCCCTGATGGTGGATAAGGCATTCTTTGAGTCCACAGATGGTCGTTTTGGCAGAAGCATTGTGTGTAAGGAAGGAAAATCCATATCAGAATAAGTATCTATGCCAGGAAGAGCAAAGTGCAGTCCCTTCCATGACAGAAGTGATCTGGTATAATCAATTTACCACCGGGTCACAGGTTGATCACCCTTGGGAATGCTGCCATATTGTGGACTCAGTGTTGGTCTCACTGCTGACATACTGGGTATTCAGCAGTTTCTGTAGCCAGTGAGAATCCGTGTTGCTGACCCCATGCATAATCTCCATACCCACCACCTTGGCTACTCTTGTTTGTGAGCCTAGTAGGCATTTATGGGGTGGCTGAAGAAATTGATCACTATCTACAGAATGAGTCATTTTATTCACGTGATTGTTAGTCTTCTGCTGAGGTCAACTTTGGGTGAACACTTAGGTGTGAAACAAACGTTTTTACATCCTTTGCCCATATAGAGAAGTCTGTCCACATACCTCTTCCCCAGATACCCTCATCACCAATTTCCCAGTTACGTTCCTTCCAGGCAAAATGTACTACCAGGTTCACTGCCGGAAGTTCTGTCCCCTGTGATGATTTCCCTTCACCATTGTCCTTCAGAGATGTCCTGAAAAGGGGTCGTAATGCTACGGCTGTCCACTTGTGGGTGGTGTCTGCATCACGCAGAAGCATCCATAAACTAGGCCTTAGTCTTCTCTTCCTCCGACAGCATCATACGGCATACCCCAGAGATTGCAGGTGCATGGTTGAGTGCAGAGGGCAGTGTGGCAAGAGTAGGAGCCATGAGCATCTAGGCCCCGTCTTCAGATAATTTGCTTGTATCCTCTGGACCTGCTCTGGCTCAGTCACGTATGTACCATTTCCATCTGTTGCTGTGCATGGTCCAACCTTATGACTCAGTGGATTAATTAGAGAATACTCAGGTCATGATAGGTAACTCAGGCCATGTGGTTACCTGGTATCCCATGGTCAAGCATTTAGTTCCCACAAAGACCCAGTAGTGGGCCAGGAGCTGTTTTTCAAAGGGAGAGCGGCTGTCTGTAGATGACGACAGAGCCTTGCTCCAAAATCCTTGGGGCCTCTGCTATAATTCACTTATGGGTGCTGCCAGAGACTCCAAACAGCATCTCTGCCTGCCACTGGCACTTCCAGTATCATTGGATCTGTGGGAATATATGGTCCACGTGGCTTTTCTTGTTTTGGACCCCAATCAAAACTAGCAGCTTTCCAAGTGACTTGGTAAATGCAGAATAAGACACCTAAATGAGGGCCCTGCCTTCTTCCTGTCTGTCCTTTCAGTGTCTAGAATGTATAGTAAAATCTGTTGTTCTGGACATTGTAGCTTACTTTTTCCCTATAAATACAACTGGTGGTTTTAAGTTTTATTGATGATCCTAGAAAAAAACAGCTGTTACCATTGTTACGTTTCCTTTTATTTTTTCCTGTTTCATTGGTTTTTTACTCTCATCTCATTTTTTCCTGGTTGCTTATTTTGAATTTTTTTAGTTTTTTGAGGTGAAAATAGTTTAAATCATTTATTTGAGTTTAGTGATAGGCATTTTACTACTCTAAAATTCTAAATATTTTAGCTATGTCTTTCAGTCTTTCGTTTTTTTCATTTATAGTGAGTTCAATTATTTTCTGATTTTTCTTTTATATTTTGGCAGTTACTTGGAAATAGATTCACCTTCTGTTAGAGATTATTTAGAAATATGTTATATATTTATAAATATTTAATAATTTTTCCAGATACCTTTTTGTTATTGATTTGTAATTTAATCCCATTGTGGTTAGAAAACGTGTTTTGTAGGAATTGAATGCTTTTGAGTTTGTTTTACTTACTGCGTAGAATGTGGCTTGTCTTGGTAAATGTGACTTGTGAACTTTAAAATGTGTAATCAACTATTTGGTTGTGGAATGTTCTATAAAATTTAGTGAGATCAAGTTGATTGATGATGTTCTTCGGGCCCTCTATCTGTGTATTGATTTTCTTTTTACTTGTGCTATCAGTTATTAAGAGGGATGATGAAATTTCTGCTGAAGCAGAGGACTTTTCCATTATTCCTTTCTTTCTATTACTTTTTATTTTGAAACTATAATATAGAAACATTTAGATTATTATGTCCTCTTGACAAATTGACCCCTTTGTGATACGAATGATCTTTACTCTGGAAATGTTTCCTTTAAAAGCAATTTTGGTAACATAGTCAGTCTACCTTCTTTTTACATTAGCACTGGTATGTTATATCTTTTTCTGTCCTTCCTTTTAACTTTTAATCTAATTTTGTCTACATTTAAAACAAGTTTCTTATAAGCAGCATGTAAATGGGTCTTAGCTGTTCAAAAATAAATACTATTTTTCAAATTTTAAAACAAAAAAAACTCATACAGAATTTTAAGGAAAATAATAGATTATCAATGGTTAATATATTGCATATTGTTATCGTCAAAATAGTTTCTCAGATTACAGGATACAGGTGTGAAAAGCTAATCAAACAATGAGAGCATAAACCATTCTTTTTGATGAGCTAATAGAGACGAGCAGTATAATTATCTATCACATTTATGTCTGCATCATCTTTTCCCTCCTTTCTTTTCTCCTTGCCCCCATCCCCGTTGTTCTTTCCTTCGGAGCAGTTTCTTCCCTTTCACTTGATCAGGTGCACATTTTGGATCTTATTTGTTCTTTCAGTTTTTTCCACCAGGGAGACAATATCATGCTTACCCATGTGAGTCTGATTTCACTTAGGAGTATGTCCCAAGTTGCATCCATTTACCTATAAATATATGAAACCTCAAGTTTATCCTTCTTTATAGCTGAGTAGTGCTGCATTGTATAAAAATATCGCATCTTTTGTATCCTTTCCTCAGTTGATGGGCCTTTGAGTTGTTTCCAAGCTTTAGCTATTACAGATCATGCTGCTGTAAACATGGGTGCACATACATCTTTGTGGTATGCTGTTTTCAATTCTTCTGGGAGAAATACCCAGAAAGGGAATAGCTGTATCAAATGAGACCTCCAATCCTAGATTTTTGGAGAAATCTCCACACTGTCCTCCCACCAGCAGTGGAGAAGGGTTGCTTTTTCCCCACAGCCTCACCAGCATTTGTTACTGGTTGATCTCTTGATGATAGCCATTCTTTCTGGAGTGAAATGAAGTCTCAGTGTTAATTTAATTTGCATTTCTTGAATTATCATGATCTTGAATATTTTAAAAATATATTTATTTGCTATTTGTAATAAACACTATTTTAAAAAACATTCTGCCTATGTGAGTTTTTAAAAAATGACTCTATCTCACTGTTCCTTTTCTCCAGCGTTAAAGATAAGCTTTTCATCCCAAGAAACAACACAGCCTGTCGCATACGTTCTTAATTTGTCTTTCTGTTATTTCCTTTCACCGTTCTTCTGTTACTTTATGCAGTTCAGTCAAACTGTATTTGTCTTTCTTCCCTGAACATATGCTGCTTTCCTGAATATATGCTAGTGGGTTTGTTTCTATTTTGTATATCTAAAAATTACGTTTGTACCTGTGTTCACCTGTCATAATCATTTTTATCTTTAAGAGCTCACATCAAATACTATTGTTTTACAAGGTTTTTCCTGATATGTAGCTGGTGAAGTCTTTTCATCATGATACTGCCTTATTATTTTTCCCTGCCTGTTGCAACTATTATTAAAATTTTTTTACATAGTTATTCTTATGCTAGAAACAGTGTAATTCTGTCCTGGGAAGTTAATGTATAAATTCCATTTCTGTATTTCAGCTACCTGAAGAATGCTCATGTGGAGAAATACTAGATACTCTGGACACATAGACACTAGGTTGTATTTGTTGGATAACTACTTATGAATAGTAATAGTACCAGATACTTATTCTTAGGCAGTAAATTGTATTGTCATGATTTGAGTTTGACCCTGGAGATCTTTTCCTTTTTATTTTCTGTGATGAATTTAGTTTTGTTATTGTTTTTTAGAGAATAAACCCAGTGTGATGCCATACAAAAGTATTAGTTGTTTTAACGTTTATTGAACACTTACTATATAGCAGGTAGTATGCTGAGTGTTGAGGTAGTAGAGAACGAGTCTTTATCTTCATGAAACTAAATGGTAAAGATGTAACAAATGTAAAAACGAATAAACATTCATTCATAAATTTAAGAATGTCATTAGCTCCTGTCAGAAGGCAAGAATGCTGTGTTGTGTCAGATTTTGTAGAAATGTTCTTAGACACTTTAAAAAAAACTACTATACCTATTACTGTAGATGAAGTGTATATATTAAGTCTTTTTGTGTTGTAAAGAAAGAAATGCTCAGGATTCCTTGGGCAACGCAAGTTTACTTTAAAGTGGGCACAGGGAAGTGAGGGAGCTAAGAAGGCAGATAGCCCCAGCGTCCTAGTGATTGCAGGGTTAGTTAGGGTTTGTGCCGGGTTGCTCAGGAGGCACTAGCAGCTGTGGTGTCCCACCCGCACCCCCACCCCTGTTTATTGTTTTTTGTTGCATTCATTTTACCTAATAATTTCTTATATTTTGCAGTACTGGGGATTGAATCCAGGTCCTCACACATGCTAGGGGAATGCTGTGCCACTGAGCTACACCCCAACGCCTTTTATTATGTTTTTATTTTTGAGTTAAGATCTCACTCATGGTCCAGGCTGACTTCATACTTGGAATTCTTCTGCTTTGCCATCCTAGTAATGGATTATCAGGGTGCACCACCGTGCCTAGTCCTAGGAAAAGGCTTTTTTTTTAATAGACTGTGAGTCTTCCATGCAAGTCATCTATTGGAACAGAATTTTTTGCTGGGTCGCCTTATAAATTATCTCCTTTTCCTGTATTGTCATATATGATTTCTTTTAGGTCAAACACCAATCAGCTGGCTGTGATGACATTAGTAAGTTTAATTTCATTGACGATATAATAGTATAACTCATTTGTTTTATCTTATGTACAAGTAATTTCACTTTTTTAGGTGAAAGTTGACAATTTAGATCTGTTATCTCTTTCAGGATAAAAAACACTCCAAACCTTAGTGGGTTAATGCAACCATTTTGTTTATGATTCTCTGGTCAGCAATTTGGGCTAGGATCAACTCAACTGTTCATCTGCTAATCTAATCAAGGTCACTTACATGGCTGCTGTTTCCTGTTGGCTTAACTGAGTCTGTATATTTTATGATGCTCTTGTTCATATGTCTGACAGCTGGTTATGGCTATTAGCTAGACCATGTATCTGTAACAGAACAAACAGATTGTCTAGAAGAGTTTGAGGAGAGCAGTTGAAGGCATTTTAAGGTCCCTTTAAGCCTAAGCTGGTAATGTGAGCTTAGTTCTACCACATGACATGGTCAGAGCAATTCACAAGATCAGCTCATATTCTAGGACTTGAGAAATAATATGCTATAAGAATGAGAAATAATGTGCTATAAGAATTGCAAAGAATTTATGATCATTTAAAATTCATGGGAGATCCTAAAGAACTTAGAAATTCATAAACTGGACAATTCCTATAGATAATGGGAGTTATCCATTTTTTTTTTTGTTACTGTAACAAAATCCCTGAGGCTGGATAACTTATAAAGAAAAGAGGATTGGCCAGGTTTTGGTCCCATAGCAAGAGTTACTATATGGTAGCAGACTTATTCTTGGCAAAGTTTAAAGAAGGCACAGGATATCACATGGGGAAAGACAGGGAACATGTGTGTCACAGTCTTCGTATAAAGTCACCGATATGTACTGTGAGATCCCGCCCTGATGATCTCCTGTAATCCTCATCACCTCCTATAGGCCCCACTTCTAAACATACGGTTGGATTAACTTTCCATCCTCCTAATACCTCACATGAACGCCTGGCGTCATATTCAGACCATTTGTAAAGCATGTATGAAATGATGCACAGATACTTGCAAATTGCTGCACAAAACTAACTTGGGTGACTTGGTAGAACAAACAAGGAGGCTGTATCCCTGGGGGCACGCAGGGGATGATCAAGTGGAGGCTGAAACATTTTCCTTCTCCTTAAACAGTGTGCAGTAATCCAGAGGAGCATCAATTGCAAGGAACGGCAAAGGCAGTTTCACAGTTTTCTTTAGTTTAAGAGACAGATTGAATGCAAATAGACTTTTAGAACTGTGAGAACTGTGTTTTTCTGTCCTTCTCCATCTTTTGGTAGAAAAAGAAAGTGAAAATGTGTGGGTACCTATAGACTTTATCGCGTTCATGGCAATTTAGTTAAATATACTTAAGGCTATTGGGAATATTGACATAATGATAAATAACTAAGGTGTATCTACATTTTAATTCCAGAATTGCTCTGTTCTGCTGAGTCTTAAAAACTAACATTCAGATTTACTTATTGATTATGCTAAAGATCTCAGCAATCTGTCTTCAGATTCAACAAAGCACTTTTTCACAAGCATAAACATAATGGACTCTGTGGTCATGCAGAATAATAGTTCATAAAATTGAAAGTGGCAGAAATCCAGACGTGGCTTAAATACTGTCCTTTAAGGTGAAAGAATTCCAATTGTATTAAAATAGAATAGCCCTTTGTATGTGGCTCATCCTACTTTTAAAATATCGTCACACAAAAGTTAACATGTTTGAGTTTTTAAGTGCCAGGCTTTATGCCAGTCTTTCTACCTCATTTAACTCTCATAAATGGCAAGGTGAAGTAGCCTTAACCCAGAGATAGAGAGTTTAAGGCCCTTAGCACAGCTTGTAAATGGAAGAGCCAGGCTTCAAATCTGCACTAAGACTCCTGCTAGCAACTGTGCGGGACTGCCTTTTAAACTGAACAGACCAAGTAAGGTTGGCAGTGTTTTTGCTAAAAGACAAGATAAATTAAAAATTTTTGTCCACCATTAAAGTAAAAAATGGTAATGTTCGTTATTACTTTACTAATACTTGTCATACTAAAACTTAAAGAAGTTCTCTCTCATGTTGTTTTTCTAATGTTTCCAGTTAGGTTTTGAGGATTGCTTTCCTTAAAATGAGAACATTATTTGCTTTCATTCTTACCTGCATATTCTCTACAAAGGCTGTACTTTTTTTGGTGTGTAAATTGGAATACCCTTGATATTTTAAAAACATTATCTTAAATCTGTTCAGGATAAAATAGTCTAGAAATATTTTAGTCAAAATGAGAACTCAGATTAGAAGAATAATTGTAGGACAACATTTCTCTCTTTAATAAACTCTTTTTCTGTCCTTTTCCCCCCCTACTTTGTTGACCCATTTTTCTAATAAGCCTTCAAATACTTTATCTCCCTTGTTCCCTACATAAGATAAGTGGCCTATTCAGTTTAGACTGGTTCATCACTGGTTTTTCTCATGAATATTTCTCTTTTGCCAATTATACCCTTGACAACCTCTCTCCCCATCTCCCCTCCCCTCTGCAGCTTTCTCCTCTCCCCCTCACCTCCCTCCCTCCCTTCTCCTCTCCTCAGCCCCAGCAGCTTTTAGGGTTTAGTGTTGCATCCCCGTCTCTTCTCTATTAGTAAAAAACCTGGCCCTTGACGTTTGTTGGTCCTTGCTTCCTTTATTTATAAAACTAAATCTCCTAGAACACAGCTCTCAGGCTTTATCAAGTATCCTAATTACTTGAGTACTTTATTTAAAACCAGATTCTGATTAGGAAGTTCAGAGATAGAACCAAGTTCTGCATTTCTTATAAGTTGCAGTTAATGCTGGTGCTGTTATATAGGTCACACTTTATTTTTTTATTAAGTTTATTGGTACAGTTTAGATACACATAATGATCACATTCATCTTAGGAAATTTGTGCCTTGCTGTATATAGGTTCCTCTTCTTTTTCCAATCCCCTCATCTCCCTTCAACCCCTTCGCTTCTCATTTATAAAGCACTGTGTCCATTTTATCCTTCTTCTATCTTTTTTTCTTTTCCCTTCTTCCCCCATCCTTTCTTTTTCTTTCTTTTTTGTTTTTTATCAGTACCGGGGATCGAACTCACAACTGCCTGCTTGCAAGGCAGGTGCTTATGCCGCTGAGCTAAATCCCCAGCCCTGCCCATCCTTTCATAGTTCCTCTTTTTTTTAATAATTTCTTCCTTTTTCATACTTCAGTGCTGTTAATTAATAATCTTGCAAGTAGTTCTTCCATTCTACACCTGTCTTTTCATTCTTGTCTACACAAAGCTTAAGATTTTTGATAAAATTTTATTGAAATTGAACTTTTCTTTTTTTTTTTTTTTTTTTTTTTTTGTCTTTTTCCTTTTTACCGGTACCAGGGATCGAACTCACGACTGCCTGCTTGCAAGGCAGGTGCTTATGCCGCTGAGCTAAATCCCCAGCCCCTGAAATTGAACTTTTCGACTAGTGTCTCCTAAGGTTGTATCTTTGATGTAACTAAAAAGTCATTGCCAAACCCAAGATAATGTTTACTTTTTTCCTTTTCTTAACCTTCTAGGAGTTTATAGTTTTAATTTAGATTTAGAACCAATTTTGAGTTGGTCTTTAGGAAGGGTTTATGGTCTGTGTCTAAATTCTTTCCTTTTTATGTAGATGTCCAGTTCCACCACTGTGTGTTGAAATGACTATTTTTTTCTCCATTATAGTGATTTTGTCAAAGATGATTTGACTTTGGTTTTGTGGGTCTGTGTCCACGCTCTCTATTTTGCTCACTGATCCGGTTTTCTATTCGTTCTCCAATCGCACTGTGTCTTGAGTACTGTAGCTTTATAGTAAGTTTTAAGGTTGAATAAGGGTCAGTACGACAACTTAGTTCTTCAGTATTGCGTAGACTATTCTGGACCTTTGCTTCTCATGTAAACTTTACAATCAGTTTGTTGGTATTTACAAAATAATTTGCTGGTTCACTGGGATTGTGTTGAGTGTGTAAGTCAGATCAGGAATTCAAATCTTAACAAAATTGTGTTTTTCTATCTGTTACGGAATGGACGTTTGTGGCCTGCTCCCACAGCTTTCCTATGTTGAAATCCTAACCTCCATTAGGTTAACGTAGGGCTTTGGGAGGTGAACAGATCCTAAGAGTGGAGCACCCTGTCAGGGGGAGAAATCTTTCAAGCTTTCTGCCATTCAAACCCAAGGAGAATTCAGCAGTCTGCAACAGGGAACGTGTTGCTCCCTAGAAACTGAGTCCAGCTTGCAGCTTTCAAAACTGTGAGAATTAAACTTCTGTTTTGTACCTCGTCTGTGGTACTTTGTAATAGCAGCCTGAGGAGACATTATCCATGAACATGAAATGTCTTTCCATTTATTTAGTTCCCCTTAGATTATTTTTATCATTTGGGGCTTTCTTTATATAAATCTTATATAGATCTTGTTAGTGTTATACCTAATTATTTTATTTTGGGCTGTAATGTAAATGGTATTTTCTGTATCAGATTTTACTTGTTCTCTCTTGGTATACAGGAAAGCACTTCACTTTTGTACACATTAGCTTTGTATCCTATAACCTTAATATGACTGTTTATTAGTTCCAGATTATTTTCTTGATTTTCTGCTCAGACACTCTGTTACCTGCCAACAGACAGTTCATTTTTCTTTTCCAACCTGTATACCTTTCTATTCTGTCGTAGTGTATTAATTAGGACTTTCAGTATGATTTGAGAAGGAATATCCTTGATTTGTTCCTGATCTTAGTATAAAAGATTTTAGTTTTTCACCAATTGTTAGCTGTAGGTATTTTGTAGATATTTTTTATTCAGTTGAGGAAATCTTTTTCTATTCCTAGTTTGCTAAGAATTTTTGTCATGAGTTGTCACTGGCTTTTTTGAGGTGCTTTTTCTGGATCTCTCGAAATGATTGTGTGATTTTTGTTTAGCCTGTTTATATGATGGATTATGTTAACTGGTACAACCAATCTTGCATATCTGAAATGAATGCCACTTGGTCCTGGTGTATAATTCTCTTTATATGTTGTTAGAATCAATTTGCTAGTGTTTTGTTGAGGATTTTGGCGTGCATTTTCTTGAGATACTGATCTTTACTTTTCTTGTCATATATTTGTCTGGTTTTGGTATTGAGCTAATGCTGCTCTTACAGAGGATTAGGAAGCATTCCTTCTGCTTGTATTTTGGTTGTTGACTTTCAGAGTATGAAATGTGCTGTTTGTATGTCAAATCTTAGTTCGTATCTTATACTGACAGTAAGGAAGTAAAAAACCTGAAATGTGGGGACCATTCTAATAATGCATTGAAAAGGTATAATGTTTTCCTAATTTTTTATTGAATGGCAAAAGGATACATTTTTATTTAGTTTTTTAGAAAAAAATTTTTGACGAAGTATAAAATGAATGAAAGTATAGAGAGCAACAACATGCTCTGTTTTCTTCAGGAAAAACGTAAGTGCTGTAGGTAAGTAAGTTCTCACATAACTTGAGAATCTACAAATATCTGGGCATACACAGTATAGCTTAATCTAATAAGCTAAGATGCCTTGGTTCAGGAATGGTTCTCTGCTACATAGTGTGCTTGCTTGAGCATAATAAGCATACTTGGGACCAACACAAGGAAAAGAAGATAACTGGATTCATTCAGTGCTGGTGTGGTTTCTGAGTTGGTTTGGTTGCTACTTAACTGAAGCATTAAACTAATACTTCTTAGCGACTTTTTTTTTCTGAATAAGATGGTGTTAACAAAGTTAAAATGAGGTTGATAGAAAATAAGCTGTTCATGATACTCTGAAGAAGAGACACTAAGAAACCCAGTGCTAATTCTGTAGCATTATGATATAAAATCTAGCAATACTATATTCACTGATCAGAGTGATATTAGTCTAGTCTCTTAAGTTCAATTTCAGCATATGTAAAGATAGGGACAGCTACAACGAAGAGAATGAGAGACACGATGGTAGTTATTATTGTCTTCCCCAATGTCAGATCTTGACCTAAAAAGCCTTCATCATCCTGTAATGATTTGATTAGTTCTATAATATGCAGTATGTATTTATGTATTTAATGTGCGTGAAGATGGGGACAACTATTTGGAAGAAACTAGAGACAATTAGATAAACAGTGAAGATCTCTAGTGGACTTGCTTTGAAATCTGTATTTTTTTAAATTGTTTCTTTTTGAACTGTTTTGTTCTGTTTTGATATGTTTAATCTTACCCTCTTTAAGATAAAAAACAAGTGTGTAGGACTGATAACCATACTACTAAATTTTTGTTGGATCATTGAGCAGAACTGTTGGCAGTGTCACTATTTGAATGTCACTTTACATACTTTAATTTTGTAACCTGAACAACTATTTCTAAGATGACAATATGTAACTTATCAACTGGTTATTTCTTACCATTTATTTTTCTGTAATCCTGTATTACTTCTATCCTTTTTTTTTGTCTGCTTGTATTTTTTTGTTTCTTTCTCTTTAAATAAATAATAAAAAAAAGAAAATAAGCTGTTCATCTAGAATAAAAACAATAAAAGGCACATATTCATTGAATAAATGAATTTTCCATTTCCACTTTCTCTTTTCCATTTAAAATTCGGCAAAAAGTTCAATGGAAAGACTCTGATTTCTTGAGCCTTGATAATTAAAACTAATGGTCAGATATTTCCTTAATAACGATAGCTAAATATTTTTCAAAGCAAAACATATTTCAGATTTCTGGCTAAGCCACAATTGCATTTAATTACATTAAGTGATTTCAGATTCATTATTGGAAAGATATGATTAATGAAAATTTTACTATATCATTTATTTTTCATTATAACTAAAAGTAATTGATTACTCTGAGACTCATTTTTCAGTGTTCTAATTATTCAAACAAATAGCTTCTTTGGATGTAAGGAAAACAAAATTTTGGATGTTACTTTTGTTCTCATTTTTAATCAACATTGGAAATAGAGGTATGTTAAAAAATATGACTCATCATAGAAGCTGTAACTGAAAAATCTTTAAAATCTTCCAGATAAAATTAAGTGGTACTCTATCTCAGTAGCAACTCTAAATAGCAGATGTTAACTTAAAATCACTTCCAATTTCTATTTTACAAGGTGCATATTAGTAAAAGGCTAAGAGTATTGAAAATATCTTCTTCCAAAAAGTATATGGGAACAGATTTAGAACACATTGGTGGTTTTTATAATAAATTTGAAACCAATTTCTCAAGTTTTCTGTTTCTGTGAAAGGTACCACTAAGCTGCCTGGCTTAAACCTTACTTATTACATATTTCATGATTTTTCTTGTCTTCTTTCTGACTGCCAGCAATCTAAGATCAGGTCTTCATCATTTTATAAATGATGCTTCTAAAATGGCCCAATATCCAGTTTTTCCATTATTTTTGTCTGTCCTATAATTCTTTTGCATACTCTTCTTTGATGCATGGTTCTTGAAACAACTATTCTTGTTATATTACATGTTAATTAATACTTGTGTAAATTTTAAATTCAAACATATTCTATATGATGAAAACAATGACTTAAAATTAGACTTAATATTTTAAGTAGATAAAACTGTCAAGATTCTACTCTTGAATTCAAAAGTTACCATTTCAATACTACGTACGAGTTGAAAAATTGCTGAAGCCATGATTATTTTTAAGCCACTTAAAGAACTAGATGCTTTCTAAAGTGACTGCGGCCATATGAGTAATACTGCTTGCTTCGTTTGCTGGCCACGCACCAACATTAGGCTTTACCAGATACCATCTGGTGTCAGTGGGAGTTGATATTTGAAGATGCCTATCAAGTGCCAAAAGATGGAATTAAACACACGGAAAGAATCTTGTAATGTCATTCCACTTCACTGATAGCATTTCTTTTCTCAGAATCTGGCAGTGTCCTCTGATTGTCCCCTATATTGTTAGTTCCCGGCTTTGTACAATGTCACAAGATCGCATGGAGCTTGACTTAGAACCCTTGCTCTGTGTAAGGAGCAGACTTTTACTCTCCTTCATATTCCTGTATATTGTCTCTTCCTCCTGTTCCTGTCTGCCTCCCTCTCTCCTCCCTCTTCTTCCTTCCCGATGTAAGGTCGACTGGCTGCTAACCTGTACATAGTTTTTGCTTGCATATTCTTTTTATTTGTGTTTTCTTCTACCAAATTTTCCTGTCCCAGTTTTTAAAGTAGTCTGTAATTTCTTGTTTTTATTCAAAGTAGTTCTGTAGTCAGAGAGCAAGATTATATTAGTTGCTATGCAACATGCAAAGCAATATTAAGATATAGCCAGTTTTATTGTTATTGAATAGATAAGATTTTTGTGACATGGAAAATTGAAGTAATGTAAAACAATTTAAGAAGCACTGTATGGCATTTGGCTAGTAAAAATAATAAGGGGCCTACAAAATGAATTCAGGGAATCACTCATGAACTAGGTATATTGCAGTTTTCATGGCAAAAGAAGGATTTCTTTGGGACATTGAAGGTTGAACTGGTGTGAGCTACATGAGGAGGGAAGGTAGACATCCTTACTAAATAAAGTGATAGCTGTTTCTAATTTTCATTATTAATTCCAGTGTGTGTGTGTGTGTGTGTGTGTGTGTGTGTGTATTTGAGGCAAGATCTTGCTATGTATGCTGTATAGCTCAGGCTGGCCTTGACCTCATGGTGATCCTCCTGCCTCAACCTCTCTGAATGCTGGGATTACAGGAAGGCACCAGTACACCTGGCTCATGAATTATATCGTTTTAAGAAATTCACAGAGCTCCCCTCCCTGGTAAGCGGCTGTGGTGTGGCAGGCTGCAGCCCCTCCAGTGGGAGAACCACCAGCGGCTCCTGAGATTCACGCCATGTTGGAACT
The DNA here is from genome assembly GCF_034190915.1 of Cavia porcellus. Classification (NCBI taxonomy): domain Eukaryota; kingdom Metazoa; phylum Chordata; class Mammalia; order Rodentia; family Caviidae; genus Cavia; species Cavia porcellus. The sequence continues at coordinate 97,837,187 of NW_026947490.1, read as the reverse complement.
TAGGACTCTGGGAAACCAAGCAACCAGCCTGCCTCCCTGCTAAGCAGTAGTGAGCCTACTGGTGCACGGGCTGAGAGTCAAACATCCCACTTCCCCTACCTGCCTTCTCCTGCCCCCCACTAGCAAATGGGATCCAGAGATCTGAGCGTCTCTTGGGAGGTTGACCATAGCAGATAAGGAGGATTTCCTTCTACCATCTCTATGAAGGCAAATACTTTTATTACTGTTTTGCTTTATTCTGATTAATGGTACTGCTCTATGCAATATTCTGTTTTGATAAATTCTGTAATGTTTCTGTTTCATTTTATTTTGATATACGTGATTGAAAGTACAACTATTGTGAAAATAACGAGATATACTGTGATACCTCTTACTGTTATCCCGGTAACCCGCTGTGAAGTTCTATACTAATTTCACTACACTGTCTCAGTTGGCTTTATTCTGTCTTGTTCTGTTGTATTTTATTACCTTCAAAATAAATTTTAAAAAAGAAATATGTAGCGGTAATAAGAATCAGATAACCCACTTGAAAGAATTGTTCGCTAGTTTTATCTTGGGTTCAGTGAAGATTTCTCCACTTACTCCAGTGGGGTGAACCTATGGCATGTGTGTCGCAGCAGGCTGTTTGTTATCACTGAAAATTCTAAAGGGTTCACCATCACTGATGTATTCTCTAAAATTTCCCTATTAAATAAGAATTCCTTTTAACCTTTTTCAGAACTAGGAAACAGGAATGATAAAATAGTAAAAATTTTATTATTTAAGATGTGCTATAGATTGAATCCATTATATTGGTTTCACTATAAAAGAAATTGGAAATTAGACAAAATAGGGACTTTGTAATCTGATTGATTCAGGGGATATGAACACGAGGTTCATGTCTTTTGAGAGTCCTAGCTACAAATCATACCCTGGTAAGCTGTCTGTTGAGAAGCATCCATTTCTTCAGTGTGAGGTATCCTATTTGTAATTCAGCATTTTATAGTCTTTTATCCTTTGATATTTGGGTATTCTTAGAATTTTTAAATTATTTTATAAAATACTGGGTTTCAATGTAATTTTTTCATACAAGCATATGACATATTTTAATCGTATCTTTAGCTACTATAAACCCTGTCTTACCATCCCTTCCTCTTCTCTAATAATTGTCTCCCTCAACTTTCATATTTTTTTCTTTGCAAGCTTCCATGTAATAAGGAAAACATGATATTCATCTGAGTCTGCCTTATTTCATTTAATGTTATGGTCTCCAGATTTATCCATTTTCCTGCACATGACATAATTTCATTCTTCTTTATGGCTACAAATACTTCACTGTGTATATAAACACCACCCTTTCTTTACTTACCCTGCCACTTAGATGATGGTTCCATATCTTGGCTTTGTCAGTTGTGCTCCATGAATAGAGGTATGCAAATATTCCCATAGTATGCTGACTCTCATTCCTTCAGGTATATACCAAGGAATGGTATAGCTGGGTCATACAGTAGTCTATTTTTAGTTTTTTGAGGAACCTCTTTAATGATTTTCTCAGTAGCTCTACTAATTTACACGCCCACTAACAATGTATTCTGGTTGATACATTGTGTCAACTTGACAAATTAAATGTCTGGTGTTTTGTTCCAGAAAGAGAAAAAGTAACCAAGACACAATGTGTTAGGAAAGGTTCCCTTTTTTGCTCAAGCCTTCTCATCTTTTTTTTAAAATATTCTTATTGGTAGCCATTCTGGCTAGGGTTAAATGGAATCTCAGTGTAGTTTTTTGATTTACAGTTCCTTAAGTCTAAAGATGATTGGCTATTTGTACCTCTTTTGAGAAGCATCTGTTTAGTTCATATGACTTTTTGTCATTGTTTTTGAGTTCTTTATGTATTCTAGATTTTAACGCTTTGTCAAAAAGGTAGCTAACAAAGATTTTTCTCTCGTGTCACATGTCACTTTGTTGGTGTTTCCTTTTTACTTTGATACAGTGCCATTCATTGATTCTTACAGTTATTTCTTATGTTACTGAAGTCAAATTCAGAGTGTCTGTGCCTGTGCTTAGGACTTCACGTGCTTCTCCTTTCTTTTTTTTTCCACCAAACCTTTTCAAGGTTTCAGGTCATATTCCCAGGTCTTTGAGGTATTTTGAACTTACTTTTATAGAGAGTGAGAAATAGTAATCTAGTTTTAATTATATACAAGAGAATATTCAGTTTTTCCAGCATCATCTGTTAAAGATTCTGTATTTTCTCCATTTTGCTCTTTATTTATATTTTAGAATTATCATTTAAGAGGAATCATGCAGTATTTATGCCCACGTGTCTGATTTACTTCACTTAACATTATGGTCTCAAGGTGCATCCATTTTCCTAAAAATGACTCAGGATTATCCTTCTCTATTGTAAAGTAGTATTCTGTTGTGTATCATTTCCACTGTACCACATTTTCTTTATCCATTCATCTGTGGATGGACATAAAGGCTGGTTCCAAGGTTTTGCTATCATGAGTTGGACATGGGTACGCATGCGTCACTGTAATATGATGCCTTTAACTCTTTCAGGAAGATACCTAAAAGGGGAGTTTCTAGTTTTAGGTTTTTGAGGACTCTCCATCCTGATTTCCATAGTGGACATACTAGTTTACATTCATGCCAGCATCTTCACTTCAACTTCTCTTTGGTTGTTTCTTTTGCTATGCAGAAGCTTTTTATTTTGATATAACCCCATCTGTTGTTTCTTGATGCTATGTCTTGTGTATCTGGGGTTCTGTTAAAAAAATTTTGCCTACATTTATATCTTCAAGAGTTTTACCAATTTTATCTTGTAGCAGATTGTTGTAACAGATTTTGTCTTCTAGCAGAGTGTTAGATACTTGATCCATTTTGATTTTAGTTTAGTACGTGAATCTAGATTCCATATACTGCATGTGGAGAGCCAGTTTTCCCAGCACCTTTTGTCAAAAAGACTATCTTTCCTCCAATGTTTATTTTTGTCCCCTTTGTCAAAGTCAGATACTGAATATGCCTGGATTTGTTTCTGCATCTTGTATTCTGTCCATTGATCCACTCACATGTCTGTTTTTGTGCCAGTGCCATGCTGTTTTTGTCACTGCAGCTTCATAACATAACTTAAAGTCTGGGTATTGTAATGCCTTCTGCTTTGCTCTTGTTGCCCAGCATTGGTTTTGCTGCACTGGGTCTCTCTGGCTCCAGAATTTTAGGATGGCGTTTTTTAGTAAGGAATGCTCTGCGTGTTTTGATTGGAATTGTGTTAAATCTGTATAATAGTTTTGGAAGTGTGGCCATTTTAACTATATTGGTTCTGTCTATCCAGGAATTAGGAATATTGCATTTTCTGATGTCCTCTTGGATCTCCTTTTTCAGAGTACTGTAGTTTTCTTTATAGGTGTCTTTCTCTTCCTTGTTAGGTTAATCCCTAAGTATTTAATTTGCATTGATGTTTTCCTAATTTCTTTCCTGGTGAGCTTACTAATGGTGTACAGGAATGCTACTGATTTTTGTGTATTGTTTTTGTATTCTCCTACAGTGCTGAATTTGGTTATTCTAGGAGTCTTGGTGGAATTTTTTGGGTCTTTTGTCTAGAAGATAATGTCAAGTGTAAATAATGATATTTGATTTTTTATTTTCCCCTTTTATTTCTTTCTCTTGTTTGATTACTGTAGTGAACAGGAGTGGAAATAGAGGGCATACTTGTCTCATTTCTGGATGTAGAGGGAAAGCTTTCAGTTTTTCCCCATTTAATATGCTGTTCACAGTAGCGCTGATAACTCGTATCAACGCTCTAGCTTTCCTGTCAGCTGCCACCCGCTTTCAGGAGCTCTACTTTTTTTCTTTTTTTTTTCTTCTCTCTCCACCAAGTTGTTTTTCAGGAATCTGGAGTCCACTTCCTGAAGAGGCTGTATTTTGCCACTAAATTACTACTACTACATTTTTTTCTCTCCCTGTCTTCGCCATTGTATGTTTTTGGCTCTTTTGTAAAGAATCAGATGGCTGTGTTGTGCGAGTTTCTGTATTCTCTATTCTGTTCCATTGATTTGCGTGTCTATTCCTAAGGGATTACCGTGCCATTTTTGTTAATATAACTTTGTGGTATAATTTGAAGTCAGGTTTTGTGATGCCTTCAGCCTTGCTCTTTTTGCTTTGGAAATTCTTCATGAGTTTATGCTTTTTAGTTCTGTGGAAAATATCGCTGGGACTTTGATAGGGATTGCATTGAAACCGTAGATCACTTTTTGTAATCTGGCCATTTTAACAATAATAATTCTGTTGACGTATGTTACTCAGTTTCTTCAGTGATCTGTAATTTAATTGTAGAGGCCTTTTACATTCTTGTTTGGGTTGGTTGCTCAGTGTTTTGTTTGGGTTTTGTTTTGTTCTTTTTCAAAGGTATTTTGGATGGAATTGTTTTCCTGATTTCTCAGACGGTTCATTATTGATATATGAAAAGCTATTGATTTTTTAATGCTAATTTTTGCATCCTGTTAGCAGAGTTTATATACACAAACACACACGCGTGCGCGCACACACACACACACACACACACACCTACTTGACTTTCAGCAAGAACAAATTTTTATATAATATTCAGGGTTTGGATCCCTTTAGTGTTGACATTTTTATTTTTATACAAGTTTCCTGTGCTAAAGTTAAGATGCTTTGATCTTGTAACTTGAACAAGTATTTCTAAGATGACAATATGTAATCCATTAACTATTGATTTCCTACTGTTTATTTTTTTCTTCTGAAATTCTGTATAACTTGTACCCCTTTTCTGCTTTTTTTTTCCTTTTTCTCCTTTAAAAAAAAAAAAGTCATGTCTGGAAAGAAGAGGATCCCTTGCAATATTTCCAAATTCATGAATTTTTGGTTGTTCTCATTACAGTAAATAATCCACTAAGGGTAAATTACTTACACTTTTGTGGCTACATGCACACATGTTTGGATATTTATAATTTGAAGTTATTCTAGCAATCATATTTATTTTATTAAGTAGTAGAAAATATTTGTTATTTGAATAATCAAGTAGTAGATAATGGGGAAAATATTCTTCATTTTTATCTTCCTTGTTCTTGCATGAAAATTCAGTGAAGTAAAATATTGTAGACCTTTATTTTCTTGGTGCTGTGGCTAGCATTCTTTTCAAAGAAAATGAATAAGTTACTTGCTTCATTGCCTTTTACTTTGATATTAAAAGTTATTTTTAGGTCTTGTGTTTTATATTATATTAACTACTTCAAAGCATTGGATGTTCATCTCTTAGGAGCTTTAATTCCCATCTGTGTAATCTGGGGGCTGGGGATTTAGCTCAGCAGCATAAGCACCTGCCTTGCAAGCAGGCGGTCGTGAGTTCGACCCCTGGTACCGATAAAAACAAAAAAGACAAAAAAAAAAAAAAGAAAGAAAGAAAGAAAGAAAGCAATAATTAAAGCACTTAAAATATGTTGAGAAAGAGTAGACCTTGTAAAAGAGGACTTACATGTTTGCCCACCTGTCCGTTTTCTTTGTCATCAGTCAGATAGGTTGTAGACTCCCTTCCTTTAGTGTTTTTGCAGTTACATAAAAGAATTTATAACTTCTCCTAGAATTATTTTAGAAGTCAGAGGAATCCTTCACATTTTTCACCTAAAAGATACTCTCAGGACTTTGTCTCTTTAAAACAATCCTTACATTATTTTCATGCTTAAATGCAAGCAGAATTCATATTATTAAATTTTAAGTGTTCAATTAGAACTACTAGAATATGAATCAGTCATAGCATAACTTTTAAATTATTGCAAAAGAAAATTCAAATTTTGTCAGTGCTAGTTTTAACTAGGAAATTAGAAACTAAAATCATAATGAGAAACCACTTTACACATTGGATTGACTAAAATTAAAATGGTTTGTATCAACTTTTGGTAAGAATATAGAGTAACCTAGAACTGTGTTTGTGGGAATATAAAATGATAATACTGCTTTGAAATACTTTGGTAATCTTTAAGAATATTATCTACACATAATCCAGGCTTCTCCCAAGTATTTACCTCAGAAGAACAAAAACATGTCCATACGGATACTATACAAAATCTTCTTAGTAACTTGCTTACAGTAAAGGATAAAATAACCCAAATTATACCATGAACAAATTGTGGTAATTCACACAATAAAATACTAGTATTCAGCAATAGAAGTGAATTTCTCTTGATACTTGCAGTAACACAGATGAATCTTAAAATCATCAGACTGAGTAGATAATTTCTTTATGAGTGTTTACATGGATTCTACAAGAAGAAATCCAAGGTTAGTATAATGATAGAATTACATGAGTGGTTCTTGGGGGAACATGTGGGAGAAAGGATTGCCAGGGGCACAAAGAAAACTTTCTTGGTAATTTTATAGAATTTAACTGTGTTGAAACTTTATTTTTTACTTTATTTTGTCTTTTTGAGACAGGATGTCACTATGTACTTCAGGCTGGCTTTGAGCTCACTTTGTAACCCAGGCTGGTCTTAAACTCAGGATGATCCTCCCCGCCTCAGCTTTATGAGTGCTGGGATTACAGGCACCATGCCTAGCTTTGAAACTTTTGAAGTTGATAAAGGTTATGGTTGATATATTGTGTCAACTTGAGAAGTTTAGAGGTTTAATGGAGAGACTCAGCAGGGAGCCAGGGTAGTTCTTTGTAAATATCCTCCTCCTGTGCGAAGGAGGGCAAGGAGATTTTGTGAGTGCTACACCTACCTTGGAGAGTGGGGGAGGTGGCCTGTGTGCAATATAAGCTAGGAGAAGAGGTCTGTTTGCCCCTTTTTTTGCCCTGGCTGCTGCTTTGAAGTGTTACCCCAGTGCCATGTCACACTGCTTTGGAGCCAGCCTCCCCCACTCTCTAACTTGGATTGAAACCTCTACAGACAGTGAGCTAAATAAACCTTTCCTTCCTTCAATTTGGTTATTAGGTGTTTTGCACCAGCAAGGAGAGTAACCAAGACAATAAGCTTTACACAAATTTTTTGTTGCTGCTTAAAAAATTATGACAAACTTAACAGTTTAACATCCCTGTCAATTACTTCACAGTTCAGTAAATTGGCCTGAGTGCTCATGACTGCTTAGGAACTCAGGAGGGAAAAATAATGAAGTTGACTGAGCTGCATTCCTTTTTGTTGGCTCTGGGAGAAAAAAAAATCAACTAACAGTGTAAGTCATTGGCAGTATTTAGTTTCTTGCCATTGAGTTGTAGGGCTGATACTCCTCTTTTCCTGTTTCTACAAAGATTGCTCTTAGCAAACTACCTGTACATCCACTTTTACAGTCATGTTCAGGTGGCTCCTCTGTGGTCAAGCCAGCAGTAGCAGAGGGAGAGTGACTTCTCCCAGTATTATCTAGAAAAACTGTCTTTAAGTGCTTATGTCATATGTTAGGGCATTGGTGGCACATACCACTGGGAACACAGAGGCCTCTCTGTCAGGACTTGAGCCAAGTGTTCTTGCAGCGCCTTAGCACGCAAGCACTCAGGTTTAATTACAGTGTTGGCACTTTGCAATGACTGTGTGGCTTTTAGGTTTGGGCACTCAGTTTTTAAAAGGTTTACTGTCACTGAGTTAGAGTAAACCCAATCATGTCCCTCCATATAGAAGAGCAACCACAATTACTTCTTCAAAATCTCACTTAGAGCTGGCTGCACATGCCTGCAATCCTAGTACTCAGGAGGCCAATGCAGGAGGATGGCCAAGAATCAAGTGAGTTCAAGGCAACCCTACCATGCATATCAGATATACACTGTCTCAAAAAACTGAAAAACAAAACATCAAAGCCTTCTTACCCTATATATAATTATGGGAGGAGTACTAGAGGTTGGAGGCCATGGAGCTCTTTTAGAGTTTTGCCTCCTAAATGACTTACGTGTTTCAGTTGTACTCAATATGTATGTATTTTTTCTAAAAACAGAACAGAATGGTGGCATGAAAACAATATATTCATACAAAGGAATAGTTATGATACTCAAATAAGAGGTCAGTTGATTATTGTCACGGATTTTTTCAGTGTAGCATTTCCATGGCCAAATTAGGAAATAGAACTAAGATAATAGTATACCCAGCACTTCTTCTATATTTGTGTTTTATTTTATCTATGATGAAAAGAAAGAGTAGGTAGGTAAGGGTAAAGTTAGAAAATCAAACATAATTTTTAAAAAGATGATAAGTTTCTTAAATTTTGACTTAAAATTGTGATGTGTGAATTATGATTTAATTCATGTTTGTGAATCCCAATTACTTTGTTAAACTTGTACAGTAAATAAATTAGGATAGTTATGTATTTTTTAATCCTGTTATGTTTTATAACATAACATTACAGAATATAGGAAATCCTGTTTTTATAAATGTCATAGATTTTATCTTTTTTCTAGAAAGGATTAATTCAAACAGTACAAATATAAGATTGTAATTATTTTGGTGGAGTTATGAGATGGAGTTTTTTTCTCTTTGTTGGTTTGTTTGTTTGTTTGTGACAGGATCTTGCTTTGTGTTTGAGACTGGCCTGAAGTCACTGTTTAGCCCAGATTGGCCTCAAACTTGCCAGTCAGATAAAACATTGGTTGATCTTGCTTGGATGATCCTATCATTGGTTTGCAATGTCAGATGTTAACAATATGTCAAACAACTGGAATGCTAAATTGCCAGTAGACATATAAATTGACTCAAGCAGTTTGGAAAACTGGCAGTTTTTACTTGAGCTATGTATGTATGTGTAAATATACCTCATTATTCAGTGATTTACTTATACCACACTTAGTCCATATATGTGCTAAAAGTCTCTTTAAGGTCAGTTTTCTTTTCATCTTTTACTCTTTTTTAAGAGGAGTTATTTGTTCTTCTTTAAATACCAAAATTCATAATCTTAAATTTTATTGCTTTTAATCTTTAATTCCTACATGTGTTTTTTCAAGCAAGCTTATTTTTCCTCTCTTGTTCTTGACTTAACACAGCCTTGCTCTGCCATTTTATCCATCATAAAACAGCATACAAAAATATAAGATCCAAAAATATAAGATCCAGAAATCCTGTTACATTCAGTAGAATTTTGTATAATAATCATAGTGTTTTGTAACTTGTCTAGTACAATAGCCACAAGTATATGTGGCTGTGGAGCACTTGAAATATGCTTAGTAGGCTTCTGGGAGAACATAGCAGATAGATAACAGCAGCTACGGAGGCTCTCTGAGATAGCCAGGTTAAAATCCAGGAATGGTGCAGTGTGAGGAATCCTAAGCCGGGGGAGATATACCCTGCCGACGCAGGAACGAACTAAGCTGAGAGAAACCAACTGGAAATGCAATCCTGGTGCTACAACTGGAACAGCTAAAGTCTCATTGCCAAAGTTGGAACCTGCAACTGTGGAAGCCGCAGCTTGAATTTCCTGCCACCGCTGCTGCATCTGAATCAGCACAGCAGGGACAGAGACGCGAAAGCTCTGAGAACGGGAATCAGTGAATCAAATTGAGAGCAGAGCTGGTGGCGAGCCCTGCATCAAGCTGTAGTGAGTAACAGGAACGAGGACCTTCCACAGACTAGGAGGCTCCAACACAGGACATTCTGGGCCAGGCAGACTAGCCAGAACAGGACGCTGCAGTGACTTCAGTCACATATTCCCTTCTCAAGCAGGATTGGTGGGGAGCACTTGGCCTGGATGATGCCACAGACTAAGACCCAATAGGCTAGCACAAACCAGGTCCCTGCACCTGGCAGTGCACCCTAATGCACTGAAGCCTTCAGCAGGTTGACTGACATGGAGGGGCGGGCCCAGCATAGGCTGCCCAAGTCTGTGTCTCCCTAGTACACTGCAGTGGGCGGGAACACCTAGCTGGCGCGATTCAAACAAACTGTAAGAGATAAAGAAAGAAACTGGGCCTCCTATATATACTTGTATGGAAGGAACAAAAAGTATGGGAGAAGGAGCAACAAGAAAGGGTCCTCAGTCCCCAATCCTGAGAATACTCATCCAGTAAAGGTAAATGCAAAGGAGAATAAGGACAGAAAACATGCAGTATCAGGCATGGCACCAATAGACATAAAACGGTATCTCTGGGACCTCATAGACGAGTTCAAAAGTAAAGTATTTAACGAAATAAAGAAAGATATAACTACAATAGTTAAAGAAATGCTAAGCACCTCCCAAGAAAAAACAGATGGTGGAATAAGGGGAGAATTGTTTGATGGAGAAAATAGAGAAAATGTAGAATACATGAAGCAGGTTCAAAGAGGTTACCAGGAAACTAAAAACTCTATTGAAAGCTGGCATAACAGCTTGAAGGAAACTAAGGATAGATTATCTGAACTGGAGGATAGATTTGTAATGTGAGAGCATGAAAGGAAAAACTTAAAAATAAGGAAACAAGCAGTAACAATACAAAGCCTAGGAGATGATAAGAGGATCTGTAACTTAAGAATGTAAAGGAAGAAGCAGGGATACAAACAAATGAACTGCAAAGACTATTCACAGAAATAATCAAGGAGAACTTCCCTAATATGGGAAAAGGTAAAGATACTCAGATGTATGAGGCATACAGGACCCCAGCCACCTACAACCCAAACAGAACGACACCCAGGCATATAATAATCAAAATTCCAGAAATCCAATATAAGAACAGAATATTAAAAGCTGTCAGAGACAATAAATAGATCACTACAAGGGAACACCCATCAGAATTATAGCAGACTTCTCAGCACAAACCATCAAATCACGAAGAGCATGTGGCAAAATAATTCAAGCTTTGAAAGACAATAACCTTCAAGATTGATATATCCTGCACAACTGTCCCTAGAAATTAATGGAGAAACAAGGTGCTTCCAGGATAAAGAGGAACTAGGGGAATTTGCAACCACCAATTCAGCTCTACAGAGAATACTGCAGGACCTTCTAAAAGAGAAAAATACCAAGATTCCAGAAACAGTGGCAGAGAGGCCACAATGAATGGAGCAGAAAGTGAAATGAAGAAGACAAACTGACAACTAATCACAGAAAAAGAGCTCAACAGAAATGAGGCAAAGAAGGTTGGATGGTAGGAATAGCTATTTTGGAGAAAACAAGACATCATAATAGCTAGTGCTGATTTAATATCATCTTGTTTTGAAGTCCTATCAAGCTTTTGTTCTTCTGTCTCCATCTGTCTTAACATGTTGTGTCTTACTGGTTTTTATTATATGTGATAATATAAACAAAAACTTTTATAGACAAGGAGGTAATACAGAAACCATTGTTCATTTTCTGTTGGTTCTAAATAACCTGTGATACTGTCATTCTCTTGAATGGTTTCACATTGTCTTGATATGTTTGATGCTCCAGTATATGAAGTTATACTCAAAGATTTCAAGGAAAGAGATACTATGGTAAGTACTTTTATGTCCGGATATCTTGTGGTGAAACACTATTTTGCTTAAATGGTTATGTTCTGACCTGTGCTGTTTTGTTGTTACGTCCTCTTTTATCTCAATCTTTTTTTATTACTTTTTTATCTTTTAAATTAAGGGAAAAAGTAAATTAAAAATAGCAGGATATATTATAGTAACCCACTTTGATTTCCTATTAATTTGATTTGAAACTCTGTGTTGCTCTCACCATCTTGTTTTGACTGATTTTGCTCTATTCTGCTTTGGTTGATAGTACCAAGTTTAAGAGTATAGGCAACAACTGTGAAGACAATAAGATTCATTATGACGCCCATTCTGGTTTGACTGTTATCTTCTTTTGAAGTTCTGTAATGTCTCCAATGTTTTGGTTTTTTTGGTTTTGTTCTTTACTGTTTTGTTCAATTTTATTGTAACTGATGATAAAGGTAATTCTTTTTAAGATAGCAGGAGGCATTATGATAACCATTGTTGATCACCTTGTATTCTGTTTTTACATTATGTACTATGTCCATCCTTTTGATTTGACTGACTGTGTTTTGTTATGTCACATTTGGTTTTATTCTCTTCAAAACAAAAATAATAAGAACTGTGGGAGTAATAAAACCCAAAATGTGTAATTGTCATTGTAAAAAAAGAGAGGAAAAGAAAAATGCTCTAAAGGGTATAACTGCATGTATATTTAAGCGTATAAGATAGATAACCATATTACTGAGTTTTTGTTGGATTATTGAACAGAACTGTTTGCAGTCTCACTGTTTGAATGTCCACTTTATATGCTTTAATTTTGTAACTTGAACATCTATTTCTAAGATGACAGTATGTAATCTATTAAGTAGTGATTTCCTGTTTATTTTTTTTGAAATTCTGTATAACTTGTACCGTGTTTTTTTTTCTTTTTCTCCTTAAATAAATTTTTTTTAAAAAAGAAATATGCTTAGTACCACTGAGGAAGTGATTTTTGTTTTGTTTTGGTTTTTAGTATCAGGGATTGAATTTATGACCTCACTCTTGCCAGGCACACACTTTCACTGCTGAGCTATATGCCCAGCACCTGAGGAACTGATTTTTAAGTTACTTTTAAAGTTTTATTTAGTCAGATGTGCCTAGAAGCTAATACATTGGAAAGGACAGATCTGTGTCAGCATTGTCTTTAACTTCTTTAGCCTATTTTGACTTTCTGTTCTTTGAATACTAATTAATTCATCTTACTCTACTTTTTTAAATTTTAAAATAAAAAAATAAAAAATGATACAGAATTTCAAAACAAAGTAATAGCAGATTAACAATGGTTAATATATTATGTATAGCTGTTTTCAAAGTAGTTGTTCAAATTATAAACTATAGTCATGAAAAAGTAGTCAGACAGCAAAAGCACAAACCATTCTTTTTGATGAACTAATAGAGCTTAATAGTGTAGTTATCATATATATTCGTTCATTCCCTTCTTTCTTTTCCCTTTTCCCCTATCCCATTTCTTTCCTTTTGAGCAGTTTCTTACCGTTTCATTTTCACAGTGTCAGTTGTACATTTATTTGTCCTTTCAGTTTTTCACACTAGGGAGACAAGATGATATTTACACGTGTCAGTCTGAATCATTTCACTTATGACTGTGATTTCAAGTTGCATCCATTTTACCTATAAAGCCTCAAGCTTGTCCTTTATAGCTAAGTAGTATTGCATTGTATAAAAATATCACATCTTTTGTATCCATTCCTCAGCTGAGGGCATTTGAATTGTTTCCAGGATTTAACTATTACTTTTTGGATCTTATATTATGATGCTGTTTTCAATTCTTCTGGGAAAATACCTGAAGGGAAATAGCTTGATTGAATGGGACCTTGTCTTGGTTACTTTTCTCTTTTTGCTGAGACAAAATACCCAATGCCCATAAGGAAGAAAGGAAAGGTTTATTTAGCTTACAGGTTTTTTTTTTTTCTTTTTCCTTTTTAGTGGTACCGGGGATCAAACTCATGACTGCCTGCTTGCAAGGCAGGCGCTTATGCCGCTGAGCTAAATACCCAGCCCCTAGCTTACAGTTTTTGGAGGTTTCAGTCCATACTCAGTTCTCTCCAAGACAAAAGTGCACATGGTGGAGGAGCAACAATTCATGGCAGCAGAAAACAGCACAAGCAACAAGAGCACAAGGGGAGGAACACGGAGAGAAGGCTCTTTATGTCCCTTGTAGTGTATGTAGGCTACACCCACTTGGATGTAGCACTCACACCTATAATCCCAGCATTGGACCACGGGTCTTTCACAGACGCCTGCCTCCATGGCTGCGTGAGGCAAACCATAACAGACCTCCAGTCCTAGTTTTTTGAGGAATCTCCACAATGGCTGCACCAGTCTACACTCCCATCAGTGATGAAGAAGGTTTCCTTTTTCCCCTTCAGCATGTTATTGGTTGATTTCTTGATAATAGCCATTCTTTCTGGAGCAAGATAGAATCTCAGGGTTTTTTGTTTTTTGTTTTTGATACAGCGAATCGACCTCAGGACCTTGCATTTACCAGGGAAGTGCTGTGCCACTGAGCTGTATTTCTCAAATGACCAGTGATGTTGAACATTTTTTATATATGTATTTGTCATTTGTATTTCTTCTTCTGAAAAGTGCATATTCATCTCAGATGCCCATTTTTGGAGTAGGTCTTTGAATTTGGGGGCCTGTTTTTTTTCAGTTCTTATATGTTCTTGGTAGAAGTCCTTTGTCTGAGGAACAATTGGCTAAAGTTTCTTCCTATTCTGTGGGGTTTTCTTTTCGCTCTTCTGGTGATTTCTTTTGATGTCTAAAGCATTTAAATAAGAAGAGATCCCAGTTGTTGATTCTTTAAAGTACTTCTCACGCAGTTTGTGCTTTGTTCATGAACTCTTTGCCTAACCCTGTGTCTTCAAGATTTCTATCTACATAGTCTTCCAGTATATTTAGTGTTTCTGTTTTCATATTTATATCTTTGATCTATTTTGACTTTAGTACGTGGTGATAAGACTTGTCTAGTTTTAGTCTTAGGCATGTGGAAAGCCAGTTTTTCCAGCACCATTTATTGAAGAGGCTATCTTTCTTCCAGTGAACATGTTTGGCCTCTTAAGAGTTAATAAACAAATTCAACAGTATAGCTAGATACAAAATCAGTCCTCAAAAATCAATAACATTCCTGTACACAAACAAAAAACTCACTAAGAGGAAAATTAGGGAACTAGTACCTTTCACAATAGCATCCATAAAAATGAAACACTTAGGAATCAATCTAACAAAAGTTGTAAAAAGGCTGTATATTGAAAATTACTGTACTTTGAAAAAGGAGACTGAAGAAGATACCAGAAGATGGAAAGATATCCCTTGCTCATAGATAGAAAGAATCAACATTGTGAAAATGGCCAGACTCCCATAACTGTTAACACAGATTTGATGCAATCCGGATAAAAATAGTATTAACATACCTCATAGATACAGAGAATTTCTAAAATTCATTTGGGGGCAACAAAAGAGACCTGGAAAAGCAAAATACGTGGCAACAAAGGCAAGGCAGAAGGCACCACAATCTTGAAATTATACTCTACGTTAGACTTTGGTATTTGTTAATTTCTGTCATTTAAAATTGTTGATGTGACTTCCTGGAGAACATGGCAGACAGATAGCAGCAGCTACGGAGGCTCTCTGAAAGACCCATTGGCTCGGCAGGGAAAGAGACACGTGAAAGCTCTGAGAATGGGAATCGGTGAACAGAGTTGAAAGCAGGACGGGTGGGGAGCTGTGCATTGACCTGCAGTGAGTGAGAGAAACTGGGACTCTCCCACGGTCTAGGAGACTCCAACAGAGGACATTCTGGGACCAGGCAGACTTGAGGGAACAGGGCACTACAGTGACTTCAGCCACGTATCCCCCTCTCAAGCGGGATTGGTGAGCAGTGCCTAGCCTACGTGACGCTGCTGGCTGAGACCCAGTAGGCTAGCACAACCCAGATCCCAGAGCCTGAGGGTGGCCTGGAGGGGTGGGCCCCGCATAGGCTGCCTAGTCTGCAACTTCCTGGTGCGCTGCAGTGGGCGGGAACACCTAGCCGGTGCAATTCAATCAGACTGTGGCCGACAGGGAAGGAAACTGGGCCTCCTATATACGCTTGCATATATAAGGAACAAAGAATATGGGAAGAGGCAGCAACAAGAAAGGCTCCTGGGCCCCCAATCCTGAGAAAGAGGCAATAGCAGACACAGCACCAATAGATATAAAGTGCTTTCTCGAGAGCCTCATAGACAAGTTCAGGAATGAAGTTATTAATGACCTGAAGCTAGACATAAGCAGAATAGTTAAGAGAAATGCTAAGCACCACCCAAGAAAAAATAGATGGTGGAATGGAAGAACAGAAAAAGAGGGGAGAATTGTTTAATGGAGAAAATAGAGAAAGCATAGAATATGTGAAGCAGGTTCAAAGAGATTACCAGGAAACTAAAAACTCTATTGAAAACTGGCATAACAGCTTGAAAGAAACTAAGGACAGATTATCTGAACTGGAGGGCAGATTTGTAATATGGGAGCATGAAATGAAAAGCTTCTTAAAAATAACAAAGGAAACAAATAGCAATAATACAAAGACTAGAAGATGATAAGAGGATCTATAACTTAAGAATTAAGAACATAGAAGAAGTAGGGACACAAACAAATGAACTACAAAAACTACTCAGAAATAATCCAGGAGAATTTTCCTAATTTAGCAAAAGGTAAAGATACTCAGTTGTATGAAGCATACAGGACCCCAGCCACCTACAACCCAAACAGAGCAACACCCAGGCATATAATAATTAAAATTCCAGAAATCCAATACAAGAACAATATTAAAAGCCGTCAGAGACAAGAAACAGATCACTTACAAGGGAACACCCATCAGAATTACAGCAGACTTCTCAGCACAAACCATCAAATCATGAAGAGCATGGGGGGAAATAATTCAAGCTTTGAAAGATAATATTCTCCAGCCAAGATTGATATATCCTGCACAGCTATCCCTGGAAATTGATGGAAAAACAAGGTGCTTCCAGGATAAAGAGGAACTAGGGGAATATGCAACCACCAATTCAACTCTACAGAGAATACTGCAGGATATTCTAAAAAAGAAAAATACGAAGAATCCAGAAATAGTGGCAGAGAGGCCACAATGAATGGAGCAGAAAGTGAAATGAAGAAGACAAACTGACAACTAATGACAGAAAAAGAGCTCAACAGAAATGAGGCAGAGAAGATTGGATGATAGGAACAGCTATTTTGGAGAAAATGCATCTTAAGAGGTAATACTGATTTAGTATCATCTTGTTTTGAAGTCTCATCAAGCTTTTGTTCTTCTGTCTCCATTGGTCTAAACAGGTTGTATCTTATTGGATTTTATTATATATGATAGTATAAGCAAAAACTTTTAAAGACAAGGAGATTATACAGAAACCATTGTTCATTTTCTGTTAGTTGATTCTAAATACCCTGTAATACTGTCATTCTCTTAAATGGTTTTACATTGTTTTGATATATTTGATGCTACAGTATACGAAGTTATACTCAAAGATTTCAAGGAAAGAGACAATTTGGTAATTACTTTTGTTTGGGGATTATCTTGTGGTGAAACACTATTTTGCTTAAATGGTTATGTTTTGATCTGCGCTGTTTTGCTGTTATGCCCTCTTTTATCTCAATCTTCATTTTATTATTTACTTTTTTATTTTTATCCTTTTAATTAAGGGAAAAATAAATAAAAAAAATAGCAGGATATGTTATAGTAACCCACTTTGACTTTCCATTATCTTGATTTAAAGCCCTGTATTGCTTTCACTATCTTGTTTTGACTGATGTTCCTCTCTTCTGTTTTGCTTGATAGTACCAGGTTCGAAAGTTTAGGCAACAACTGTGAAGATAGTGGGATTCATTATGACGCCCATTCTGGTTGACTATTATCTACTTTTGAAGACCTATAATGTCTCCAATGTTTTTGATTTTGTTCTTTACTGTTTTGTTCAATTTTATTACAACTGATGATATAGGCAATTCTATTAGAGATAGCAGGAAGCATTATGGTAACCATTGTTGATCACCTTGTATTATGCTTTTATATTATCTATTATGTCCACCCTTTTGATTTGACTGACTCTGTTCTGTTATGTCACATTTGGTTCTACTCTCTTCCAAAAAGGTAATAAGAACTGTGGGAACAACAAAACCCAAAATGTGTAATTGTCATTGTACAAAAGAGAGGAAAAGAAAGTGCTCTAAACGATATAACTGCATGTATATTTAAGTGTATAAGATAGATAATGATATTACTGAGTTTTGTTGGATCATTGAACAGAACTGTTTGCAGTCTCACTGTTGGAATGTCCACTTTATAAGCTTTAATTTTGTAACTTGAGCAATTATTTCTAAGAAGACAGTATGTAATCCATTAACTAGTGATTTCCTACTGTTTATTTTTTTCTGTAAATCTGTATAACTTGTACCCTTTCTCTGCTTTTTTCTTTTTCTCCTTAAATAAAATTTTTTTAAAAATTGTTGATGTGAGTCTTTGTTTTCTTAATTTTGTAAGCTCCTGGGTGGTGAAGCTATTTGACTTCTTTTACATCTGCTTTACCTCCTATATTTTAATCTTACCATATAATCTAGGAGTTGCAAAACAGTATTTGGAACTTCAAAAAATCTTAAGACATTGTGAAATTTGGTTGTTTGTCAAGAATACAAAATGGATTTTAAAACAGGAACATTAAAACAGAGCAGTAGATAAAATCTGAAACCCTAAAGTGTAGTCTGAGTTCTGCTGTTTACTTTGTGAATTTAGAAAAATTTCTTAATTTTTTCAGATAACTTTGCTCATCTGTAAAAATGAGAAATGATTTAGATTTTAGTGTAATAGTTTTCTGAGTTGAAAATTATTAATGTAAGGGGCTGGGGATTTAGCTCAGCGGCATAAGCACCTGCCTTGCAAGCAGGCGGTCATGAGTTCGATCCCCGGTACCGATAAAAATGAAAAAGACCAAAAAAAGAAAGAAAAAAGAAAATTATTAATGTAACAGGTTGACAGTAATACTGCTTTTATTTTATATTTTGAAAAATAATAGACAAGAAAGTACATGTTGAAATGGCCAGATTTGAAGTGACAAAATACCGTCCTGTGCAGTGAAATGCCAAGATGACAAATTAGGTGAAAATCTCGCAAGACTATGAGTAGGCAGTAAGATAGCACATGACCTTGTTTGTAGGAATCACAGTGCATCAAATTAAGTAATAATGAAAACCATATTTATGTGGTTGTGTATTCTAATTAGTAAATCTAGAAATAAAATTTAGGAGAAAACATTAACATGTTCTAATGAAGGAAACACTGAAATAGAAATCACAACTGAGATTACTTCCAGCAGTGCCAGCAATTGGGTCTGCTTTTTGTATGTGGTAAAGTTTGCGAGGTTATTTATTTCTGTGTGCCATCACGTGCATCTTCATACCGTTGCAGAAACTCAAGTGAATGTATACTTTCAGAAGACCTAGAAATAATTACAGTGTCTCCCTTCATCTTTATCTGAGTCATCTTGCGGAAGGACAAACCTTTGTTCTTTTTATTTTTTGAATTTAGAAATTCACACTCCTTTGAACACTTCATCTGACCCATTTCTACAAACCTCAAATTCTGCCACTCTGTTCTTCCTCTGTGACACACTTGCCTAAGTGTAGTTATTGTCACCCTTATTCCAAATAAACCTTGCTTCTCCTTGAGTTCACTAAAAATTGACCTAAAATTGGCTTCATCTTTTCTCTCTTAAGTGAGAGTGCTGTCTATATCCATACATCGCACACATGCTAAGTTTGGAAAGGATCTGTGCTCCCCAATGCTGTTTCCAGACATAGTTGCCATTTTAAAATGAGTTGGAGTCCTATCAGTTCTATGTGCTCTAGCATTCACTGTTGGTGAGAAATTGTAATAGTAGTGCTTACTGTGCGTCTACCGTGTAAGGGACTTTTCTAAAAGCTGCACATGTGTTAACTAGCTTTACCTTCACATCAGCCTCCTTGAGTTAGGCAGTAGTGTTATTCTCATTTTAAAGATGAGGACATTGAAGCACAGGGAAGATAATGTGCCCAAGGTCTCATAAAAAGTGAGTGAGCTTTGTTAGCTCATCTTTATTAGTAGTATAATGTAGTACTTTATTAGTAGTATAATGACCTCATGTGAATGAAATTTGTATAATCTTATGGGAAGTAATTTGAAAATGAATATTTCAAAGGCCTTTAGTTTTTATATTCTAAGAAAATAACCAGAAATTTGATACCAGGAATCAAACTAAGGACATTGTTCTTGTTAGGCAAGCACTTACGTCACTGAGGTATATCCCCGGACCCAATAACCAGAAATTTGCATAAAGATTTGTATGATGAAAGTTTATCCTGGCATTATTTATTATAAAAACATTGAGAAGTCATGAAAATGTTCAACATTAAGGGAATGTTAAATAAATTATAGTACATCTTACAGATTACAATATTACAATTAAAAAGATTTCCCCCTGTGTTTGTGAGTATATGGAAGTAAATACTGTAGAAAATTTTTAGATTATATGTCAATATTTTTAAAAACTTTAAGACATACACAATCTGATGCAAACATTTCTGCTAGGAATTGATCTAGTGGATACTTTTGTGCAAGTTGAATATGGTACGATTGGAAGGAGAAATCAGATTCTGTTATTTCTAACTTGTCTATTATTTGATAGAACTGTTAACTAAGCAAGAGTCCAGTTTTTGCTGGAGAAAGATAATGATTTTAAGGCTTGTCTATGTTGATTTTTATTCATACAGACATCAAGAAAGAGATTGCCAAGCAGTATCTGGAAATACGTGTCCAGAGAATAGTAGAGGTCTGGCCTGAACATAAAGGAAGGGCCGGGTGATGAAGAGCAGGTGTACCTTTTCACACATCTTGGCATACCTGATGTGCAGACGGGGTCTGTGGGTGGGCTTGTTCTCATCTGTGACACAAACTGATGCATGTTACTACGTTAAAAGAATATGTGTTCCCCTTTTCGTTGATGGAAACAATAATCGTATTCTCTATAATGAAACTTTGCTCATTCCCTGAAAAGTGAACTGTTAAAATGTTTATATAACATGCACATTGTGTAAATTCATCTAATATGAAAGAAGCAGTAGAGCATATGACCAAAAGAATACTCAAAAAGCAGAGTATATTCCTAGGTCCTCTTCTTTGGCGCCACATTTCCCCTCTTTGAGTTTGTTTTTAGCTTGGTGGTTCTCAGCCTAGAGTGCTTCATGGCCTTGGCATACTTTTTGGTGCTTGTGAGATCTATATAAATCTTCTGTTTTAATTTTCATTTTGAAAAGATTTAATTAAAGCATATTCTAAGTCTTTTAGAAGTCTGCTTGCTAAATAATGTATCAATGTTTATAACTATTTATGATTATGATTAGTATAGCTTTTGTGATAGTAAACTTGACATGTTTCAATATAATGACATTATAAAGGCACAAGTGCTATTATAAATGTGTGTTCATATGGTAAGCCTAACTAGTGTTAGCCAAGTGATGTGTTAATATAGTTTATTCAGATAAAAAGCTATGATCTTTCATAGCAGAGCAGGCATGAATAAAATAAAGCAGATTTTGAAGTAACCAATACAACATTGATATAGCAAGCATTAAAGCAAAAGAATCTCCTTATATTAATTTAGCTACTTTTTTGTTTTGTTTTGTAGTTTTACTGTAACTTTTAGTTTATAGTTTTGTAAGAACCACAAGGATTTTACATCTGGTTCTATATTTGTGTATTTGTTTAGTAACATAATAAAAGTAATTTAACATCAAAACTTTTTTTCTCCTCAAGAAACATTCATATATTATTTAATTTTTATGCACAATGTAAGCATTAAAACTTTTAGAGTGGTAGAAGGTATTTCTTTAAAAATTTTTATTCAGGAATTTTTTAAGGTATTTAAAATATTGAAATTGTTTTTATTTGAATGCTAACCTGTTTCCAAAGATCATACAATATAATCCTTTATAGTCTGTCTTATGAAAATTACATTTTCTATAACTTAACATAAACTTTTATTATATTAATGACATTTGAAATTTAGAAACCCCCTTAAATGATCATAGGTTAATGATTTCATTGACACATTTAAAGGATTCATCACTTGTCACTGATGACACAAAATACTTTGTTTTTATACTTTTTATATAATCCATGAAACAATTAACTATAATTATAATGTGTACTTTAGAATAAGCATTGGTTTTTTCTCAGAATTTTTAACTGCAGCCAGTCCTTTAAAGTTTTAAATTTTAGTTTTTTAATCTGAAAAATAAAAATTTAATTTATTTTTCTGACTTTCTAAAGCTGTAACATCATGTTGAGATTTTTTAATACTTTGTGTATTATTTATACTTTTATGCATACATATTCCTTATTTTGCATCAACAGACGATATTCTGCACCCCCGCAACCCCTTCCCATTGAACTCACAATTGCGTGCTTGAAAGACAGGCGCTTATGCCACAGAGCTAAATCCCCAGCCCAAAACATTCTTAACATAACTTAAGAGAACATATTATTAATATTAGCAGTCATGTCCAGAATGTTAGTTTAAAATGCTATTAACATTTTCTGTTTGGACTTAAGTTTCATTTTCTTTCCCTAAAAGGATTTTCAGTATACTGGTACTAATTTAATAAATATGATATCTTAAGTGGTATTATAGCTAATTCTGTTTTTAATTTTAAAATATGGATTTTAGATATCAGGATTTTAAAGAATACCCATGAAAAATTTTGCTTTGTTTGCTTGCTGAGACAGAGTCTCATTATGTAGTCCAAGCTGGCCTTGAACTCCCTCTATAACAGAAGCTGCTGACTCTGAACTCATGATCCTGCTGCATCAACCTCCTGAGGGTTGAAATTATAGGCATATGTAACCATATTAATTAAAAGTAGTTTTTAATTAAAAAAGCATTACAAACATTTTAGTTTGTTTACTTAAAAATTAATAATCTGGAGGGATATTTTAATTGATATACTCTGACTTAAAGTTATTAATTTTGCTTTAATAGTTGATAATTTAGTTGCTAAGAATATGAAAACTATACAAAGAAACCTATGATTTTTGTTTTTTTTCAGTATCCAACAAACCTAATTACTTTTAAAACCATTTGAGTTATTTAAGAGAGGAGAGTTTTTTTTTTTGATTGCTATGGTAATATCTTTATCTAACAGGTTAACAATTTCAAAATTAGTTATTTTATGTTTCAGTAAAATAGTTTAGCTTTCTGGCTAAGAATTTCTTCTCAATTATCAAGTTAGGCATTGATAAAGATTATTAATTATATGTAATTTATCCTAATTTTTTATTGCTTTTAGACAGAAAACATTAAGAATGCTTGGAAACAAATTTGATTTTATATTTGCTTGCCAATTAATTCATGCCTTTTAGCATTACGGTTTTATTTTAACTCTTTCTAATCTGACAAAGGATATTACATTATAGATAATTTGGGGGACTGGGGACTTAGCTCAATGGCACGAGCACCTGCCTAGCAAGTGCGAGGTCCTGAGTTTCATCCCTGGTACAAAAAAAGAACAAAAGATGATTTGGGGAATCTGTAAAACAGGAATTAGGCTGTTTTCTCAGGATTAGGATTTAATTTTTTCTAAGGTTGCAATTTGGTCGCAACCAGAATGGTTGAAAGAATTAGGTTTGTGAACCAAGGCACCACTGTTAGGGTTTATTTAAAATTTTGCCATTAAGATTTTGATAGTTCGGTTAGGTAAGTAACTATTAGACTCACTGAGGGTAAGAGATATAAAGCAGTGAAACACCCTGTTAAAAACGAAGTAAACAGGGCCAAGCATGAATGCTTATTCCTGTCTTTTTAGCACTTAGGAGGATGAGGCAGGTGGACCGCTGTGAGTTCAAGTCCAGCCTGCACTACATAGTGAAACCCTGTCTCAGAAACAAACGAACCAAAAAAAAAAAAAAAGAAAAAAAAAAAAGGAGGAAGAAGAAGAGGAAGCAGTAGTAGCAGCAAATGGAAATGATTTTATTTCCAAAGAGTTTTTATTGTATTTAGAGGCACTGTTTTTTATTTTATTTATTTATTTATTTATTTAGGTACCAAGGATTGGATTCATGAGCTTGTGCTTGCCAGGAAGGCACCCACGCCACTGAACTAAATCCCGGCCCGTTTTTTTAAATTTCTCATTGATGATACAAGTTGATTATACTTGTTGTTGGATATTAGTATATATACATAACACTTTTTAACTCATTTATTTCACAATATAAATATTTTATTAGAATCCACAGTCTGCTAACTAAAAGCAGTAACAAGGTATTTTATAAGCTCTTATGCAATTTCTCATTAATTTCATAAAATATTGGGTGCATATTCATTGTAACCTAAATATGCTGTTTCGCCTGTGCTCTAAAATATATTTATAAGTGACTTAGTTTCAACATTAAAGTAGTCCCATCAGCTTTTTTAGAAAAGCATGTTTCACAACTAAAGTTTGTGCTCTTAATCAAAAAGATCCACAGATTAATTCAGCATGTAAAAAAATTTACAAAATCCAAGATAACACTTTCAGATCCACCTTTACTCTTGTTTTTTCTGTCCATTTTGAACTTCTCCACACACATTTCTTGGACATAACGTCACTTAATGTTAGCTAGTACCACTTTACCCCTAAAACTTTCTTGGTATAAAAACCGGAGTTATCCAGTGATGAAGTCATAAAATATTTACACTGCATGGCACACTGCACTTTAGCTACTTAGTAATTAAACCACATTTAAAAGAGGACAAGACATCCTCCCATCCCACATGCTTGGAGCCACGTGTTGTGTTCATTGGTTACTACAGCAACTGTACACTGGTTGAAAGGGTAGCACAGGCAACAGACGGTGACTTCAGAGGACACCGAGCCCTGTGCTCTGGAAGCCTGTCGTGTTGTCCATTGTCAGGTCGCACACCATTTCTCCTGGTGTCCTTGGAATTCTAGAATGGTAGGTGCAGCTGACACAAATGAAGACAGACAGCACATCTGTTCTGTGGAGACATCCATGTGCACTGTACTTTCTGTGCTTTTTGAATGCATCTCTTCCCAAAAATGTGTCAAAATCATCCTCATTTTTTTAGATTTCTTGTTTTGCACTCATACATTACTTCATTCTTGTGCTGTTAGATCTAACAGAGACTTGAATAGCAGCAACTGATGGCTATAGATAGCCCATATGAAGTGTTCCCATAATATAAAAACACAGAAAGACCGTAATTCCAAAATTAAGATAAGTTGATACAGCTGCTGTGTTTTCATACTTTATAATACAGTCTAACCTTAATGATCCTTCAAGGTTTAATCCAGTTATTCTATTCATTTTCACAAGAACACAAGGTTGGTAACAGCCACAATCAGGATTATTTCTGATTTATACCACTACATGCTTGAAGTAATTGGAAACTTCTACGTAAACTAGACTCCTCCCTGAGTACAGTCAGTGAGGGTCTTCTGTTCTTCTAAAGAGTATGACTTTAAAAGTGTCATAGGTCTTTAACATACCCTTCATAGGAACTGGATCAGACACACTACAAATACCTTCTAGTGCAGTCCCTGGTTTGGGAAGTACTTGAGTCCTGGACTAGGAATCCGGTCATGGTATTTTGGAACTTCCTCATTTGGTCGAAAGCATAGCCCACATGAAAAAGAAGACTAGAACCAGGAGCCCATCCAAACTAGGTACAAAAGCAAGACCAAAGCCCAGCTCGTAGCAGTATGCCCCAGGAGCTCTGCTGGTCAGTCGTGTAAGATTAGTCCCAGCTGGGGTAAGGTGGCACCCAAAGACTTCTCACTTTTCATCCTGGTGTGTGTGCTGGCAACAAGGAGCGGCAGGCCCAGGGACCCCTCCCGCCCACCGGGAACACTGAGGTGCTGCTTTGCCGAGCAGGCAGCCACTCAGGCCACTCATAATTCTTCCTTTAAAAACCTCCCTTCTCCACCCCTTCTATTTCTCAGTTCTATCTCTTTTGCAAAAGTTGTTTCCCTGTTTCCTGTTATCTGTCTTTTAATTTGCTCTTTTGTATACTTCTCCAATAAGAAAAACCATGCAATATTTAAGCTTGCATGTCTGATTTATTTCACGTAGTGTTCTGCTCTCACGGTTTCCTACAAATGAGTCAAGTTTATCTTCTTTATGAAAGTAGTTCTCCATTGTATACAACTACCACGTTTTACTTATTTCCTTGTTTTGCTTTTCTCATGAGAAAGACCATATAGTATTTAAACTTGTGTGTGTAATTTATTTCATTCAGCATTATGTTTTCAGGATGTATCTATTTTCCTTTCAAATTCATGTTTATAGAAGAATAATCCTCCATTGTGTGTAAACGCCACATTTTTTTATCCACTTGTCTGCTGATGGACATATAACCTGCTTCCAAGATTTGGCTGTTAGAATTGAGCTGATATAAACATAGATATGCATGTATCACTATAATATGGTATTTTATAACTCAGGAAAATTCCTACTGTAATTATTATATAACAAATCTCCTTTTTCTTTTGAGATTGGAATAATATTGTAAAGTACTTCATGTGCTATTCAGCAGTCCTGTGATCAAAATTTGTATGATTGTTACACCATAGAGCTAAAGATGCAAAACTGAGTAAGATAATCTTACTTTCGTCAGCAAACCTGTGACTGCAAAATGCAACTATAAGGCATTATTTTTCTTAGATGTATTCCTTTTCATACAAATATAAAAGCAGTTCCTTAGGTCAGAAGTACTTCCTTTAGAAAGCGTGTGAGTGTATGTGTGTGTTTCTGTCGTCTGTTAGTAACCTAAAGAAAAAAAGTGCTTCCTTTCACCTCATAGTTTTTTCTTCCTTTGTTTATGTATTGATCATCTTCGGTTTTGTAGATCTTGGAAAAGCAGGCTCAGTAAGGCAAGATTTTTGCTGTCGGGGACCTGTCATTTAAGAAGAGATGCACAAGGCAAGACTGGTAGCGTGTGATCGGGCAGAGTGTAGGTAGCTGCAAATCCAGATGAAAGTGGATGGCTGCGCCTGCTCGGGGGATTCAGTCCGGCTTCACGGGGTGGTGCTGAGTCTAGATTCAGCAGTCGGGTCTTGTGCTGAGCGTGAAGGGACAGGCCTTCTAGGCGAGGTGCTGCGGTGAGGCAGGATTGCAGGAGACGCTGTGAGCCCGCAGGAGGAGTGCAGAGACAGAGGGCAGGAGGCGGCAGCGGCTGCACCCTCGAGAACCACCGGACTAACCTGTTAGGACTTTTTCCCGACAGAAATCCTGGGAGGATCTAAAGTTTTCATCGTCTTGAGTTGGTGTGAGGTGAAATGGTTAGAGGGGTGCCGTAAATCAAACAGTAAAAGAAACCTGTAAGACGGAAGGCAAAACAGGTGGCCCAGGCAAGTACGGGATGACGATTGAATTGAAGAGCGCAGGGAGGGCAGAAAGGGAGGGAAGCCGGAGTCTGCGCCAGTGATGGAGAACGTGGGAAGGCTCGTGATGTCTTACTGGATACAGTGACCGCAAGGAGGGGACAGAACTGAAAATGACTGGATTTGAAGAGGAAATGCAATGTTTAATTTTGAATATTGAATTTGATATATCTTAGGGATTTGCAATTACAGGCGTCCGGGAGACAGCTGCGTATGCAGCTTAGGAGGGAAGTTTGAAATGTGGCTACGAAATGGCTTACTTATTCAACAAAACATATTAAACATCTTTATATGCCAAACATGTATCAGGATATGAGGGTAAACACAAAACCTACTTTTTTATACTAATAGACACCATTCAGTCATGAAGATCTATAGAAAGTAAGACAAGTGATATAATTAAACATTCTGAGTTGCTACAAGAGAATTTTAGCAGAAGGATAAGATCTAGTCAGAGATAAAAGACCAGCAAATGTGCTTATTTAAGCTAAAATTTGAGGAAAAGTAGGAGTGAAGAAAATAGGAAATGTGGCAAAGAGAGAATTCTGGGCAGAAAGAGCATCTTATCAAAAAGTACTTAAAAGTACCTGAGTCTGAGTTAAAGGGAAATAAAGAAACGTTTAGCTGTACCTACAAAAAGAGACATGTCTAAAACATGAAGATTTAAGAAGGTAGAAAACAAGCAGTGTGAGAGCTATATAATTTAAATTCCAAGCAAAACTGATATAACTGTATTAATGTCAAGTAGACTTCAAAGCATTTGTGTTACTTAAGGAAAAGAGAACTTCATATTAGTAAATGTAGTTAATAATATGGTTTCAGAATGTAAAAATCATGTGGAGCATATAAATCCAAAGTCATAGAAGGAGATCTTGACACATCTCTGATAGAACCAGCAGACAAACTGTGAAGATGTAAACATTGTTTATTTCAAGGATACAAAGTGTAACAGCAAAACAAAAAAATCAGTATAATTCACTACATTAATCAGATAATCAGCATAATAAATGCAGGAAAAGCACCTGATAAAAACATCATTCATAATTTTAAAAAATCTTAGCAAACTACAAATAGGCACTTCTTTAATCTCTTAAAAGATGTCTACAAAACAGTACTGTAATAACAAAAACCCTAATGAGTGAATTGTTGGAGTCCTTTCCTTTAAGTTTAGGAAAAAAATCAAGTATGCCTGCTGTCATAACCTCTGTTTAATTTTGCACTGTTTTGAAGATTCTGGCTAGTATAGTAAGGCAAGAAAAAAAATACAAGGCGGATTACAAAGTTATTATTCACATATGGTACGATTGTGTAGCTTTTAAAAATAAATATGGTTAGGTTACTAACTGTCTCTAGAAATAGAGCTAGTATTTAAAAATCAGCTCATTTTCTTCATGACCAATAAAATAAACTTAAATATAAAAGTATACAATTTCCGGTATCATAAAAAAATCATATGTAAATATAATGTATATATTTGTGTGTATAAAATCTTAATGCTTAAGATTTCTTTTTCAGAAAACTATAAAGCATTACTGAGATACTTAAAAATCCTGAAATAATTCCAGGGATACACTGTGTTCTTATATAGGAAGAAATGTATAAATAATAATACTCCCCAACATGATCTATAAATTCAGTACAGTTTCATTCAAATTCACAGTAGTGTTTATGTATGTGACTTAATAATCTGATTATAAAAGTTTATGAGAAATACAAGAAGTGGAGAATCAACAAGAAAACAGCCCTGCTGGTTATCAAGGCCTATATAAAATTCTATTAAAATAGTGTATCAATAGTTTGTTAGAAAAGTAGACTAAAAGACTAGTTGAATAGAGCCCAAAATTGGATTTAAAAATATGTAGGAACTTGATTGATAACAACAGTGTTAAGTGAATATATAAAACAGACATACAGAGCAAAAGTCCAAGACAAAACAAAGCTAAGAGGAAATATATATGGCCATATTTATCATTTTGGTATTGAAAAAGATTTCAGAAATCTATGTTTTCATAATAAGGTTAAAAGGAAAGTTTGATAAATTTCACCATTTTGATTATAGAAACTTTTACTCATTAAAAGACTTCATATAGGAGTGAACTACCAAGTGACAGAAGATATTTACATCATATATAATGTTCAAATGATTTATTCTGTGTAGCTACAAGTCAGCTTGCACATAAGAAATGGCAAAATGAAACTGCGCAAGAGCACCAAATGAGTGTTTCTCAAGGACAAAGTTCAAAAGATCAATAAAGATGAGAAAGTGCTTAAATTCATTAGTAATATGGCAGACTACAGTAACTTACCATGATGCATCCCCAGCGATAGTTAGCATTTTAAAACTGCTGGTATCAAGTACTGTAAACATATGCAGTATCAGGAGTGTCTTACATTGCTGAAGAGTGTATGCTGTTGCAGTCAGTTTTGAAGTGTTTGGCATCCTCTAAAGCTGAAGCTCTGCATATCATTAATATGGCTATTTTCTAAAAGTATATTTGAAATAGGTACGTGAATCATTGTTGCAGTGCTTTTTATTTATTTATTTATTTTTGGACCAGGAATCAAGCTCCTGACCTCAGCTTGCCAGGCAGGCACTGTGCCGCTGAGCTAAATCCTTGGCCCCTCGTCATAGTGCTATTCATAATAACCTCATACTGAAAACAACTCATACCAGGGTAGCAATGAACAAATTATGGCGTAATCGTAAGGTGGAATGTGGCACAGCAATGAAGATGCACAAGCAGCATCTGCAAAAGCCTTCATGGGTAACTGTTACAAGTACAGTGCTAAATGAAAGAGGGAAGGCACAGAAAGCATCACGTGTTACTTCACATAGTAACCAAAACAAAACTGGAGTGTTTAGAGTTCCCTGCTTAAGTGATAAACTATAAAGAAAAACAAAGACTTGCTCATTTTGAAAGAATAAAGACTTGGGGAAGAATTAAGGTAGGGTAATTGTGAAGGAGGGGATCAGAGTGGAGTATTTCTGCAGTCAGGGCAACACTTTTCTTATGTTACTTGACTATTAAATTTTGAGTTAGCTTTTATCTGTTGCATACTGCACAATTTAAAAATTGGGCAACTTGAAAATGTGAAGAGAATACTGCACAAACAGATCAAATGAGACATTTCATGGAAATACGCTTTAAAACATGTTGATAAGTAACACTGGTGCAATTAGATATATCCAGAATCTCTTTGATAGTCATTGAAGCTCAGTAAACAGTACCTCCCTTCAGGAGCCATTATTAGCTAGTAGATAAGCACAGGCGTGCTCTTTGTCACGGTGGTGTGAGACTGTGACGATGACTGTGCAAGTTGAAATCATGAGAAACTTTTAATTCATTAATGATAAGAGTGATAGTTGTTCCGTGTTCTTTGAAATTGCTGTCAAACCATTGCTCTTTTTTAACTTTATTTTTATTAATATGTGTTTGCCTTACATGTTGATCATATGCCTCATAGGGAGGTTGTACCTGTACATAATTACATCTTAATCTTTTTTCTCGTTCCCTTCCTCTGCCTTTAACCCTTCTTTCCCTCCCTATGTATAGTAGCTTTGTTTCCAAACAATGCTTATTTGTTAAAATACATAAGGACCGTTTTCTTAACTTTTACTTTTTTATTTTATCAATATATGTTTGCAGTTCATGAAGTTTACAATCATCTTGGGGTTATATGTACACACCCAGAGCCAGTTTCTCTTTTAAAATTCCCTTCTGTCCCTTTCCCTCCCTCCTCCTCTGAGTCCCTTATTTCCGTTCTTATTGACGTTGTTAATCTTAGCTCATGGCATGGCGTGTGTTTACACTGAGATTATTAGGCTCTATACTTGGCGTATCTTTGTTCTGTGTATTTCCCCTTCCCCTCCTTGTCAGCCCTCACGCTTTTTCTAAAACTTGCAGCACTTCCCCACTTAGGAGAGACGTTCACTTGTCCCTTTCTATCCATGCTTTATTAATGTCTCTGCTTTATTTTGCCTCACTCAAATGAAAGCTACCATATAGTATTTCAGTTTGTATGTCTGGTTTATTTCATTCAACATTATATTTTCCAGGTGCATCCATTTTCTGACATATATCTCAAATCTGACATTCTTTCTAGCAGAGCAGTATTCCATTATATATAATTACCACATTTTCTGTTTCCAGTCATCTGTTGATGGCTATACAGGCTATTTCCTGGACTTAGCTATTAAGAGTTGTGCTGATAATAAACATCACTATGCATGTGTCACTGTGAATGATGTTTTAAGCTCTTTGGGGAAGATACCTAGCAAGGGGTTCACTGGGTCATAAGGAATTTTTTATTTTACTTCTTTGAGAAATCTCCATACTGATTTCCAAAACGGTTTTACTAGTTTACTTTCCTACCAATAATGAAAAAGGATTCCTTTTTCATCACTGCCATGCCAGTATTTGTTATGGTTTGATTTCTTAGGGACTGCCATTCTTTGTGGAGTAAGATGGAATCTTAGCATTGTTTTCATTTGTGTTTCTCTCATGGCCAGAAATATTGAGCATTTCTTTATATGCAGTATTAGTTGACCATTTGTAGTTCTTTCTTTGTGTATGTTGATTGCTGCTGCCCATTATCTTGATTGAATCTTTAACTTTAGGTGTTTTTTGTTTGTTTTTGTTTTTGTGTTTTTGTTCTGTGTATAGTCTAGATATTAGTCCTCTGAGAAGTAGCTGGTAAATATTTAAAGACCTTTTAAGATTGATTTATTATAATCGAAAACGCCAGAAACGTTAAGAATTAGTATATTTTATTTCTTTTTAAAAAATTTACCAAGACCACTTTGAGCAGTACCTCTGCCTTGAATAACTTACAGTAGCCCGTCTACCAGAGTGAGCATCTTTCCTCACTTGGCAGGTTGTAATACTCTTTTCTACTAAATTTGAATCTGGTTCCAGCATTTTATCTTTTGCACTTCAAATATAGTGAAATAGCTCCAAGGGTTACTTTAATGTGAAATTCTGCTCGTGTCACTTCTTTTTGTTACACTTATATTCCTCATTTGTCTGTAAGTTGCTTTCTTGAAGTTCCTCTGCCTTTATATGTAGGGTCTTTAAAATACTGGCAATAACGACATTAATTCCCACAGTCGACTATTTCTTCTGTTGCTCCACTTATTTTGAATGTAAATTTCATTTCCAGGGTTACCAGGTTTTTTGGTTCTTTGCCACTTTTTGATCTCTTTTATCTTTGTTGACCAATGTCTCTCTTTTGGCTACCCAGTTTTTAAACTTTCACATTGGTTTGGCGCTGGGAGGAAAGAAAACTGGATAGCTATGGAGTTCGCTGTCTGTGGCTGAATTGAATCACAAATGGAGTTTACCAAATTACCCACTGGCTTTGAAAGATCATGATAGGTGTCTCACACTAACAGGGATTTTTGGGCTAAATCGGGAGCAGTGGAGTTTGTGTTTATTAGTATGCTCTGGGAATTGAAATTTGAATGTGTGGTTGAGGGACTGATGTTTAAACTCAGGTTACTGAAATTTATGTACATGGGAAGCAACAAAGTGAGGATAGTTTGTAACTTTAAAAAGTTAAACTTTTTAATAAAGTATAGATTTTAATAGATTTGATGAGACATCAGGTACGAGACTGCTTTAATCTTTGATCTCCAATTTGTTGAACATTATATATTTTATGTGGAAGTGTAAATTTGACATTATCCTAGTTTCTTTAATCCCTTTATAGAACTGTACTTACTTTCTTAGTACTTACTTTCTCATACCAAAGTTCTCTAGAACAAAATCCCTACATATAGTTATTTTAGAATAGTGATGGTAATTATGAATTTACAGTGTAGCTACTGACATTTAAAGTAAGTTTTTAAAATTTTTTGTAATACTGATATTTTAATAATTGGAAATGAAACAAATTTAAATTTTGACTTTTAGATAATTCCATTTTCTTCATACAAATGTATAACTTTATTCATAAATGTGATTAGACTGGGATGAGGGAAAGGATAAAAGGAGGAAAATAAATAATATGTATACACAAAGTAGCTAAAAGTACTACTCATTGTATTAGTTCATTGCAAGGAATGGTTAGTGCTTGTATTGTTTGATCATTTTGCATGCCTATATCTAGTAATCTTAGCAACTATATTGAAGACAACAATATGCCATTGTTACCAAATAACCATTGTTAATTTCCTATCATCTTGGTTTGAAATTCTGGTTTTGTTTTTTCATCTTTTTTGTCTTTTTGAGACAGGGTCTTAGTATGTAATGCTGGTTGGCCTTGAGCACGCTCTTGCAGTGATCCTCCTTCCTCAGCCTTCCAAGTTCTGGGGTTCCAGGCATGCACCACCATGCCCGGCTCTGTATCATTTTTATTGTGTTTCTTTACTTTAAAATTTAAAAAAAGAGATAAGAGCCTGACTCTGCTGGTTGACATTGAATGATTTTTTTTTTTAATTTCCCATAGGTGAGCTGGCACAGGAATTGCTCTCAAGATGCCGTTAGTGAAAAGAAACATTGACCCCAGGCACTTGTGCCACACAGCATTGCCTCGGGGCATTAAGAATGAACTGGAATGTGTAACCAATATTTCCTTGGCAAATATAATTAGACAACTAAGTAGCCTGAGTAAGTATCTTTGTGTCAAACTTACAAAACAGTATTTTCCTGTAGAATATTAAGAAGAAACATTTGTGATTAATTGTGGAGGAATATTTGGTATAAAGGGCATAGAGTTATCCCGAAAGTAACTAGATTTTAAGTAAAATTAATGAGTTTTTAGACAGGGTCTTCTCTTGTGTTCCTTTCCCGAGAAAGGGAAGCAAAGATACAATCTTCAGGGCAAAAACACATGATAGATGAGTAAAACTGAGGTTTCTTTTTAGATAAGATTCAGTGTATGAAGGATAGGATCAGAGTTGTCCTTTTGCTTAATTGTAATCTCTAGTTCTCATTTTTAGAGGCTTCAATTATTTATATTGTGGGACATTAGTAGCTTTCTATATTTTATTATCAGAGATCCAAAGTGAAAAGTATGAGGTCATCACTAGTCAGAGGATTCGGCTAGTCAAGATAGTTTCATCTAAGGGCTCTTAGAACATGTCAAGATTTTGATACACAGCATGATATAAAAACATGAAATTGGCTGGTGGCAGATAGAAGTTAAACAGATTAACGAGAGAATAAAGACCAATGGGTTGGTTGATGAGGGAGAAAATATACAGTATAGTCCCATTTATTTATTTATTGTCTTTTTCCTTTCTATTGGTACCTTGGATTGAACTCACGACCGCCTGCTTGCAAGGCAGGTACTTATGCCGCTGAGCTAAATCCCCAGCCCCTAGTCCCATTATAACATTATAGTACAGAGCTACTTGATTAAGGAATTAAGTAAATTACTTACCATTATTCTAAATTTAATCATGCAAAAAATTTTAAAAATCCTGCCTGTATTTTGAACTGAAGGATTAGCTATTTAATAAAACATCTACTTTTCCTTTTAAAGATAAAACAGGATGTTCTTAGCCTACATGTATTCTTTAAGAAGTCCTAGATTTCTCTAGGCATCGCATACCCATCAACATAAATTCTACTGATGGTTATGC
Source organism: Cavia porcellus (assembly GCF_034190915.1). Lineage (NCBI taxonomy): Eukaryota > Metazoa > Chordata > Mammalia > Rodentia > Caviidae > Cavia > Cavia porcellus. Next base: position 97,802,738 of record NW_026947490.1, on the reverse strand, counting down.
TTGTTTTTTCATTCCTTTTTATCTTTCCTTTCTATAATTGAATATAATCATCCCTCAGTGTCTGTGGGAATTGGTTCTAGGGCCCCCTTTGAATACCAAAATTCATAAATGCTCAAGTCCTTTTTTTAATGTAGTACCGTGTTTGCAAATAACCCACACCCTACCATGTACTGTACTTTAAATCATCTCTAGACATCACATGTAAAAGAATGCAAATTGTGTAAACTGTTATACTGCATTTCATAAAATAAGCCCATCATAAGTTAAAAATATGTCAAAAATGCATGTAGTACACTTAGACTACTACACATCATAACTTAGTAACATAGTACACTGTGGGGCATAAATTGTTACCACATTTAAAGATATTTTGCCAACTTTTTCACGGCCTGCCGTTGATTGATCTAATGTAGTATAGCATGACTTCATGTAAAATACATATTCTATATACATGAGTACATCAATATATTAATGTTAAGACATGTTAAGAGCATAGAAGTATCATAAATAACTTCAGATGAAACATTTCTTAAAGTGAATTTTTTAATATAATACAGGCATCTTGTTTTAGGTATACATCCAGTGCATAATTTAGAATTAATATCATTGTGTGTTAATTTTCAGTACTAACATTTCTTTTATAAACTATGTGAAAACGCAAGGAATGTTTTAGTGTGATAGAGCCCACAGAGGCAACCTCTATCAGAAAGTGCATGATTAGGTTGTAACCAAGCTCTGCAAATGTAAATACATTGTAAAAATACCAACTACATATGTTTCTGTTGCTTCACATTGGGAGTCACAGACCCACATAAGCATTTTCTAATTACAAATTAGCCTCTTTGCTGGCAGTTTTCCCACTTGACATAATGAGAACCTGTAATTAAATTTAAAAGGCCTCTAAAATGATCCCATGTATTAAAGAACCATGCATGTAAAATAATCAATGCTGCTGCCAGAGCCTGTTTACTTTTACATTGATAATTCAGATTTGATGATACAGCTTTCAAACATTTGTGCTTCCAAGAATTGAAAGAAGGGCCAGGGATATAGCTCAGTGGCACAGTGCCTGCCTGGCAAGCGCAAGGTCCAGAGTTTGATTCTTGGTGCAAAATAAAAGAAAATTAGAAGAGATAGAGGGAATATAATAGAATGAGGCAGGTAACTAAAACAATAACCACTAAAATAAGTAGTTTACAGCAAAAAAGAACTAAACAACATAAAATGTAGAAAAAAGCCATTTAGTGTAAAGCAAATTGCATGTGTGTGTGTGTGTGTGTGTGTGTGTGTGTGTGTGTGTGTGTTTTACTAGTGATTGAACCCAGGATCTTCACACTGAGCTACATCCCTGGTCCTTATTTATTTTGAGACAGGGTCCCCAAGTTACCCAGGTGAGGCTCCAATGTGAGTCTTCCTGTGTCACCCTCCCAGATGCTGTGATTGCAGGTGTTGGCCTTCACATTTGGCTAAAAGCAGATATTCCTGAACATTTCAAAATTGTTTTCTGTGCTAGAACAATAACCATGAATCCTCAAGAAAAAGTTAAATTACATTTTGTGTTCTGTTTACGAAGGCAGGGAAGCTTTTACAACAGTTTATCCAAAATAGTTAAAATAATAATTGATTCATTTAATAATCTCTGAGTTAGAAAACTTGGCTGTCTTAAATGGTCCTCAGTAACTGAGGTTTTTACTTTGTTACTGTTGTCAGAAACAAAAGTGCTTGTGAACACTGTGATGAAAATAAATTGCAGGGCTTCACATAGCTTGGGGCTGGGTGCCCTCCTACGTCTTTAATAAAATGTATGTCCTGGGTTTTTAAATAAGGTTTTTCCTAGGAGAACATACTTCTTTGCAGTAGGTGATTACTCAAAACCTAGAAGTACCTTTCTATACATTTTTTCTCCCCCTTTTTATTGTTTAAACTATTAGGATGCTGATTACCTAATGAGTCCTTGCCGGTTTTTTCCCATGGCTTTCTCTTACTGAATATAATCAGTTCAGCTTATCAACATGAACTAGTAAATGTCTACTTATTTCCAAACGGATTACTTAACAAGTAGTTATACTCACCTATTTCCTCCTATAACAAAATACCTGAGTGTGTATACTTAAAAATGAAAGAAAGAAACCTGTTTAGCTTACAGTGCTGGAAGCTTACAACTCCAAATGGAGCAGCCTCATTTGTTCAGCCTCTGCTAAGGGCCCTTTTGACGGGGTCGTAACAGGATGGAAATAGGGAACCAGCTGAGTACAGAAGAGGCCGAGTGTGTGCAATGACCTTGCTTTATAAATAACCTAACCTCTTGAGAACTGTTTGAAACCAGTATTAGTCCCTTTCTAGAGTGATGTCCCATGACCTAATTACTTCGTATCAGGCCCTGCCTCTACAGGTCCCTTGGGCTGCCCCACTGAGGGCTGAGCTTGAACACATGGTCTTCAGGGGACAAGCCATGTCTAAACCACAGCCTATGGATAGGTAACAGGCTGGAAGATGAGTAGGAGGGTGGGTGAGTAGGTTGGCTTGATAAGGCAAACTGGATAGACATTAGAGAGGTAACACTGAACACTTTGTTGTATCATAGAGCCAAATGGTTCTTGTTTCAAAAGACTGTAGTAACTCACTGGTTTAAAGGGCCCCGAATATGATAAACACAGAAATTGTCCCAAACAGTGTGAGTAAATATGTAATTAACATCATGAATGGTTTCAAGAACTGATAAAAAGAGATATGATAGGTAAAATCGTTAAGGGAGGCTTGCAGAATGAGTCATCAGTGAATCGGGCCTCTGAGGAACAAAAGAATTTGAAGAGGGAGAAAAGAATGCAGGAGGGGAGGAGTGTCAACATGCATGACCCTGGTGAGTAAGAAACACAGAAATACTGTGTGCAGATTAACGCACAGGTGATGATTGTAGGGTCTTGAGTAGAGAAGGGATAGTAAAGGTGAGGGCAGCTGGAATTCCGCCATGTGCAGTATCACAGTGTAAACGTCCTCCTCTCGGGAAGGGAAGGGGAGGTAGATTGAGAGTGCACGGAGGGAATATTACAAGGTACTTTCGCAGTTTGTGTGTGTGCTTTGCTCTTTAAAATTTTAAAAGTTGTGGAATTTCTCTCCAGAAAGGTGCAGATGCAGCAAAATTCTGCATATCACTTCACGAGGAGTGGGGGTTACAGAATAGGGTTTCCTAAGCTAACCTCCTGTGGGGATGGAATTAGTCCTGCCGTCTCTGTGTCACTACCATTTGTATCTGTAGCATCTGGTGACCAATAACTTTGTGTCTGCATTTTTCTGCATTTGAGTGCTTGTCTCACTGCCAGGGAAACTCAGCGTCTCATGCTATCCTGAACATTATCCACACATGTAATGAGCGTCTCTGTGTGAGCTCTGTGGCTCTTTCCTGGTGCGATAGTCAGCAGCTCCCTGTTGTTGGCTTTCTGTTTCTATCAAGTATACTAGCAAGCACTTTCACTCTGTCTCTTTCCTGTAAGTTCTCTCTGAGACTGATACTTCTGTTCCTACTTGACAGATGAAAATTGATAGCAAAGTCTCAAAGGGAATGGAGCAAAGAGTTGGGCTTAATGATTAAGGTGCTTTTTGTGTGGATTTAAATATGTGTTTTCTCTGTTCAGAATTCATCAACGGCAAGATAGTCTTCCAGTTATTTTGATTTACTGTTTGGTAATAGGAATATACAAGACCTGAGAAGTATAAGGATTTTTTATTTTTAATTATTTTTAAAAAGAAATTACACTAGGAGAGTGTGATATGTCCCTGATAAGTTTTCCAAATCCCTGTTTTGGGCTTATCTGAGACAGGACGTCTAGGTTTATAAAAAAATCTTGCATTTTGTCATGTCTGAAGTTCAATGTGGGTAGAGAATCTGCTTGTTCATACTGATTTTGGATTGAAAGATATATTATTTGTATATACTTTCACAGAATTTTCCTTAACCCTCATCAGGTAGATAGCTATGGATAAAGCAAGGAAAATATTTCCATGTTAGACCTACATCATCCAGAAGGAAGCTTTGACAGTTTTAAAATCAGGTTTCCCAGGGTTTGTGCTCCCCCCCCCATAATGCTTCAGTGACTTTATGTTTAACATGAAGATTAAAGTTTAAAATAGCTCTTTAAATAAATGCTAAATTCAACAGGACAGCACTTTTAAATGTTAAATTGTCGATATTTACTCTGATCATGATCACATTAAATGTTACGGTACATGCTTTATTTTTGCTTAGGTAAATATGCCGAAGATATTTTTGGGGAATTATTCAATGAAGCACATAGTTTTTCCTTCAGAGTTAACTCATTGCAGGAACGTGTGGATCGCTTATCTGTTAGTGTTACTCAACTTGACCCTAAGGAGGAAGAGTGTAAGTTACTCATGTTATGGTTTCTTTCACATGTATTTTGTTAGATGAGATGAGTAATATATTTAAGAACAGCATTAAATATGAATTTATTACAATTTTTTGTATCCATAGCCTTTGATGTACATGTTGTAATAAATCAATGTATTATCTACAAATACCATCAGGGTGGCTTTTCATTTCTACTCTGTCTCTTCTTTTTGTAACTATTTAGCTCTTAATTTGATAGATATTTCAAATAGGCTTTTTCTTCAATTCACTTCCTCTTTTCTCCTTTATGATTTATATGTATACGTTGACTTACAAGTAAAAATTAATTGATAAGTACCTGGATTGGTAAGAACCTAAGTTTTCATTCAAAACAGTGCAGTCCCTTTGAGCGTGTTTTTGTGTGTATCTGGAAAGTCATTGTGTGTGTATTGCAATACTTGAATCTAGTCACTTAACTGAATGTCACTGCCCACTTTAAATGAACATTTCAAAAACAAATTGGCACTGCATAGGACAGAAATATTCTATAGCAAGATTAAATCAGGAACATCAGATTAAAAAGCCACATTGCTGAGTAAAATAATGCTAGAAATCATACTGATAAAAGTACTTTTTGTGCCTTGACAGAATACCCTGAATGTTGAGGTTTCCCAGATACCTCTTTTTTCTAATTTACAAAAAGAAATAGAACTACTAAGATTGTTAATTTTCATTTATCCTCTATAGAGAATTGATATGAATATTTTAGAACCCTCTCTTCAAAATGGTTTTGCTTGGTTACGTTTTTAACTTATACAATGAAAATGTTGAAAGCTGTGACTGGAAAGGCAAAAAGTAAAATACAATGGAACAATGCATATCTTGGTGATAGAACGAAGCATTTTTGATATAATCTAATTTAATATGTAAATAAAGAGAAATATTATGCTCAGTTTATACTGCCTGCAAGAAATATAAACCCATAGCTCTTGATACAATATAAAACAAAGCTCTGTTTATTGTATGCCTTAAAACTCATTCATTATATTTGAAGCAAGCAGTTGAGCAATTTTTTTAGTGTATTTAACAGTTAGACCACTATCTCTACAGTCAATTCTGTAACACTTTTGTTCTCTAAAGAAGACCCCTACACCTTAGCATCCACTCTCCGTTTTCTTCTCCCTACCCAGTCCCAAGGAATCAAGTCTACTTTTTTATGTTTGGGTTAGCCTTTCTGAGCATTTCATTTGTAGAGTGTAATAGTCTTTTGTGATTGACGTCTTTTACTTGCCATCATATTTTCAGTGTTCACTTAGATTGTAGCCTATATTTATATTTCCTGATGACAATGATACTGTCTTTTCATGTGCTTATAAGCCATTGTATGTCTTCTTTGGAGAAATAAACAATGAGCAACTGCTCATTTATAATTTTTCTTGGTGGTATCTTTTGAAGTATATACATTAGTTACATTTTATGAAATTCTTATAATAAGCACTAGTGGTTAAAAATGTTATGACCATCTATACTTTAAATATATACTTTATGACTCAAATATCTCTTTCTAAATATCTCACATATTTAGTTACACATTATGTCATCTGACAGTATCAATGACAGTTCATATGTAACAAATAAAAATTATCAGTAAGTATATGTATTTCAGAATTATGTATAATTTCCTTTAAAATTCCATGAAGTAGTAGAGAAGAGTTCTGAATCTAAAAGCTGAACCCCTTAGTTTCAAATTGCTTTGGGAAAGTTGTTTAGAGGGTTGTTTAACCTAGATATTGAAACTTAGTGGGAACTCAAACATGGTAACACAGTATAACTTAGAAAATATGTAAAAAAAATGAGTTATGAGCAAAGATTTGTATAATTATATTTAATTCAATTATGTTTACAAATATTGTGCTTAGGTGTGTAGTATTATATAATTAATATCAATTGTTGACAACCTAGAAGGAGTTTTGTCACACCAGTCTGTTAGCAATAACACAAATTATACATGACAGGGTTTGAAGGTACAGAGGTGTATCATGCTTATTACCATAGATGGTCTTTATATCAATTGTCAACAGAGTTTGGGGAGATTAAGCCCTATGTTGCGCCTTGGTTACATACTCGGGGTTAATAATGAAAGTTAAGAATGCTGAATTAATACATAGAGTAGAGGACTGGCAAGAACTGGGCCATTTTGACTGCAGAAAGCTGCTTCTGACAGCCTGAATGAGAACAGTGTGTGGCATTATGGCACAAGGATTAGCCCCAAAGACAGATCACATTTTTGTTCTGGTTTTGCTGCTTGTTTATCATTAGGCTAGTTACGTATTTTCTAAACTTGACTGTCTTGTATTTAAAAATGGAATATAATTCCTTCTTTACTAAATTGTCATAAAGATGAGATGAAAATCAGTGGAAGCCCTAGCCTTTATAGTATGTATTTGTTAAGTGATGGTGAGGAAAAAACCTTTTCCTTTTCTTCATTTTGTTGTGGTGCTTTATGTATCAGTGAAATCGCTGTAAATGCATTTCTGTGACCATGGTAGGGCCAGCCTCCTTGCTCCATCTGTGCCACGGGTCCAAGTCTTCATGTTGCATATATGTTTCTTAGAAGAATGATAGATATTTATTTTAGTGAACAGTAGTTTTGGAATTGTTACAACAGTTGGTCACAGACCTCACTATGGTGTAGAATGTTTGTATACTTAGGCTGTATTAACTATGTCAGGAGTTACCTACTTTTTAAATGTGAAGAAATCACTAAGAATTAAAGATACAATATTTTGATCCCTTTTTTCGCTCTCTCTCTCAGGCTCCTGTGAATAGAACACAGGTCCCGTGCACACTAGAGGGATCCCCTATCATCTAGCTAAACCCCCAGCCCCGTACACTCCTTGTTTTAATTGCAAACCTCCCCTCAAAGTGATGGGGCTGTGCCAATTACTAGGAAAACTGATCTGTAAGACAGTCTCAGTCTTTAAGAAGTTAAAGTTAGGTGGAAATCCTTATAGTACAGATAGAAGATAAGCAAGATACAGAATAATATAAATCACTCATTACTTGATAATATTCCTTAAATTTGTTTTACCTTTATAGACATGTATAATATTTTTAGTGTATATAAGAGGTCAACAGTGTGTTTAACTAGAATGACACTGACAACAACCAAGTATTTCTTTGAGAGTTATTGCTGTGAGCTAAAGAAAAGAAATAAGAGAAAACAGGGAGAAGAGGAGAATCTAAGGTGACAGGACCCAAGAATGACAGTTTGTAAAGGAAAGAAAAAGATATATTTGGTGGAAAATACTGTATAGATATATGTTGTAATCAGGGCCTAGTGAGCTTTGGAAATCACAAGTTGTATTAAAACTCATCTGATTGAGAAAATAAGGTAGAGACTGATCGCAGTAAGTGTAACGATAGAGCATTTGAAATGATTCCTAATTCATCCTTCACTATGAGGACAGCCTTTTGAGCCATGCCAACATTTTCAAATATATAGAATATGAATCTATGGTTCCCATAATTCAATATGAATTTATGGTTAAATCATTTTAGGAAAATAAAATATGAATTCTTTTTTTTTTTAAAGTGTCTCTGCAAGATATAACAATGAGAAAAGCTTTCCGAAGTTCTACAATTCAAGATCAGCAGCTTTTTGACCGCAAGACTTTGCCTATTCCATTACAGGAAACATACGATGTTTGTGAACAACCTCCACCTCTCAATATCCTCACTCCTTATAGGTCAGTAGGTTAATAAATACGGTTTGTTGTTTATCTTATACTTCAGATTTAAATGCCAAATCTCCGAACATTATTTTATTGGACTGTTGGCCAACACAGAGAGCCTTCCCTACCTGCCTTCAGAAAATCTTTGCTTTATCTACTATAGATGAGTCCCTGAAGTTCTGTTACACAAAAATCAGGACCTATTTAAGGGAGTTATTTTGACAAGTATTAGGAAAAGCTATAGGCACATATAGTAATATAAGGAATTATTAATGTCTTTTTAATGTTTAATTAGATGAAAAATAAACAGCTAATAAATTTTATAATTTTTGTTTCTATCTACTCTTGACATATATGTTAAGTTTTTGCATAAGGAATGCATATTATCTGTTTTCAAAATGCTTTTTACTACTTAAAATCTGGAATTAGTCTTTTCTTAGAGTTCTTTCATGATTTGTCAAGTTGGTAAATTTAAGATGCACAACACATATCTTGAATGAAATGGTATTCAAATCGTTATTTGAAACTGTACATCAGTATGCAGGTCATTGGGTATAAATGTAACTGTTGGGATGATTGTTAAGCTTTTGGATTTAGTACGATAATAAAGAGTCTTGGCAGAAACTCTCTCCTAAATGATGTTACTATTTTTTCAGGCTTTTCACTGTAGCAGAATTATTTATAATTATTGAAATTTCTGAAAGGACTTGTATAAAATTTGGTATTCAATAGAAGTTAAAGATGGAATTTGCTTATTGCACTTTAATTAACTTTTATTAATTCCATCTCTGAAAAGTATCTGGGTTTGTACTTTCTTTCGTTTCCTTTCTGATTTGTAAGAAATTTTGTATTGTTGCAATATTCTATTTAACAATATTTTAACATGGCTATATTTTATTAATGTGAGAGGTAAAACATTTGTTTAAAAATTATTTCTGTTCTGATTGCCTCTCTATCTTACTAATACATTTATCTTACTAATACATTTTAAATGGTACATTGCAGAGATGATGGTAAAGAAGGTTTGAAGTTTTATACCAATCCTTCATATTTCTTTGATCTATGGAAAGAAAAAATGTTGCAAGATACCGAGGATAAGAGGAAAGAAAAGCGGAAGCAGAAGGTATTGGAGAATATTTTAAAATTAAAGTTATTTTTGTATATTTGTTTGTTTTATGTGTAGAACTGTATTAGTCCTGTACTTTTGACAGTATTATTTTGTCTATGTATGGAAACTTTTCTAACTATAAAGGTAACTAATGGTGGCAGATAAGGAATTACGATTATGATAGGATGGTACAGTAAGTTCCCTAACAGCTATGCACGGAGGGTTTGAGTAGCACAAAACAGCATCTGCGTTAGCCAGCAGAGAGGGTGCTAAACACTGGAAACAAAGCGTATGATGAATCCTGCAGAATAGTTAGGAAGTGAGTGGACCAAGGAATAAAGGGGACAAAGAAACAGGAGAATACTGTATAGATGCTGGGAAAGTAAACAAATTAAGCTAATATTTTCTTGCCATAGAGCTATCCTAAATGTGTTCTAAATGTTTTGGAAAGATTATATTCTCACTGTATTTCTGTTACCTGTCTGCTGGACCATCGTTTTCCACTTTCTAATAAAATTCACTTGCATTTGCTTTATTTCATTTTAATAATAACTGGAACTATAAAAAGCAAAATGAATCCAGGCAGAATTCTGAAGGATGCACATTCTGTCTTCACCGTTCCTCTGTTTCTGCTATAGCTATCCTGCTTTCCCAAATCCATAATGCCCTCTTGTTACCATATTCCGGCTAGACAGTGCTGTCTGTGTTCTAGCCAGAGTTTGAAAGCTGGTGATTGGCCAACTAAATTATGTCTGTAAGCCCATTTTGTTTGCCAAACACAGGAATTTTTAATTTTTTGAACTAGAATTCATTAGGTGGACCTGCCTAGCTGATGCACCAAATGCCCCCATCTTATACCTGCCTGGCTTCATTCACATATGCTGTCACCCCTCTTTTGGTTATTTGGTATTTCAACACCTTCTACCCTGTAAAAACACTTTCTTTTCCTGTCATAAAGATCCTGCTTTCTGTTGAGTAGTTCATTGTTTTTTTCAATATTGATGTGAGAATTTTGTTGTAACCTCATTTAAAAAAATTAACACTTAAAAATTTGGCTTTGTTTCATAAATTTGCTGTAGCAGAAAAATCTAGATCGTCCTCATGAACCAGAGAAAGTGCCAAGAGCACCTCATGACAGGCGGAGAGAATGGCAGAAGCTGGCCCAAGGTCCAGAGCTGGCTGAAGACGATGCTAATCTCTTACATAAGCATATCGAAGTTGCTAATGGCCCAGCCTCGCATTTTGAAACAAGGTTTCTCTTTGTTTATTTTTTTGTAAACATAGGACAGTGCTTTATTTGTGATATTTGTACTTCTAAGTAATGGGTTTTTGAACTGTTGAACTGAAAGACCTTGTAAAGATGATTCCAAAACTTTTGACCACTGAGCCTCCTGAAATCTCACCTTGGGAAGATCATTTTAATACTTGGACTTCATTTTTGTCATTTGTAGAAATCAGTGATTGGAGTGAATGATTTTTAGGGTTGTTTTAGCTTTCATCTGCAGTCTCAGCTACCTCTGTTTCAGGCAGAGTCTGCTAGACTTTCATAATAGAATAGGGTTGAGAAATTTTTTGAAGTGTTACTGATTTTTGGCAAGTTAAGAGTTGAAGCCAGGTTCTGTCTTGTCCTTTTTCTGTTCTCTGGCTTCCGAAGGCACTTTTCCTACCTCAGATGTATCAGAACTATCAAACAAAATTATAAATCTTCCTTTGAGAGATACAAACAGATCCTTTGTCTTTCTTACTGGCCAGAGGCCCTAATCTAAGTTACATACCACGATAACAAACACATTATACTGGCATGTATGTCTGAAGAAATTCATTTGTGTATTGTCACGTTGATTTTTTACGGAAAAAGCTTACTGTTTTCTTCTGAATAATACATACATGTATATTATTGGCCAGAAGTGTAAATTATCTTGGTCTATTATAAGAGGAATTATTTTCATATTTATAAGATTATATGACTTTTAATTCTTATGAGTCAAATTAATATTCTATCTAAAATAATAAAACAAACCTAAATTAGTTGTAATGGTAGTCACAGTAAACCTAATTAGCAAAGAAAAGTTACAGTGTGAACAGCATTCTGTACTTTAAAAGAAGTATTAATGTAATAAATTTCTGTAAGTTTTTAAACTCAGTTACAATACTGACATTCAAAAGATAAACTTTGAGCCAGGAATATAGCTCAGCAGTACAGTGCCTGCCTGGCAAGCCTGAGGTCCTGAGTGCAATTCCCAGTACCAAAAAAAAGAGATAACTTTATACTTTATTTCTCAAGTAGTTCAAAAGAAAAATGCACTTAAATTGTATATATTTCTTTCAGACCTCAGACATATGTGGATCACATGGATGGATCGTATTCACTTTCTGCCTTGCCATTTAGTCAAATGAGTGAGCTTCTGACTAGAGCTGAGGAAAGGGTCTTAGTCAGACCGCATGAACCACCTCCGCCTCCACCCATGCACGGAGCAGGAGATGTGAAACCCATACCTACCTGTATCAGGTATGTTGGGACGAGAATATGAGGTTTTATCTACGGGTCAGCAGCCGGTATTTTTAAAGGCTCAGATAGTAAATATTTTCAGCTTTCTGGGTATATGGTTTTTGTTACAGTTGTTCAGTGTTTCTTTCAGTGTTGTATGAAAGCAGCCATATACATACACAAATGAATGTGTTATATTTCAGTAAAACTTTACTTACAGAAACAAGGAGCTAATCACATTAGACGTGCGGGATGTAATTTGCCATCATGTAATTAGAGCTGACATCCTCCTGGGAAAATCTGGCTAATAAGAATTTAAAGACTAAAATGTGTTTCATTTTATTATAGCTTAGTTATTAAGTATATCTTATACAGTGTATTAAGAAAAAGCAAGAATTTCTTTAAATGTGGTAAAGGCCTAAGAAATGGGAACCAAAGATTTGGTTATGGATGTTAATTTGATATTAAGAAAAATACTTTAGGAACTTCAAAGGCAATAGCCAGTTGCTTTTAATAATCTTTCAATAAAGCTATTTTGAATTTCATCTAGTTGGTTATCCAAAATATAAAATTTTAATAGAAAAAGATTAAAGAAAATTTCTGATAGAGAACCAGAAATCAGCATTACGATTTTCAGTTAAAAAGCCAGCCTTCTACTACTGACTCATTTGATGTTCCAGCCTCTGGAAGAGAGTTGTAAATTTCCTTTGTGGTTTTTAATTAGCTGTCATTGACTTCACTGAAATGACACACGATGAATCTTCATAACTGCGGTATTCTTACAGCATTATATTAGCTGCAAGCGTTGCTGCAAATATTGCAATATAATAAGTGTTGAGTCATTACAGAAACTCATATCACAGTATAGAATTGAGCATTATATTCGTCAAAGTAAGCATAAAATGCTTGAATGGACATGAAAGTTGCATGAGATGATGAGACCATTAGAATATTACAAGTCAAAACACCACCTTCTAGTTTTCCTACTGATGCACTTTTAGTTCTCATTTCTTTAGAAAGAGTGTTAAAGAATTTAAAATTTGTATAGGAACATGTTTATTTGTCTACTTTGATGTGATTACTCGTAGTCGTTTACAGTTTCTCTGATTTCACCATTTAGTTTCCTGTTTTAATGACTTGCTAGGATCTCTTTATCGTTTCAGTTCTGCTACAGGTTTGATAGAGAATCGTCCTCAGTCACCCGCTGCAGGCAGAACCGCGGTGTTTGTGAGCCCCACTCCCCCACCTCCTCCACCACCTCTGCCATCTGCCTTGTCTACTTCTTCATTAAGAGCTTCAATGACTTCAACCCCTCCCCCGCCAGTACCTCCCCCGCCTCCACCTCCGGCCGCTGCTTTGCAAGCTCCAGCAGTGCCGCCACCTCCAGCCCCTCTGCAGATTGCCCCTGGAGTCCTCCACCCAGCTCCTCCTCCAATCGCACCTCCTCTAGTACAGCCCTCTCCACCAGTAGCTAGAGCTGCCCCAGTGTGTGAGACTGTACCGGTTCATCCGCTCCCGCAAGGTGAAGTCCAGGGGCTGCCTCCACCCCCACCACCGCCTCCTCTGCCTCCACCTGGCATCCGACCATCATCACCTGTCACGGTTGCAGCTCTTACTCATCCTCCGTCTGGGCTACATCCAGCTCCATCTACTGCCCCAGGTCCCCATGTTCCATTAATGCCTCCATCTCCTCCATCACAAGTTATATCTGCTTCTGAGCCAAAGCGTCACCCATCAACCCTACCTGTAATCAGTGATGCCAGGAGTGTACTGCTGGAAGCAATACGGAAAGGTAATTTCTCAGGCTCATGGAAGCCATTGTTGTGGCAGCATTGGAAATTCTCTAAATACTTAAGACAGTAATGAATTAGGGGCTGGGGATTTAGCTCAGCGGCGTAAGCGCCTGCCTTGCAAGCAGGCAGTCGTGAGTTCGATCCCTGGTACCGATGAAAATGAAAAAGACAAAAAAAAAAAAAAAAAAAGACAGTAATGAATTTCTCCTAAAATTTTAAGTGATCGTGTTTCTGCTTAAATAGCATTTAGAAAGTAAAGCTAGACCCAACTTATACTTTAAATCATTTTCAAGAAATACAAATATGATTTTATTTTCATGTTTAGTAACAACTCAGAATGTTTGAGTAAGATGTATAAAGCACCAGGCTTAAATGTTATAGAACATTTAATTATAATGTTTATGCTTTATATAAACAATAACCCCTTTAAAAATATTTCCTTCAGTGTTAAAGCTGTTCATTTGAGTTACCATTGACATTTGTTTTACCAGATTCCTTTCCAAGGCTAACGTTTTCCCTTAGTAACAAAAGAAAGACTTCTCATATTTATTCATTTATTCAGTCAGCATTTCCTAAGCAGCTACTATATTCTAAGCACCAAGAATATAGAATGGGTAGTGGTGCTTTTCCTTCAATTATCGGAGATAGTAAAGCCACAGATAATATATTCAGCAGTGTTTAATTTATTTGACCCTAGAAGTTACAGAAGAAATGTCTCACCCTAACTTCTTAGGGAGTGCCCAGCAGAGAAGTTAAATAGACCGTGATGGATGAACTGTAGGTAGCACAAACTGATTCACGGATAATATCAGTAGAAGATTTGATGACCTCTAAAAGTGATTCTTTCAAATTCTTTTTAGTAGCTCTTGCTTTTTTATTTTCCAGTTAGTATTTCTTATATGCACTTGATTTTACTTCAGGAAGATGAATAATATCTAGTGTTTAGCATTTTGATTTAAAATGGATGATTTGCATTTACTAATCAGGTATCCAGCTACGCAAAGTAGAAGAACAGCGTGAGCAGGAAGCTAAGCATGAACGCATTGAAAATGATGTCGCCACTATCCTCTCTCGACGTATTGCTGTGGAATACAGTGACTCAGAAGATGACTCAGAATTCGATGAAGTAGATTGGCTGGAGTAAGAAAGTGCATTGATACATATTACAAAACAGAATGCAAATGTCCTTTGTGGTGCTTGTTCTTTGAAAATGTTTGGTCATTCTAGTGTTTGCTTTCTATACCTTATAATAAATAAATAATCCCTTCCTCCATAATTTTTGTTTTCTAAGAAGAAAAGGATTAGCATACAATTCAAACTAAATGTTTTACAGTGGCTTATCTTGTTTCTTTTCCCCCCTGAAAAGACATAATTTGGTCCAATAAACAACTAAGTATTAAGCATGGACAGCTGTTAGAATAGCAGATTCAGTTTTTTGATATATGTTCATTGTGCACTTTGTGAATTTTAATTTAAAGGAAGCAACCGAGGTTGAAATTTTGAGGGCAGCTGTATCTGTTAATGAGCCTTATTCCATTTCCTGATGTTTTAAAAAAAGAAACACTGCCTTGAATATGAGTACACTCAGAAAGTACATTTAGCTTGTAGTGTTGAATTCTCTTTAAGGAATGCTTAAAGTTTTTTTATTATTTTATTGTTTTAAATACTTGCCTTATTTGAATGTTTAGCAGACCCTTTTCCCACGTACATATTGTGTGGTATGATTTTGCTTGCCTATAGGAGTTTAAAATTTTTTTCATGTGAAATACTCTGAATTAAACATCCATGTAACTTACATAACTGTTAAGAATAACAGTCTGGTTTAATAAATGATTCATTTTAAAAGTTCATGGGTTTTGCTCTTTGAGTAAGATTATTTCGAGTAGTTCATCAAACATTGTAAAGTAGGCTCTAAGTACATAGACAATAAATTAAAAATTAAGACATAGCTTCACCAATATAATCTCTTAGTTTTGGATATTCATATTGTCCAGTATTATACAGTAGTTTTAGGCCATTTTTTCCTAAGGTTGCAAAGTCTGTATTTCTTTTTATGCTCTTGACTTGACATCTAATTTCAGTATACTGTACCTTGACATTACGTATATGTGTTTTAATGGTTTTTCTTGAGACAAGCTCTCACTATGTAATCCACACTGGCACCAAACTTACTGTGTAGCTGGGCTGGCCTCAAACTCATGGTGATCCTCTTGTCTGAGCCTCCCAAGTGCTGAGATTACAAGCATGCATCATCATGCCTAGCAACGTTTTATCATGATAAAATAAGTTGTCAGACTCAAGAGTGGAAGAGAAGTATCATTAAAATCAGATTACTTAGTTTAAAAAGATGAAATAAGGTTTGGGTGTGTTTATCTTAAAAGTAACTTGCAGTCTTCAGCCTTGCCTGTATGTATGTCTTTCACAGCACGGTTTCAGCTCTTCCCATCAGGAGATGAGCTATATTGTCACTTCTTTGAATTTGGGTGCCCTTAAGACTTGATTTAACCAGGGGCTGGGGATTTAGCTCAGCAGCATAAGCACCTGCCTTGCAAGCAGGCAGTGGTGAGTTCGATCCCTGGTACCTATAAAAACGAAAAAGACAAAAAAAAAAAAAAAAAAAAAGACTTGATTTAACCAATAGCATATAGCAAAAATGATAACTCTGGCAATTCTAAACCTAGACCTCAAGATGTCTTGTAAACCAGGCATGGTGGTACACACCTGTAATCCCAGCACTTAGGAGGCTGAGGCAGGAGGATCATTGAGTTGACGGCCAGCTCGAACTGCGTAGCAAGACCCTGTCTCAAAAAGACAAAAAAAAAGTCTTGTAAGCTTTCTCACTCTCAGAACCCTGTCTCTGTCCTAAGGCTGAGCGCAGTGTAGCCTTCCTGAAGATCAAAAACCTCGTGGAGGAGAATTATTCCTGATAAGATCATATGACCAGCCAGACAGTCTCGTCTGCTGGCTGGCTGGCAGGTGGTCAAGCTAGCCCAGCCCAGCCACTGACCTATAAATTTATGAACAAAAAACAACTGCTTGTTGTCTTATACCTGAGTTATGAGGTGAGTGAGGTAGCATTATTGTGGGAATACATGATTGACACAGAAGGTCAGTTGGTAAATTTGATATTTTAGAGGTTATTTGGCAAATAACTAACGACCTATAATATTTGTTAAATAGAAATAATGAACCAACTTCAGTTAGGGTTAGCAATTCAATTTGGATATAAAATATTTATAATGATTTTAATAAAAGATTTTATTTGTTCTTTTAGGTAGCTTAGCTTGGAACTTTTTTATAAAGATCAACTGGCCAGATAACCAAAACAAAAGTTCTAAGCTACCTAAAAGAGCAAATAAAATCTTTTATTAGTAGATTTTCACCCATTTCTTTTTGTATAGCCTTTCAGTGTTCCCAAAAAGAGATGGGTGAAAATCTACTAATATGAAAGTAGCGTAGTAAAACCCAAACGTATGTATCTAAATAGTTTATGGTAGGTTTAGTTTTGCTTTTCAGACCATGCCTGGAAGATAAGAAAAGTACCTGCAAACTGAAGAGGCCACATTATATTTTTAAACCAAAATAACTGTTGAGGCTAGGTAGTCTAACTTGCTGAGTGAATTTGGGAGCAGACCATTTAAAGAACAGTTTCATTACCATAGGAAGAACCAAAGTTACTGGCTAATGATTATTACTGCATTATTTTATTGTTCAACAAGCTTATACACAAAGTAAGAAAAATACAGTAAATCAGATACCATGTGGAAATAATTGGTCTCACTTGTTGAGCTGAGGTCATTCATACCATCATTTTACCAAATCCAGCGAACACTTTGTACTTAATTTATTTAATCATTATTCGGTTATTTACCTCCTTGAAACTCACTCCCCTTCGGTTCTGGTGACAGTGTTCCTCCGTTTCTTCCTAGTAATGGTGAGATAAAAGAGAACAGAACAAACCACCAGCAGTAGCCGTGTTTGGGAAGCAGTGCAGGTGTTGTAAAGAGAAAGGGTGTATCTTTCTCTACAGGATATTGATAAGCTTCAGATTTATAAACCATTTTAAGCTATCACCACTGTCTTGTATAACTTAAAATCCATGTATGAAGATTGGATGATTTCTAAAACATTTGCATATTATAAATGTTTATTAAAGATAAGGATAATATCGTTTAGAGTTGTGTTATGTAAATTAAGAATCAGTTCCCTCTTTTTCTACTTACTGAACTCTTCCATTTTCTTCAGTAACCATCTCCCAGCCATATTTTCCTGAAGTCTTCTCTGATTATCACAGCTGAGTTTCTGCTCTTCTTACATTACAAGCTACCATCAATATCATGCTATCTTGCCTGGTATTTAGTACTAGTTCAGTGTGCCCGATAAATTACTCAAAGACAGTTGGGGCATTGTATTAAATCGGCAACTCACACTCTCTTTTTATAAATAGATTCAGAAATACCTCCTATTTTGTTGATCCTCTTGGGGTCTTATAATTATTTCTTCCTAATTACCGCTGTTTTTACAAACTTCTTCACTAGGGGCTGGGGATTTAGCTCAGCAGCATAAACACCTGCCTTGCAAACACACAGTCGTGAATTTGATCCCTGGTACAAAAAAAAAAAAACCTTCACCAATTTCAGTAAAAGTTGATACAAAATTAGTTCTAATTTCATCAAAACTGTATTTTAATAAATGAAAATTACAGCAATTCTTCTTTTTAGAAAAAGGTGAAAATTATTAAACCATTTATGCCAAAGATCATGGTGTTTTAATTTTTACATGAAACTCATATGTGTTACCAAGAAAACTTTAAAGAACAACAATTTCAAAACATCTCATTATGTTCCTTTGTTACGTACATTCCAGAACGGGATCACTAGGCATTGAAGCATTAATATTTCAGATGTCGTTTTCTTAGAAAGCAAGATTGACCATGTTTTAGTTTAGTAAGATTTTCATAACTTACTTTCAAAACATAAACATAACTTTGCCATTAATAAATATACCACTGCTATTTTTTATTTTTCCCTACATTTTTCTTGGTGCCAGCTTTTTAAAAAAAAATCTCCTTAAACTGAAGTAAGAATAAAATAAATTATTTAAAGCCTCTGAATAGTTTGAGAAATTTCTTTTAGAATCCATTATCTCTGTAATGTTCACTTAATGAAAAATGCAAATAAATCAATGCACTTATTCATTATGTAAAATCAGACTTTAAAGGTAGCTTTTCTGTGTTGAACTAATGAAATGGAATGTCAGATTATGAAATTTCTAAGCTGTATAAGAGTAATTAATCAAAATGATTTTACTGGAGCCAAACAGAATGCATGTACCTTGCAATACAAAGAGTAAATTTTTTCTCCCTCTACTCACTGTATTAAACAAATTTACTTATGTTCTCCCTGGCTTGGCTGTAGCATGCAGCTGTAATCTCTGGGGCTTTTTTCAAGTCTGACATTGACGCTCTGAATAAAGAATGAATACCAGCCTTGAATGAACATTTCAGACGCTTCTTTTAAAAGGCTAATTATCAATACCATTTCTTATTAATGTAAGGCCAGCTGCTCTTTCTTTTAGGAAAAAAATCACATGTACAAAGTCAATGTTTTTAGAATATTTATAAAGAATATCTATAATTTCTTCTCTTTTCTGTGAATTTGGTAATAATTTTGAAATTTGTCAGTATTTACATAAATGTGTTCCTTGTGGATGTGGGGTGTATACTCAAAGACTTTTTGATAAAATTTCCTATTCAGCTGTCCTTCCTTTGGGCCTTTTCAGCGCATGGATGTCTCCAGGAATAATAAAATTCCCCATCCACCTCTTTAAAACACAGTATGCTTTGTAATGTAACAGCTATTAAGAGTCTCTGTTTCATTTGTAACTCTGAAAACATGAACACTTTTAACTGTAATACATAGGAACTGTTCAGACCATTCCAAACAATGGAGCACATCTACTATTACTAATTTTTATGTATCTGGTATGTATTTGTTATATGAAATAACATTTTTTCATTGGCTGTAGGATTTTGAGGATACTGGGTTTTGAGATAACAGTGAATAGACAGCCATATTTTCTGAGTATGCAAATAAATTAACAGCACAATGGATGTTATATTTGAAAACTAACGGTGCAGACTTTACTAACAGCAATGTAAGAAGGAAAGGCCTCCAACGCAAAATAACGTTAAAGATTTGAGGTGTGCCCAGACAGACAAATGGAGCGAGGTAGAGAATCTCACAGGCAAAAGAAAGATACGTGATTATCTGAAAATGCTTGGTCCAAACCATGTAAGAAATAAAATGCCCAGCAATAAAGCACAAAGGTAAGCAGGAGCAAATCATGAGAGGGTCTTCAGAACCATATTAAGGAGCTGGCAGTTTATTCCATGGCAGTAAAATTGAAGTAACAGTGTTTTGGAAAGCTAACTGGTACCTGCAGAGTTGTGAATGAGTTAGAAGTCTACATGGAGGTTAAGGGGTATTAGGCTGCTAGAATAAGTGGCAGATGATAGGGGTACTAGGGTGGCAACAGGAGACAGATAAGATCCAGGAGACTTAGAATATACTCCATGTGGTCATTGGAGAAGAGAATCAGGGATGCCTTCCAGCGTCCTGGCTTAGCAGCCCAGGAAATACTAGCAGAAAAGCAGGTTTGGGAGGATGAATGATACAGTTTGGGACATGAGGGAAGCGACCACTGATGTGATTAGAGAGAGGAATTAATTTTTTATTTGTGGCGGGAAAGAAAAAAGGATTACGTTTGAAGATACATTTGAAGATACTGTATTCCAAAATTAAGGTACTCCTGTCTGTTTCGTCTTTGAAGTAGATGGCAACATTGTTCAGGGTGACTGGCAAACAACAGATGTCTGTAGTTTTAAGAAAGGTCAGCCAGGTGTTTAGCTCAGCAGCATAAGCACCTCCCTGGCAAGCCTGAGGTGGTGAGTTTCATCCCTGGTATGAAAAAAAAAATGGTCCTTGCAAAAAATAACGTTTTTTAGGGAAATGATCAGACAGTAATGAAGCAATTGCTGAGAATGGTAGCCATGAATTTAAGTGGCTCAGATATGCAATATGTGCTTTATTTTATTCCAGCAGTTTGAAGACAGTTGCCAGAGGGAGTGAAATTCATTGAATTAGGGAGTTCGAAGGGGATGGAAGTTCTGGGGACTCTTAGTATCATAATCCTGCAATGAAATTCCCATGTTGGATTTCTTCTCATTTGATACA
The DNA here is from genome assembly GCF_034190915.1 of Cavia porcellus. Lineage (NCBI taxonomy): Eukaryota > Metazoa > Chordata > Mammalia > Rodentia > Caviidae > Cavia > Cavia porcellus. The sequence goes on along the minus strand of NW_026947490.1, from coordinate 97,782,035 downwards.
TTAGTTTGATCTTCTTTTCTCATTAAGCAATTCATAGATCTGGATTATAAATACGTCTTCCTATCTTTGTAGAATTTCATTCCACCTCCCTTAAATTCAACTTCATCTTGGTATTCTTTCTACTTAGGTTATTATGTAGTCTCTCCTACTTTCCTGTTACAATGGCAGAATGTCTGTATTACTCCTATTTTAAAATGCTTAGCTATCCTTGATGCATTTATCTCTAAGGTGTAGGAATCTTGCTTATATTCTGTCAAAGACACTTCGGCCAGAAAGGTTATGTAAACCTTTACCAAACACTAGGCATCGTGGTGCACACCTATAATCCCAGCACTCAGGAGGCTGAGACAGGAGGATCGCTGAAAGTTCGAGACCAGCCTGAGCTACCAATGAGCTCAAGGCACTGCAGCCTAAACTGCACAGCAAGACCCTGTCTCAAAAAGGTCAAACAAAGGTTATATAGTTTAAAACAAAGGAAGGCTCTTTGTGACTTTTGTTGGTCTCTTTTGTGTGTGTTAGCCCATCTGCCTAATTACTCTTAGAAGTTGGAATCCTTTTTCTTTTGAAGACAGTGCTCAATCTAAATAGTAAATAGTCTATTAATTTTGGCTTTTAGAGCATATTTAAATGAAGCCGAGTCTTTAGATTTAGTTCTCAATTTTTCCATAGCTCTTTGGCAATAAATTTTATCCTTAACAATTCTTTTCAGAAATGTCTGGCATACTGTCTCAGCAAAAAATAGGGACCATTTAATGAGAACTGCTTACCATTTTTAATAATAACTCAAAAAGGACCCATTTACCAAATATTAGGCTTTTCATCTGACCCATTTATTTTGTTTGGTTGTTCAACATTCTTGATGTGGAAAAATGCCTACAGAAAAAGTAGATACCAAACATTTTCAGCTTAGTAATCTGTGTACCCACTGTCCAGGTCAAGAGATAGAAATTACTGCCAGAAGCCTGGCTTCTGCCACCTCCTAAATGCCACCATTTTCTCTCATTCTAACCTTGGGTTCACATTGTTTTTATGTAGACTTCTGCTTAAGCATGTGTTTCTCAGTAATGTTGTTTAATTTTGCTTATAATTTGTCTTTCATTATATTTTATTTATCTGACAACATTTTGCGAGATCACATGGCATTCTTATGTTGCCACAATGTATGCATTCTATAGTTGATATTTTGTTAGTTGTTAAACACTTTTATAAATGATACTTATGTGAACTTTTGCATATGTTTCTGGTTCATCTGCAGTCATTTATGTTAAGCATATACTAAGATGCAGAATGACTAACTTATAGGATATGCATATCTCCAGTCTAAATTACAATCTTTGCCCAAAAAAGTACACCATTTTATACACCCATCAGCTTTCCGAGAATTCCTGTTGCTTTGGAATTATTTTATTTATACATAAAGTTAAGTATGCTTTATGCTTGTAGGGGTGTAGTAGCATCTCATTTTAGTTTAAATTATCTTTTCCCAGACTAGTAAATACCTTTTTATGTGTTTATTAGCTGTATCTTCTATTTGTGGCATATTCTGTCTTTGAAAGGAAGTTACTAATTTTAGTATAATCCATTTTATTGGTCTTTTTTTCTGGTTAGTGATTTTTTTCTTGTCCCGTTTAAGAAATATTTCCTTGTGCTTAGGTTACAATTGATTTTCCTGTACTGTCTTCTAGAGACCTTATTGTTTTATCTTTCACATTTAGATTATACTTCATCTGGAGTCGGTTTTTACATGTGGTATGAAGAGTTAAAGTTCATTTTGTTTTCATCTGTCAGACCAGCACCATTATATTGAAAATTTTTTTCTTCCTGTTTTACAGTGTAAATTATAAAAATATACTTAATGATAAAATACATATATGTACTTACATTGATATACAACTGTTAGTATACACTGTATGATAATAAAAGTATAGATAATATGCAGACACATTATTCTATGACTTTATTAGTGTACCCTTACACAAATACCAGTTTTTAAATTATACAATCTTAAAATAAGTGTTGATATCCAAAAAGCAAAGTTGTGCACCTTGTTGTTTTTAAGATTATCTTTATTTTTACACATTTGCTTTTCTATCTAAATTTCAGAATCAGACGGGCATTTAACAGATGGGACATTCAGAAACGGTGGTAGCTAGGCTGACTGCAGTGAAGCCCAGTACGCGGCCTGCATTCCTGCCCCTTGTGTACACGTTTCTACGCTTAACATAGTAATACTACTTCAGCTGAGAATTTACCTTTTATGCCAAAGATGGAAGTTTTTGCAAAAACTTATGCATGATGCCTGGAAAAATTCAAGGAACAAGAATTTCAAGAGAAAAAAATTTATTATATCCTATAGTTACAGGTATTCCAAAAGTTAGGACCCTAGACATAAAAGCATTTAACTGTCTCTAGAATTCTGTGCTACTAAGGAGCATAGTTTTGGCCGCTGCTACAAATTTCTTAAAGTCACTTATTCTAGTAGTTGTTTTGTAGATTCCTCAGAAGTCTTAATAAAAGCCAGGCTTGGTGATATGCACCTGAAACCCCAGACCTCAGGAGGCTGAGGCAGGAGGATTGTGAGGCCAGCTGGACTACACAGTGAGTGAGGACCTGCTTGTACTGCATTGTGAGAACTATCTCCAAAAAAATAATGTAAATTACTGTGTCTCTAAACATATCCCTAAACAGATACAGTGTGCTTTCATTCTGATCTGAATGTCTTTTCTTTTTGCTCTTATGTTACACAGGATTTTTCAGTGCAGTGCTGACTAGGAGTGTTAAGAGCTGAGAGCCATTTTTAGTGGAAAAGTAACGTGTAAGTTACTTATAACCATTAAATATGATGTCAGCTACATAGTTGTTATAGATGTCCTTTATCAGACCGAGGAAGTTTTCTTCAGTCCAAATTTTCTTCAGTCCAAAAATTTTTATATTAATTTGGAATTGAATCTTGTCAGATTCAGTTTATGTACCTGTTAAACTGCTAACAGCATTTTTCTTTATTACTCTGATGGATTACATGGATTTTTGAAGTATTAAATTAACCTTGCATTTTATAAGTCATCACTGGTTCTGACCCTTTTTATATATTATCAGATTTGATCTGTTGGTATTTTGTATTTGTTCAGGAAAAATAATACTTTTCTTTCTTTCTTTTTTTATTTTAACATCTGTCTTTTTTTCCTATCATTGTTATCCTGGCCTTAACGAAAGTGTCGCCAGCTCTGTTTTCTGAGAATTTGTGTAAGATTGATGTTGATCTGTTTTTAAATGTTTGATAAAATTAACCAATAAAACCATCTGGGATTACAGTTTTTTTTCTAGGGTAGCTTTTTATAAGACATTTAATTTAGAAAGAGAGTCTGCCAAGAAAATCTATACACACTTCTGGAAATAGTATGATGTTTTTTCAACAGATGGAGTTACCCTCATATGTGGGACCTTAGAGGATGTCATATATCACAGAAAACCCCACTGATCCTTAGAAAAGAGATTTAAAATGCATATGCAGCATTCTCAATGACCAAGGCCATCTAAGCAGCAGTTCACCGTACTAATGAAGCTAATAGCCATCACTCTGAGCACCTCTTGTAATTGTAGAGGCCAAAGGTAACATATTAACCTTATGTCTCAATAAATTTAGTATCAAAATATTTATAGAAGTTTTTCTTGAAGTGTACATTTTTCAACAGACTATATGTTGATATATTAGTTTATTTAAATTTTCAGTTGTGTTCATCTAAATTATTGTCCTTGATAGCATAAAGTCTTTTATATGTACTTACTATCCTTTTAAGGTCTATAGAACTATTTTATTTATGGTTCTTTATATGCAAAGGGCTTCTTGAATCAGTGGCTTGATATCTTTCGTCAGTTCTGAAACATTCCCAGTTGTTATCTCTTAAATTCCGTTCCCTGTATCTTGGTTACTATCTCATCAGTAAGGCACAATACCCAAGACCCACAGCTCTTTAAGGAGGAAAAGATTATTTGGGCTCACAGTTTGTAGAGGTTTCAGTCCATAGTTCGCTGTTTCCAAGGCAAAGTGGTGTGGCAGAGGAGAAGCAGCTCATGATATGACAGAAGGGTGCAGAGAAGGATAAAGAAAGGAAGGGAACAGATCCTCCCAGTCCACACCCCTCCATTACCTCTCAAAAGCCCCACCCATACATACATTAGGCTTTGAGGGGACATCCAAGTATAAACCATAACATTAGGTTCCTGACCTCAAAAGGGAACTTATGTTCATCCCTTTATCCAAAATACATTTTTCCCATCTCTAAGAATTGCCAGTGTTCTAACAGTTTCAACACTGCTAAAAAATCTAAATCTAAAGCCTCCTTTGAGATTTAAGGCCAACCCTTAGTTGTAAATCCATGAGCCAGTGAAAAGTTAAGGACTTCAAACATAAAATGCTACAGGATAAACATTTCCATTCCAAAAGACAAGAGTAGGGGGACAGAAACCAAAGCAAGATATAAAACTATCAGGGCAAATATTAAATACATAGCTCTGTGTCCAGTACCCAGGGAAGTCTGGTGGGAGGTGAACTCCAGAGGACCTGGGCAGTCCTGCCCCTAGAGCTTCACTGGTGTTTGTAGCCCTCATGGCTTCTCTCTTACACTACCTTTGCTCATTCCTTGCAGCGTTCCTCAGGTATTCCACATTTCTGGCTTTTCAAACATCATGGAGTCTCTGTGGGCTGCGCTTCTGGCTTCACACTCACCGCTTCATGCACTGCCTTCCTAGGGGCACACTTGTGGCCTCCCTCTGAAATAGAAGTGGAAATCTGCCTACTCCAGCTCTTGCTTTCTACATGTGCCTTAAAGCAGTATCGTAAATGATGCCAGGATTCTGTAGTAGCTGGGTCTTGTAGCGGCTTGCTGGTGGTTTCAAAGCTTCTGACTGACTGGATAGCTGAGCATGGTGAACTGAATTCCAAGGAATCAATTCCCATTCACTAGGCTGCTACCATTCTGGCTCATGGTCCGCTGGGGCTTTCTTCTCAAAGCAAAGTCTCTTACCTTTGCAGTTTTGAGCTTTGGAAGGATGGGGTCCTTCTGGTTTCTACCATACCCTCAGGAAATCTTTTTTTTTTTTTTAACCAAAGTCCTTGGCCTCTGTTTAATTGCTAATCTTTTCACCAACCAAGCTCTCCTCTGCTCCATCTTTGCAGGCCCCAGGTTTACCAGAGCTTCATTTCTGGCCAAACTCAAAACCTTTTAAATCATTCTGCTGGGCTAATTGATTTGCAATACAGAACTGGCTAAAAATCCCAACACTACCCAAGCCCATGGCCTGAATGTTTGGCTGCCTTAAAATTTACTCTGAAATTATTCCACTGCCTTTAGTCTCAGTTTCTGCAGAGTCTTTGAATGTGAGCAAAATGAAAACACATTGTATGTCAGAGCATAGTATACTGGCCTGGAGACCAACTGACAAAGGATTCCTTCTTCCCAGCTGAAACTTCCTAAGCATGGTCTTTTCTCTATCACTGTCAACATTCTAGTCTTCTGAGCACTGACCAAAATATCCCATCAATCCTGCTCATAGCACTGCAGGGCTACTTCTCCAGCCTGCATCTTCAAAGCTTTCCAAAATGCTCCTGGAAGGGCCGGGGGTTTAGCTCAGCGGCGTAAGTGCCTACAAGGTCATGACTTTGATCACTGGTACCAAAAAAAAAAAAATTACACACAAAATGCTCCTGGAAGACAGTTCCAAAATTTCTGAAACACATAGTCAGCACACAGCAACAATTCCTGGTACAGTGGTACCTCAGTTAAAGAATTTGGTTATTTCCACAATTCTGGTCACAAACCAAATTGGATGAGAACGGAATCAAATTTCCCCCTAAAGTCAACATTGAACCTAACCATTGAATGTGATTAGGTTCTCATCCAATTCAATTTATGACCAGAATCATGGAAAGAATTAAGTTCATGAGCAGTGGTACCACTGTATCAGAGTCTGTCTTAGTCGCTTTCTCGCTGAGACGCAGCATCTGACACCCACAGCTCTAGGAGGAAAGCTTTATTTTGGCTTACTGTTTGTGGACATTTCATTTCGTGGTTGCTGGCTCCAAAGCAGGGGCAGCATGGAAGACAGGCATGACAAAGGAGAAACAACTCATGGCCTGGCAACAGGAAGCAGAAACAGCTCTCAAGGGAGGAGAGAAAGCAATAGACCAGTGATGGTGAACCTTTAGAGCTTTCAGTGATACGAACAGCCCACTGAGGCACACATACCACACACTACCACAGAGACAGGCCCTTCTAGACTCTGCTCTTGTGCTCCATTGCTGGGCTAATCCATTGATAAGTATCGCACCTCTATGATCCAAGCACCTTTCAAAAGCCACACTATTAACCTCTGAGGTTCGAGGGCAGCATCCAAATATAAACCATAATACTCTACTTTCTTTCCTTCCTAAATTCCAGCTGCTACACGTATACTTTTTCATTGTCTCTCTTTGTCTCTTTACAAATTGTGCTGCTATAAACATGAGTGTGCATATATCCTTTAAAAACTTCTATTTTTGTTATGTATCTATCTTTTTTAGAATTTCAAGTTCTCAGAACTACATGTAGCTAGCCTTCTCAGGAATCAAACTCATCTGGGAGAAAAGTTACTTTAAATACCAACCTATCAAACATCTGCAAATCTTAGCCTTAACTATTTTGTTAGCTTTCGGGTAGCTCTGAGCATTTATTTTTAATATTTTGTCATTGTCCTCAGTGAGAGGGTAAACATAAATTTCTTACTCCACTATTACCAAAGTGACTGGCTAGCCCAGTTAACGACAAAGAAATTAGTGTGGTCATATTTTTACTCATAGAAAGTAAAAGTTAATAGCAAAACATTTCTCCATTTTGAACATGAGTTAACAAAATGCAGTTTCCAAATTTTAACCAAGTTCTTTAAGCTCACAATTCAACTGTTTGTTGCATGCAACTGACATATCAAAATAAAAGAAAAGAGGACTGAACAAGCTATTTTTGACTAACAAAAGGAAGTGTTCAAGAGCACAGGTACAAAGGATCACATAAGCAGAGACAGTGCATCCTTGCAGTATTTTGAGGACTAAGGACAAGTAAGTGATAGATCTGTTAAATGGCTCCCAATTTGCTGCGTGGACACTTACAGGATGTTATCTGGAGTTGTACTATTTATGGAAACTTTGCCATAAATCAAAATTCACTTGGTGGTGATATGGGGGAATGAAACTCCTAAACTACTATGTCCGGTAGGAGTTCGTGTTCGCTAAAATTGATGAATTTTAGGAACAACAGAGGTTAGAATATATTTATTGAGAGAAAGAAAGCTTCTGTCTTAGAAAGAAACAGAAGGGGTCTCTAACAGGTTGCCTAGCACTCTGTTTCTAGGGACTTTTATAGAGTAAAATCACGGGGTGAGATGGGTTCAAGCTGGGGAAAACTGGGAACTCACAAAGCAGAAGGGCATAAGGTGGGACAGAACTATGGTTAGCCAGTAAGATTAATTGTTCAGGTAAAATTGGTTAAATACAGACAAATGGGGAAGCGAGTTGTGTAGAAAGCAGGCATTCTTAGAGAGCAGTGACTCTTCCCTCGGGGTTTGGATGGTGACTCCTGGCTTCCTCAGTGTGATAGGGAACTATTCAGAACATCAGTCCTAGAACATCAATCCTCAGGATATGGGTGCATTTGTTGATCTTTTGTCTTGAGGCCTGGCCCACAGCGGGAGGTGTCTGTCTCCCCCACAGCTGCAAGGCATCTGGGCTTCTGCACTGACTCCTTGGAGGACCTAGCCCAGTCTCCCTGACTATAGTATTTCTAGCTAACTCGGCTGCCTGTAACATTCTTCCCTATAGGAAAGCAAATGTGCTTGAGATGTTTTTTTTTTTTTGAAATGTTTTACACATCAATGACATATTAATACTTTATTACTGTGGAATCTTTGTTGATTATAAATGATAGCCTAACAGTTATCCCTGGTAATACTTATAGAGGGTAATAGCTTTACCTTTCTCATCTTCGTATTCTTATTTTTTGATACAAGATGTTTGTTAGATCAGGATATTAACTGTCTAGAATCCTTGAAAAATAAAGCATTGCGAAAAGATCTCCTTTTCAGCTAACAGTTAAAATGTTACCTACTATAAAGGAAGTGTTGCCACCATGACTACCATCAGGCCTCTCCGACCACTGTTTTTTTGTGGGTTTTGTTTGTTTTTGTTGGTGGTGTTCTGGTATCCACAATCAAACTCACCACCTCGTGCTTGCCAGGAAGGCGCCTTGCCATGACCTGGATCCCCAGAAGCCCCTGATGTTTCTGTAGTAGACATTCTCTTAAGTAGTTTGCGTTGCTCCTCTCCTTTAATCCTTCTAACAAAAAGATGAGGTAGGAAATGATGTCTCCATTCTGCTGAGGAAGGAGCTGGACGTTCAGACTTATGACTTAAACCATGGCTCACACATTGTATGGTCTAGAAGGTCTGAGTCAGACTAAATGTGAAGCATTCTCCAACCCCATAATTTGTGTTCAAAATGATTGTTATTATAGAAAGCTTCTATGAATTTCTCTGTCTTTTAAAAAAGAATAGTCTGATCATCATTTCCATTTGTAAAATGATACAAATATAGTGCTTTTTAGAATTTATTATAATTATAATATTATTGTCTCCTACTACACTGTGAGAATTGCGTGAACTACATTTTGTTCATTGTTTTGTCCTCTGACCTTAGTGTGAGGCTATAGTTTATAAAAAGCCTTTGTTAAATGACTGTTAAAATAATGAACAAAATGCATGAATTACTGTCATCATCAGAATTGGTTACTGTGAGGCACTAAAAATACAGAAGCAGAAATAGACATGCATTGTTGTTTATGGAGCAAATAAGGTAGCATTTCTAGTCCTTATGCTTGAACCTTGCTTTCTCTGAGGAAAATTCCAGATGTCATTTTTTCTTTGACTCATTTTTTTATTGTTCAACTAACTTTAACGAATAATTATTATGGACCAGGAGCAAATACAAGGAATATGTAGATTTGAAATATTTTATAGTCGTTTTTCTCATAAAGGATTGAAACTAGCACAGCTTGCCTCTTGTAGGAACATTACTATGGAGAATTTTCTGGCTTAGAATTGTTTTTTGCCGTTCTGTTTACGGTATATTGTCTTGTCAGCATGACTTATGCTTCATTAATACCGTGAACAGCACATACTTCTGGTAAACTTCCACACTTTGGGTCGTTTGCATTGTAGTTTATGAAATGAGGAGGGATATCCTATTATTTACCCAGTGCTTATCAAACCTGGCTGATCATCAGCATCATCTATGGAAATTCCAGAAACTTCTCAGCCAGTATCATCTCATCAAATATGTGCTCTTTTCCTGTCCTTGAGCATCTTCTGGGACTCCAGTTACTGTATACGGGTACCACATCACACCTCGGGCTGCTGTGTTGCACACCCCTCCCATTTGCTACACACCCCCTCCTTTTTGCTTGTGTTTCACACTGGGCAATTTCTGGTGCTCTTCGAAGTTCATTGATTCTCTCTTGAGCTGTGTCAAGTCTACTAATGTGACTTTTTATTTCTGGCATTTCTGTTTTCATTTTTACAGTTTATCTCTGCTGGAATTTCCCTTATGCTCTTGTGTGTTGTCCATCTTTTCCCCTAGAGCTTTTAATGTTTTAAAATTCCCTGTCTAGGGGCTGGGGATTTGGCTTAGTGGTATAAGTGCCTGCCTGATAAATGCAAGGTTGTGAGTTTGAACCCCGGTACCAATCAATCAGTCAATAGATAAAGTAAAATGAAATTCCCTAATAATTGCAAAACAAATCTTTGCAATTCTGGTGAATGTGAAATATTTCTTATCATTTTTCCATGGTTTGCTGTCCATTTAGGTGTTTGTGTCTATTGTCTATTAATATCTTTTACCCATTTAAATAGAATATTTTTTTCTTAATGATTTATACTACAAAATAAAATGACCTGTGAATATTATATAATCTGAGGTCATAAAACTATTTTCATCTGAAACCTTTAAGAATGAGCTTTCCACACTGGGTCCCTAACCCTCTAGGATTTATTTTTATTGAGAATATGAGGTAAGGAATTTAATATTATCTTTTTATTCATAAAAACTATTATACAGTCCCTCCTATCCCCACTGAATTCTAACACTACCTCTCAGAGCACATTCTCGTGTATGAATGTGTTGGTGTTACACTGTTCTGTCTCGGTTGCAATAGTACTTTTTCTAAGCACTATAAATTTCTAAGTCTTGATAACTGGCAAATCAGATTCTTTTTGTATTTTTCATCAAAATAATGTTGGCTATCCTTGGTCTCTTATTCTTCTAAATGAATTTTAAGATGAATTTACCAAATACCATGAATATTTTTTGTGATTTTGATTTGAATTGCATTGATCACTATGCACAATTACACAGCTAGACTGTGACTGAAAGCATGTTCTTTCTGGAAAGATGACCATATAAAATTTTCCGTAATTAATGAAAAACTATAGCCCCTACTATAACTAGAACTGGTTATAGGACCTAGACTTCAGGTGCACCTGTATACTTGGCTAGAAATTTCACATATTATCCCTTTCTTCTCTGCCTGATGCCCTTTCTTAACACCCAAATCAAGTCATTAACTTTGTTAATGTTTCAATGGAAATAATCTCAAGCTTACAGAAGAGTTGAAGAATAAGAAGATTATAAGGAACACTTCTATATCTTTAGCCCAGATATATGTGTTATTCATTTTTAACCAGTTCTCTTATTGTCTGTTTATGTGGTGTGTGTGTGTGTGTGTGTGTGTGTGTGTGTGTTTGTGTTGTGTGTGTGCATATATACCTGGACCTGTGTACTTTTTAAACCATTCAAGAGTAAGTGATACGCATTCAAGCTAATCATTTTGTGCATGAGCTTTGATGTGAAATCCATCTCTTCCCAAGTTCCATTCTATTGATAATACTAACCTGAAGTTGTAGGTACTTGGAATGCTTATGAGAATTTAAAGACCTTGATGGTTTAGACTTTGATTACCTGGTATTTTTCCAGGAAACAACTTATTTCCACTTCATGGGGATATTACGGTATTTTATATCACAGTTTCATGTGAATAGAATGTTATTGTCTTCAAAATGTGTTTTTTAAAATGTTATTAATTTATTTCATTCCTCAGGGTAGGATATAGTTTAAACCATAAGTTTCATGTCTATTATTATTTGGAATTGTTTTAAAGTATTAATAATTTTCTCCAAGATTTTTCTACATCTTCTTAATGTGTAGAAGTCTGCAAAAAGGAATTCTGACTGAATAACATTGGAAACTCTTGCAAATTCTAGCACTACAGGAATATTATTATGGTTGATAGTAACTACACAGTTACCAGTTTTATGTGAAGAAAAAGAAAAGTGCTTAATAAAAGTGTATAAATGAATGAGCTGATAATAGATTAATTTTTAATTTTCTAGAATTCTTTGCATACAGTCTTGGCATCATTGTGATGCCAGGTAAAGCAGAAAACATTCTCTGAATATTTTAATAAAAATTATAAATTGAGGAATAATTTTAGCAGTAGTTTATACTTTATTAAAATGTTTCTATTATTGGCCATTGAAACCTGAGTAAGATGAGTGGAAATTGTGGCATTTTGTTTATGCTGGTTATGAACCATAACATCAGATCCACATTAATTCCCCAGTTAGTTTTTTGGGAGGGAAAGCTGGTTTTTGAATTAGGATTGAAGTTTCCTACTGTGATATATACTTAAAGAAGAAAAAAAAAACATCAACTTAATTTAACATGACACAGAGGCTATCTTACTCAAAAATAGAGCCAGCGGCTTCTTAGCATAACTTTACATTTTAAGAAGGCAATTAATAAATGATTCTATCAAAATTTTAATATTAATAAAATGTTTGAACTACCTTGAACTAAGCTGGAAGACATTTTCTTATTTGTGATATAGTTCATAAAATTTATAGACTACGTAATGAGCACTACTACATCTTAGGAAATACATACTAACCAATACAGTTGAAGCTCTTCTCTCCCTGCAAGATGTAATTATTACTATGAATTTTGTGTATCATTTCTGCACATTTATATTTTTATTACATTTATATGTGAATGTATGCACTCATTCATATATATATATATCTTATATATTTATGTATGTGTGCATATATATGATAAAAGCTGTATATTCCTAAGAAATGTATAGCATGGTTGGGCATTACTTTCAAATTTGTTACAGGTTTTTTTTTTTTTTTTTATCAGTACCGGGGATCGAACTCATGACTGCCTGCTTGCAAGGCAGGTGCTTATGCCGCTGAGCTAAATCCCCAGCCCCCTGCTTTCAAATTTGTATTCATATAGTATACCATATTTTTTTCTGAAGCTTGCGTTTTTTTCAACAATATGTCAGCAAGTTTCATCCATGATGATACATGTGGCTTTACTTGGTTCATTGGCACTGCCAGAAACTAGTACAGTGTAGAAATAGACTAAAAGTTATTTATTCTGTTGATGACATTTATTAGGTTGAAAACACGAGATTTCTGTTTTCCCAGGAAAAGATGATTAACTTCTAACATTCTTATGTATACAGGAGTAGTGTGGCTTTTATGAAGGATGACCATCTCTGGTATCGGTATACAGAGATGATATCAGAACCTCCAAATATTTTTTTTTCCAACTCCATTTTTTTTCAAGGATAGAAAGAGAAGAAAAACTAAAACAAAATTTCAAAACACATCAATCAAGATCCTCCAACTATTATTAGGGAAATATAACTCCCAACCTGGTAAATGTCTGATACACTTCATGTTCTCTAAAATTGAAGAATGAATTCTAGAAACAATGGAGGTTAAAGGTAGGAAACATTTATTGAGGGACAGAAAACTCCTGCCTGAGGAACAGGAGGGCACACCTGGAAAGTGAGTTACCCAGCACCCTACTTCTTAAGGGAACTTTTGTACAATACAGTCATGTGAATACAATGTGGTTTACAGCCAGGTCAACCAGTAAGATTATAAATATAGCTGCTTAGGTAATACTGACCCAGTGGGGAAGAAAGTCACATAGCAAGTGGGCATGGAAATTACAAAGAATTCTCAGGGACGTGGCAGATCCAGGAGTCTTGGTTGCCACTGGGTGACTGATGTCTACCTAGACTTTGTTAGACCAGATGTTATCACTTACGCCTTGTGGAGTATGCAAGCCTGGTCCTTTTGTTGTTTGCTTGAGCCAGGCCTCCAACTGATGCATCTCTGGCCACAGCTGTGTATTTTGACCTTTGTCGTGGCTCTCTCTTGAGGGCCCAGCCCTATTTGACTGCCTGTAATATTCCTATCTAACCTAGCTGTCTATAAACTGTCTTAGCTTAGATATGCTGTGAATAGCAGCAGAGAGTGTGGCACCTTCTGAAAGATGTCACTCTACAAATATACCCTAAATACTACTATACTCTAGAAACTTAATTAAGATAATTCTTACTAAGCTGGGAACACTTGGCTTAATGCCCAGAAGGCAGCAGGTAGAATAGTCTAGAAGGCTGGGGAAATCAAGTTTGGTGTCAAGGCAGTAAAGTTGGGCCCGGCCAAAGTAATATCCTTCATTTTCAGAGATGGTTACAGCCTGTTCAAAAGGGAGAAGCCAACCCAGCTTGGGGTTATGAAGTGTCAGGACAGGGAAACCGCCCCACACCTACCCCTCCCCATACCCTAACCTCATAGGGCTGGAAACATAGGTGTAATTTTAAAAAATTACCATGAATGCCATTGTCCAGTGCCAATCAACAGAAAGGAAGGCTTGTAAAAACATGAGGTGTGTCCTCATGTGTGTGATTCACTAGATGTGGCATCATGCAATTTCTGGCTCTTCCCCAAGGTCAAAACGACCATGAAATGTAAATGTTTAAGACTGATTCGGGTTATTGAGGCAACTACCGTAGTGCAGCTAAAGACACTCACAGAAGAGGATTTCCGCAACCACTTTGAAAAGTGGCAGAACGATGGGACGTGTGTCTGAAGCAAAGGGGAATATTTTGAGGGATTAATGGTAATGTGTCTTTTACTATAATAATTTTTAAATCCACCCTTGTTATCATACCATAGATACAGGTAGATAGAAGATCTTACTTTTGATAGACTCCGTTCCCTTTCCAGGATGAATTTGCCGCCTCACTCCCAAGACCATGTTTGTTGTATCCAATCCCACACTACCCTTATTTACTTCAAGTACTTGTCCTGTGTGCTGGGTGGTTCTGCACGCCTAGCACAGTCCCGCGATACCCCACAGCATAGTCTAAGGCTTCAGTGTCTCCCATCAACAAAAACCATCAATCCTCTTCCTCATCACCAGGGCTTTATTAGATACTACTAGTAAGCTAACAAACTAACCGCAGAAAAGGTTTTGTCATTGATAATTTATTTTATTACCTATTTGATGATTAACGGGAAATACGAAAGACAAGAAAGCCTTAAACCAAAAGCATCGTAGGAACAGTTGCTTTTTGCCATTCAAAAAAGCTTTGGGCCAGGATTTTCCTGAAGGAGCCTCAGATCACACCCAAAGTGTCATCTGTTATGTGATTTTATACCAAGAAAAATCCCGTGAGTGACATCTCAAGTACAGCTTTAGAGAAAGGAGTATCATGTTTAATTCAATTGTGGTGGCCAATGGAACCCTACTGTTGCAAGTTTTGTGACCCTCAAAGAATTCCTTGTTTTTCTTTGGTAAAATTCACATTATTTGAGTTAAGACCTTTTGAGATCTCTGGGTGAGCCACTGCAGGTAGTCCATTAAATGAGATCCAGTCTTTCTAAAATAGAAGAAAAATTAGATGACATAGATAATCAGTGAAACCAAATCATCCCTAAAATGGCTTAATGTTAAAGGACTTCATCAGTTTCCTGATTGAAGGAATATATATATAAATTTAATATATCATGAATTACTTTTAGACATATTTTATGTCCTTCTATAATCTGTCAACAAGATATATTTGATTTCCAACATCAGTATTTGTTTAGCTTTATATTTTTAGTAGGAAATGATTTGTCTTCTCAGAAAGTACAGTCTCTACATTCTTTCAAAATGCTCACTTTAACGCCTAAAAATACTGCTATCAATTTTTTCTATCAATAGCAGTACCAGCTGCCTTAAAATACTACGTGGCTTTAACTTAGTGTTTGTCAGCTAAATTAAAAGGTAAAAGTACGAAGCTCACTCAATGTCTTTATTGGAATCCTGCTGACCTCCATGAAAATACAAAGTGTTTGAAACAAGGAATAAATTTTCCTGTTACAGTATTTTAGAAAAACCTATCTAGCTAAATTGCCAAAACAAAAGAAGAGTAACTAAATGAAAGTTTCTAAAATAAAATATTCTCAGCTTCCCCATTTAAATGCTGAAGATTACCTTTACTCTTCAAAAGATCAACAAACATAAATTAACATTTATGCGACAGGCTTTTTATGTAAAGAGAGAGCATTTAGCATAAATATTCAACAAATATTTGTGTAGCTGGGTGGTGCAATCATAAAGCAGCTCAAAGATCAATTCGTTCAGTGTTTATTGAGATGTTACCTATGTCTTCAGTGGTATTAGTTTTCTCTAAACCCTGAGATATTGCAGATTCGCTTTTTTATTGAGATGATATATTGAGAAGGGCTTTGTGTCTCCTTTAGCAGAAAGAGCTCATGTTTACATGTTGCCTCTCAAAAATCTTACTTTGAACCGAATAACCACTATTAAAAAAAAGATGATGACATGGATGTAGAATGTATTTCATATGTAGTCTTTTAACAACCTGTCTCCATTCTTTGTGCTTGTATGCACAGAAGAAAAAGGCTGTTGGCTGAGTTCAGGGGAAACTGAGCAGTATGATAATGAGGGGAGATTAAAATGAAGCTTATGTTGTCCTGGTGGGCAGTGGAAATGTCAGTATACGACTGAAGGAACCCTAACATTTCTGCCTCTTTATGTGCGGCTTAACTGTTACAGTTCCTTGACACAAGTGGCCCTGGGGTATCAGAACCTGTATGTTAAAAGAGTGGAAATAGTTACCTTAAAAAATACTTTTTAGAATCACCATTTAACTAATTTCCAAAGCTGTCTACTTTGAAGTGTTTCAATTATTAATTAACACAGTGGTACCTCGGTTCATGAACTTAATTCTTTCTACAATTCTAGTCGCAGAGGTCATTCTAATTCAGTTGCAATCAGAATCATAGAGTAGGACTTCTGCAACCAGGGTGGTGGAAAGAGTTAAATTCATGAACTGAGGCACCACTGTAATACGCATTTGGCACCTAACTGTACGGTTCATGAGTATTGTGAACCACACCCACAGTACATCTTCCCAACCACCAGTAGGGTCCCCACCTTGAGGTCCCTCTGTTGTAATTGATAGAGTTAGTATTTGAACCCAAGTGACCTGGCTCTAGTGGCCATGCTCCTCGCCACTGGACCACACTGCTTTAGATAGGTTATTTTCAATGTTGTGTATTTTCAATGTATGCAGAGTTAAGCATGTTTCAATGCTTTGCAAACAAAATATTCAATGTTTCAATGTATGCAGAGTTAAGCAGTAAGTGTTCTAAACTCTGCTAAACCCAGCTGGACTAGAAATGATGACAATTGTATGTGCATTGTTGGACTCCTGGCTCTTGACTGAGTGTTTAGATCAGTCCATTTGGTTGCTTTCACTATAAGAGAGGTGGAGAATTGTCTCTAGAAGAGCAGGATCTCTAATAAAATTTTGAAGAAGTGATAGAGTTCTCTCCCTTCTTGCATAAGACATTAAATATTACGTAGTCTAAATAACAAAGGACCAATTAATGGGCCACAGAAAATCCCACCAGAACAGACTGTCAGGAAATACAGAAAAAGATATTTTTGTTCCTATCTTTTAAAATAACTGAACAGTGGCTAGAAGGCAACTTTACTCTTCACACAATTTTGGACCTCACAGATCATCAGTAAAAAATATGTATATTTGAGCAAAAAAAGCTTTGAAATTTAATGTTTCAAATGGCAGAATTAACCTCAGTCCAATAATTTAAATACAAGGTGAGTAAAAATTGCATATTTCCCCTTTAAAGTTCATAAAATACAAAAATGACAATTTTATCAAATGTATCCAGAACAAGAGTGACCTAGTTTGAAATGACACCTGCCTGAGTGATGCTCAGAATAGTAACAGGTAAACAGATGCACTGCCCCAGTGATACTTGGGGTAAACTGATGATCAGCTTGCTTTAAAAACCCCAAGGCCCATTAATTTCACCCTTATACATGCATATTTGAGGCTTCATTTCTTCCCGAGTCTCCTTTTAAAATGTAATTATCCCTTGGAGAATGCATAGCTCTTGCCTCTATCAGCCCACACCTGATACTGTTGATCGCTTTAGCAGGGGTCAGATGACAGGTGGCCCAGTGGGAGAATGGCCCACGGACTCAGGCAGACGGGCAAAGACAGAAAAGGTGCGGAGGAGGGTCATGGATAAACTATTACCTCATAGATTTTCCCATGCCTAGTTGACTCCGTAATTTGATGAGTACAGTGTTCAACCTAGAAAAAAAAAAATAAGGCTTTTGAAAGGCCTTTACAAAGAATGTCTTGTGTAGAATGATTCCACCATTCTTCTGGTCACTTGAGTTTAAAATCTTGACTCTGAAGCATAGAGTTGTTCACTCCTTTCTTTCTGTTCCTTGGCCAGAGTCAGTTGTCAAATAATAGCACTATATTTTCTCTTTTGCATAGTTTTTTTATGTTTACCCCTTCCTTTGCATCCCAGCTTTTAAGATGATGGCCCACACCCTTGTCATTTGCCTAAATTACTATGTGAACCATTGCTTTGGGTGACCATAGATCATAAGCTTCTCTGAGGGTATAACTGCCAACTGAGGTCAGAAAGTCCTTGAGTGGCACCTGTTAGGTGCAGGGCCACTTCCTAGTGAGAGACACTTGCATGAATGCAGTCGAGAACGCAAGGAAGCTGGAGGAGAGAGGGGGACAGTAAGACTTGAAATCCACTCTCAGGGGCAGAAAAGAAAGGTACACTGAACCTCAGGGTCAGAAATAGGACTACAAGGATTTGAAAGTTCCAGATCCTCTGCCTGGATCTGGTCATTGCCTTCTTTATGCCTTTTTTTTTTCTTTCAATAGTAATCTCTAGGAAAATGGATGCCTCTTGAGACCATAGTGTTAAGGGAAATAAATCAGACACAGCTTAAATATCACATGGTTTCTCTTATATGTGAAACCAAAAATATAAAGAGCAAAGTAAAAGACACATAACAGGAAGTAGATCTTTTTGAAAGGAGAAGAGGGATCAAGAGATGAAGCGAGGAGAGAATTGTGATGTACAAATCCTACACAAACAGTGTAATCATTGGGGGCTGGGGATTTAGCTCAGCCGCAGGTAGCAGGCGGTCGTGAGTTCGATCCCTGGTACTGATAAAAATTAAAAAAAAAAAATGTAATCATTATGTACCGTAAACATCCTATTAAAAAGTAAAACCTGAAAAAAAATCTTTTTAAAGTTAAGAAGGCCCTGCATGCTTAGTTGCAGAGATAAAAGCAAAAAGAGGGGGCAAGTTATTAAGCAGTGTCTATAAGGATACCATCGGGGTTAATCTATGTACATCATATTTGCTTGTATGTGCATGAACTGTCTCCACAAAGATACATTCTCACAAAGACACACATCCTCCACAAAGAATGAAAACTGGTGGCTGTGGGGAAGAAAACTGGGAGGCCAGGGAAAGTAGCGAAACTCTTTTTTTCTTTTTTTACTTTGTCTTTGTATCCTTTGTGAATATTGTGACATGTTTTTTCCAGATAAAAAAAATAGGGAAGGAACAGCATAGAAATACATATTTCTATGCAAAGTGTTCTTGTGGACCCTCAAAAAATACAGTCAGTAAGTTCCCTGAAAACTACAGACAGAGAGCGTGAGGTATGTGGGTAGCTCAAGTGAGGACTACCCTGCATTTGGGGGTTCAAGCAGCAGCAGACCTGAATGTTTCCACAAATCACTGCAGAGTCTCTCTCCAGTCAATTATGACAGTGCAACCTGAGCATCATTCCTTAAATTTACTGTTTCCATCGTATGGCCTCAGTCAGATTCAGCAATGGTTTTTGAACTGCAAGTGGTTTTGGTGGTGGAAGGGCCCCAAATCACAATTATCTTTTAAAGTCCTTCAGATGATTCTAACACGCAGCCAGAGTTGAGGACATTGCCTTAATCTAAAAGCAACATTAAATTCAAAAGCCGAGGCGGTGTGAGGACACAGCAGGGTGTTCAGGGCATAGTGTGTAGGAAGCAGCAGGTGTTTCACGCTCAGCCTCGGCCCCTGCGGAGGAGCTTTTGCCTTGAAGATGAAGGGAAAGTTCTGAAGAGAGAAACTGGCTCCCCACATGGACAGGCAAATGGTCTCCTTGTGAAACCCACAATGGATTCTGAATCCAAATGCTAAATACAGTTTTAGTTTAAGAAAGACACAAAGACCAATGTGTCATGAAAATCTATAAACCTAATGCGTAGGAGCCCATACAACTTCTAAAAATTACCATAATATGCTTCTGGGCAGAAGATCAGTTAGCCAGGCTGAGTCGAATAAAAAGCCTTTCGATGGCCAAGTTATCCATTCTCTAGGACCTACCTTTTGGAACAACCATAGTAAAAGCCAAGAAGAAAGTCCATGTGGGCTCTTCTGCTGTGGGACTGTGTGCCTGTGATGAGTCACTGTGCTCCCAGCTCGTTTCTCCCCCTTCCTGCTGAAGGACGGTGCTCTGTGGGTGCCGCTAGCTCTGTGGGTGCCACTCCTCTTCACGGTTCTGGGAAGCACCGGCTCACCTCACAGTTAGCTGTACAAGATTTGAGGCTAATTGGCAGACTTTGCTGTAAGCTCTGATGCTCGCCTGCTGTGTGTGTGACCTTGGCCAAGTTTCTTAAACTCCTAAGCTTTAGTTTCCTCATCTCTAAAACTGGGACAGTAAAGTGGAAATAAAATTCTTTCTCTCTGTCTCTGTCTCTCTACGTGTCTCTCTACGTCTCTGTCTCTCTTTGTCTCTGTCTCTCTACGTCTCTGTCTGTCTATGTCTCTGCCTCTCTGCCCCTCTCTCTCTGTCTGTCTCTGTCTCTCTGTCTCTCTCTCTCTCTGTCTCTCTCTGTCTCTCTCTGTCTCTCTCTGTCTCTCTCTGTCTCTCTCTGTCTCTCTCTGTCTCTCTCTGTCTCTCTCTGTCTCTCTCTCTGTCTGTCTGTCTCTCTCTGTCTGTCTCTCTCTGTCTGTCTCTCTGTCTCTCTCTGTCTCTCAGTCTGTCTCTGTCTGTCTCTCTGTCTCTGTCTCTCTGTGTGCCTCTCTGTCTCTGTCTCTCTCTCTCTCTCTCTCTGTTTCTCTCTCTGTCTCTCTCTCTTTCATATATAGATATATTAAGAACTTGGATATTGAAGCCACATCTCCTTGGATGGAATGCCAGCTCCACATCTTATTAGCTTTGTAACCTTGGATGAGTCCGTCACCCTCTCTGTTGTAGTCAGGGGTTGTACACCGAGAACAACTAGGATTAGGACATGGATTTTATAATATTTTTATAATGGTGACCGGAAGTTAACACTGGAAAATGCAGGAAATCTATCCATAACACCAAAGACATAGATTATTTAGTCAAGAGCCTGAACCCCACAGCAATGTCCTACATGAGTCCAGATGAAAACCCAGAGCTCAGGACAATGCCTCCCACAAGTCCAACTGGAGGCCCGGAGCCCACAAGAAGGACTCACGCCAGTTTCTTTTATGGATCCGTCCTGGGAAGACCCAAGGGTCAGCGGTGGAAGCCAGAAAGTCTATGCCAGCAGGGTGAAGGAGCTGTGCTAGTGGGATGAGGGTTCTACGCTGGAGCAAAGAAGTCACACTTACAACAAAGACCAGGGCTATCCTGAAAGGCGCCACAGCCATTCTCAGCAACACGGAGGCCCTGAGCTCTTCCGACGATAAGCACAGTCGGGTACATGCCAGGAAGCAGCATGATGAGTTCATCCTGGAGACCAAGCAGCACATGTCTTCCCCTCCGGAGCCAGGGAGCAATGCTCAATGTGAGGACCAAAGCTTCTCCAGGAAAACCAACAGCTCAGACAGCAACTCGTAGGAGAACCCACAATGCCTCCTTAACACCTCAACCCTCCAAACCGCCCTTCTTCTCCACCTATTTATCCTGGCAACCCTCCACAGGTGAAGCATCTTCACTCAATGCATGCTGATGTAATCCAGCTGGCGTTAAGTTGACCACCAGTTCTCTATCATGACATTCTCTGTTTTAGTTTCTTCAATAATGAAGCAAAACTACTGTCACCTAACAGCGGCGCTGTGAGGACTGAACAAATCAATGTCAAGTGTCCACCACATAGTTAACGCTCACTACATAGGAGCTATTATTCAAAATTCTGTAATGATATGAAGGGAACCTATTTTAGCAACAGAATTGTTCCCCTGTGAGAAGCAGTGGACGGCTAAAGCCCACGGGGATGCAGGTTGAGGTGAACAATTTATATTTTGTGTTCTTGAAGCAGAAAGATGTAGGGAGATTTCTAGATCCAAAATCCTATTTTCTTAATTCTATTCAGGCTCCCATGTTAGCTGGATTTCTGAAATCTTTAAGAGGCATGGGATAATGCCATATTTTGACCCCACATGTTGGTAATGTACTGACAGAGTGACATATTTGACCACTGATTTACCAAAAGAATCAGGTCATTTAGCAATAAAATCAAAGAAGCTTAAAAACCATGGAACCAACTCAACCACCGTGTTACACAAATGTGCGGTTATTGCCTCTCTGCGTGTGTTTATTCATTATCTACAAGTATTTGCTGCTGATGGTCCTCCGTGTGCCAGGCACTACTGCATTCTATGTCCTGGGGGAAACAAAAGCAGTGAACAAGAAGTCCCTGATGTAAGGAACCATGCATGTGACTGGGGGAAACAAATCACCTATGGTAATACAGGCAGAGTTTCATGTGGCCAAGAAAATTAGAGGAAGACAAAGGCAAAGAATGGACCACAAGGCTGAGGTCGTTGTGTAGTCAGAGAAGCTTCCTAGAGAAAAACCAAAACTCAGACAGAGGGATCAATGAGCTTTTCCAGGCAGGAGGAATGCTAAGTGTGCAGCTCTGGGGCCATGTTGGAAACAGCAGAGAAAATCAGTGTCAGGAGCAGAGGGACCAAAGTGGAGGAAGGTGGATCACGTGGAGCTCAGATGAGGGGCCAGAACTCAAGCTCTTATTGTTCCTGTGATCAGGCGATATGGGGGTGGGGAGGGGAGGTGTTAAGCCAAGTAGTGATAAAATTTGATGTATTTTAGAAAGTTCTGGCTGCTGTGTGGAAAATAAACTGCAGAAAAGAGGGAGACAAAGGCAGGGAGTCCAGGAGCCACTGGGGCTGTGCCAGTGCGATGGGAGGCTGGAGCAGGGTGGGAGCCAGGAGGGTGTGCACATGGGATGTACTTGGGTTGTGGTGTCTCCCGTTTACTAAGACGACAGTTGGGGCCCTGCTGTGTTTGGATGGCTATTAGACATCCACACAGATGTTTCGAGAAGGTGGTGTTGTCAGTCTTGCACTCAAGAGCTTCGGATATAAAGAGTCATCAGCATACAGGTACAGTGAGACCTCTGATATTAAATAGAGTTTCATAGGAAATGGGACAAATGGAAAGGGGGCAAGGTTTAGCTGATCGAGAGTTAGGGAAGAGAAGGTGGAGGTGGGTTGTGGAGGAGGGGAGAGGTCAGAGGAGAACAAAAGAATGGGTCCTGTGACCCGGGGAGGGCATGCTGCAAGATGAGGAGGGCATTCTGCAAGACGAGGCAGTGCTCACCATCCAGAGTGCTGCAGGCAGATGAGTCAGTGTCGTGCACAATTGCACTAGGCCCCACTCTGCATTTGGGATGCTCACCTGATGCCCACTCCAGAGATGCGGTTACTGAGGATCACGGGTTCTCTTGGCACAGGAACTATTGTCTAACTATATCCTAAAGGTAAAGAATTTGATCAGATGACCTGAGCTCACTCTAATCAATTATCTGCAGTTTCCTTACAGTTAAACATTTTCTAATGCCACAATCACAAAATCCATCGATGCCTAGTGGGATTTTGGGTTAAGTCCAATCCCTCCTCTCCAGCAGTTTAAAGGAAATACACGTGGTCTATCTGGATCCTCTTAGCAGTTCAGGCTTTTGAGTGTGTGTTGATCTTTTTCTGTGTCCTATGCCAATTTATATCAGAAGGGCCACAGCTAGCATGAAGAATTCATGACCAAGAATTCTCACTTTGTTTGCAAGAGTCTGAAATCCACTGTTCATGGCCGGCCCTCACCGATTGTCCACATTCTCGCTCTGAGTTTGCTTCTTCACAGACTCAAGCAGCACCGAAACCTCAGGAGATTTGCTTACTTTGTGTGCTTTTTGCATAGCTGGCCTGCCGCGTCTTTCCAGTGGCTTCTCTCTCCCTGCTATGTGATGGGTGGAGGGCCTACAGGGCCTACCTGAGTTTTGGCAGGGAAAGACCAACTTCTAAAGCAAGTTGCTATGGTTACCAAATCTTTCCCACTGCATAGTAGCTACTGACTTTATGAGACTTTTTTGGGTTGCTATGTCAGACATCCTCCTGGGGTGCAGCAGCTTGAGTTTTTGATATTTAATCATTTCATGCCCACTTCTGCGTGGGTTACATAGAGCGAAAAGCACAGTGACTCTATTATAGCGAATATATATGTACACCCACACATCTAATACACGCATATTTCAAGTTTGCCATGCCTGAAATCACAGATGTTTTTCAAGTGGGATTTCATCCACAAAAGCTACATTAAAAGATTTTCTATCAAGATAGCAGATTGTATATGGAATCATTTTATGCATTCCAGAGATGTTTGTTTCTGTTTCTAGACACAAATTATGTGTGTGGAAAATTTCCCCCAATTCTTTTCTCAGTAATTAGCTATTTTCTATCTCTAGGAGAAAAAAATAAACCAGAAGTTGATTGTGGATGAAATGATTCATTTGCAAGCATTTTTCAAAGTTAATGTTTCAAATCAGACCCATTGTTGAGTTTTTTCCATTGTTTGTGCATGATTGTAATTGCTAGAAATGATGGCATTTGGAGCCTAATTGAGTTCCTGTCTTATCTGACAGGCACAGGTGTTCTAAGTAGGAATGTGGAAGACTAACATAGTGAGTGACGCACATTGCATGCATATCGTGTAACCTTCTCCTCACCCAGCATGGGAGACACACACGTAGGTCACAAACCAGAACTGTAGTTAGCCAAACATTGTCATATAGGCATGGTGTCAGAGCCTAGCCCAATCCTGTCTCTCCCTTCCCTTAGCTTCTAACCTCTCCTTGTCTCGGTTACTTTTCTCTTGCTGTTGAGACAAAATACCTGACAGCAAAAATTAGGGAAGGAAAGGTTTATTTAGCTTACAGGTTTTGGAGGTTTCAATCCATACTTAGCTATCTCCAAGTCAGGGTGGTGTGGCTAAGGGGCAGCCATTCATGGCGGCAGCAAGCCACAAGAGCTAAAGGACAAAAGAGGGAAAAGCACACTTTCTTCCCTCCCTTATAGTATGTCAGCTCCCTGCCCCCTGGATGGGTACAGTGCTCACACTGCCAATCCCAGTGCTAGACAACAAACCAATCACAAATGCTAGACTCAGCTGCCTCCATGATTGCATGAGGCTGGGGGGGGGCCATCCAAACACAAACCATAACATCCCTCTTTAGTCTGTCCTGGCCATCTCCCTGGCCAGGTCCCAGTGTTCCTGGGAGTGAAGAGGCCTCAGCCTATTCCCAGTCCATTTTTGGGCACAGGTTCTGCTGGCTTCTTCCGCTGGCTTCAATCCTAACATGGGGCTGTTGATGATAACACTGACTGTTTGATTCTTTCCATTCATACCCTTAGGCACATTGATTTTGGGGTCACTTCCTCTGTGTGAAGCTACTAATCCTAACAAATGACCAAAGCCAAGAAAAGAGGTCTTTTCCTCTCAGCACCTCTGAAGCGTGCCTGGATGGACAGCCTTCAGTGAAGGGATCAGCTTGAAGACTGTATAAATTAAAACACGCTAATGTGACTTGGAGGATAAAGGTTGAGTAGGATGGTGCCCATGTCTCTCTTCTGCAGGGTGAGACTTCCAAGCCTGCTAGGTGGGCTTCTGTGAGCTGTTTCTTATTACGGACTTCACAGAGGTAGGTATGGCACTGAACTAGGCAGATTTCTCCAAAGGCAGACCCAAATCAGGGTAGGCGGTGCCAGCCTGGGCCAGCACCCTGGATGTCCTGAAGGCTGTGTACATCCTTACCCTTCCTTCCAGCCCACTCACCCCCATGGAAAGGCAGACCCTCTTTTGGCCTTTGACATGTCACCTATTAAAGCAAGTGCCTTCTTTTTACCTACTCAACGGGCTATTAGCAGCTGATTCCAAATCATCTGCCCCAGCTCCCTCCCCAGTGTGAGGCACAGATGTCAAAGTACTTCAAACTTTCTGGAAGAAGAGGAGGGAAAGAATAAAATGTTCTCTCAAATGCGTATTTCTGTCTCTTCCAGCCAGGAAGACCATCAGGCTCTGCTCTGTTCTGCCTCTCTGTCTGGAGTCTGGAAACTCCAAGCTGTTGGCTGTATCCATCCCACAACTCCCTCAAATATTTTTCTTCTTTCAGGGATCACTGTCGTGGGTTCCCCCATGTCTGAAAACCAAAGTTTCATTTACCTGGCCTGTTTTCATAGTTGTTTGGGGCAGGAGAATAAATTGACCCCTCTGAGCCCACATGGCCACAGGTGAAATTCTTTTTATGAAACGTTCAGCAGTTACAAGACCGAGTTCTCCTGCTTTGTCTCTGGCTCTCTGGAAGCTCCACTTGGTCTTTGTCCAGTCCTTCTTCGCCCAGCCAGGGTGCCTCCGCCCTGCCTGGCCTCTTCTCTCCTCCCACTCTGTAACTTCCTGGGTGAACTTGGCCATGCCCCAGGCTTTGGTAACCGCCTCTGTCACAAAAGGGATTCCTAGCCAGTGCTCCTGTCATTGATATCCGACTACCTCTCTGCTAACCACATGCCTGAAATGTCTCTAAGCACCTTGATGTCTCGTCTCTACATGTCTCTTAAGCACATCTCACTGCCATCGTCTTCCCCGAGGCTCATTGTCTTCTGATTACATGACCTGTGATGAAGCCAGAGTCCACCTGTATCCCTTGACACCTCCTTCTCCCTTCCCTGAATGTAACTCTACCAGCGTGTCTTCCTGACTACTCTTCAAAAAAAAAAAAAAAAAAAAAAAAAATCCATGTTCGCTTCACTGTCTCTTTCTAATTTGTTCTCTGCAGCAGCCAATAGTGAGTTTTCAAAATGCAAATCTGATTATTTTATGTGACTACTTTAAGTACTGTAAAGACTGCATTATTCTGCTCACCCGATTCCCCTCCATTCGGAACATACAGCACAACTTGGCAGCCTCCCTTTCTACCCACGCCAGTCTTCGTTCAGTCCCCTAAAGGTCAATGCTCCCTGCCGCCTCAAGCCCTTGCCACATGCTGTCCCCTCTGCCTGGATACTTTTCTCCTCCATCAGTGTCACTCGGTCACCCCTCCTTAGGGAAGCCTTGTAGCTCAAGTCCCCGAGATGCATTCTCTCAAGACAACATTCCCTCATTGTCTGGGCACTTAGTACATTTACAATTTATTTGTCTAACTTGGTAATGAGTGTTAGTCTTCCTCCCTAGCTTTGACAAGCTCTGTGACAACTTTTAAATTTATTTTCTCCCCACCATTATGTTCTCAGCTCTGATGCAGGGCCTGGCTTGTGACCGGACTCAGAAGTGTCCTGATGAATATCCTGGGACGGTGAGCATGTGGGGAGCAAGGAGGAGCCACCCAGCTCCACAGCACTGGAAGGGGAGCTGCCAGCCAAGCCCAGTTTTGGGGGAGCCACAGATCACAAGAGCCACAGCTCAGGCTGGGCTCCCACCACCTCTGTGCTTCTGACATTGGTGGTGTTATCTGTTACCAAAGTATCTCCCCTCCCCGCTGCCCGTGTGTGTGTGTGTGTGTGTGTGTGTGTGTGTGTGTGTGTGTGTGTGACTGGATAGTGAACCCAAAGCCTCACATTTGCTAGGCAAGCACTGTACAACTGAGTTGCATCCCAGCCCATTTTATTTTGAAACACAGTCTAGTTAAATCACCCAGTTTGTAGCTGTGCCCTGTGATACTCCTGCCTCAGCCTGCTGAGTAGCTGGGATTACAGGCATATGCTATGATGCCTGGTTTGCTCTTCTAAAATTTTAATAAGACATTTTGAAACAGACCAAGCAAGACAAATAGTGCTCTCACCTCAGTGGCCAATAGCAGAGGCTATGACTCTAAGCTGTGGGTCCTTAATCAACCTTAGGGAGCAAGACCTGAATTACAAGGGCCAAACATCTGACCTGAGTGTCTGTCCTGTGTCCTTAACAGTCAGGACATCTCTGGCTGTGGATTCTCCCGTAGAGCAACAGCACAGCCTCAGAACCTGTCCTCTCCCCTATGTTCTTACCCTTTGGCACTTTGGTAAGAAAAACTAGGACGCCTTAGGGCTAGGCCTGGGGAGCCAGTCTTGGGGGATGGCAGCAAATTCACACGGTAATTTTGAGCCCCTTACATGAAATGAACAATAAGGCTGAGCACATGACAGCAGTGGTTAGAAACCAGAGGGGCTTCTTTATGTGTTTTTCTCTTCTGCTCCTGGTGACCACCGCCAGGGCTTTACTGTAAGCAGCACCAGGCCCTCCGTGCGGATGAACTGTGTTGGATCAGGGCTTTTTTCTGAACAGGCAGGCCCAGGGTGGTTTTGCCACAGCATCAGGCAACCTGTTCAGAAGGTCCTGACATAGGCTACTGTGCTTGGGGTTAGACAACATTTCAGCATACGGCGGGTTACTGTGGGAATGAGACAGAGGGAGAGCATGGAGGGGGTGAGCCACGCATGTCATAGTGGAGGCTCCTGAAGAAGAGTTACTAGCTGTGCTCTCACAGCAGATGGCATTTGGTCTTAAATGTACCCGCTCCTGATTTTTGCCTTGGAAACTGAAGAACAGCACAGCCCCCGTTCTGATATTTTCAGGAATGGGAGAGAAACAAGAGGAGGAAGCCAGGGACCATCGGGAGCAGTGGCTGGGCAGCTGTCCCCAGAGCCTGACCAGTTACTGTTCCTGCTCAGAGCCCCGCAGGGGAAGCACAGCCTCAGTGCTGGGAGCTGGGGTCAGCCCACACCGTCATATTCCAGGGCCTGGCTGCTGAAGTTGCAAAGGTGTTTGAAGAATGCTTCAGTGGCCTGGGGCTTTTGGCTCCCTTCTGGAAACTTATAAAGAAGTGGTAAGCCTGATACAAAGAAGGTGTGTGCATGTGTGTGCATGTGTGTGCGTGCGTGTGTGTGTGTGTGTGTGTGTGTGTGTGTGTGTGTGAAGTGACTGTAGGCATGAAACTGAGATCATTCTGTATTCCTGCCCACATGAGGGTAGTCAGACCAAAAAGGATCTGAAGGTTTGGGAGTCAGAGATTTAATCACCAAATACTAAGCTTCCTATGGGACCCAGTTACTTGAGCTCCCAAAGCGTCAGTAGAAACAGGGGTGAAGTGGGAATGTTTTAGCCCCAGCTCCATGGAAACTTATGCAGGAGAGGGAAGTGAGCCAAACAAGTCAGCAGAGGCTCCCGAAGGAGAGTTATTAGCTGTGCTCTGACAGCAGATGGCATTTGTTCTTAACAAATGCACCAACTCCTGAGGAAGCAGGCCTAAAACAGTCGTGATGATCAGGTACAAAAGCAAGTTCATGGGGAGCCTGATGGATGGGCTTCCAGAGTTGTGCCGGGCCTTGGACCTCACCCACAATCCACCGTTTACCAGCTGCTGGGCGCTGTGCCCAGGGTGAGGCTACAGCTCCCCCTATTCCCTCCAGCAGAAGAGGCCTGGGCACTGCAGCCACCCTGCAGGGCTGTCCTGAGGGGGTTACAGATGTGACGTGTGACACAAGGTTACATATAAAAGCAGCAGCAGACTAACCCACTCCTCTCTGCCAGCCTCCTCCTTGGAAACAAGAGCGATTGTGCTTTTCATTTTCTAAAATGTTTATTATTATTATTTTATTTTAAGGAAAGAAAAAAGATAAATACAACAATGAAACCAAGTGTCAAAACAGGAAGCTAATCAGAGCAGTATGCGTAAACATGGTATTGTCTCACTAATGGGATTGTGTTTTTAAACTTTTCAGCTGGCCTTACACGCTTTCTCTCATGAGGAGCATAAAGCTTTTGTCTTTCAAATCCATTTCCTAAGAAGAGGCAAGACTTTCTTAGCCCAGACAACAGAAAGGCTTGGAGTTGGGAAGGAGAAATAGAGGAAGAATTTGCAAAAGCTACTTGGAGAGGACCAGTGCATGCGCACTCTGGGATTTTTCAGTGTTGGGCTCATCTTCTGTTAGTCCCCCGCCCCACCAAGTGGTATGTGCATCGGAGAGGAAGGAGATTGTACACTGTGAGCTGCTGCTTTGGAAATCTCAGAGAAAATCCCCTGGGCTGGTGCCTGGCACAGAGAGGCTGAGCAGCCTGCGTCCAGACTGCAGTCATCAAAGGAATGATATAGATAAGCAGTTAGCCTTTAATGCATGCACTTCTGAAGCGGCGGAAGGCTGTTTCTCTTGGGGTTTCCAAGGGTCTAAGGAAGGGGGAGCTTTTCTGCTAACCAGGTGGCCCCAGAGTGGTTTTCCTGATTCAGAGAAATAAACTACGTGAATAAATTTTATAGGGTAAATTTCGTATCCATCTCACGTACTTAGCAAGTATCCAGGACTTAGTGAGCACACAATAGAGAATGTATTCCTTTCTCTTTCCTGTCTCCTTTCGACAGGGATCTACCTAAGTCTTGCAACCAGTTGAAAACCTTTCCCTATTAAAAACAAAATCAAGAAAAACCAGGAAAGATATGCTCCTCTGCTTGCTAATCAGACACGAACATTGTATTTATTATGTTAGGCTCCTACTAAGATGGTAAACTAGATCAGGCTGCTTGCTAATCAGCACTGCAGAAACAGGAGCAAGAGGGGGATGGACATTTGAGAAACATTTGTGGAACAAAACAATAACTAAAGAGAAAACAAGACTCCCAGTATGAGATCGTCTGGGAAGATCCTCTTGAGCTGCTGCGCATAGGTGGAGGTGCTGAGACCAGGGTGAAGCATCCAGAAGGAACAGTAAAGACACTGATCACAGAGAAGCAAGCATTGGGAGGGCTGTCCTTGCATGGTCCCCAGTGAAGCCTCATGACAGTGTGGCCTGCCCTTTCAGTATAGAGCACACTGATCAGAGCCTGGACTACTGGTGCAGCTGTCTGCAGGACAAATTTGTGGCCATGTAAAAAGCCTGGCAGAGAGCACTGTCAACTGAGCAGCTAACCTCCCTCTCCACACACTCAAGAGAAGGGCTGCCTCCTGTCACTACTGCTTAGCATGAAGGGTTAACTAAGAAATGCTGACCAGAGTTGTCTGCCGGCTCCAGGTTAACAGCTTAGATGATCAGATGTGACACCTTGGCATGTGGGACTCTCCATCGACACCACTGGGCTTTTCCAATATGTGGTACAAAATAGAGTAGAGGACACGCCCCCAGGTAGAGAAAGAAGAAACAGAAGATGGCAAGCAAAATAACTACTGCAAGACAAGTACCAAATAAATAAACTGTTTTCTGTTACTATGACTAATTATTGGAGATAAGGAAATTTATAAAGAAAATAGGCTGAGAAGAGTAAGGTTGAAGGACCACTTCTTGTGGGCTTCTTGTTGGTGGGGATCCCTGCAGACTCCACGAGCAGAACATCACATGGTGAGGCAGAGCAAGCTTGCTGCTTTGAATCTTTTGTCCTTATAAAGCCACCAGTCGCATTATGGGTGCCCTAACTTCATGCCTCATTTAATCCCAATTATCTCCCTGGGGCACCACCTCCTGTGACCATTAAAGTAGGATTTGGAGGAGTAAGTTTCCAATACCCCAAATCGTGAGACATTCAAACCGAAGCACAAATAGACAAATTGTGCAATCATTATCTGCAGAAGTATTTGAAATAAACATTCTGAATATAACTAAAGACATATCTAATATTATGTTAAAATAGATTTCATGTTTTAAAAATATATCTAAACAAATAATTGATTAATCGAATTTTTAAGTCATAAAAAAGAACTAAGTAAAACAGTAGGTCTAAAAAAGTCAAGCAAGCAAATAAAACACATATAAGGGATAAGGAGTGGTGGAATGTATATATCTAAAGAGCAGTTGATGAGTTAGCAGATAGGATCGAAAGGCTTTTCTAGAATGTGACAGAAAAGAGTAAGAGCAGAAAGAAAATACAGATCTTAAAAATTAAGCTAAAGAAATAGAACGGAGAAAGACATTCATGTATAGAGAGATCTAAAAGCAAACAGAAAAGTGTAAGAAAAGATGATATTTGGAGGGAACATGCAGACATATTTTCAAGAATTAAAGAATTCTATCCAACCAATCTATTAATCAAATGTAAAGACACAATAAGCATATTGTGTCTTGAATGTATAAACCTTCAGCAATTTTGCCACAGAAAGATTCATATTGAAAACACTTTGTGGCTGGTCCGATGGCAGTGGGTTATCAGAACTTATTAACATTAGTGTCACTAAAGTTGGTATACCACCCCCCCACTGCTAAATTTGACTGGCTAAAAAAAAAAAAAAAGAAAAGAAAACACTTTGTGAAGAAGCACTTCCATAATAAGAAATAAATCTAGACTGCTAGCTAGTAGGTAGAAATTTTTAGAGTGAAGCACCCAAGCTTGACAGGTAAGATACTGCTGCCCCCAAAGACAACTGCTGACATCACTTCAAGTCATGTCTGTTTCAGATGGGCCTTCCAAAGAACCAATTTAAATCAGCCAAAATCACTCAGTCCCTCCAGTTATCTAGAGAAAATCTTGTTCATTATAATCTCATTAGAAAGCTAACTTCTCTGCCCTTAGGCAATCCTGTTTGACATTTTCAAACAAGCAGTGTGTAAAGGAACTTGATCTCAAACTCCCCATGCTCAGGAATGTGCCTGCCTCTATACATGATGCTGTCTTTCTAGTACAAACGTGTGAAAGTCTTGCCAATAAAAATCCCTGTTGGTTTGGCTTAGACAGACATGTTTCAGGAGTCATCCTGGTGGGGGCTTTCCTTACTTGTTGCTATTAAATCTTTCTTCACTCTTAGGTTGTGCTTCTTAGCTCTGTGCTCACCACCAGGGCCAACCATTTATTGGTTGCAAGATGATGAAGCAATAATTATGGGAAATAAGGGTAATAACAAAGCTTAGGCAAAGTTACCATTGTTGTAAAAATTAGAATTAACATATAAAACTTAGAAGAAACATATTTACACAATAAGACGGAACTGAAATTTTATTAATATAATGGAGGATCTAAGGGAGAGAAAGCCCAAGGGGAGAGTGAGATCCACAGTGAAGGAAGGTGTGGGAAGCCCTGTCATTGGCTGCCACCTTACATCTGCGGGCAGTACCACCTTAACACCTGCAGCACCACCTTGGCCTACCTAACTTGCTTGATCTATTCAGGAATTATGTTAATCAGCCTGCCCTATGAGCCCACACCCGGAAATTTGAATTGACCTATAACCCTCGGTCCTGCCACTGTTGCTAAGTTACCTGCTGACGTCTCAGAACCCAAATCCCTCCTCCTCAATACCCTATATATTTGTTACTCCTTCCGTGAATAAACGAGACTTGATTGGACTTCTTCATCTTGTCTCCGCTTTTTGTGTCTCTTGTTCCTTTTCACCCCCAATCCCCTCTTGGGTCTTCGTGGAGTTGCCCGCAGGCCAGGACAGGAAGGGAGACAATATAGACAGCTATAAGTTTAAGAAAACAATTGAGGTAAATATGAAAATGGAAAGTGAGTCACTAGAAGAATAAAACAGGAATGTATCATTTTTAATCTTACAGAAAAACATTTGATCTATCCAATGGAATTTAGTACAGAGAAATTTAAGGAACAGAACAAATGGAAAATAAGACAAAAGAGCTAAATTTTAATATAGCAGCAGAAGGGTTAAGTTCACCAAAAAGAAAATCTTAGATTAAATTTTTAAAAACAAACAAAATACCATGCAACTAGATGTACATTGTCTTTCCCCCAAAAAGACTTAAGACAAAAATACAGAAAGTTATAAATAAAAGTGGGTTGAAAAATCCATATTAAGTAATCATAACTAAAAGAAAACTAGGTTAGCAATGTTAGTCTCTTATAAAATAAGAATTTAAGGCAAAAAATATAAAACAGAGATGATGGACACTATATATAAAGGAAATAATATAAAGAAAAAACATTTATTATAAACATAGTTTAAGGTAGTAAGTGAAAGAACTGTAGAGAGTGTTATCTTTCAAATGTAGACTGATCGACAAAAAAAACCCCAGAAATATCAAAGACCTAACAATAAAATTAAACAAGCAAAAGAGATTTCTTTTTAAAGCACACACAGAAGATTTATGAGAACAGATAGTCTATTGGGTAATAGCTTTCCTGTTGCTGGATAAAATACCTAACACCCACAATTTAAAGGAGGAGAGGTTTATTTGGCTCACAGTTTCAGGGAATTCAGTTCATGATCAGCCTACTCCCAAGGTAGAGAATCATGGGGAATGTATGGCAGGGCAAAGCTTAGTTCACAGCAGCCAGAAGGCAGAGCAAAGGAGCAGTGTCAGAGAGGAAGGAGTCAGGAACCAGATAAGAATATTCAAGGCCCCATCTCCATAACCTATCCGCACACCCAGAAGTGTGCTTTAGTAATCCCCTAGGTGGCTCCCAAGCCAATAAAATTGAAAATTAAATTTCCCTATGACATTCCACTCCTTGACAGTTTGACACTCAAATACATCTCCTTTAACCAAATTTAGTCTCCAAACACACAAGGTCAAAAATAACCAGTGCAACTATCCAGCGCACAATAAAAAACATACTAATCCCTTTCCCAAAGTCTTAACAGTTTCAGCATTGCCCAAAAGTGCAAGTCCAAGTCTCCTCTGAGACTCTAGGCAAAGTCTCAGCTCTGAGCACATGTAACAATCAAAAGTCAAATTACAGTATTCCAAGGTACCATAGCAAAATAAGGAATGAAAAACAGAAAAGAATCAGAAGAAAGTGGAAAACCAAGCAAGGCAACATGAAATCCTGTAGCTCCATGTCTGGCATCTGCGATCGACGGTAGTAAGATGTGATTTCCAGTAATCTTGTCAGTCACAGATTCTCCCTTGGTTCCACGCACTACTTGTAGCTTTCCGCTTACCGTGGCTTTTCTTAGCATTCACCATTTTGGCATCTTTGACTTTTGGGGCCTCCAGTGTATTTTTGGTTTTATTTCCCCCAGTGTATATTTGGCTTCCTAAGTCCCCTCTCAAGTACATACTGCCTCTAGATCTTACTTTGAACTCAGTGGGAGTCTCCATAACTCAAGTCTTATTTACTCTCTCATCACTGAGACACAATACCTGACACCATAACTCATGAGCACATTAGACTTCAGGGGAATATCTAGTCATAAACCATAACATCATGCCCTGGTGCCCAAAAGACCCACGTGTGTCTCTATGCAAAATGTATTTAGTTCACCTCTAAGAGCTGTCAAAGCTCTCACAGTTTCACCATTGGTGAAAAGTCCAAGTCCAAAGTCTCCTCTAAGATTTAAGGCAAACTCTTAGCTGTGAGCATCAAGAAAAATAAAAAAGATGTTAAAATACTGCTAACATACTGAGGCAAAGGGAAAATATTTCCCTTCCCAAAGGGAGAAATAAGGGAATGGAATGACAGGGATGAGACCAAAGTGGGACACAGTATCTGACACCCATAACTCTAAGGAGATACAATTTATTTTGGCTCATAGTTTGTAGTGGTTTAAGTCCATAGTTGGCTAGCTCCCAGGAAAGGCAGCATAGTAGAGGGACATTACAGAGGAGAAACATCTCATGACATGATAGTGAAACAGAGAGAGAGATCGAGGAGAGAAGGATGGAGATACATCCTTCTAGGTCATGTCTCCACTGACCCACCTTCTCCAACCAGTCTTCACCTTCCAGATCACATTTACCAAAAAAATCATCAGAGGACTAATCCACTGGTAAGTATCACATCTTCATGACCCAATCACCTACTAAAAGCCCAGTGAGCACGTGGGTCTTTGGGGGGAGCATCTAATTATAATACCCCACAATTCTTGGTATCACATGAATGATGCCAAGGTTGGTTTCCAGTGTGATCAGTAGCCAGATTCCTTTGGACCACAGTTTTAGTACCCTCTGAGTGCCTGGACAGCTGAACATGATATACTTTCTTAGACATCCCCGGGTGAGCAGGGTGCCTCGGGACTCACTTCTCAAAAAAAGTCTTTCAAAGGAGTTTATGCTTTACATTCTTGAGCTTGTGATGGATGGTGTGTGGTCAATTCCTTAGATGCCCTCAAACCATTTTTCTTACTGTCTCCATGTAAAACCCTGTCTTCTATTTAATGGCATCAATCTTTTCAGCAATCACACTGTCCTTGGCTCAAATTTTACAAGCATGGCCTTTGTGGTCAAACTGTAAATTTTTCACATTTTTCAGCTCTGATTTTGTTCCTGATTCTTACTACCAATCTGGCTAAAAGTAGCCAGCAATGTTCATGTCACAGTCTGAACATTAGACTGTCTTAAAATTTCCTCTAAGAGATTAATTAGTCCATAGTTCTTAGAGCTCTGAACAGAACTACACACCAAGTTGTGCTTACAGCATTTAGGTTTTTTCTAGCCTACCTTTCCCAATTGTTGCAAATTTCTCTCATAAAGAGTACCAAAGGTTTCTGAATTGCAAGATCAGGTGTATAGCAACAACCCCACCCCTCTGGTATCAAGTTTTTGTAGCTTTTCCATTGCTGAATAAAATTCCTGACATTCCCACTTAAGGAGGGAAAAGTTTATTTGACTCACAGTCAGATGGATTCAGAGGATTCAGTCCATTGTTAGCTAGCTCCAAGTGAGGAATACATAGCAGAAGGGTATAACATAGCAAAGCTGCTCAGTTTTCAGTGTCCAGGAAACAAAGAAGGGAAATAGTGCCAGAAAGGAAGGGGTTAAGGACTAGATAGAGTACTCAAGCACATGCCTCCAAGATCTACTCAAGCACACTCAGCTGTGTGCCTTACTCACCCACTAGGGAGCTCCCCAGACAATCGCACTGACAGTTAAGTTTAACCAACACAGATAGCAAACCACTAATGAATACATTTAGAAGTTAGTAAGAAAAATAGTGCTAAACAACCACATGTTTGAAAACAAATATGATACTATTAAATAATGTTTGAGTTAAAACCATAAAGGAATTTAACAAATGTTAGAACTATAGCAAAACCAAACATCAAAATGGTGAGACCCAGATGAAAATTTAAGGGAAGTTTTTAGCTTTAATTCATTTACCAGGAAATATGAAATGTTAATAGTAGGCAAAATAAAAAATTACTGATAGAATTTGGAAAAGCATAATTGAACAAATAAGAAAAAATAGAAATTATTATAATAAGTGCAGAAACTAATAAAATAGTGAACAATAAAAATACTTGAAAGATTTAGCAATAAAAAAGAATAAATTTAATATGAAATGGAAAGAGGGAAATACCTACACACCATGATTAAAAGGACATAGAAGAGCGCGTGAACACTACATGCTACTAAATTTAAAATTATAGATAGATGAATAAATTTATAGAAAAGTATGAGATTTTAAAATGAATACAGGAAAAAGGAATAAAGAACCTGAAATAGTTCAATAAATATTAAACAAATGGAAAATGAGGTCAAAGCTCTGCCTTCCAAAAAGATTGCAAGCTTGTTCTCACAGATGAATTTTACCATCCTTTAAAGAAATAGATTTATCTTACATAGTTGTATCACAAAACAGGAAAAAATGAAAGCTGCCTAGTTCAATTTATGCATTGAGTATAATCTTGACTCCACAGACAAAAGTTATAGAACTTATGGGCTCATTTCACTGATGAATGTAGATGTATAACCAGAGAATAAAATAGTTGCTGAGCACAATTATTTGTTTAAAAATAACATATCAAAATCAAATAAGTCTTATTCAAGGGATAAAATGGTAGCTTAATATAAAAATTAATGATTATTAAGTCCCTACATTAAAAAACTAATGAAGAGCTCTACAATACACCTCTATCTTTGCAGAAAAAACTTTTGATGATGAATATCTATTTTTAAAAAAACTAGTACTTATTTTTAATAACCCAAACTCATGAAACTAGAACTAGAAGAAACCTTCTTTAAGTAGATAAAGCTTAGATGCCGAAAGTTCACATCAAATACACACTTACACGTAATGGAGAAAGAATAGATACTCTTTGTTCAAGGTAAGGATAAGATCAATATTTCCCTCCCTGCTGCTACTGGAGATCGGACGATGCTGAAAAGGAAGAAAAAAAGAACAACTAGATGGATTGACATGGAAGTGCTGAAACTTTCAGTGTTTTCAAAATATATAATCCTCTTGCTAGAGAAATCAACAGAAATAAATTATTAGCAGTAACATAAGCTTAGCAATGTTACATGGATAAAGATCAACCTATAAAATCAACAACATCTCTTACAGTAAATAGCCAAAAGTAAAATATCATTTACCATAGAAACAAAAACCAAAGCACCCTGGGATTCACTTAACCAAGACTACATACAAGAGGAGATATTTTTTAAAAAATCTTAAAAAGAAAAACAATTCTGCATAGATGTGTCAACAATGGAGAGGTGGTCCATAATCTTGAATGATTCCATAATACTAGAAAGATGTCAATTGTCTCCCTCATTAAACTATAAATTAAATGCAAATGTAATAAAAATTCCACTTACATTTTTTTGGAGAAACTTGGTTAAATCCTCATAACATTTATAGGAAGAACACAAGTCCATGACCAATCAAGTTGGCCAAAGAAGAATGAAAGTACCGAATCTTGTCATGCTATGAAGCATTGATTAATTTTTTTGCTGCTGGTGATCAAACCCAAAGCCTCGTGCATGGCAGCATGAGCTTCACCCTCAGCCCTACCAATATAGTTTTGGAGTAATAACAGATCATCTTCTTCCCTGGAACAGACTAGGAGAGTCAGAGACAAATCCAAGTATAAGAAGTGTAAAGATTAATGTCACAAATCATTAGAGAAAGGACAGATGGTTTAGTTAAAATGTGCAAGGAAGTTGACTTACTATATAAAGAAAAGGAAAATGAAGCCCCTACTCGGTGCCATGCGACTACCAACCTGAGATAGACTAGAAAATAAAATATAAATGCTAAAACTATAAAATTAACCCAAAGAAATAGAGGCAGTATCTTTATGACCTCAAAGCATGGAAAGACTTTTGAGCAAACCTTCTACAGCATGAATCACTTGCAAAAAAGAATGAGCAAACAACAAATATATGAATTGGAGTTAATCAAAATTAAACACTTCTTGTCCAATGAAGAACACTTACTTAAGATACAGGGATAAAAGGATAGAAGAAAATATTTGCAAAGTTTAACTGGAATTAATATTTAGATTATGCAAGAACTTCCTATAAATAAAAAATAAGAGAAAACCCTCAATATAAAAATGAACACGAGAAAGGGACAGGTAATTTTTAGCCATTACAGAAGCTAACTGGGAATTTATGGCCTCCTCAGAAACTAATTACATAACATTATGTAATACATATGAGGAGATGCTTAAAATAATTAGTAATCAAATGATGCAAATTAAAATGAGATCCTCATTTACACCAAATAGCACAGTGAAAATATGATGTTGGATGATGCCAGGTTTTTTTGAGATTGTAGGAATACATATATATTGCTACGGAGAAGGAGAATCTAGGTTAGTCTTTCTAGAGAACGCAATCTGTTCCTACTAAGAAAGACATAGTATGTGCATTGCCTAAGACCCAACAATTCTCTGCTGGGTGTTGTATCTCATTGGATTTTATTATATGTGATAATATAAACAAAAACTTTTATAGACAAGGAAATTATACAGAAACCATTGTTCATTTTCTGTTAGTTGATTCTAAATACCCTGTAATACTGTCATTCTCTTGAACGGTTTTACATTGTCTTGATATGTTTGATGCTACAGTATACGAAGTTATACCCAAAGATTTTAAGGGAAGAGACACTACGGCAACTACTATTATGTCGAGATTATCTTGTGGTGAAACACTATTTTGCTTAAATGGCTATGTTTTGACCTGAGCTGTTTTGTTCTTATGCCCTCTTTTTTATCTCAATCTCCTTTTTATTATCTACTTTTTCATTTTTATCCTTTTAATTAAGGGAAAAATAAAAAATAGCAGGATATATTATAGTAACCCACTTTGATTTCCTATTAACTTGATTTGAAACTCTGTATTGCTCTCACCATCTTGTTTTGACTGATTTTCCTCTATTCTGTTATGCTAGATAGTACCAAGTTTGAAAGTATAGGCAACAAGTATGAAGACAATAAGATTCATTGTGACGCCCATTCTGGTTGACTATTATCTTCTTTTGAAGTCCTCCAATGTCTCCAATGTTTTGGTTTTATTGGTCTTATTTTTTACTGTTTTGTTCAGTTTTATTATAACTGATGATTTAGGCAATTCTTCTTAAGATAGCAAGAGGCATTATGGTAACCATTGTTGATCACCGTGTATTTTGTTTTTACATTATGTATTATGTCCATCCTTTTGATTTGACTGACTCTGTCCTGGTATGTCACATTTGGTTTTACTTTCTTCAAAAAAAAAAAAAAAAGTAATAAGAACTGTGGGAGTAATAAAACCCAAAATGTGTAATTGTCATTGTACAAAAGAAAGGAAAAGAAAGTTCTCTAAAAGATATGACTGCATATATATTTAAGTGTATAAGATAGATAACCATATTGCTGAGTTTTGTTGGATCATTGAACAAAACCGTTTGCAGTCTCACTGTTTGAAAGTCCCCTCTATATGCTTTAATTTTGTAACTTCAACAACTATTTCTAAGATGACAATATGTAATTAACTAATGATTTCCTACTGTTTATTTTTTCTGAAATTCTGTATAACTTGTACCGTTTTTCTGTTTTTTTTTTTTCTTTTTTCTCCTTAAATAAAATTAAAAAAAAAAAAAAAGAAACTCTCAAACTCTCATCATAAGGGGATTGCTCATTACAGTGTTACTTGTGGTGGCAAGGAGCTGAAAATGAACTTCGCTCCCCTTACCAGGGGAGCAGAGCAGGGGGTATTTTGCAATAATTACACCCAGCCAAATGACCATGACAGCACTGTGGGCAGATCTTGAAAATGTAATGTTCAATAAAATAAGGAAGAAAGAGACAATACTCCAGAATACAACACCACTCACAAAAATAAAACACAAGAACTAAGTATGAACCTGTAATCTCAGCACTCAGGGAGACTGAGCAGGATGATCACAAGTTCAAGGCCAGCGTGGGCAGCTTTTGAAACACTGTCTCAAAATAAAAAGTAAAAAGGGCTGGGAACGTAGCTCAGAGTAAAGCCCTGGGGTTCCATCTTCAGTGTTAAAAAAGGTGCAACCACGCAAAACAACATAATTTTATTAGAATTCATATAAGCAAAAATATATATCATTGCTCCCTGGCTTCTGATAAGACCATTGTTAGGCTGATAATACAATAAACTAAAAGTGCATTTGAAACAGCTAGCCTCCTGAAACTTACAGCTTAGCATGTGGCAGGCTGTGGAGTTCAGCTGTTTTCTGATTTGTCTGCTGACAGGCAGGTGTGATTGGTTCATTTCTGTGCTCAGCATCGAGGAGGGATCGCACTGCATTTTACTAATCCAGAAAACATAAAAATCAAAGTACAGTTGCTACTGAATCAAAGTAAAAACCAGAACCAAAACCAAAACCAAAAAACTGCAACCCACAAGTTGCCAAACCAAAAAAGGCAACCCACAAGTCAGGGATCATTTGTATGTGAAAGAGGGTAAAATGTTATTTGTCCAAATGAGGGCCGAAGGATGAGACAGGCAGGTGGGGATAAGGGAATACAGCTTTTAAAAAATTAACACACAAATAAGCAAATTAAGAAATGTGTGGGACTCTTAACAGTTGACTTGAGTTCAACTTAATGGACACATTGCAAAGAAGTTTCTTTGATTAGTTGCGGAAATTTTGATGAATTTGCTCCTTGCCAAGATTGAAAAAAACTGCTGTAATTTCCAAATTGTTCCCACCGTGTCTCCATCGTGTAATGTTTAAAAGATGATTCTAAAGCAAAATTATGTATTAATCAGTTTAATTAAAAACAAATTTTTGAAAATGTAGCATCTAAGAGAGGAAAGAAGGAAAGCAGGAGGTCAGAGCACAGGATGGGACAGTCCATTCCAGGGCGCTGAGTCCTCTAGGGTCACTACGGTCATCCGGGTTTGTTTTCTTCCTTCTATTGTATATTCTGTGCTGAAATGTAAGCTCGTCCACTGCTATCTACTTTTTCTTCTGGAAAAGACTGTCATCTTCTGCATGACTACAAATGTGCCCAATTTCTGTCTCTGGTCACCTCAGCTGGCCATCTCAGGAGCTGGCCTCCCACCCCCCACAGGCCTGCATTGACCACGATTTCTTGAAGGCTTTTCTCTCTCTCTCGGAACCCATTAATAGAATGCAAATTACTTTCCGAGGAGAATTCTCAGGGGAAGCAGATTGTCCCATACTCCGGCATGTGTAGATCAGTTGGAAGGCAGCCAAAGCTGGGCAAATGCAGACAGGAGAGGATTAGCACAGAAGAGGGGGCCTGAATGGAGCAGAGTGGGCCCACGTTTGCTCCTTCACACTCCTGTGTGAGACCTGTTCTCTCCGAGTAAGTTTCTACAGCGTGTGAAAGCCCTGCACAAGTACACATCCCGGGCGGGGACGGGTTGCCACGGCTGGGTCTGAATGATACTGGTTTTCATCTTTCACGGATTCCCTGGGCCTCTCTTCTGGCTTCTCCATCTCATTCTCCTGAAGGTGTAGCGTGCCCAGGCTGCTTCCCCAGGCTGCAGTCTGTGCTGCTGCCTACGCTGGCTGGTGGATTCCAGCTCAAGAAGTGCTGCCACCCAAGCCCCTTTTTAGCCTTCTCTGCACAAATGTTTACTTATATCTTTCCTGGGCTTCTCTCCTTACCTCACTCTTCTGGTGTAGAGTGTGAAATATGTGATTCTGCTTCCTCCAGGCTGCTGTTTGTAGTTAGCAGGGACTGTAAATTCTGTCCCCAGGCATTGTGTGTGTGAAAAATACAACTTTATATTAAATGGGCTTTTTTTCAGATTAATAAAATAATTTTTTTTAGTAGGTACCAGGTATCGAACTCACAACCACCTACTTACAAGGCAGGTGCTTATGCCGCTGAGCTAAATCCCCAGCCCAAATAATGTTTTATATTATAAATTACACTTTCTGCTCTGTATAAAAAGGTCTAATATAGCTGCATGCAGTGGTGCCTGCCCATAGCCCCATCTATCTGTGAGGCTGAGGCTGGAGGACCTCTTGAGTCCAAGTCCCAGGCCAGGCTGGACAAAATAATGAGACCCTATCTCAAAAACAGAAAAGCATAAGAAAAGTGTGTGTGTTTTTCAGAATTCATCAGCCATGGGAGGAATTTTTAGAGCCCAGCAATGGGCAAATGCTACACCTCAATGCCTCCCTTCCCCACAGAGCAAGTTGTTAAACATTTACCAGCCCATCCTGGCTTTGAGGGCTGCAGGAGGGGCTTGAGAGGAGTGTGGATAGATAAGACAGAAACTGTGAAAACAGCTGTCCTTCAGGCAGAATGTGCCACAGACCCCAAAGCCATCGTCCTTCGACTGAGAGAAGAGATTTGCCATGGTGAGCCTGGCGGATAGGATAAGCCATCCCGGCTGGACTCTATGCACTGCACCCCTAGGCAAAACAACAAAGCCCCTTTCTTAGACAATACAGCTAAGGAGGAGTTATGTGAAACTGAGAAGCACATTTGGAAAAATAACTGCTCTGCTAATTAGAGTAGTGGTATTTGGAAAATTTGACAATATATGGTTCTTTCTTTTATTAATGCAATTTACAATTGACTTCTTATTTTAGCACGTGTGACTTATATTTTAAGATGTGACCTTGAGACTGTAAAGCCACAGCCTAGTCTTCAATCTCTACCTGTCTGCAAGACCTTGACTTACCAGGTGTGAGGACAAACCCTAACTGGTGTCACAAGGCTGAGAATCTTGAGGGGTCTGCTATGATAGTTCAGACCCCAGAATAAAATCCAAGGAAGCAAGAAATTAAGAAATTTGGAGTAAAGGCTTTATTTTAGGCCAGGCCTGGCAACACAGCCTCTGATAGCCAATATTGAAGACTACGCACCTAACAGCTAAAGGGCAGGGTTTTTATCTTGTAAAACCGCAAACAGCTGTTGGTCTTACAATGCAAGGAGGGGGTGGGTTTGTGGCACACTACAGAACAGGAACATGGCGATTACATTTCTTGGGAACAACAAGGTTCAGGTAAGGGTTGGGCTAACAAGCAAGTTTAGATTAGGCAAACATCCTCTGGGGGAAGGCACATCCTGCAAAAGGCAAGTTTCCCTGCAAATAAGCAAGTTTAGATTAGGAAGACATCCTGTTCTGCTCTTAGAGTTACCTTTGATCTTTTTCTTGTGAGGGGTTTTTTATATATAGGTTATAACATGTGTAGGTGTGAAGAGGGGCTTCCTGCTTGTGCCTGTCAAAGGCGGGCCTATTCCTGGAGGTCTCTGGCTGATGGCCCAGGGGTTCCTTATGCGGGCAGATCCCTGCTCCTGTGCTCTACCTGGGGAATTTGAGTTACTAGAGGCAGCAGCAGTCAAGGTTGCTTGAGCACGTCCTGCTCTGTTTGAAAAGGTAAGAGAGGGACCATTGTGACGAACATGGATGTGGACAGACGCACAGTGATGTTTCCAGTTTGATGTACTTTTCCTTCTGTTC
Organism: Cavia porcellus; assembly: GCF_034190915.1. NCBI lineage: Eukaryota > Metazoa > Chordata > Mammalia > Rodentia > Caviidae > Cavia > Cavia porcellus. The sequence goes on along the minus strand of NW_026947490.1, from coordinate 97,737,944 downwards.
AGTGAACTGTAGTAGCATGAGAATGGCACATGAGAGAAAGAGGCAAAGAAGCTCTTTCTAGTAACTTTCTTACTAGGGCTTCAGCATTATAGCTTTGTTTTTTATTTAAAGAGAAAAAAAAACAAAGCAGTAAAAGGATACAAGTAGTACAGGATTTCAAGAAAAAAAATAAACAGTAAGAAATCACTAGTTAATAGATGACATATTGTCATCTTAGAAACAGTTGTCCAAATTACAAAATTAAAGCATACAAAGTGGACATTCATACAGTGAGATATTGCAGACAGTTCAATGATCAAAAAAACCCCTCAGTAATATGGTTTTCTATCCTACACACTTAAATATACATGCAGTTATATCCTTTAGGCCACTTTCTTCTCCTCTCTTTTTTACAATAACAATTACACTTTTTGGGTTTTATTACTCCCATAGTTCTTATTACTTTTTCTGAAGAGAATAAAAACAAATGTGACAAAACAAAACAGAGTCAATTAGAACAGAAGGATGGGCATAGTATATGATGCAAAAATAGAATACCAGGTGATCAAAAATGATTACCATTATGCCTCTTGGTAGCTTGAAAAGAATTGCCTATACCATCAGATATAATAGAATTGAACAAAACAGTATAAAACAAGACCAATAAAACCTACACTGGAGACCTTACAGGACTTCAAAAGAAGGTAATAGTCAAACCATAATGGGCATCATAGTAAATCTTATTGCCTTCAAAGTAGTTGCCTATACCCTCAAACTTGATGCTATTAAACAAAACAGAATATAGCATTATAGTTTTTTGATAACTCATAAAATTTACTTTTAATGTGTTGCCCCATGTTTTAGAACCATCGATATTGGAGCTGGAGGTCACTTCGCTCCCTACCAGCTGCCAATCAGACAGCCTGTGAAGCAGAGACTTGTCCAGGGCCACAGCTACTCGGTGGCTGTGGAAGGACAGAGCTTACTACTCCAGACTTGACACTTTACTCCTTTGACCCTACATAAATCTCACACATAGTGCGCACAAGTTGGTTATCTGTAATCAAAAAATCCAAAGTTTGAAATGCTTCAAAGTCTCAAACTTTTGGAGTGCCCACAATGGCACTACAAGTGGAAAATCCCTCACCATGAAACTATTTCATGCACAAAATTATTAAAATATTGTGTAAAATTACCGTTAGGCTATGAGTAGAAGGTGTATACAAGCATAAGTAAATCTTGGGTTTAGTCTTGTGTCCTATTCTCAGACTAGTTAAATGTATTAGTAAAAATACTCTGAAATCAGGAGCTGGAGATTTAGCTCAGCGGCTTAAGTGCCTTGCAAAAGCAGGCAGTTGTGAGTTCAATCCCCGGTACCGATAAAAAGGAAAAAGACAAAAAAAAAAAAAACTCTGAAATCCAAAAAATAATTAGAAATTGAAAATATTTTTGCTCCCAAGAATGTCAGGTCAGGGATACTCAACTTGTATATGAAATGAATGCTTAGTTATTTAAAAGTGAGTTTGAGGACAGAGAAAAAGATCATTTCAACGTCTATGTATTATTTACATAGAAATTGATATATTTTGCAAAAATACAGAGTATTGGATTTTCTATCCAATTCTGTAGCTTAACTCTTTTAAAAGGCTAGCTTAACTTTTAGTGTGTATGTTTGGTGTCCAACCTGCATACTGGATGATCAACAGGTGGCAGTGTTGACCTGCTTTACACCATCTTTCGTCTGCTCAGGAGAAGAGTGTTGTTGCCTCCGTTAGATGGTGATGGCAGACTTTTTCAAAAGGGCCAGGTGAGCGGTGAGCTAGTGCCAGTGCAGGCAGTGCACCTGGCTCACTGCACCTGCCCAACACCTTCCCGGAAGTCTCACTTGGTATTGTCAAGTTCCCTTCCCCAAAAGGATCCGCTTTCATCTTCCTGTGGGGAAAAGTTTGAAAACCAGAAAAGCAATGCTGACCAGGTTGGGTTTAACTGGATTGTTCCTTCAAGTTTAATTTACAGAATGTATTAAAATATTTATTCTCAGCCTGCTTTTAATTTGCAGGCACAGAGGGGCTTGTTTGCAGTAGGGGCTTGTGAGGAGTTGCTCCCAGGGGTGACCACTCTGGTGTTTGCCACTGTCTGTGATGAGGATGGAGCCAGCTGTGCCATGGACTGAGCGGACTGGTCTGGGTCATGCATGGGGAAGGGAGGAAGGAAGGAGACTCTGAGACACACACTCAGAAACTTGACCATGTAATTGGTAATGGAGTCAGAATTTGAAGCTTATATTCAAAGATTCTGACTTCGTACTTTTGCTGCTGGTTGACTCCTGCTCTCCCGAGTGAAGGCGATGTTGGGGCCTTGTGAAGCTGAGAATCACTGTGCATGCTCTGGGAAGGCCACTTTCTCTAGACAGAGCTACATCCTCTGGCTGAGGAGGGGCTCGATGTGGGAACCAGTCTCTGGACTGTCACAGGGTAGTCCTTTCCTGGGATGCTCACACCTGACATCTGGATCAAGAGAATGGTTAGAAATGGCCTTAACCACTTTAGAATAATAGCAGTCAGATTCTGTGGTCAGATTCTTGGTTCACCAAATAGAGGGGCAACACTTAGGGTGAAGCACCTGGCAGTCATTATTAGCCTTGTGGGCCTTCTCGGGGCTGCATGAAATGCCCATCCAAGTTGGAGATGTAGCCTAAGCTCTCATCTAGCACAATCAACGCTGAAGCCTGCGCGTTAATCTCATGAACGTCTGCAGGCTACGAAGCAGCAGTCCCTGGTGCACACTGACTGGCAATGATCTTGCCTTGTGAAATGATCAGTCAAGGATAAAACATTCCACATTGCTATTCCTTTGTGTTTCCAATTCTTTCCACTCTGCAGAATGCGGATCAAGCTTCCATTCTCTGAAACCTTTACTGATTTTGCTTTTGTATTTCAGCACCTCAGGCTCTGTGCTCAGCACAGGCATCATCATCCTCATCAGTAACAACAATTACCAGAACAATAGCTAACATTTGGTGAAAGCTGCTCATATACCAAGTTGAATGCCAGAGACAGTTACGCCTTAGGAAACTGGATTCTTCGCCACCTCTCTGGTCTCTCTTATTTTCGCCAAGCCCTATGAGGCACTTATTAGTGTCTTCACTCACATAAGGGGAAATTGAGGCAAAGAGAGATTAAATAACTCACCCAAGGTCATGTATTTGGAATTTATGAGACTAAGATTTGACCCCAGAAGTCTGAGTGCTTGGGCTCAGCCATCATGCTTTGTGGCATATGTATGATATATGGATGAGAAAAATGTCCCTTAGGAAGGACTAGAAAGTGATTGTCAAAGAGGATGAATAGTAAATAACACAAGGAGAATGGGCCCTCTTCTGAACTGGCTCTGCCTAGTTCCAGAGCTCTGCCCTAGCCAGCTGTGCTATACTCTCTGTATTAGAGAAACAGCTGGGTGTACAAATATATACACGGAATTGGCTCAAACAACTATAGAGGCTGAGAAGTTCCAAGATCTACTCCACTGCAAGCTGGAGTCCCAGGAAAGCTGATTGTGTCATTCAGTCTGAGTCAAAGGTCTGAGAAATGGGAGTCAGTACTGTGAGCCCCAGGCAAAGGCAGAAGCCTGGGAAATGGGTCTAAAGTCAGACTCTAGGCATTGGGCTCAAGCTGTGGAACCTTCTGGAAGCACACACTGCTGCAGGAGCTGCAAACGTAACACATATTGCAGAGGGAAGGGAGATTTAGAACTTAGAGAATTCAAGGCTGCTCATAGTTTGCGCCTGGGGGCCAGGGATATAGCTCAGTGGCACAGTGCCTGCCTAGCAAGCACAAGGTCCTGAGTTCAATTTCTGGTACCAAAACAAACAAACTGAGAGAATCGACTCCCCGTTTGTAATGTAACCCCCCCCCCCCCCCCGAGCAATAGAACAGAGCAGTAAGGAATGTTTCACTCCCTAAATCCTCCTTGAGATATCGGGGCAGGACAGGAAGGAATGCATCTGCTAGTCATTAACCACAAGATGATCTGTCCTCTGTAAAGATAAAGATAAGTAAAGGAATGTGCTAGATTAGACCAGGACTCTCGGTCTCCATGGTTACTCAGCCCCAGATCCCTCGAATCAGCATCTGCCAAGTCCTGCGCCGTTCAAAATTAACCAATGCGATCTGCTTCTGTAAACCCGCTTGCTTCCCGCTTGTGCCCTTAAAAACCCTGCACAAATTCCCCTCGTGGCCCTCCGCACTCGTTTGCCTGGAGGACCCCATGCGCATGGAAATAAACTTTTTTCCCTCACCAAGAGTTGAGTCCTTGGGGTCTCTTTCCCTGCGGCATCGGCCCTAACAAAACGATACAAAATCATATTGCACCTAGTACATCACAGTTCTGTATTGGAAAGCACAAGAGCTTTGAGCTGGACCCAGCTGTCATTTTCTAGATGGGGAGTCTAAGTCCTTCTCTGAGATTCAGTTTTCTGGCTTATGAAGACATACAGACAACGCCTAGTGAACAAGGTTGTTGTGAAGGGTAAGTGGCACAGCTGATGTGGAAGGACCTGGTACTGTGTGCCTCCCGCTTGCTGGTTGCGGGACCATGTCTCCTTCCTGTGCCTCTGTTCAGTGTGGGCAGCCAGTGTTTGTCTATCCCTCACCTGTGAAGAGCCATGCAAACAATTCTTCTCCAGCCTTCTGATGACGCTGCCATGCCTAGGGTCTTTGTAGGTCGAAGACAGTCACCTCAGTGCTCAGTCCAAGAAGAGCTCCTCCAGTTGCAAGCCAGACTGTTGCAAAGCCTCAGTCCTGTAGCTCTTCATCCCTGTTCCCCCCAAATCACAGCCCATAATGAAAAAAAGGACACAAAGAGCTTTACTGTTTTGTGACATGCTAAGGGCCATTCTATGCATTTTTGTGTCATCTCTTTACAGCCCTTTAAGGAGGAACTAATATCAATGCCATGGTTTTCCAAGGCCAATAAGCCACCCTTACCAGAGCTGCCTGGAGGATTCTCAAAATGCAGGTGTCCAAGGTCACCACCAGTCTGATTCAGGAGCCTGGAAACTGCATCAGTGACACAGCAGCCAAAATGCTCTCATCCAGGAACCCTGAGGTCTAACCCGTCTCATCCTCTATGAAGATCCCCTTGCAGAAGTGTGCATTACTCACCTCCAAGTGAAAACCAAGTCAACCTCAGCAATACATGGGGATGTCGAATGATGTGCCCCGAGACACAGGCTAAAACAAACAAGCAATGGAACCCAGAAATGCTTCTTTCCAACATGTAACAGGGTCTCAGACTCTGTTATGAGCTGCCTCAGATCCTTTAAGCCCTGAGCAGTGACTGGGGCAGAAGACATCAAAGCTGGTCTCAGCAGGATTTGAGGCCCGGAGTTCTGTCTTGGTTAGATCTCTCCAGTGACTAACGCCTCCTTCCCAGCACCTGGCAGGTTGCTACAAGTCACTAGATGAATTCCTGCATCCCTCTCTACTTTATCCCTAGAACCTGGCTTCCTTTACAGATGCATCTGCTCCATAGAGGCTAAGAGCCTCCTGAGATAGGAAATGGAACCTCTTGGAGAGGCCATGGGCAGAGAACCTGAGACCCTGGGACCCTGGCCACGAAAGGTGGTCCAGGGTGCTCACACTTAGCTCATTCTAGTACAAGTTTAGACCTCAGGGATCTGGGTAAGAAAAGATCTGAGCACTTGGTTAAACATGCAATTCCAGGCCCGCTGCCCTGAGACCTTGACATGGAAGCTCATGAGAGCTCTCTGGAAATCTGCATTTTGGGATGTTTCGAGCTATTTTGGGGGAAGATGACCTGCTAACCTCACTTGGAGAATCACATGTGTGTCAGTTCTGATGACTGTGTGTCCTCTCACAACTCCCTGGAACTGGGCCTCTGGGCCCTGCCACAAAGGAGCTGGGGGATTTTTAAAAATCACAAGCTACCTTTCTTTCAAAATTGGGTCTAGAAGTTTCTCAGACTGGATTCAAACTTGTGATCTTTCGGCCTCAGCTTCCTACTAAAAGTATGCACCACCATACTGGCTCTTTTTTTCTTTTACAGTATTTTTAAAAATGCTAATTATTAAGGAGATTGGTCAACACTTATTTAAAAAAATAGAGGTCAAGAGGAGCTATTTGTCAGGGCTCTGCTGTGCTTGGAAGCTCAGTGATCAGATAGATTCAAGGGAATCCTGTTGAAACTTCAGCCTCTCTGGTACCAGCACCTGCTCCCCGCATCCTCCCAACCCACAGAAGCACTCTGCTGTTGAGCCGATTTTTGTCGATGTCTCATTTCCCCAAATATAAAATAGCTTGAAAGGGAGAATGCCAAGGAAAGAAAAATGGCCTCTCAGAGTTGACCTACGAGATAAAAGCATTCGTGCATCTCACAAGGTGTGCGCCAGTGGGGGAGGATTAGTCCAGAGATAAGTCTTCCTCGGCTCTTTTAGCTGAAGCCAGGGGAAATTATCCTTCTCTTAAACACTTTTGCAGGTGAAACAGGCTGTTTCCATCAAGGATGCCTCAGACCTACCTGACTCTAACAAAAGCAAAGTTCACCTGGTACTCCTTTTTAAGGTCCTAACCATCGAATTGCACATTATTCATCCACAAGTGACTATCTTTCCTTTAACCGTGCAGTTCTCTGGTACTTGTGAGGCCAGAGTCTCTCTCCTCACAATTGCCTTGGTCATTTGTAGTAGCTGTTTGGGATCCAGATGCCAGAACGTCTTTGCTGCTATTCTATGATCAGATTTACCCTGTCACCTCAGCGACTTCTTGCTAGGGCTAAATCCAAGTTTTGTGGGCTGAAGCTTCTGTCAAGGGGATGGGGAGCTGCTCTCAAAAACACACATCTGAAAACCCTACACAAAGTGTTTTTAGAGTGAGAAGAGAAGTTACAGCAAGTCTGAAATGTCACAAACGTTAAATTCATACTATTTTAAAACTAAATCCTCATGTTCTTTGAAATGCCCTTGTAGTCTTCCTCCCTCCCTTCTTTTTCGTCCATATGCTTCTTTCAACTCTTCACATAACAATGACTTTGTAATTCTTTTGGTGAGAGCAAAGTGTTTCATCTTTCAAGCCTGGTTGAATGTTTTTTTTTACACCGGTACCGGGGATCGAACTCATGACCGCCTGCTTGCAAGGCAGGTGCTTATGCCTCTGAGCTAAATCCCCAGCACCTCCTGGTTGAATGTTTCACGTTTATTTTCTTCTGGTTCCATAACTCTTAATTGGCAATGTCATGCAAAATTTTTGGCTTATTGTCAAGCGCTTGAAACCAGCGATGGAGTTTCTTTAGTATGACAGCTGTAAGAGCTGGGGGACAGGGCTGACGGTGGCTGGATGAACTCCAAACCTTGGTGGTCCCTCCGTGCCTCACATCTCTAGAACACGCTCATGGTGCTGCAGAGTTTGCAGCCTAGGAGAGTCCAGGCACGAGCGTGGAAGAGGATGCCAGATGGCCAGGGCAGATTTCCTGGAAGCCCTTTCTCAGACAGTCAGCAATAACCTAACAGCACATTAAAGTAACTGTCGACCTCACAAAATATCCATGACACCCAAATTAAATGTACGCTTTGCTCGATAGCCCTTCACCAGACACCAGAAATCCCTGCCACTCTGTACAAACATATTTTGAGAATCAAATGTTCCCCAACAGCCTGACTTTAAACACTTAGTCTTGAGCTTGTTGCCATTAGGAGGAGGAGGTTTAGGAGGAAACTTTAAACCTCTATAATCATGAAAGGGCTAACAGGACCCTGTTCCTCCACTTCCTCTTCCTCCTTGATGAAGCAGATGGCTTTCCTCTCTACCTTGATGCACAGGGGGCCCAAAGTGACAGGGCCAGCTGACCATGGACTGCGGCCTCCAAAATGACACTAATTTTCATCAGGTATTTGTGACAGCAACAGAAAGCTGACCAGTACAGAATGTTCCAAGGGAGGGTCAGCACTTCACTGAGGTTCTGATGGTTTAAGTCTGCACAGCTCACAGCAGGCGGTGGCATCTGAACACACTGCTAGGGCGCTCTCCCAGATCCTAACAGAGAGGGTGCCTGGAGGTAATACTTCATTCCCCTCAGGGTTAATCAACCTGTACTTGCTGCTGAGTCTGTGGAAAAGAAGCCCTGACTGCTTGTGTTGTCTTTGTGGTTTACGGTTGTGCTGGTGACACACGCAGACAGGACAGCCTGAGTGACAGCTCTGGCTTAGTTTGGACAGCTCTGCTGAGATGCAAGAAGCACAGGCTCTTGACTTCCTAGATGCCAAAACTGCTTTGAGAGTGGCTGCTTCCCTAGTTTGATCATTTCTGCTCCAAGGAAAAGCTAAAAGCTAAGAAAATTCGGTTTCTTTTATGGTCCAAAGGAAGTGTCGCTGGGGTGGGCAGTCTCATGTCTTGTGCAAAGACTGGTGCTCGGTGCTCCAGTTTGAAAGCCCTGGTCACATGGGTGGCTTTGTGGGAGAGCTCTGTGTGTCAGGAAATTAATTCTTTTCAAATTAGAGGTGATAACAGGGTGTGCCTGGCAAAATTTGAAGGTTCTGCAATGGCAAGAAGATGGAAAAAAGTTCTCTGCTGCTCTCTGCCCAGCCAAAAATGTAGGCCAACACAATTGACCTGGTTTATTGTGAAATCGGGGTTCAGTTGGTCATTGTGTTTAGGGGACTCAGTATTCATTTTCAAATTTTTGTGAGAATGCAAATTTGGCATTGGAGGTGAAGGGTCAGGCTAGGTGATCTGCAGAGGTCCCTGTCAATACTAACTTTCTATAGTTGTGCCTTTGCCTTAAAGCAAAGGTCCCCGTGGGCAGGGTCACAATCGTAGCACCCCTGGGAGATGCACTCATTCCAAGTGAGATGCATTCCTGAGCTAATTCCAGACTGGATGCTTGGGGACATCCAGGAGGGTCGCAGCTTTGCCAAGTGTTGAGGGGAGAAGGTGGGGGAACTCAGATCTTCCCTCCCCTCCTTTGCCTTCCCTCCCCTCCCCTCCCCTCCCCTCCCTTCCCCTCCCCTCCCCTCCCCTCCCCTCTCCTCTCCCCTCCTCTCCCCTCCCCTCCCCTCTCCTCTCCTCTCCTCTCCTCTCCCCTCCCCTCCTCTTCTCTCCTCTCCTTTTCTTCAAGATGAAGGGCCCTGAACAGTTTGAGTATAAAGAAGGTCCTGGTATCAGAAATGAAGGGGAACGCCAAGAGGAAAGACAGGCAGCTAGATTCGAGTCGAGGAACAATTTGAGCAGTGGTCTAGAGCTGACTCAAATTTCGTGAATAACCAAGTCTTCCGTTCCTAGCGACACCAGGGATAAGTGATGTGGATCAAGGCCTGGTGTGCTGGTGACTGTGTCCTCGGGACTCCGGGAGCTGGGCAGGAGTGATGGTGGCGACCACTGAGTGGGCCACATTTCCCCTTCCCCTCCTTTCTCCTGATCTTTGCTTTACCTTTATTTTCTTCCTCACATTCTGACCCTCCCTCCCTTCCCCAGACAGGAAGAGACAGAAGTGAGTGAAGGAAACCAGTGCCCTGTCCTCAAGGGCCTTTGCCCAGCAAGGCCACACTCACCAGCTGGGCACTAATCTGGGAGATTACTCTAGGTGCTCATCCCAAATCCTCCTACTAATTTCTCTGTGTTAGGTTGATTATTCTCATTTCACCCCAAGGAAAAAACACCCAGCACAGTGCCCAGAAGTCTGCACTTACTTTGTAGAATAAATCAGCGATTGAATAAAACAGTGAGCAAAAGAATGAACAGAGGAATCAGTGTGGAAATGGCCTCAGACTCTGCCACAGAGGCAGCTCGGCCTTGTCCGGCTGCCTTGAACTCATCAGAGCCCCTGCCTCACTTTCTCCATCTCCTTCCTTGTGTTTTTTCTCTCCCTCCTTATCCCTCACCCTCCCATTCCTCCTCCATTTCCTCCTCCATTAATGGTCTGGCTATTTGGAGGCTGGAATTGATGTAACTGGAACACAGAGTCTCAGCCCCCAGGTGAGGAGGGATTTGGGTCACTGGGCAGTTGAGAATGGCACTAAATCAGCCCCACAGCTCCACTCACCGAAGCAGAGCTGGCCAGGCTTCCGGGCAGACCCCAGGAAACAGTAATTAAGCGTTGTTTGGTGCTCATGAGGTCTATGGGATTGGGACAGTCACTCAAAGGCCAGCTGGGAGCATTGTACAAAACTTCAGACTTACTCCAAACCCAAAGCTCAAATCTATTTTCCTTTAGGTCCTGTGAAAAGTCCTCTCAAATTGGAGTCATTTCTCAAAAAGTAGAGGTATTCGTGGGTGCCATAGTGGAGTCTCTCATTGATAAAGAATTCCACAGTACCCTGTCCCTCCCCCTCCCTAGAGGGAACCACCTGTGGTTCAGACCTCTTGGTGTCTTTGACACAACTGGTACCCTAGAATATTTCTACCAGACTATTGACTTTCTTGAGGATATGCTCATGTCGTCTTCATTTTGATGAGCAGTAGCTGCTCAATAAACATGTCTCAAATGAATGGAGTGAAAAAATAAACAAATGCATGAGTTTTCAGTAGGAAAGGGGGGAGTAAGGCAAACAGTTACTCAAGAGCTGGGAACTGTGAATCCTTGCTCAACTCTAGTGAACACTGATGCCAATTTCCTTAAAAGAAAGAGGTCCTAAAATTTATACCATGCTTCACAATTCACAAAGCATTTTCTCTCCAAAGATCTTTGCCACCATTTACAGATCTCATGGACTCCCCTGTGGCCAACCTGTCTAGGGCACAGGGCAAAAGGTAACCAGAGCCCTGTTCTGAGCTCCACGATGGAGTGTGTTCTTGCCGGCAAGTATGAAGGGCCTCCTCGGTAGAAACAGGGCCTTTGTGTGTCTGTCTTTGCCCTGGGGCTCTTGGAAACAGCAGGAAGACCTCAGGAGGGGTCACCCCTTCTCTTTACAACTTTGCTACTTGGGGCCACCAGGACTCAGGCATGCTTGACATAACACCACCCCCAACCCCCACCCCCATACTTGGGTGGCTGATGACTGAGTTTTAAACTGTGTTTCTGCTCAGGCAGTGTGCATGTGTGCACATTTGAGTGTGTGTGTGCATTATGATTTCCCAACCCACTTCATCTTATCCCATGGCCTGTTGGAACCTGAGGGTTAGAGACCCTCTCTCCTGTGCTGGCTCTCCAGACTGCTGCCAGGGGACACACACACTTCTGGTTGCCAGAGGTTTCTGCCCCTTAAGGCCTTCTAAGTGCCTCAGAGTAAAGGGTTCTTGTGAACCCTGGTGCTGCTTTTGCTAAAGGGTGACATTCGGTGAGAAATCATCGTGCATTTCATGGTCATTTTAAAGGCAGCGCTCACCACCACAGACCGCCCTGGTCTATTTGTCTACCGCTGTACCAAAGTGAACAAAGGAGCCCATTCATGCTAAGGTGTTTACAAAAACAGAAAGTCAGCAAACAGTGCAAGGCTGTGGGATCCTGGGTTTACACACTCTGGGGGCTCAGTCCCCCCAACAGCCTTCTACTTGGCTTTCCAGTGCAGGAAGTGGAGACATTTCTGTGTTCCCCTAGCGAGTATTGAAAACCAGGTTGTCCTCTTTACCTACATGGCTGACACTTGTTAAATTCAGCTGAGCACTGAAGGAGACACCTCGCAGCTGCCAGGGATTGGCAGCCAAGGGCTTGGGCAAGGGCTGCTTCTTCCAGGCAGCCTTCCCTGATCGCCTGTTCTGTGTTCTTCCTGCCTTCTCCAGTCTGTTTCCAGGGTGTGCTGTCTGCTGCTCCGTTAGAGCGTATACTAAGAGTTACACTGCATTGTGAATGCATGTTACCTATCCTGTGTGCCTATAAACTTCTAGATTGAAAACTGTGTCACCCAAGACACATTTGCACCACGTACATGCCTGACATTTGCTGCATTGCGGTGATTTTTAAATTTTAAAATCTCGCTATTTTAAACTCTCCTCAACCAGTTCCAGTTGGTACACTTTCTTGGGCTCCCAATGCCACAAGGGGGCTCAGGGGGGCAGTAGAGTCCTCAGCATGTGAGGACACAGGGTGGGGCAGCTTGCTGGCTGCAGTCCAGTCTCTCCTTACCCTGGGGTCTTTGGCTCAGGGGAGGGAGCCCAGCCAGGGACCTGGGCATGCCAGGGGCTGCCAGTCCCAAAGATTCCGGCTCCCTCTTCCTGCCTGTATTGGGAGCAAAACTCTGCCCTTGGCCTTTTGTGAGCTGCCACGTGCCGCCAAGGCTGCAGACAGCACGGATCTGTTTTTAGATTGTGCCTCACGTGTGCCTGGCTAACTTAATGAGCTCTCTATAGGGGCAGCTTTCTAGGCGACTGTTGCTAAGGGCCAGTCACATGTTTCTCTCCATGTTGTGATGGAAACGTGATTAGATGCGGACCAGAGCTTGTCAGAACCTGCCAGTGTGTCTGGGTAGGTGGCCTGCTCCACAAGAGCCCGTGAGGTGTCACAGCCAGGAGAGCCAGCCTTGGGAGCTCAGTACAGAGACAAGTGGTGGGAATGTACAGGGGTTTGGGAAGGTCGGGGAGACTTCACTACATGTGGCTGAGGGCCTTGTGCCTTTGGACTTTGTCTTAGTTACTTTTACTTGTTGCTGAGACAAAATATTCAACACCCAAAGTTAGGGAGGGAAAGGTTTATTTAGTTCTCGGTTTGTAGAGGTTTTAGTCCATAATAACTGGCTCCAAGGCACAGTGGCATGGCAGAGGTGAAGCAATTCATGGCGGGCAAAGGTAGCAAAACAACGTGGGTGATCCCACCTCTTTCTATCCCTTGTATGTTATCCAGGCTACTTGGGGTGGGTGGCACTCACGCCTGTAAATCCCAAGTGCCCTTGATCCTAGAGACGCATCATGAATCAATCCCATGTCACACACTCTTGATCCAACCACCGCGGAAAAAAACCTCACCTATGACTACCTGAGGCTTTGGATGACTATCAAGACACAAGCCATAGCAGATGTGCTTGCCTGTGTCCAGCTCTCACACAGCCAGTGCCATGTGGCTCTGAGACCAAGGAGTAGAGGTGCAGTTGATTACCAGACACAGCTGGTTTCCTGCGCTGCCAGGACCTAAGTGTAGAAAGCAAGTTTCCAGGAGGAAGGAGATGGGGAGTCACTCCTGAGGGCCAGAGTGCTCATGAAAGTGGCCACCTGCCCCCTGGGCCCTGAAGCACCACCCTGGATAACTGCGGCCATGGTGAAAGGTGAGGGTGCTGCTGGTCACGTTCCCTGCCACACTCTCTGGGTCATGATCCCTTCAAGCAGCCACCTGAATCTCTTCCTTCCTGGAGCACATGTTGGGATGGAAGGGCTGATGGGTGAGCTGCCTGACAGAGGGACAGAGCTGGGCTAGGGTGGCTGATGTGGCTTGGTTCTACAAGGAAGGTCTGGAATGGAGAGCTAGGGAAGCCACCCTGAGAGGCTTGATTTGGATCCTCAGGTTAAGAGGTCTCTTTCATGTGAACCAAATGCAAATCCTTGTAAATAAAATATTACTTTGTACAGATGCTCCACCACTTACAGGGGGGTTATGTCCCAGTAAACCCATTGTAACTTGAGGATACCATAAATTGAAAAATGCATTTAATACACTTAACCTCCCAAATCCCTCAGCTTAGGAGCACAGAGCCCTGTGGAGCAGTGATCCTTTCCCCTCGTGACTGTAGGACAGGCAGGGATCTGAGGAGCACTGTGTCACCCGACACCATAGCAAAGCATCACATAGCGTGTCACTGCCAGCCCAGGAAAAGACTGACGTGCAAAACTCCAAGTATGGCTTTTATTGAAGAGTCACTTGGAAGTTAAAACACCACATCATCAAAGTCAGGGATGACATGGAATTTCTCCTCCATGTATTTGTCTCAATAAAGCTCTTCTGTTTTCTTTATGCTTCATGCAGTGTGAGGCTTATTTCTGAGCACGTTCTGTTGTCATTACAAGGAGAGCATCCCTGCTGAGGTGACATCACAGGAATCCCCTGGGATGGACCCCCCAACCGACACACTCACATGGCAGCCTCAGGACAGGAGCAGCCCCGCACAGGTGGCCTCATTCCCAGCTGGGCCAGTTTTCCTGTCATGCAGATGTAGTTGCTGGCCTGGGTTGTCTTAGCTTCCCACCATCCTGTTTTAGGAGATTAGCAGGCTCCAGGCCAACCTGAACGAGAGCTGGGGTGGGTAGGCAGAGGGGACAGAGAGAGGGCACATTGACACTGATCCAGAAGTGCACATGTGCACTTATGCATATGTGTGCACGCACACACACACACACTGTTTTGCAGTAATGAGATGATTCCTTGCAAGCAAGTAATCTTGCATCCAGGGTACAACCATATATATTTGGCTGGAAATCCTACTTTCAGCCGTGTTAGTTTGGCACCCATTCTAGTGTCCCTGGGGTCACAGTGTAAAGGACTGTTCTGCTACTCCTTAAAGAAAGGAAGGCACCGGGCTTTGTGGGGTTTTTTTCCCAGAGGGAACATGGCACAGTGAAATTCTAGAGGAGAAACAGCTATTGAAACACTTGTCAAGAACACTGTGACAATCTCAGCTGTCATCTTGATTGGATTGAGAGACCCCAAGGAAATCGGTGAACTACACTCGTGTGTGTGTGTGTGTGTGTGTGTGTGTGTGTGTGACAGTAAATGGAGGGACCCGCCTTGAATGTGGACGGCAGCAGTGAGCAGGCTGAGGGCCTAGATGGAACAAAAGCAGGAAATCATTCTCATTCTCTGTCCCTCTCCCCTCCCCTCCCCTCCCCTCCCCTTTCCTCCCCTCCCCTTCCCTCCCCTCCCCTCCCCTTCCCTCTCCTGCTCTCCTGCTCCCTTCTTTCTCCCCCTCTGTCTCTCCTCTCCTTGCTTCCTGGCTTCTATGGGGTGAGTAGCTTTGCTCTGCCACACCTCAGGCCCAGAAAACAATGCTTTTAAGCAACAATGGAACCACAAAATGTCCCAAATGGGAAGCCAAAGTAAACCTTTCCTCCTTTAAGCTGTTTGTCTCGGGTATTTTGTCATAGTGATGGAAAGCTGACAAACACACTGCTTAAGGTAAAACAATGAGTGTCTTCTACAGCAAACCCTTCTGTTACCATCTTCAGGAAAATTCAGCGAGGACAGAAAACAGCAGGCCACCAGGAGCTCAGCTTTCAGGCAGGTCAAGGCCAGCCTCGGAGCAGCTAACCCTCCTCTCTGCAGAAATGACCAGGAAAGTGACTAAGACAAAGCTATTTACACATAAATTATTTGCAGTGAATACAGTTTAGTTTCTCAGTCCCACTAGGCACATTTCAAGTGCTTAACAGCTGCACATGGCCTGTGGTCACCACGTTGGACGCTACTGAGTTAGAACATTTCCATCACTGTAGGAAGTTCTGTTGGGTGGTTCCATTCAGAGCAGGGATTGGCAAGGTTTCCGTAAAAAGCTGCATAATAAATATTTTCAACTTTGTGGGCCATAGACCCAGTTGCAAGTATTTGACACTACCATTAACAGAAAACTCCCAGAGACACTAAACAAATGGGATGGATTGTGCTCTCGTAAAACGTCACAGCATAAACTAGCAGTAGGCCCGTCCTTGCTTTCGAGGTCCTGTAGACTTTTGACTTCTATATCTCTTAATGATCCCACCATTTGGGATGTGAATGTCTCTATAGAATCCCCACTTAGGGAAGAGTGCACTGGGAAGACAAGCCACCCTCTGAAGAGAGCTGCCTCGGCTAAAATGCAGTCACGCTCACATACGACCTAAGAACTAGCTGTTATGAGGTTGCTTGTGGGAAATGGTCCAAGTAGATCTTCACTCTAATTTCTAATCAATATGCTGAGACTGTAGATTGTTTATGATCAGTCCATTCCTGAGCAGTACCGAGGCAGACATTACTAGGTGCTTGATCAATTTCTAGTCCCCCTTTCTTCCTTGATGATTGAATGAATTTTGCCCAGAGCATGAGTGTACCCTTAAAGGAGACTGTGCCTTAGGGGAAACACTTTATTTATCTTGCTTGCAGCTAGAGATGACCACATGAAATAGTTCTGGCCAGTGTGGTTAAGCAGAAATAATTCATTATAGTCACGTATCACTTAATGATAGGGACATACTCAGAGAAATGCACCCTCAGGTGGCTTTGTTATTGTGTTAGTATCACAGAGTGGACATGTACAGTCTTGATGCTGTTGGTCAGTTACTTGATGTGGCCCCCTAAAGTCACCAAGAGATGTGGTAAACACAAGATAGATGAAGTTGCCACCCACATAACAGCACATGGTTTTACAGTGAAGTTTTTCATAAGTAGCAGCACACTGTAAAAAAAATCAATAAAAATATAGTAAGTACATAAATCACTGACAGTCATTTATTAAGAACAAATATTACACAGCACATGTAATGGTTCATGCTGTATTTATATATGTTGGTGACACAGAGGTTTGTTTCCATGGGCATCACCATGTACATATACATGATAAGCTGTGTTGTGATGTCACTAGGTGGTGGAAAATTTTCAGCTCCATTATAATCTTCTTTCTGTTTATTTTTGCCTTTGAGACAAATTTTCACTGTACGGCACAGGTTGGCCTTCCACTCACTAGATAGCCCAGGCTAGCCTCAAAGTCCTAGTGCTTTCCTGCCTCAGCCTCCTTGGTGCTGTGATTACAACCACTATATCTGGCTTTCACTGTAATAATGTGTGACTGGCATAAATGTAGGCCTCCACTAACCGAGATGTCACTCTGCAGTGCCTGACTGTGATTAAGTGATGGTACTTGATATGCTTTGAAAGGAGAACTTACACAGCAATGTGCTTTTGCTTTTTGCTTGCCCTCTTTTTCCTGCCTGGTACTTGTCATGATGCTGGAAGCAGACTAGTGATGGTGTGCCCATCGGGTGACAGGCACACACTTACAGAAGGCCAAATGAAAAGAGACAAGGAGCCTGGATTCTTGGCAGCACTGGGAATCTACCGTGCAGCAATAGGTCTGTGAGTCTGAATTTCCTAAACAAGAGAAAAGTGAAATTTCCATCCTAATAAGCCAGCATAAATTGGGTTTTCTGTTCTATGCAATGAAATGCGCATCGAATTGATAGTTCTTCATAGAGAGAGAAGCGTCACCTCTCTGTAAAGACATCATAAAATAGGGTAGCAGCCAGACAGCCTCAGCTTGAATTCCAAACACAGCGCCTGGACAAGTTACTCAACTTACCAAGACTCAGTTTTGTCATTTAAAATTATAAATGTAACAAGTAATGGAAAGAGGGAAAAAAGCATAAGCTGTCTGCCTGACAGGGATTTTGAAGGCTCACATGCACCTTGGGATGCACTGACATATTATCTCAAGATTTTTGTGAGAATCAAAATAACGTAGATATTAGACATTTGAAGCACTCAAGACATACTTCTTTTGAAAAAGATGGAAAAATGTTTAAATACAGCAATGCACAAAGAGAACCATTATGATCAAATTTATGCCAGAAATGGAAGATTTGTTTAATATCCAAAAATCAACCCATGAAAAATCAATCTATGTTATTTTCATAGATAATCATGACATTAAACAGAATAAATATGAAAAACAGTACGTTAATCTTACAGATACATGGAAATATTATGTATATTTAACAGTAATTCTCGAGAATAAAACAAAAAATCTCTCTCAGAAAACTAGGGATAGAAGGAAATATTGTCGCCAAGATAAAGGGAAGGGAATCAACAGGAAATCTATAGCTGACATACTAAATGGAGGGGTACATTCACCCCAAAGATTGAGAACGAAGTAAAGAAGTCAGCTTTCACTTTGAAATTACATAGAATTGTAGGTCCTAAGCCAATCTGATACTATTAATGAATAAATCGGAAAGGAAAAAAAAACTGTTTTTATTCAGAGATAACATGATTGTCTAGAAAAGAAATCCTAGGAAAACCACAAAAAGCTACTAGAACTAATAAATGCATTCAGCAAGTTGCAAGATTAAAGCCAGTATAAAAATATCATATTTTTATATTCAACCACTGAGAAATTGAAAACTGAAATTTAATTTACAATGATATGAAGATATTCAATATCTACAGATAAATTTAACAATATGTATATAAGACCTGTACAATGAAAAATGAAAAACGTGGCTATAGAAATTAATGAGGCCCTAAACAGAGACATTCTACCATGCTTATAGATGGACTCAGTGTCATAAAAATGAATTCTCTTCAAATTCATCCATGAACTCAATGCATTTTTTTATCCAAATCCCAAAAGGAATTTTGGGGAAAGTGGTAAGCTGATTCTAAAAGTTAGAAGATTCCAAGGGACCTAGGATAGTGAAATCAATTTTAAAATTTGATTAAAATGTGGACTTGAAAGGATTTGGAAGATTTACATTACCAAGTTATATGGACATAACACAAGCTTCAGTAATCAGAGGATTGCAAACCTAGGTATGTGGGTTAGTGTGTAGTCCTAACCTGGTGCTTACCAAGCCTCCAGAAGAAAAGACAATTCCGTGCAGCCTGAAGTGAGAAGACCACACAGAAAGCAAGGGACAGAGAACCGGAGGATCCCCAGCCTGGACTCCAGCCGCAGCTGTGTGCCCCTCTGTAGAATTACAGGCTCTGTTAACAGACGGACTGAGGCCTGCCTGCACCAGGAGAGGCAACGTGCTCTCTATCCACGCCAGCACTGCTGTCATCCAGAAACACCCTCACCGACATGTGCAGAACAATCTTTAACCAAAGCTTTGGGGACTCTGTGACCCAGGTAAATCGATTGACTTTTGTATGTTAAACTTATATGGATGGAGTTTTGTATGTTAAACAAAGCTTCCATTTCTGGCAGAATCTTGATTATGATGGTCCTTTTTGTACATTGCTGCATTCAATGGGACAGTATCTCATTAAGATTTCCATCTTTTTCATAAAGAAGTCTGGTTCTTTGTATGGTAATGAACCATATCACATAGTTTTGGCTTCATTTCTCGAATCCTAATGCTATGTGTCTGGAGGGATGCCAGGGAAGTAATATTCTCGTGAAGCTCCCAGTCGATTCTGACATGCAGGTGTCTTTAACTCTGGTTCTTAGTCACAATGCTTAAACAACATAATGATTCCATGCTGTGGGAAAAGTTTCTGTGCAGATGTGGGTATGCAACTGCACATCTGGAGGCCAATGAGCTCAAACTGACCAGATGGAGATGGAGATGGAGAACTGTGGGAGGGAAATCAGGCAGGTGCTAACCATGATTTTTTAAATTTCTGAATTTTATGATACTTTTGCATATGCGGTCCTGCTAGAGAGACTGCCCTTCCCACAGGTAGCTAATTCCTCGAGCTAATACACGACTTGCCTGCAAGCACACCTGTCCATGAAAACCAGTCAAACCCAGCGCAATCCCTCCTCTGTCTAACTCACGCACGAAGTCCACATTCTTCCTGCCAGACTGGACAACTAAGGACCAATTCTGAGCCTGAAGCTTGCTGAAATTATTCAAATTAGAGACCACAAGTCCTTCATCCTGCTTCTTTCTTTCCTTCTTGCAAAATCACAATAAAAGCTTTTGCCTATGCTTTCCTCCCCAGCTCTTCTGGTCCCTGCCTGGCCCTGGTGATTTCCTTGTGGCCAGCACACTCCCTAGGCCACGTGTTTCTAAAAATCTGTGCATAAACCTCTCTTCCTTCATCATGGTCATTTCCATATCTATGTATATCACCATATCTGATGAAAGCAAACCTCAGCTACTTTTTAACAAAATACTCCTGCAGAAGGACAGGTGCCGAACTGAGCTTTTCATTACTAACACCGCGTGTTGACTTTTAGTCTTTATGAACTTTGTGGATAAGAGACAGCCTCACCAAGAAAGATAACCAGACTTGGGACCAGCCCCAAGAGCAGTTACCTGAGGGCCTCAGACATGAGTGTGGGCCTCTGGTGGTGCATACCACGCACATGCCCAGCCACACCCTGCGTTATCTTCAGTGACACTAAAACCCAAGTGCCAAATTTTAGATCGTGTGAGAGAGAAAGTATATACTGTTCTGTAAGCAGTCGAGGGCCCTATGACTGTTCTG
Source organism: Cavia porcellus (assembly GCF_034190915.1). Classification (NCBI taxonomy): domain Eukaryota; kingdom Metazoa; phylum Chordata; class Mammalia; order Rodentia; family Caviidae; genus Cavia; species Cavia porcellus. The sequence goes on along the minus strand of NW_026947490.1, from coordinate 97,717,913 downwards.
AAAGGCTGGATGCAGACTCCTCTTAACAAGAGCTAAACATAGCAGGAGGACACATTTTTTATTTTTGCCTAGAGCCGATCTCATTATGTGGCCAGTTCGGGAGAAACATAATGTAATCTCAGGCTTTTGCGACAATGAGTTCATTAATTTTGGAGCAGCTGCCTTAGAAATCACCTTTGCCCGAGGCTCAGAGAAGGAGTTCATGGGCAGCTTCTCCACGCAGAGAAAAAGCATCTCTTCTGCCCTACACAGTATCATTGCTAAGACTAAGATTTCTCCCGTTTCTTTTCCCATCTACTGTTTTTGAAACAATTTTCAGGTGATGGAGGGTGAAAATGGCTTTAATATTCTCTCTATTTTTGTTTTTATAGTCTAATTATTGCTGATAATTGCCTTTGTTCTCTCTAATGTCTCACTGTGCTCCTGTAGGACATCTCTACCAGAGTAAGAACCATTTCCTCAGAGATGAAGAGCTGGAAATGTCACTGTGCTCAGCAGTGAGTAATGTGTGGACGGGGAATGCTTTACTGAGTGTGTATGGAAGCTGTAGATGGCGAATGAAAGTCTTCTAGGCTCAAAGATGAGTTGTTATTTGTAAGAGGATCTCATAAAGATAGCTGAAGTTTTTATTGTAATTATCATGCAGAAGTGATCTCACACCTTTCCTTTCTCTGTTTCCCAAAAGTATTATACAGGAAAAAAAACCTTTCATAAAGTGTTACTTTTTGAAGGGTTTTAGCTGTTTCATTGATGCTTTCTTTCCTTTGTGTCTTTGCTAAAGATCTGAAAATTATAACTTTGATATTTGCCTCTGTTTTTTACCACCAAATTTTTTAGTATTTGAGGTGCCAATTCTAGAACTATCCAAGTTATAATCAATTTAACGGGCCTAACAAAATTAGAAAGAGGAATTTGGCAGGTCAAGGATAACAAATGAACCCTCACACTGTTTTTAAGATTTGGTCATTACATCCCACATCTAAAACGCTGAGCTAGAAGAGGACCGGGAATTGGATCTACGGTCTATGATCAGTGACGGTGTGGAGCAGCTGGGCGAATAAAATTTAGTCGCTGTCAACTTAGAGCCTTTCACAAACTAACACTGATTATAAAGAGGGGACAATACATGAGATTTGCCAAAGGTACCTAAAACACGTAATGATGTCTCTTTCTTCTTGGAGACTTTGCCATCAATGCCTCCAATAGCCAAGGAAACTGATTTGCCCCACTGTCCATCACAAAAGACATGGACTTATCCTCCATTGCAACGGTTACCAGAAGCTGGATATCTGCAACGGTCTGAGGAAATGGGCAGTCCAGTTTTCAGTGAGGGTCCTGCAGGTAGGGCTTTGAAGGAACCTAAAATGCAGGCATTCCTTAGCCCAGTGACCAGACTGGCAGCATCTGAAGCATGATCCTGAGGTGTACTCCAGTGTTGGGGAGCCCTGGTGGCACCTTTGATGGTTGGCTGGGGCTTTGACCCAACCTGTAGCTGTGGGTTTCTTGTGACAGAGGCAAACAGCTGGACCTCAGAAAGGCACTGTTCGTAGGCAATTTTTTCCTTTTATTAAAACTTTGAATGCCAAATTAATTAGGATTTGAGGGCCTGTCTCCACCTTCTGCAACTTTTCCCAAGTGATTGAGTCATAATATGCATCTTTAAATCAGCTGGCCTCCTGAGCCTTCTGGGTCTTGGGCAGCCAGGTGGGACTTAAACCGAGCCAAATTTCCATCTTTCATCTGGGTGATTTCCTTAAATTTGTCTTAATTAATTGCCCTGTGTGCTGCCTTGCAGAGCCCTTCAGCCAAGCAAATGACCGTACAGTTACAGCTCCTTAGGCGTTTGGCTTGTCCGAGAGGATGGCCTCAGCTCCCTTCCAAAGATTCACTTCAAGGTGCCTGGGGTCATTGGTCACCTGAGCCAAAGCCCAGATGCATTCTCGTTTCTAGGGCAAGAAGATGGAAGGAAGAAGGAGCTTTAGTTCATCCCAGGTGAGATGGTAAGACTGTGAAAGGTATTGAAATTTCTGGATATATTTGGTGGAGTCCCTATGAAAGGAACCTAGATGCAGACCAATGTGTGACAAGTCGGACAGGGAGAAAGGAACATGAACCCAAACAGTTCCCTTGGCTTCTGCCACCTCCCAGAGAGGAAACTGGGGAGCAGGCGTTGAGGGAGGAACACCAAACTGCAGTCTGGATTGAATATAAGGAGGAAGGCTTGATTCAGAGGGGGGCAATGGACAGATAGACAGGGCAGGTGTGAATTGACCAGAGGCTCTTCCGAGGGAGTGGCTCAGCTGCACTGTCTGGAGTCCCATCAGAAGGGCAGGGGCACAGGAAGTTGTTCCGTTGTACCAGGGGCAGAGGGCCAGAGGAGGCCAAGGGAAGATGAGGTTAGCAGGACCCTTGATCAAGGAGGACTCATCATGGGAGAGAAGTAGAGCGGGTGTAGACAGAAGGGTAAGGAGGAGATTTGGGGATGGACTGCAGGAGGAACACAGAGTAGGCATTCTTCAGAGCCTAAGGGAAGCCCAGGCATAGCTACCTCAGGCCACCTCTTTAGCTTATGGCAGTAATTATCCAGAGCTCACAAGGTGGAAATATCAAATGTACCATGGAGGGGCCACCAAGATTTATTGTCCGTCTCACTGTGTGGCCACCTCATGTTACAGAAAAAAAGTCATTTAGGTTTCAGGTAAGGAGGTCAGGAGAGAAACGGAGAAGTTTGAGATTCTGCAGGAGGGAACTCAGAGGGGCTGAATTGGAGACTGAGGATGGACAGAACCCCACTGGAGTACAAAGAGAGGTGTAGGTGAGTCTTGTGGTGGATATTTCCAGCCAGGACCCAAATCTGTGAAACATTAGTGACTAAGCAAAGAAAACACCTTTGCAGGTGCTAACAGGAAGTGGTCCTACTGGGGGTGTTTTTCAAGACCAGTGCTGGAGTTTAAAACGCGTGGAAATCAGGGCAAGCCTCTCTCTGACTTTATGGGGGAAAATATAAAGGGAGTAAAAGAAAAGAGGAGAGAGACAGAGGGAGATACGTATCCAATCTGAAACACCCAGGGAGATCTGGCATGGCAGAAGAAGCAGGAGCTGTAGAAGCCAAGGTCTGATGCAGGAGGAGGCTCGGGAGGGTACTTGAGATCCCTCCAGAGAGGGAGCTTTTCTTCTCTCTGTCTCCCAAATTTGGCACCAGATGTAAGGAGCAACAAACCAGAGACCACTCGACAGGCTTTTGTGAAAGCAGCAAGGCCCACAGTTGGATACCTGAGTGCGGCAAATAAGGATGATAATAAGATCATCTGTAGGGGCCAAAGGAGAGGTCCCTTTTCATAGGGATTGAAAGAAGGCAGGGGACATCAGGCAGGAAGATGTTAGGAGACATCAGTGGTCAGATTCTCCGGCTGTCTTGCACCTCAATGGGCAGAGTCCTTGAGGTATCCAATATAAATCTTGAGTGTCTCTAGACGTCTGGGGACTGCAAGATTCTTTGCCCTATCTTACTTCTTTCATGACATTCTGCATTTTCTGAGGACAGCCTTAGTGCTAAGCTGAGTTTCCACTGAGAACAATGCTTCTGCTGGCAAACCAGTTGGGTGCTGGGAGAATCCTGTCCAATTTGAGCCTTACATTTTGTGCAATAGATGAGCACGTCTGTGGGTGGACTTCATAAACTGAAGAGTACTATTCAGGTATCAGAGACTCTTGGGGAATTCTTATCTTGTGGAAAATATGGGGTAGGAGGGGGCTGCTAAGGCTATGACTGTGTTTGGCTGAGAACACGCAGAGGGTCCTGCGTGCCTGAATGGACCTCTGAAAAAGCTCAGGTGGTTTCTGTCCTTGGTGGCTATCCCTTGTGTATTTCTCTCTGTGATAGACACAGTTCCCATCAACCTTCCCCTCACCCCAGCATTCCTGAGAAAGATTACAGGCTTCAGTTCTGAGGTGCTCAGTACGAGGGTCACTGAGGTAGGGCATGACATAACCAGCAGTTTTTTAACTTCAGGGCATTCAGCTTGCTGGTCCTACAACCAGAATTTCTGATTCAGCAAGAATTTACATTTCTAACAAGTTCCTAACTAATCCCACTTGGTCCCAGACACTGCCTTGAGCTGACCAGACTAGAGAGTCTCTAGAGTTCTCATTTGTGAGCCTAAAGACCAGAGGCTTTGGCCAGCAAAGCCTCTCAACCCCTGTCACCTGAAAATCCTGGGAATATGTTCTGCTAGTGTTTATGGGTCCACTGGTTGTCTCTGGGCCTTTTGGGAGGAAGGCCCGGTTCCCACATTATCATCTGGCTCCATATCTCCTAAGAACCATGGTAGCCCAGCAGGGCAGCATGATTTCATATACTTCTCCTCAAAGGAAAAGTATTTCTGCTGGGTACTGCATTTTGACTACCACTGCTGTGAGCTGAGAGCATCTTGCTGAGTGCCAGCTGTGATCCTATGACCTGAAAAAGCCCTTCAGCCAGCAGGTGGCTGGGACACGGTGGCAATGACAGGTGGGTGATCTAGTAATTGCTCTAGTCACCGCTTCCTGCCCTTACTCTCAGGATGCCCTGGCCCTCCCCGCCCATGTTGCCAGGTGACCTGCCAGTGCTTGTGCTTCTCACCTACCTGTCTTCACTTGCTGTTGGATTCATCCTCCGACCCTGGCGGCTCCTCATTCTGAAGTGACTCATTTTTCTCCCTTTCTACTCAAATTCTGTTGGCATCATTCTCTTTCTAGGCTCAAAGACCAGGGATCGATTTCCCACTAGATTTTTTTTTGTGGAGATGATGTTAGGCCCTGTGATACTTGTTTTACATAAAGAACTAATTCTTATCAGTTTCATAAAGATATTCTTTGTCTTAACTCTGGGAGGTGCTAGGAGGCGAAAGGTCATCTTCCTCGCCCCTAAGCAAATTACCTGTGGCATGAAATGAATTTCAATGGGCTACTTGTACATCACTAATGCCCCTTACCACCCCTTACCACCTCAAACCTAAGCTAGGTGTATGCCCCCATACCACGTGTCTGGCAAAGAGAAACCCAGACTCCGGAGGTCTCTCTCCACATTCTTAAAATAAAGGTCACTTTTATCTCATATTTCTATCTTTTTAGCCGCACCAAAAATTCTATCAGTTGGTTCCCTGACCAGGAACGGCAGGCGAATGACTCCTGGGATGCTCCCAGTCTGAGTCCCCTGCCGGTTCACAGACTGGACTGCATCCTGGATTAATTCCTCACTTTTCAACATGCAGGAGCTGCTAAACTTGTTGCTGCTGGTTTGCAAACACCAGTCTAATTCACTTACCACAGGTGAGCCAGTTCTGCCCGAAGATTACTCCATGGTGGGCTGGGCTCCATGCCAGATTTTCTTTCCGTTCCCTGGACTGAGGTAGGGTTGTCATATCCCTTGAGTAGTCTGAGGCAGAACCATTACTAATCCATGGAAAATCCACTCGTGCCTTTTTTGGTGACGATCAAAAAAACATGAGTTTTGGGACCAATTACCGTTGGTCTAAGAGGCCTGGTGATGGCCTGACCTGGCTTAGGTCACAGTCTGTTGGCTCACCTGACCATGATTTGATCATGGGTACCACTTCCTGTCCCCCCAAAAAACATACCTATGGGGTGCCTGGCTCAAAAGGCTACCTAAAACCAAAAACCTAATCTTTTATTTATAGCTTATGACATTGACGACAAGTTTGCAAAAACTCTCCATCCTCATGTGTCCCTCTCTCTCTCTGCTCCTCCAGGATCCCTCCCCCTCCCCACACTTAGGAGGTGGCTTCTTTCTTTACAGCTTTTCCTCTGAATCTCACACACCAAATCCCACAGTTTTCTTAATGTCGCCCTTTCCTCCCTGCTTCACCCATTTCTGAATCCTTCCCTGCGCCTCATGCCAGCCTGCCTTTCCAGATGCAAGCCGGGATGGGGGGAGCTGTGCGTGGACAGCGTTGGGCTGCACACAGGCGGTGCAGGCCAGGTGTGCACAGTGAGCCCCGACGGGGCTGTGCTAGCTGCTCTGGGCTCTTGTCCAGCACCCCAGCCCCAGCCCCCTGCCCGAGCGCGGCTCTGGGCGGTGGCACAAAGGAAGAGACAACAGGAGTAAAAGGGGCTAATTCTTATTTCAAGCTACCTCTATCTACAAAGGGTTTCTCACCAGTCTTATTTAATATAGTTCAAATTGGCCAAATATATTTGAGTTCATTCTGATTTTGTAAAATATATCTGTTGCTTGTTCAGTCCGGTTATACTGTATAGATTGTCTATCCATGTTTGTCCATTTGCCTGCTCTGTGAACAGCTGTTCCTTTTTGTTTGAGCTCAACAATTTTTTCCTTTTTTACATTCTCAAACCATTTAATCAAGGTTTATTTGGGTTATAAATTAAAAAACATGCTTCCACCTAGTTTGCTAGCTGGTCAAAATGGTGCTAAAACTGGTTAAATAAAATCTCTTGGGGTGAGGAGACATTAGACAAGACTTCAGTTGATGAACGGGGAAAGTGGCCACCTGGTAATTTATCCTTGTTTATTGATTAAAGCCTGCAGTAATCTCCATATCTTTATGGGAGGCACCTCAACTAAAGTTCATATGACTAAGACAATTCGTTGTTGCTGATCTGATGGTATATTCATGCCTTCAAATATATTGTTTCTGCTGTCTTTTTCTTGTGTTCCAGCCAAAAGATACAAATCAGACCAACATTAGGTCACCAGTCAAATAATTTTTAAACAAAAATTTATATAATGTATGATGACAGGTGTTTTCTTTCAGATCCAGACATAGGCTTAGAGATGCTTCACAAATTTCTCCAGTGCTCAAATGTTAAAACACTCATGGTTAATAGCCATTTATTGTTCCATGTTAAGCTTACTGCCTATACTGTACTGTACTGTTACAATTAAGAGATAATTATAAATTCCTTTTGGATTCCTTTTGCTGGGATCCACCAGATCTTTTCCAAAAAAAAGGTTGTATGATGCATGCAAAACAACAAGACCAGCACTGGGGCAGAGGCCAGGCTTGAGCCTTTCCCAGCCTGTCCGCCAGCCCTGGCTCAGCCCTCCACCGAGCCATAATTAACTATACTCAACTGGCATTAAATGACACTGTAGCTGATCTCTCTCCCAAATAAAAAGGTAAAATTAATAAAACAGGCTATCCTCCAAAAATCACATGGCATTAGACATTCTAACAGATTAAAGAGATACTTATATATGACAAATAAATGACATGTCAGTTCCTAAAATTCTCTAGACCTTATCCTCCTTATGGAAAGCCATTACTAAAGGTATGATCATAAATACCCTGTTGATTGTATTATTTGACTCCTGCATACTTAATTGATTCTACAGATACTTTCCACCGTGGGCCAGATCCTAAGACAAAAGGCTAAACTTGGCCCTTAAACCCCACAGGGGGACCTTCTTAATATGGGTTTTTGTGTTTTCAATAACAGAGATAAAAAAATAGCAATCTGATCTTTTAGCAGTGATACTTGGAGCTCTGAGACAGGTAAACCAACACAAGGTAGCTAGCTACCTGAGCCCCTCCTGGACCATGCTTCAAATGCAACAGAAGGACGCTGGGCAAGACAGTGTCCCATCCTGGCATTCCTTTGGGGCCTTACCCCAAGGCTACTGGACTGTCCTAGCTGCCAGAGAGTGGGTAAGCCACCCTCCTAACTTCTAGCCCTCACAGGAAATGCCTACACTGCCAGATTCATTGCTGACAGATCTGCTTAGACTTGCTGTGGCTCGGGGTCCATAGCCCCCATTAAGGTGTCCTTCTCAGAGCCCCAAGTCCCACTAGAGATCTCAGGTAAGACATTCTCTATACTTGTGGACATAGAGGCCATGTATAGGGTTCTTCCTGAGTTTTCAGGCTGCTATATTAAATCCTCAGTCTCTATAGGGGGTATTGATGGCCAACCTATACAGCCTTTACAGACAAGGCCTATTTCATGCAGGTACAAGAGTCCCTTCTCTGGTCGATCCCATAGTTTGAGATACCTCCAATCTCACCTGTGCTGCCCATGCCATGCCTATTCTAATTCGTCTCAGGGATCCTTCAATTTTTCTTTGTATTCCCCAACATCCTATAGCTTCCAAAGATTTACAGGGACTTACCCCAATCCCACCCAGTGGTGCCAAACCCTTATACCATGCTGTCTCATATCCCTCCCTCCACCACTCACTTTACAGTCCTAGATCTTAAAAATGCCTTTTTATTCCTTTGCGTTTGTGCAGACTGACCAACACACTCTGAGGCCTCAAGAGCTTACACCTGTTATCACTAGTAAACCCTCTCTTCAGGGACACGTAGCACCTCCTTCCTTTCTGATTCACCAATTTCTCAGACACAAACCTGGTCAAGACTGACAGATAAATTTTACACACATGACTGCCACAAAACTCTCAAATATCTTCTTACCTTTGTTTGTACTTTTTCAACCAGGGAGACTGCTGATATACTTACTAATGTCCTGAAACAGAAAATCATCACAAGGACTACAACCAAGGTGGAGTGGTCCATAATGGTCTTCTTGGCAACCTCAACAGTGGTCAAAGTTACTAACTGCCATCCTGGTTACACATCACTCAGGATAAGTGGTGCCCTCCCAGCCCTAGATCTAACCATCCTTTTGCCCACTCATCTCCACCTCACCAAGGCCTCACAGCCACAACTCTCAGGCTGTCTTGTTTTGTTATCCAATTTGGCTCCTACTTTCTTACATTATGTTAATTATCCCCTTTACAGCAGGACTCTCAACAATCTTTCCTAAAGACTCCCACATCACACATACCAGAGACAAGTCTTACCTACCTACCCTCTTAACTTTTACCCTTTCAGATGGGGGAATAATCACCTCTCATAACTTCACTCCTCCTAACCCCACATTTATTTTTCAGAATTCTACCTCACTGTGGCAATGATTCTACCTCAACATGGTCCTGGTAAAATGAAATATCTAAATCACAGGCACCTTTCCTTCTACCTCACCTGGGTCCTTAAATATGATAGTGGCATGCCTCCTCATAACACCTTGTCTAATGTGCGGGTATTCACCAGTGATAAAGTTGTCTTGGTTAAAACACCTGGCACCAGCTTCTACATGGGCATCAACCATCATCCCATCAACCCTCCTAAACCTCAGTACAGTGCTCCCTTTCAGCAGGAAGCAATAAAAGAAAGAAAAACTTCACCATTTTTCCTAATAATAAAAAGACAGGAATGAAAGGATTTTGCCCTGACTGGGAAGCTGCAGCAGTGGAGGTGCTGGGAGGTGGAAGGTCACCTTCCCTGCCCCTAAGCAATTTACCTGTTGCACTAAATGAATTCCAATGGGCTACCTGTGCATCAGTAATGCCCCTTAGGCTTCAACCCAAACCTAAACTATGTATATGCCCCCACACCACGTGTCTGGCAGACAGAAAGCCAGACCCTGTCTGCATTCTTAAAATAAAGGTCACTTTTATCTCATATTTCTCTTTTTAGCCATTCTGAAAATTCTATCAAACTCCATAGGTTTGTTTTTTTGTCAGAAATTTAACAACTTATGAAAATTTGACTTTTATGGGCTCTTTTTATAGCATTGTTGAAATATAATCCACATACCACATCATTGTTCAATAAAAGTCCATAAGTCAGCAGTTTTTAGTACTCAGAGATGTGTATGACCATTACAGTCAATTTTTAAACATTTCCCCAAAGAAACCTGGCCTATCATTTCTTTACCTTCCAACTTTCTATGCCTCCATCCCTAGACAATCTCTCTAGAGATTTTCTCTGTCTGGAATTTTGGTATGATTTTTTTTTAAAATAAACTACTTTCACTTAGCATACTGCTTTCAAGATTCATTCATGTTTTAGTGTGTGTTAGTACTTCATTCCTTTTTTAACTTAATTGCATTTTGTTTATTCACTCACTGATCTGTGACCATTTGGGTTGCTCACAGATACCCTAATGGCAATTAAATGTTTTGTAGATTCTTAAGAATCTGGAACTGCACTGAGCATATGGCTCAGTGGTAGAGCACTTGCCTAACATGTATGAGGCTTTAGGTTTGAGCCCCAGTACCATAGATAAAGAAAGGAAGGAGAGAAGAAAAGAAGAGAGGAGAAGAAAGGAGGGAAAGGGAGGGAGGAAGGGAGAAGAGACCAGGAGGAAGAAGAGAAGATGGGAGAAGCAAAGCAAAGTGGAGCAAAATGAAGCCAGAACCACGATGGGCCTTTGCAATGGGCCCATTGTTTTGTAGATGAGGAGCCAAGGGCTCTGTGGGTCAAGACTTTTGTCTGAGTTCATGTCACGGTTCCTCTGACAGAGCTGGTAATGCAATCCCACCTGTCTGACTCCCAGGTCATGCACATGCAACATGTTGAAAACAAATCCACTAGCATGATGTGGAGAATCATCTGGGTTTCCTAAAGCAATTTGTGGTTTCATGAATGTTTTGGGTCACCTTTCCTTCTTATACTCATCAGAAATGTTTGAAGAAAGTTAGAGTTTTTTTGTGAATTCTTTCTTGTGACATTGTAATCCTCCTTATGAAATCCTCTCTCTATCCAGTAACAGATAGCTCTGTGATAAAATGGAATTAAGATAGAAGCAGTAGGAAGGAGGGAAGGAGAGACAAAGAGAGAGACAGAGACAGAGAGAGATCATCTATTGTCATGTAATAGTTTTTCATGTATTAAATTTATCCCCAAAAAGTGTCCCAAAATGGTTTTATGAAGACAAAGTAGGTCTTGAATAGAGTTATACAGGCCCTCTTTTAGTTTGGTTTCTGCATCAAGGAAGCCTTTCTCCTCTCTGGACCTCATTACCAACACCCGTCCCCCTCCCTTCCCTTCCACCAATCCTCTCAGTTGCCTGGAGACCCCAACCACATGGAAATACGGAACATCTCACAGAGACTCAGGGACTCCTGTTTTAACTCATAAGAGTGTCCAGAAGAGAGGAGTAATTAATTAAAGATGGGACATTAGCTGCTTCTCTAGGGAAAACTGCGTTGGGTAATTTTCTTTTTTTTTTCTATCAGTCATGGGAAGACCAGGTCAGTAGTCGCTGCGGTAACCCGGTTCACACTGGGTAGCCTAATGACACACAGGAAGAGAGGCGAGGTTATTTTGTACTAATGTGAAATTACACTCTTTAGAATGAAGAAGACAGAATCTGTTCACACAAATACCCCAAAATAATGATTAGCAAGAAATCCAAAAGTGTTAGTGGCTATTTTTACAGGAGGAAAAGGAAGTGATAATGGAGCTAGACTTTACAAGTTCCTGAGGACGTTTGGAGACTCTGACTTGAGGGGTATGGGGTAAATTGAAATTTATATGTCTAAGAAGTCCAGTGGCTGCCACCCAGCTGCCTCACTTTGAGAATGAGAGGTTTAGAGAATTTTCCAGTCCTTGGTTTCTCTTTTGTTATTCTTGACATCTCTTCCTTTCTTTTTGAATATCAGTATATTAAACAAAGAAAAGAACACATCCTTTTTTTGAACCATGTTCGTAAAACTAGCACCATAAAAATCCACAAGTATTTTCCCCAGTACTCACATTCAAAAAGACCTCTTTGAACACTAAAGCAGTTTCAAAAGAACTGTTAGCAAAATGCTTTTAGAGGAATTAGCACCAATGAAGTGATGTGGCCTTGACTGCAATTTGTACTTCTGTACGATATAGGGGAGTTATCTGGAGAGTACGAGAAATAAATGAGGTAAACATCTCAATTCTATTACTTCATCCCAGGCTGCATATGCTGATGAGACTATTTTTTCCATCATCTTCTTCTGTACTCAAGGCAACAGAAACTGAACAAGGTATTAAGGTGTGTGGTTCAGAGAAGTTGGGGGTATTCTTGGTTGTTATTTCTGGCTTAATATATATTTCTTCTGATCCAACTACATTGGAAAAGAATATATTTATAGCCATAATTTGAAGATTTTTAGTTTTATGAAGAGCCAGTATCATATCTTATCATATCAATGATAAATCAGTATCATTTTCTTTTTAATCAAAAAGGGAAAAAGATTAAGAATCTAAAGCAAAGGGTTGTTTTCCCCTTTGCTTTATAGCTAGTATTGTAAGGAGTCCTCAGCAAAGAAGTTTATGGAGGGAAGGCGATGATTTTTGGGCTAATGGACAGAAATACATTATAGGTAACATTAGCAACAATAAAGTTTTGAAGCTTTTTGCCCAACTAAAAGTGCCAACAGAATGGCATTCGGGTACAAAAGGTGTTGAGTTCCATTCACTTCCTCACCCCCTCACATCGTTCCTAGTAACTCAGCTGCACAGGATAGTCTTTAGGCCAGCCTGGTGGTCATCCCGTCCTGGCCCTGGTTCCGGATCCCACTGCATTGCCACTGTCAGAGGCTCCCAAGCAGCAGGTCTCACCTTTGAGGAGAACTGAAGGCGGGGGAGGCTTTGTTGCTGATGCGGCTGTCACATCCTATTAGTGCATGGGTGGGTCTCACCGGGTACAGGAGGTTTGTCATTTATAGACAGAAATTGCATAATTAAACTTGATAGAATTTTGACGCTTTCTTGGCATGCAATTTATTCATCAGGTAGAAAGTCTTCAGGAAGTGGGTCACGTGGAATTTGGAACTCCAAAGTTCAATTCTAAGTATTTCTCACAAGTAGAATCAGAACTCTTGAGCTGATTTGATTTAAAGCAGTTATGGAAGTTCTCGGAAAGACTTTGGCTTCTCGTCTCATATTCGAAGGTCTAATTGAGAATAAAGATGAAGACGAAGCCAGATTTTTCCCTCAAATGATTTGAGAATATATATCAGATCTGTTGACTTTAGTTCTCCATTCTTTTAAAAAGTCATTTTTGCTGTGGAGTAGAACTCACTGAAAGTCAGTTATATAACTAAGGTAACAACGGCAAAGTGCACACTAGTGTGTCCACCACTGGTGGTATTTTCTGACTTGGTTACACAAATGGACTCAAACAATGTCTGGCTTCTTTGTGTGCCTGGCTTCTTTCACACAATACTGGATACGTGGGATTTACCCATATTGCTACAAGCAGTAATTTCATGTTTTAATTCTCAGAATTGTGCTGTGTGACTGGCCCTCAATGAATCCTCTCTACTGTTGATAAATATTATGGTAGTTTCTACTTTTCCCTATTACAAGTAGGGCTGCCATGGACACTCGTGCATATCTGAAGCATCTGATAGAATTGAAATGCTTGGGCCCCACCTTGGAAAATTCTAGTGCTTTGGCATGAAAATCGTTGAGGTGTATAGATATGTTCATCTTGAGCAGTTATGCAAAATAATTTTCTAAAACCATGCAATAACCATCTAGTGAGGTGATTATATTCAGGATCTGATGCCTTTTGCCATCCTAGGCTTTCTTATTGGTGAATCATAACATCTCAAGGCATATATGAAAATTCTTACTCAATAAGAAGATTTGGCTCTGCCTATCACTAGCATTCTGATCAGAAGCATTCAAGAATGTCTCCAAAGGCTGGGTGTGGTGGCTCACGCCTGTAGTCCCAGCACTCAGGAGGCTGAGGCAGGAGGATTATTGTGAGTTTGAGACAAGCCTGGGCTACAAAGTGAGCTCAAGGCCAGCCTGAACTGCACAGTGAGACCCTGTCTCAAAAAGACAAAAAAAGAATATCTCCAAAGAATTACATTGGAATGGCTTTGTTACAACTAGCACCTAGAAAAAATATATAGGTACATGATATATACATATATAAATTATATATATATATATATATATATATATATATATATATATATAAATTTGGTGCATCATTTGGAATTAAAAATATCTCTCAGTGGTTTTCTGGGACTTTACCGAAAGCAAATATATGGTTTTCTATAAAGTGTTGAGAAGAAAAAAATACAGTTTAAATTACAAGAAACCCAGTGTTGAAAAAGCACAGATTTCCCACAGCGTAGTGGCTTTTAATACTTTGTAGAACTCCATTCTGGCTCCTTCTTAAATGTTTATATGCATCTTATCAGAACAGAGGATTTGGAGATGAGAGCAGCGCTGGGTATATCTGATTCCTGTGAAAGCTGTAACCCATGTCTGGAAAAGACAAGTGGGCTCTGGACCCCACACCCAGTGCTCTTTCCCAGCAGACCCAGATGCTGATGTTGGTGTATTCCATGCAGTTAGCAGAAGACATGTCCCCTCCACACACACACTGCCACTGTAGGGCAGTTGCAACTGTGTGCCAACATCAAACAAGAAAGCTGACCGCCACCTCGATTTCTCAGGAAGTTGTGCCCCTCTGCTTCTGCACCATTTTGGTTAAAAAAGACTGAGGTTTTGTGCCACGTGTGACCTCAGGAACAGCAGCACCTGCTTCTTCCATGTGAGCTTCTGGCATGTGTGAGTCTGTGTGCCAGCCTTCCACCTGGCATTTTAACTTGCAGTTGTATACCAGCCACAGTGGATCAGAGGTGCAGAGACAGCATGTTGAAAAGAGAAGTGGGATTTTTCAAGTGGTTAAAGGATGTACCCTGAGACATTCAACAGATCAGCCGAGTGACCATATGACCTCAAAGCTGGGTAATACTTTGAAGGGATCTTTTCCTATTCTGAGATGTATACCTAATAAGCATGTGTTAAAAGCATCCTACCAGCACTATGTGTGAAGCCCACACTATTTTCATTGATTTATGCATTAGTTGAGCTCCCACATTCTCAAGAGATTTAAGTTATTTTCCAAATGGATTCTCAAACTGAAGAACTGCTTTTCAGTATTTGCCAAACTTCATTCGGATTAGAATGGTTGTGAGTAAAATCAACTGGCTGCATGTGAATACTGCTGGGCAGGGTTCAAAGAACAAGCTTTAGGGTCAGTTCCTGCACTGAATCCCAGCATCATTAGCTCCTAGCTTGAGAGGCCATGATCAGTCACTTAAGAACTTTTGGGCTCAGTTTCCTGAGAATACTAGCTTTATGGTGTTTCTGTGACCGTGACATGGTGATGCTGATGGTTAATGCCTAGTGCATAAACAGATGCTCAATAAATAGGTGTAAGTGTTCAGTGTGTGAGGAAGAATGCTGTAGATACCAAGGGCTGGCTCTTCAGGATCACTCAACCTGGGATCTTCAGGGTCAAGTTCATTTTAATAAAATAGGGCTCATGGAGCCTGTAAGTGCTGGAGTACTGTCAGGCGCATTGTTGAGAGACTCCGAAACATCCAATGGCTTCCTGCAGAAGGACCACTAGGTATATGGCCTACACTTGCTCTTGTAAGCTCAGTGAGACTGGTAACCTCTTATGATGCAGAGAAGCGACCTCAGCCATCTCGTCTCAGTAGCAGAAGGCCATGTCTTCCTTCTCGGAACTTCTATCTCTTTAAATCTCTGTAACTGAAAATTTTTCCTCGTGCTGTGCTCATCCATTCATTCAAAAATAGGTTATGGGACACAAGTAATGCTGTTCAAACACTGAGAATGTCTCAAGGCAATTTGCATCCTTATAAAAGAGACAAAATCCTGGAGGGCCTTCTAGAAGAGGTGGCATTAGTGCTTGGGTCCCTCCCATCAGGATTGTGTCTGTGCACACAAAGCAGGAGGGTCCAACAGGCAGAGGGAGCCACATGGCAAAGATCCTGCAGCAGGAAAAATGCTGCGACCCTAGAAGAGCCCAGGGGCCAGAGAAACAGTGCGAAAAAGCTGGGTAGGAGATGCAGCAGAGATGGACAGGGAAGATGTGTGGGGCGTCATTGCAAAAGAAGGGAGACAGACTTGGTGTCTTAGGGCATCGAGCTTTATAGCAGAGAAAGTGGTATTTATCTCTTTGTGGCTTCTGATCTCTACCCCCATCTGGAAACTGGCCCATCACCTATCACAACACCATAGACACAGCAGATACAGTAAAGAGCTGCTGCAAGTGACGGTGCTGCCTGGTGACTTGAGCCTGCAATAGAGGATGAATCAGGAGAAGACTTGGGAAATGAGAACTCGTGGAGCTCTCCGCTGACAACTCACCTGTGCACTTGATTTTACATTTAGAAGTTTCTTTTTATAAAAATAAAATATTGGATCTTGCCTAATGCAGGACATGATTTCCTGAGATTGGTTATGTTGACTAAATTTTATTTTACATGCATTGTGTTCTACAACATAGACCTATTATGCACATGAATAATGAATGAATCTTCTGTCATTCAAACACAAGGTACATTTTTGTAAATGTTCAGTAAATTTACCCAGACACAGCGTCTTTGGGTCCCCAATATTCCCATCTTTTGAGATGGACTGGGTAAGTCAATTAATTATGCAAGTCCCTACTAGAAGCAGTCACATTAGGGATATCGGTGGTCCTTGGATGGGCCCTAGCTAAGGTCCCCAAGATTGGAACGTTTTCCCAGCAGGAGTTTGTGAGCCTGACTTTCCTTGACCAAAGATGGGGGGAAATTGCTGCACTTCATAGCAAAAAAACAAAACTGAGTAAAAAGAAAGTCTTTACTTATGACCACATAGAGAAGCTATCTAGGTTTTTATTTGCCACTGGGCACCTAAAACTAAAGTATGAAAAACTTTATACACATTCTTTATTCATTTTATATATAAGAGATGAGGAAACCATTCTCAGAGAAATGATTATTTCATGTAAGCCCCAGTAACAAGGATATTAACAAGGGTTTTGTTTGTTTGTTTGTTGCTTTTTTCCAGCTGTGGAGATGCCATGGATATTACTTATATTGCCATTCTAGCCTGGGATGGCACAAGTTCAATTTTATATTTTGACACAAGCCTGAGTACCCAACTCACAGTGTACAGAGATCAGGTTTGCTTGTGTAGACAAGGCCGTGCTGTAGACTGGGGTGTTACGGAGAATGAACACAGAAAGGAAGACCTGTGAAGCTAGCTCATTTTTAGTCTACGGTCTCCCTATCTCGGTGACTTTACCCAAATGTGCTTTATAAAAAGATTTGTTTCAACACCATCCTAGAGAATGGCCCATGGGGCCGTGGTGAGGTCTGGAGATTCACATATTTAAGAAGTACTCACTAAGGATTATGCTACGTGGCCAGGTTTAAGTGCCTTGCTTCCTGCCTAATACATATGCTAGTTTTCCTCTGTTACCTAGGGCAACCTCAAAGAGTTTTGGACTCCTAGAACCCCTGACTCAAGAGAAAAAAGGAGCTCCTCCAAAAACATGTTCTCTCAACATTTTGTTTGTTGATAAAGGCAACTTGTTGATCAGGAAAACAGCATCATTTCTGCAGCCCTTAAGCAAATAATATTAATTTTGGTACAATGCAATCAACCCAACATTCAAGCAGGAGACAGACTGAGGAATCATAGTGTCATTGTAACTCTAAGTCTAGAGCATCCCAACTGCCTCCCATCATGAAAATTGGTGGTCCTGGGCTCCTTACATTAGTGTCCTGCTATTTGTTTCTTGCAGTGGAAAACAGAAGCACCAACATGTCACCTATGATTTGGAGGCAGATTTATTTAACATCAACAAGCACTGATCAGGATCATTACAAAATATCAGGACTTAAAGTCTCTGGGAGCAAAGTTTGTATGAGGATGCAAAAGGGAAATACAGAGGGAGAATATTTAACTGTCTTTAATTGGTTCTTACAGTATGCATCATAATGATCAGCCATTTCTAAGAGATAGTATTAACAGGAATTGTAACAGGAACTGAAGTAAATTGGAGGTTGCCTGGTGACACTGAAGTACACTGGCTGGGGGATGCGTTTTCTGTTATGTTTCCTCTCTCTTTTGGTTTCCTGGAAAATCTTTGCTAGGCACATTGTCTGTGATCTTTTGAGATGGACCGGGTAAGTCAATTAATTATGCAAGTCCCTACTAGAAGCAGTCACATTAGGGATATCGGTGGTTCTTGGATGGGCCCTAGCTAAGGTCCCCAAGATTGGAAAGTTTTCCCAGCAGGAGTTTGTGAGTTATGATAAAGCATATTATTATAGAGTCTCTCCCTATGTCACTGTTAGGAACAGACAAGGAGTGAAAGAGTTAATCTGATCTAGGAGAGTGTTCGATGCATCTTGGATGCTTGTCAAATCTTGGTCTATCGTAGAATAAGGGCCTGACTGATTGTTTTCTGTTTTATCGAGCCAACTGTCTATTGATCTAAGGCAAAAATCACAGCTAGCAGGGGAGTGGGGAGCAAAACCGAGTTGGACAATACAATATGAATAATTCATTGAAGTATGGAGCAATCCTGTGAGCAAAGTCCTCAGGCTTCAGGACTGCATGGACTGGTCAGCATCTGCGGTGACTAGAGCAGGGGTTGGAGTACGTTCTTCAGAGTGAGCTTCAAAGAAGCTGTCTGATCCAGGTAAACTGCAATAGACTGAGTGAGATCTTTTAACTGGGTGGAATAGTGGATCTAAAGCTAGATTTTAGAAACTTTAAGAGTTCTTGAGGTAGTTACTTTGTACCTGCGTTACGTGTGTCTGCAGGGGTGTCTACAGCCATAGCTGGTCTTGTAGCCAACTTTTATGGAGCTGTTTACAAGCTGTTTCTGTAGGGTTGTGTTTTTATATCTTTAATTCTTTCAGAACTTTGTAGCTTATATATTGTACAGTTATGTGAGTTTTGAATTATCTCTTACAAATGCAGGCCTGTTGTCACTGCCAATGGCCAAGGTTAGGTCATATCTAGAGGTGATTTTTATAGCAGGATGTTAAAAACTTCTGTGGTCTTCTTAGTGTAGATAAGGTCTTGGGCCAGCCTGAGTAGGTGCATACAAGCACCAACAGATATCTGTAACCCTTGTAAAGCTTTACTTTAATGTTTCTGAGGGGTGATGCTTCAGGCATGGATCCCCTGTGGAGGCTTAGGACTCTGACTGGGTTGTTCTGAGTGCCAGTTTGGTGTCACTGGCAGACAGTGGAGCTGATGCTGGCTAGGCATGGGATGCTGTGGTTTTTTTCCTTTGTGGCTCAAGACATTTTCTTGTTTTACTGGGTTTTAAAATAGCAGCAGGAAGCAGTAAACCATCTTGTTTTTAGACCAGTTGAGGGCCTACATGAGGGTTCATAGTTTAGTTTGTTGTGTACATCATCCCTGTGGGGGAACCTTGACCAAAGTTACTTTGTTCAAGGTGACCACAGCATATCTAGCCTGGCAGACTCCATTCCTAACAGGGCTATTTCCATTCATAAACAGGGTGTACTCAGCATCCGTCAGAGGTTCATTTTTAAGGCTGGTTAGCTACAGAACAATTCATCAGTCAGTGTCCAGCAGTCCTGGTCTGGTGAGCCCAGCTTGATGGACAGGTACCTGGAAGGACTGAGTGGTTTTCTTGGTGTAAGAATCAGGCTAGGATGTTTGTGTAAGAGTCAGACCCAAAAGGGATGACAATCGGGGGACCCAGCTATTGGAGTCACAGTTATTCAGGAGGTCCAGTACAGCACGTTAGGTTTTGGCTTAGGCAAGCTTGCCAGTCTTTTGATCAGACAGACAGTGACTATTAGAACACAGAGGCACAAGGAAGGCAGCCCTTGGTGACCAGATCCAAGTATTTTCACAGGGAGGTCACCAGACGCTCCGGTGATGACAGTCAGTAAGCATCTTTGAAGCTACACGTCACCAGTCAAATCCCAGATATCTAGCTTCTTGTTTATTGATTTGTTCCTTTTCCCAAGATATCTTGTAGCTAATTTCTGCCAGAGATTGCAGCAGAGCTTTTGTGCCTTTGCAACAGGCAGCTTGGGTGTCATTAATCAGAAGTGCAGTGATATTTTGTGCAGGGAAACCAGTGATGTCAGTTGGGAGAGCTCTCCAAAGAGCATAAATAAGTTTGTGAACCTCTGGGAAATTGAGTCCAGGTCAGTTGATTTTTGGGTTAGTAAGTAGAAAAAGGGCTGGCTGCCAGGAGCCAACCAAAGGCAGAAGAAGGCATTCTTTAAATCCAGGTACGTGTGTTAACTGGTTATGGGTGGCAGGAGACTGAGGCAGTGTATACGGGCTTGGGACTGCAGGATGGAGGTCAAACACAGCAGCATTGACAGCTCAGAGATTTGAACTGGGTAACATTCCTCACTGTGCTTCTTTACAGGCAGGAGAGGTTGTTGTAGCAGCTTGACAGTCTATACACATTTTATGGTTTTGAAGTGTCACTCTTTTCATAGGAGACTGTGACTGCAAGTGGGAAATGTGGTTGTGGAGATGGAAGGAACAGAGAAACAGGCTGTCTCAGAGAAAAGGTGCTGGTGGCTTGGCCAAATCTGTTGCAAGAGTCTCCCCCAAAATAGTGGTGGTGGGTTAGGATTTAAAAACTTGTGACAATTGAATCCAAGTGAGTTGTACTTTATTGTACAGTCTCAAGATCTTCCTAGTCAAAAGCAAAAGAGGCTGGCTGATAGGCGCAATCCACAAGAAGACGGCATCTTTTAAATCCAGACACATTGTTTGGAGAGGAATTTCACCTCCTCGTCATGGAGTACAGATGGAATGGTCCGTTGCTATCATTGTCTGTTACAAATACTCACACAGTCATTCAACAGATATGCAGAGGTTAAAATAGTCCCTCCTCCAAACCATAGGAAAACCATGATCAGAAGGCCAGTGACTATTAGAACACAGAGGCAAAGAGGAGACCCTAAAGAGAGTTGATCATGTTCTGCTCGAACTGAGCAGGCACAGACTGAAATTGGTGGCCCCAGAGGTTCTTATGAACCAACAGGCAGGCAAGCAGGCAGAATGTATTCTCATCCCTTGTGGGTCTGATGTGAGCCACTCGAATGGGGAGCTGGGAATCCTCCTCCAGACCTATGATGCAACTTGAGAAATCTCTAGGGCATGCCTTCCCTTTGGAACCTGGAGAGGTCCTTGCTCTGTCTGTGAGGGCCACAACCTGTGACCAAAAAAGTCAGCATGGTTGTCTTCCCAGCCAGTGCACCCTATGCAATGGCAAACAGAAACACTGAAAAAAGTCACCCAGGATTGGGAGGCAGATTTATTTAACATCAGTGGGTACTGACCAGGAGCATTCACAAAATATCAGGACTCAAAGGCTCAGGGACGGAGGATTTTATAAGGTTGCAAAGGGCAAGTACAGAGATAGAGTACTTGGCTGTCTTTGATTGTTTCTTACAATATGTATTATAGCGACCAGCCAGCCACTTCTACAAGACAGTAGTAGTAGGAATTCTAACAGGAGCTTAAGTAACCTGGAGTTGGCTGGAGAGTAAAAGAAACTGAAGTGCACTGGCTGGGGGTGGTGCACTGTTGGCAACGTGTATCACTGAGCCTGATACACAAGAACTGGCACTTTACCAGTTGTTTTCCCTAAATGATTTAACAAAAGCCCTGTTCAAACCTTAGTTCTAGAATCAGGTAAATGTAAGTTAGAAACTCCTTATAAATTTCAAAACCTGCCTGCATGTATTTCTTCCTCTATAGAATAGGGGTAGAAAATACCTACCTTACATGGCTATTTTAAAAATGAAAATAGATTATACAATTAAATCATTGACCTTGAAAGTTGGGCGCATATTGGAATAATCTCAGGAGCTAAAAATAATACTGTCTGTATTCCACCCCAGGTGTGTTGGTTGAATGGCCTGGCAGCCCAGCTGGGCATTAAGGAGTTTTATGAGTGTCCAAGTGATCGTAAATGCAGCCTAGGTGAGAGAGACTGATCTAAAGCACCTGGCTTGTATCAGACCCATCAAATGGCCAATCAAAAAAGCCAACATGGAGAATTTGGAGATAGGACTGACATTTGGTGCTTCAGAAATTATTTGGAGAATTATCTCTGACCGCCATTCTTCAAAACAATTTTCTAAACTACTTTTCACATGGCTTTGGATGGATCTTTGTTTTTTAGTGACCATGCTCATGAACTTTTATTGATCCCATTGGCTGATCACTCTAGTGTTTCTAAGTTCAGGTCATGAGAATTGACCTTAGTGGTAGACAAACTACTGGGCCTCAGAGCTGCCATGAATATGGGACAATACTTAAGCATCTTTTAATCCCCACTGATAGTGTCTGGCACTGATAGCTGTCCAGTCATGTTAGACAACAACAATAACAACAGTAATGATTTTAATTCCTATTCCAAGTTAATTTGGTTTGAAATGAATTCCCACTGCTCCCCTCCTCCTTGAGTCCCTCGGGCTGGAGCTATAGAGCCTGGAGTATTCTTGCCCTGCTGTGTTAGTCAGGCAGTCCAGCTCTAATTGCTTGCAGACTAACAGGACAATCCCAGCTAAATGGGAAGCAGTCTGCAAACTGAGTATAAATGGAAGTAGTGGAGGATTATCCTGGCTTGAATAGAGCATTTTTCTCCAAATTTTTAGCCTTTGAATTGTCAAAGTTATCTTTGCTGATTGGCTCCTTTTGCTCTAGTTGAGCAAGGAAGTGGCTATCTCCTTTTTGACTCAGAGATTTTTGTTAGTGATGTTGATGAAATGGCACAGGGGAGTACAGACTGGTCTCCAGCAGAACATGTATTTCCATGCATGAGATGTCAATTCACCTACACGTGTATGTGCAAATACACATGATGTAAATCCACATGTCCACCTCCAAAAAGAATTTGAAGAGTCCTGACATGAGAATGAGGATGTCACTGGAGAAAAGAAAAATTCTTAACAGGGTAAGTTTTTTGATCCTTAGTCACATTTCAATCAAAAGGAAATCTAACATTCTGTACATAAATGGGAGAGTCACTCATCAGGAGCTTGAGTGATGTAAGCCAACTGAACAAAAGTGTCATATGACAAGGTATTTGCCTTTTTTATGCAAATGTGAAATAATTATTCATAGAGTTTTATTTTAGGTGAGAATTTTTAAATGGCAAAACTATTTAAGTTTTCTTTCACATGTGCACAAATATCTTAAAACCTTTTGGGAAGAAGATCGGGTATAATTATGCATTGCTAAGTGTACAAATGTAGGTGTGCTTGAACATATGTACCCATTTTCACTGAGAACTGGGTATTTAATCATGGTTAGTTCTCACCTGGTAAAGGGTCTCCTGGCTTAGAAAAATCACAGAATTATTGCTACTGTGTAGAAATTCACAGCTGTTTATCCTGGAATGCCTTGAATTTCACATGAAGATGGTAAGTGAGCTCAGGTTGTCTACCAAAACCAGTAATTAGTCTTGTTTATTTCCAACTGTCTTTGGTGCAAATAGCTTTCTTTCTTCCTTATTATGTGTAATAACTCGGACCCTGGTATAAAATCCAAGGAAGCAAGAGACTGAAATTTGGGGAGCAAAGGCTTTATTTAGGCCAGGCCTGGCGACGAGTCTCCGGGAGCCAATTTGGAGACTGCGCACCAGAGACTGAAGGAGGGGCTTTAAAAAGAGGCTGGAGGAAAAGGGGGTGAGAACCAAAAGAAACCTGCAGAGCCGTTAAACTGTTCACCCAAATCTGGAAACTGTAAAAAGCTGTCCACTTAGTTCTGACAACCTCGGGAGCCTTTGGCACCTTTCAAGTTACTCCCATCCTGCAGATAAGCATTATCTTGGAATAGCACATCTACAACAACATTTGGAGAAAAAGGTAGAAAGTTAATTATCTCAGGACAGCTTGTTAACACTAACAGGTGGGAAGGGGTTGAAAGTTACAAGAAGCTGAAACTTAAGTTTTTACAAGGATTTGGAACTTAACCCTTTTGGTGCATTAGGGTTAAGTCACAACATTTTCCTGTAATTTCTTTCAAGCTAAGGCATATTTTATGACAGACCACCACCGGGTCGGGAAGGGGTCACCAGAAACCCAAAGTCTTTATGGCCTTTCAGGAAATTGAAACTTAGCCTAGACAGATAGGTAGAGGAAAGGGGAGGCAGTACGGCACTTTACAGAACAGAAAATATGTCGAGATTACATTCTTTGGCGAGAGCAAGGTCAGGAAGGGTTGTGCTAAGAAGCGAGTCTCCCTGCACACAAGCAAGTTACTTCAAACAAGTGTAAATTAGGGAAACATCCTGGTTTTCCTCAGCAGAGAATGGGGAAGCCTAAGAGTAATTAACAATCCTGTTAGCTTATCTTAGCACCGAATCTGTTATTTGTAGAGGGCAACAATAGTTAACATATCAATTAGGTAAGGTTTTACAATTCTTTACAGAGAAGAGCATTGATTAGCATATCAATTAGGTCATCCAGAGGGAAAAGGAAAACACATACAGTAAGCCACGTTACAGGTTTTGTTATAATACACATATAACGAAGCTATTTTTTTCCCTAGCGTACATTAGGGAAAATATCAAAAGAGAAGACTGTAGCCAATCTCTCTGTATTCATCACCCAACTTCAGCAGATACCAATTTAGAGCTCATGGTTTCATTCACAATCATACATCCCCACTTTCAGGTTAATTCAAAGCCAATCCCAGATACATTAGTATGTTGTCAGTGCTTTTTGGGTTTTATGCCAATATTGAAATAACCAATCATTTATAAATCAAAAGTGTTTTCCACTTTCTATCTAGTTGTAAACTGTTGGAGAAACCCAATTCTGTTACCAAAAGAATAAAAATAAGTTGTTTGACTGAATTTAACTTCAATTTTTAAAAATAGTTTGTCCTCAGTGGAAGCCATGTGGATCCTGGGAGGAGAAACAAGAAGCCAATTCATCCTTCTCATGAACCAAGCGGCATGGGCTGGAAGACAGGACCACACCCCTCATTGTTAGCAACTGAGGTACAAAGCCTACTTAATGCTTGAGTTGTTTGATTGACTTTGAAGGCCTAGGGCCAGTAGTCTCCACATCTATTGAGAGGATAACAATATGCAATATAGCAAATATGGGGGATCTCCTTCTGTCTTACTTTTGGAAATCAATAATGTTCTCAATGCTTTAGTTTGTCCCATTTAATTTTGTTTTGTTTTGTTCAATGCTCTGGTTTGATTGGTTTTATTCTGTTCTTTTTTGTTTGGTTTGATTATGTCTGACGGTATGGGCAGTAATTTTGAAGATAGCAGGAGACATTATGGTAGCCATTGTTGATTTCCTAATATTCTGTTTAGAAATCTGTATCACTTTTACTGTTTAGTTTTGGTTGGCTTCATTCTGTTTTATTTTATTCTCTTCAACACAAAATTTAAAAAATAGTTTGTCCAATCTGACACAATTGTTCTTCTGAAAAAAAAGAAGCAGAATACTAAGCTGGTTTTAAATTAAGAAATGCTAAATACTAACCATAACACCTGCCAAGAGATGTGTTTCTATCTGGATCTTTGAGTGTATATCTGGGTCTTTGTGGTTTCCCTACACACATTCAAACTGTAGGTCTGCAAAATCAAATTCCACATGTACAGGTCTCTCTACCTGCTGTTCCATCTGTTATTTGTGATTCATAGAAAGTGATTGTTTTCTCAGTGTTTTTAGGTAAGACTATGGTGGAAAAATTAAAATACTTAGAAGATATCTGTGATGTCTTTGTAAGCTTTGCTGGATGTTGAATACATTTGACTGCATGTCTTAATTTAAAATAGTATTTGATCTTTCCAGTATAACAAAAAAAGGCTTTTGGATATAATTCATATCTTGAATTGCAGTATTGAATTGTGATTGTGCCTTTAAAATCTTTTCATGTTGCTTAAATAGCTTTGAAACTGTTTAGTCATTTCTAGTGATTTAATTAAAATGTAACACACAGGGCAAAAAAGAATTAATTTTTATTAACTTCACAAATGGAGGTAGTCAGCCTGAATTTTAAGTATGTTTAAAGAAGTATTTTTTTTACCCTTTTCAGCCACATACACTGAAACTGACAATAAGGTGTTTCCACCTGAAGACTAATGACACAAAAATATGTGTTCAGTAGTTTCTGTTTGCATAAATAAATGTATCTCAAAAGATTTAATTACGTTTTTTGATAATCAGACTACATACATCTGTATGGTGTCTTATGTTATCAGTTTGCTTGACAAACACTTTCATTTTAGGTTATACCAAGGTAAAATTTTGGTTATTCTGACTGGCTTAGAGTTGTCAAAAAAGAATAGAATCAAATTAATATAAATCTAATTTTTTTTAAAAACAGCATACCTACCAGGATAACAGAGATTAAGTAAGCTAGGGGAACACAGTTTTCTGGATGGCTGAGTCCTTATCCTTTCAAACAGAAAAGGAAAACATTCTTCTCTTAATTTTAGTGAAACTATTCCTAAAATACCCAAATGCTTTTTTTTAAGTAGAGTCACTTAAACATTTTTTATAAAAAGGGAGAGACTGAAAGCAGACTTTCCGAATAACAATTATTTCCCTTGTTCAGAGGACTCACAAGAGGCATGTGTTCTCTTTTATCTGCTGGCATCAAGTTTCAAGAGGTGTGCCTGCTGTGTGTCTACTCTGTGTGTGTGTATATGGGTGTGTGCGTGCACACGTGCGTGTGCCCACGTGTCCATATTAATATTCCTTGATTGGCAGGCAGGTTTTTACTGTTGCTGAGGTCACTGTGTCCTCCTCTAATAAAATGTTTCACTCCATGAGCCCCACCCAGTCTCTCACTTGATCCTTCTAATCAATTGCCACGTCTGTAGCTAGGAAATCAGATAATCACGTTTATTAGGAAGAGGCCTTAAGGCCAGACAGTGTAGCCTGATGGGGTCTGTCAGGAAGGGAACTGCAGGGAGCTAAGTGGGGGGTCTTCACTACCTCCTGTTTTGGAGACTCAGGGGCCCTCTGTTGTCACTTCCTAGTTCTAACTGAGTCTCAGAGGGAAAGGCCTGAGACAGCTGTGTTTTGACCTGGCGCTGCATCCTTATATGTAACAGCTTTTCAGACTAAGAAAGGGTGCTGTTTGTAAATTTTCACTTACGGATGGAGGTGGTGGTTGGAAATTCTGAATCTCTAGAAGAAAATCAGTTAATCACTAATTAAGCCAGGAAGACTCAATTTAATCAATAGTTTAATTATATGTATGCAGCTGGGTGTGGTGGCACATGCCTGTCATACTAGCATACTGGGAGGCTGAGACAGGAGGCTGTAAGTTTGAGCCTAGCCCCGGGGAATTTAGAGACTTAGTGAGTCTCTGTCTCAAAATAAAAAAACGCAAAAGAACTGGTGGCGTGGGGCATAGCTCAGCATAAAGGCCTTAGGTTCAGTCTCCAATACCACAAAAAAATTATTACTGTAACTATGTGACAGATACTGATTTTACTTTCTTTTCATCTCTATCAGGAAGATTGATGGAGCCGTTGGAAGAGGAGACCTCTGCCATGGGGGCCCCTTTTGGTCACACGATAATATAATTATCACGCATAACAGATCTCAGCATTCTTTTATTAGCTTACATTTTGTAAAATATTATCTAACTTTAGCCAAACAGAGAACCTTACTGTCCTCCTTGTGACAGGTGGACAACGCTTGCTTGACCTTCAAGTTTTGCACGTCCTAATCCCTGGAACCTGTGACTGCATGTGCCCTAAGGGACTCCACAGATGTGATAAAGGATCTTAGAACCAGGCAGATTACCCTGGATTAGCTGCGCGGAGCCAGTGCAGTCACAAGGACCCTTAGGAGAGAGGGGCAGGAGGGATGGACTCAGACTCCATAAGACCAGGTAACCACAGCTGTGCACATGTGCGGCAGACAAGCGGGGGTCAGGTGGAGCCAGGGAGCCAGGGAGACCGGCCACCAGGAGCAGATTCTCCCTTAGCACCTCCGGGGGAGACCAGCTGATGGTGGCTCAGGGGTATCAATTGTGGACTTCGAATTTCTAGAACTGTAAGAGAATAAATTAGTGCTGCTTTTGGGGCTGGGGATTTAGCTCAGGGGCATAAGCGCCTGCCTTGCAAGCATGTGGCTGTGAGTTCAATTCCTGGTACTGGTAAAAATACAACTCCCCCCCCCACACACACACACATTATTAGTGCTGCTTTTAAGTCGCTAAATTTTTGGTGATTTGTTATAACAGTAAAAAGAGACGGATACATATAGAAAACAAAGGGCCAACCTCTTCCTAATATGAGACATGAATTAAACACAAACATCATATAATCCACTCAGTTCTTACCTTCTTTTATTCTGTTTAAGAGGATTCTTGTCTTTTTCAGTTTCAAAATGAATTCTTAATTTAGAATGAGTCTAAAAGTAGGAAATGTTCCTCTTTTTTTTTTTTTGGAAATGTTTTTCTTAAGCCTGTTTTCTCTGTGGAGAAAAACTGGATTTTCACTTCAGTGGGCTCCTGTGAACATGGTTTCTACTGTTTAATGGTCAGGTAAAGCTCTACCAGAAAACATATTTTGGTGACTCACCCTCACGCTGGAATATATTGCAAGGTGGTTGCTCTCTGAGATGACTGCTGTGAGTCCACGCCGTCCCGCTCCTGCTATGATGATTAAGAGTTGATTAATAGCTGACCCTGCTGCTGTGCATTGAGAATCCCAGCAGGAAACTGAACTAGAAATTTGGAACAAGAGACCGAGACTATATTTGTAAGATTTGTAAGTAGGTCACAATTCTGCTTTGTTTTGTACTAAACAAGATATGCCCCCCTAATTTTATACTTTTTTTTTACTGTAAATTGGTATCTTCATTATTAATATGCCATGTCACAAATAATTTAGAATACTGAGAAAATAAAGAGAAATGAAATACAGCCCTATCTTTGAGTATTGTTATAATTTTTGTTGTCCTCTACCTTTTGCAAAGAGCTGTTTTGTTTTAGCCCAAATACTATTCATATAGCAGTTTTATATATTCCTTTTAAACCCCATTCTGTGTCATAAACTTTTTAAAATATCTTCAGATAAGAAGTTGAGTTGGGGTGCCAGGGATATAGCTCAGCAAGTGCAAGGTCCTGAGTTTGATTCCCAGTACAAAGAAGGAGAAGAAGGAGAAGAGGGAGGAGGAGGAGGAGGAGGAAGAGGAGGAGGAGGAGGAGGAGGAGGAGGAGGAGGAGGAGGAGGAGGAGGAGGAGGAGAAGAAAAAGGAAAGGAAGAAAGAAGGAAAGGAAGAAAGGAAGAAAGAAAGGAAGAAAGAAAGAAAGAAAGAAAGAAAGAAAGAAAGAAAGAAAGAAAGAAAGAAAGAGGAACTTGACTTGGTACCATGGTTATTTGGTTGTTAGTAACAGGAACCACATCTGGCCACCCTTAAGCACAAAGGTTCTACACTGAAGGGATATTGAGGGGCTTGAATAATGGAAAGGTGGATGTGAGTCTGAGAAGGGGGCAAGAGCAAGAACCAGGGCAGCTCTGGGCACGGAGGCAGGAGAAAGCACGCACTCCCCAGGCACTGTCACTGAAGAGGGGGTGATCTGTTACCATCCTACAGAGGCTGCACTCAAGATTCAGATCTCAGAGGAGAGTCTGGTTAGCCCAGCCTGGGTCCAGTGCCCACCTTTTAGCAAAAGAAGACAGGTCCCTGTGTCCTGGGTAAGTAAAGTGACCTTGAGAAGCAGCAGGGGGAGTTAGGTGGCTGCATAAAAATGGGCAGTCCAGGGATAGCCAGGGAAACTTGTGACACCCAGTTTCTCACCAAAGTCAGGTCAGTTGATCTTAGACACAGGATGAAATAAGGTGACCTTCCCAGGTAGCGAGGACTGCTCACCACTGTGAAATCACAACTACTGTATTTGGATGCAGTAGTTTGCCTTGTATTTTTTTTTTTCTTTCAGAAAAGCAGCTTGAACTCTACATTATATTCCTGTTGTTTTTAATGAATATGGAGTCTCTAACAATTCTGCCAGGAAAAGTAACTTTTCTTCAGCCAGTAGCTGCCTCTGAAAATGTCAAGAGCTTGATTACAATGTGTCCTATATGGAAGTCATGCTTAATGAGCATTTTGCTAAGTCTCTGATGCATATCTATTTGAAGCTATAGAATCTACAGTAACATGTGAGTTTTTTAGATTTCCCAACTGGTTGCCTGATTAACCTTGCTCCTGCAAATCCACAGTTTGTCCAGATGTGTGATCTGGTAATGTTGGGTGGAGTGCCACACTGTGGGATGTTGGGGAGAGAGGGATAGCCTGCTGTCCTGGGCCTTTAGGCAGTTGGAAATTATTGAGTGCATCAAGAGATCATAGTAAGAAAGATGCAATGCCTTCTGTGTTAGTCACTTTCTTGTCAGAGGGACAAAATATTCAACACTACAATGTAAGAAAGAGAGGTGCAGAGAGGACAGCAGAGCAGAGCAGAGGAGAGCTGGGATGGGAGCCAGGATGCAGCCTTTCAGGTCTCACTCACGATAACCCATCTTTTCTGACCAAGCCCTACCTCCTAATAGCACATTGAGCTATGAACTCATAAATGAATTAATTCATCGGTGAATATTGAGCTCCCGTAATCTAATTACTTTCCAAAAGCCCCACCTCTGAGCATGGGAGAAGTGTGAGGAACATTTTAGGTCTAAATCATAGTACTCTAATACTCTGTGGTCAGAAGGTGAAAAACTACTTTTGATATTTGCGTTGGTCATTTGATCATCTGAGCTATTTCCCTCATGTGAGTGTCCCTCGGCTGAAAGTGTCAATAGCATCACCATCTTAGCCGCCTGAATGTTCTGGAACTCTTTCTGCAGCGGTGCCCACCCCACTGGACATCTCCAGCATTTAGAATTTTAGCTAATTAGCGATTTAACTAGAGCACTTTTGAAGCTTTTAGGCCAACTCGATGGCGGTGTCAAGAAAGAATGTATCTCTCATGAAGAGGAAGAAAACATATTCACTGGCCCTCATTTAACATGTGCAGTTGAATATCTTTTATATACCAGATTTGTCAAAGTTTTGGGGGTACAATCAGGACAAGAGAAATGGGGTCACTTGCAGATAACACTCTAGCAAGGAGACAAATGGTTAGAGAAATGGTTGTAGAGTGCAGAATATCAGAGTCCACACTCTGTGGAGACCTAGCCTGGTCTAAAGTGCAAGAATATGAAAGCTGAAAGCTGGGTGCCAGTCGAGAAGAGGGGGAAAAGCTGAGGCAGAAATTGCCACGTCAGGAGGTGGCAGTGCCCACAGAACCTTGGAGTAGTCGAGAGCCAGCACATTAAAAAACTGCAAGGCATTTAGCGTGGCTTAGGTGGGAAGCAGCTGGCAGAGATCCTATTAAGAAGGCTCTCTCGAGCCATGTTAAGGCTTTTAGCTGTACTGCAGCAGTGGTGGGGTCACCAAGGTTTACACAGAGGAGCTGACTGAGTGGTCACTTCTCTGCTCTCCATCGGCCAGCCTTGAAAGTGATTAGTGTGGTGAGCCAGAGAACAGTTAGAACATGAAATTCCATCAAGATGCAAAGCCTTCTGCCTTAGCCAAAGCCAGAAGCATAAAGCAGCCTTGGGACACAATGAACCTGCTTGCAAGATATCTAGGCAAGGGGCGCCCTGAGATCCCGAGAAATAAACTAACTCTCGCCCAGAGTAACTCTATGTGCTCTGTTACAGACGGGAGCGTGGTCAACCAACTCGTAGGGACAGAATGGGGGGCTAAGAGAAAATCGAGAAGTCCTTTCAGTCCACACCCCCTCATCTTGCTGATAAATGATTTGGAGGATTGATAGGCAAAGGGCTTTATCAAACTTACAACCCCTCAGGGGCAGAGCCAGAGCTGAGGTCCAAGTATGACTCCAAGGGTATCAGTTACTGATTAGTAAACATACACACTTCCTGATCTACAATGGCTTTGCTGTGAAAATCTGCCTCTTAGACTTTAAGTTAGCATAGGTGTCAAAAGCTTCTGCCCTGGTCACATCTCTTAGCCTAAAGATGGCCAGAGCGTTACATCTCAAGGTCAGAGTATGGTTTATGAGATCAAGGTTCTGGCTGCAAAATCTGGAGAGGGGTCTCTCCAGGACTGTGGCCCACCCATTCCTCGGGTGGAAGTGGGGACGGCGGGTAGGAGGGTGTGGGATGTGGCTGAGTGGAGATTCCTGGTGGGAGGCAGGAATTGCCAAGCCGGGAGGGGGCAGAGCCTGTCCCCTGGCCAGTGCCTGGTGTCTAACGTATCCTGGAGAATTCCGAAATGCGCCCATATTTTCCCACTGCCTGACTCAGTGTTTTCTTCAATGCTAAGGATCAGCAACCCGACCATAAGAGAAAACTAATCATGGTTAAAATCATTGATTAAGAATCTCAGGTAAAAAGAATAAAGACAATGCAGAGTGTCTGGAAAACATCCCAGCAGCACCTGCGGCTGACTCAGTTTCCTTTCATGGAACATTTTTCACGTATCTGTCAGTTTTTCTATTGGGCTTATTAGTTTTCTTGACTTGGAAAAATTTTTCATGTTAGAAAAGTAAGCTCCTTTGTCACATATATTTTTAACATGGCTAAAAGACATATTTCCGTTCTCTTGTTTGTTTCCTAATTCTGTTTATGAGGGGGGTTGTTTGTTTATGGCAGAGAATTTTAAAAAGCGTATTTATGTTAATTTCCTATGTACCACTATGGTTGAGATCTAAAACGGCTCCCCAAAATCTCATGTGTGCAGAGGATGGGTTTTCAGAAGGAGGTTAGACCTCGAGGGCTCTATCTTCATCGTGGGTTGAAGCACTGATAAGATCATAATTTGCGGATACTGGGAGGTTATAGGAGCCGGAGGTGGGTTCGGGGAGGCAGCAGCTCTTAGGGCCGTGCCTCAGGCACTGTACCTGGTCCCTATTGTCCTCCTGGCCCTTCCCTTTCTCCCCACTTCCTGGCTGCCATGAGGTGAGCAGCTTTCTTTTACTCTGTCTTCTGCAATGATGCTTCCTCCTTCTTTCACAGAATGAATTTTTAACTTTAAACACAGTAATCTACGATAAATCTATTTTGGGGAAATAGAAATCCCTTTTGACTTACTGGCTAAATTACAGAAAGCCCTTAAGATGGCCACCTGTGTGGTTTTATTGTCAGTGAAGTTCTCAGCAGGAAACAGGATATAGAAGAGGTTCTGGGATGAATCCCTGGTCCAAGAGCATTTGACTGTGGGGTGACTCAGTACCTAAGACTCAGCTTGGCTACCACTTCACCAGATGCTTAGCCAAAGCCTCTCTGGACCGGTGAGCAGCCCCTAGCTTTGCTTTGGGTGGTTTCATTTTGCCTGTAGTGCTCTAATGGAAAGGAGAAAGGCAACAAACTTTGAGCCTGGAGATGAAGGTCAGCAATCTAAAGGTGGCATTCCCTTTCTCCTGTGACACCAAAGAGCTAGGACGCTAGAGCTCTGGGGCCCTCCATTCAGCCTTGGGCTTGCAGCCCCTCAGAGAGCGTCATGCTCTGAGAACCCTGCTGGATAGGGCTCGGGGCTGGTTGAAATCCTAACAATGCTTAGAACTCAACCGGGCCTGAGGATTGGTGTGGGAGTACTGGACTGGCTGCTTCCTTCAGATGCAAGGAAGCAATGTGTTAGAGCAGAAGAAGGGCAGAGGAAGGCTCAAAAGGAGGCGAAAGCACACGTGGGTCTCTATGGCCGACAGCATGCTAAATATCTTGTGCAACAGGGAAGAAAAGCCAAGAACTCTGGATAAACTAAGTTCCAGATTTGTCTTTCCTATTTACCAGCTATGCAAGGGCACAGCTCTCCCTGAGGCCCGGTATCACTAATACCCAAGGAAGCTGTATGAGACAGCCGCTGCACAGAGGCAGAGTCCCAGCAAAGGCGGTGGGCTCCGTGGATAGAGAAGAGGGCCCTCTGTGCAGAGGATCACCAATAGCCACAAGTTCTCAGAGGCAAGTGCAATCTGTAAAGCGTGGGAGGTTGGCTGTCATGTGTACTTTGCGTGACTTGGTAAATTCTGTTGGTTTGGTACCAGCCTGTTCACTGACGTCTGTGAACACATAGATTAAATGCCTTGCAACAAAAGATAACGTTATCTGCTGTTTGCCATTTTGGTAATAAAGTGGGTATTCATTTACAGTGCTAGAAATAGGATTTGTCAAAATGTCCCAAGCAAATTATGATTTAGCTGTCTTTGCCTTCTGCCATCATTTTCCTTAATTATTCATACACACTATTGGCAAAACAAAACAGGACCCACAAATTAATATCTTTTCAGTAAAAAAGTAAAAAAAAAAAAGACTGATTCATGTTTGTTTACTGTGTGCTCCAATTAGAAATAGTAATTTGAAATCTAGGGGGTAGTTATTCTTTTAAGGCAAGACTTACTTCAATATTACAATAACACTACAGAAAGCTGAAGTCATTGTTACATGATACGTTAAGCCAGCACCCACGATGGGCTTCCAGGGCACAGCCCTTGGCTGCACGCTCAGTGTGCAGTGCAGAGGCCTTTCACCCAACCTGACGCGCAGGTACTGATGAGTGACTGCAGCCAGAGCGTTTCTTAGTGGCTGTAAGTCTGTGTCTTGTCCCCTTCCACGGTGTGTCTACAGTTGCATGTACTCATGCAGCCACTACTTAGGCTTAGAACATTAGCCCTGCTGGTTATGAATACTTCTGGAGTTTGTCTTAACAGATTCCTTGCTGATAACTGTACTGCTCCAGGGAATACTCCAGTTTTGTAGGGCACCCTTGAAAAATATACTATTAGCAGGTGTGTAGTATATCCTAGTGAGTGGGCCCTGCTAAGTCACAGGGACTTCCAGCTACACGGTGTGTGTGCGTGTGTGGTGTATACGTGTGTGTGCCTGTAATGTGCACGTGTGTGTGTGTGTGTGTGTGTGTGTGTGTGTGTGTGTCTATGTTAGAGGGACAGGGACAGACAGACACAAAAAGAATGTGCTTGGTGGTTGGATTTTTGTTTGTTTTCATGTAGGAAGAATCTGGGTTTCAGGGGTGATATACTTAGCATTGATATCATCCCGCTTAGATATTCCCAAACATTGTTTTAAAAATAAATAGAATGTTTTAAAAATAAAAATAAAATAAATATGTAGCAAATACATAAATCTCAGTTTCAGTTCATTGGAGACAAGCATAATGTTGGTTTAGATTGCTGTTTTGGAGATACAAAAATTGTTAGTTTTACAGCAGCAACCAAAAACATTGAAATGGCAAGGTTTTTATATTTGTAGATTTCTGAAAACACACGGAAAGTATTGTAGGGGTATAATAGAGAGGAACTTGGAGAGCAAAATTTACTTAGGGCTAAATGAAATTCCATTTTCTTAAAGACTTCTTAATAATAACAACAAAACCAGAAATTATAATAGCAGCTAGGGTGTATCTAATGCCATCACACACCAGGCACTACGCTAACTGTGTATTAACTCATAATCATTACAAGAGCCATAGCACAATTGCCCTCTCCCCCGTCTCCATCGTCCTGTTCATCTGACCCCTAAATGGCAGGAGCGCCGATCCCAGTGATTCATTTGGGAAGTGGCTTCCTGCTTACTTTCCGGTCCTGGCTGGAGCAGAATGGACCAGGAGCCTGGTTTTCATCAGCTCCTTCTAGCTTTCTCTGAGGCAGCTAAGTACAGGCCAACTGTTTCTCTCTGTTGCTGTCTCTTTCTTCTTCTTCTTCTTCTTCTTCTTCTTCTTCTTCTTCTTCTTCTTCTTCTTCTTCTTCTTCTTCTTCTTCTTCTTCTTCCTCTCCTCCTCCTCCCCCTCCTCTCCTCCCCCTCCCCCTCCCCTAAATATTGAGGCTTTAAGTGGGGGCAAAATCAGTGAAGTAAAATTGGACTGAGGTCCTTTAGACCCTCCTGCCTAAGAAAAAGGAATCATTTAAAAGGCTTTGCTCTGTGCTGGGTTATACACTAAAGCACAGGTCAAGCTCACAGCAAATTTCCTTTCCCTCTCTGTCTCTACCAACAATCATTAGTGTTGACTTGGTAATCTTTCTCAATATTTTCCTGAGATGCTTATATATTCTTGGATGCAACTCCTATAATTTTTCATTCTCTGACCACCATCAATTAGTACATTTCCCTCCAATCATATACCCATAAAACCTCAACAACACGGCCAACAACATGGGCTTGTGATTGCGTGTGAAGGATTTGTGCTAAACGTTCTCAAGTCCTCCTTCCTGAGTGAAGACGGGGCAGAGCTGGACTGAGATTAGAAAATAAGGCTTCTGCCTTTAGTGGTACTTTTTTTTTATTTGTTATTTTAAAGTGGGTGAAACAAAACAACAAAACAGATCAGGAGAAAACAATGTAACTGACACAGATTTCAAAGTAAGACTACAGGAGATCAAAAGTGGCTATCATATCATAACGTCTCTTGTTTTCTTCTTAAATAGTTGTCTATATCTTCACACACAATGAATTCTTACAAAATAGAATAGTATAAAACTGATCAGAACAGAGTTATGAAGGCATTACAGGCCTTCAAAACCAGACAATAGGAAAATCAACAATGGCTGCCATGATGTCCTTTGTTCTCTTCAAGACAGCTGTTCATACCTTCATGTATGTTGAAATTAAATAATACAAAATACATTAAAACCACTTCATTAAAACAAAGAATAAAAGCATTACTGGATTTCACAACACGACGATACAGAATCAGCAATGGATACCATAATGTTTCTTTTTTTTTCAAAGTAGCTGTTCATTTCATCATGCATAATACAATTGATTCTCGTAATCTGTTTAGAAGTCCTAGGTAGGTATAAGCCTCTCCATGTACACCTATCATTTTTGCATTAGACAGAAAAACAAAACAAAACAAAAAATAGTACTTTCTTTATGCTTATTTCAGTTCTTGACATGTTTACACCCTGTTCTGCTAATTTGCCCAAACATCCCCATTATGTAGGTTTATTAAAGAATCATTAACATCTGTCTAGCATTAAAT
Source organism: Cavia porcellus (assembly GCF_034190915.1). Lineage (NCBI taxonomy): Eukaryota > Metazoa > Chordata > Mammalia > Rodentia > Caviidae > Cavia > Cavia porcellus. Next base: position 97,681,297 of record NW_026947490.1, on the reverse strand, counting down.
AGCATTTAAGAATTTGAGTTTGAATACATAGAATTTCTTCTCTGTCTACAACTTGTTCCTTTGAGATGGCAAAGATGATACAGTTGAATTTTGTCAACTTTGTCCATTTTACATTTAACTTTATTTCTGGGCACTTGAGTATTACCCTTGTAGGTGGGGTCATGTGGCTGACTCTGTCCATCGAGCTGTGAATTAAAATGGCATTGATGATCTGAGGCATTTATTTTCTGGCATGAGCCCCTGAGTGCTCTCTTCTCTGTCCCAGTGACTATACAGAAGGACATGGAGCCCGCAGATGAATGATTACATAGCCGAGCTGCAGTAGACACTGTATAAATAAACAGCTTAGCTGTGCGAAGCAACTGATTTGGAGGCTGTCTGTTACTACAGCATCGTTTAAAATGTGCTCCTTATCTCAGTCTGTACAAACAGCACGCTTCAAGATCTTATTCTCCATCTGTTTCTGCATCTTCCTGCTCATTCTGTTCTTAAGTGGCCATCAGATGGATGAATATGAGAGGATTTGACTGATAAACCATGTCACGTTAACTTTGTCCTTTGATTTCAAATAGTATCACTTTTTCTTTTAATTTGACCAGGAATTTTATTTATTTTTATTTAAAGAGAAAAAAAGAAAGGACATAAAAAACAAAGCAGTAAAAGGGTACAAATAATACAGTATTTCAAGAAAAAAATACACAGTAAGAAATCACCAGTTAATAGGTTACACATTATCTTCCCAGAAACAGTTGTCCAAATTACAAAATTAAAGCATATAAAGTGGACATTCATACAGTGATATTGGAGACAGTTCCGTTCAATGATCCAACAAAAGCTCAGTAATATGGTTTTCCATCCTACACACTTGAACGTACCTGTGGTTATATCCCTTAGTCCACCTTCCTTTCCTCTCTTTTTTACAATAACAATTACACTTTTTGGGTTTTATTACTCCCACAGTTCTTATTACTTTTTTTTAAGAGAATAAAACCAAACATAACTAAGCAAAACAGAGTCACTTAGAACAGAAGGGTGTGCATAGCACATGATGCAAAAATAGAATACCAGGTGATCAAAAGTGGGTACCATTGTGCCTCTTGCTATTTTTAAATTGAGTTGTCTATATCATCAGGTATAATAGAATTGATCAAAACAGTACAGAACAAGACCAATAAAACCTACACTGGAGACCTTACAGGACTTCAAACAAAGATAATAGTCAAACCATAATGGGCATCATAGTACATCTTATTGCCTTCAAAGTGGTTGCCTATACCCTCAAACTTGATACTATCAAACAAAATAGAATGTAGAATAATCAGACAGAACAAGTTATCACTCTGACACTATGATTTCTTTTCTGACCTTTATTTATTGCAATTTTATCAAGGTATAATTAATAAAAACAAATAGTACATATTTAAAGTATATAATCGTCATCACAATTACGATACAGTAATGATAATATTCATCATCCCAAAAGTTTCCTTTTGCCCTTTACAATCCCTGTCCTTGTCTCCTATCCCTACCTCTCAACGATTAATGTGCTTTTTCCCAGAGTCTTAACTATTCCTTTGTTCTTTGTCCAGCTTCTTTCACTTAGCATAATTACTTGGACACTCATCCTTGTCATTAGCGTGTATCAGTAGCTCATTCCTTTTTGTTTGGGAGTAGCATTCTATAGATTTGTTTATTCATTTACTTTTGATGGATATTTAAGGATTTTCCAGGCTTTGATGATTATAAATAAAACTGCTGTGAATTTGTGTGTACAAATCTTTATATGGATCTCTTCTTTCATTTCTCTTGGTTAAGTGCTTAGTATTGTGGCTTGTATGATATGAGTATTTTAACTTCTTAGGAAATAATAAATTTTTTCCCAAAGTGTTTGTAGCAGTTTACACTCTTACCATCAGTGTACAAGAATTCTCCTTACTCTGATCCTTGCAGCGCTTGGTGTGGCCTGACCTTTAACTTGGATCAGATGGTGTTATGGTTTGAGAACTGGTGGTCAACTTAATGCCAGCTGGATTACATCAGCATGCATTGAGCAAAGATGCTCCACCTGAGGAGGGTAGCCAGGATAAATAGGTGGAGAAGAAGGGAGGTGTGGAAGGTTGAGGTGTTAAGGAGGCATTGTGGGTTCTCCTACGAGGTGCTGTCTGAGCTGTTGGTTCTCCTGAGGAGCTCTGGTCCTCACATCAAGCATTGCTTCCTGGCTCCGGAGGGGAAGACATGTGCTGCTTGGTCTCCAGGATGAACTCGTCACACTGCTTCCTGGCATGTACCCGACTGTGCTTGTCGTCGGAGGAGCTCGGGGCCTCTGTGTTGCTGAGGACAGCTGTGGTGCCTTTGAAGATAGACCTTTCAGGTCTTTGTTGTGAGTGTGACTTCTCGGCTCCAGCGTAGAACCCTCATCCCACCAGCACCGCTCCTTCCTCCTGCTGGCGTAGACTTTCTGGCTTCCACCGCTGACCCTTGGGTCTTCCCCTCACGGATCCATAAAAGAAACTGGCATGAGTCCTTCTTGTGGGCTCTGGACCTCCAGTTGGACTCATGGAGGTGTTGTCCTGAGCCTGGGTTTTTATCTGGACTCATGTGGGACATTGCCGGGGGGTTTAGGCCCTTGACTAAATAATTTATGTCTTTGGTGTTGCGGATAGATTTCCTGCATTCTCCTGTGTTAACTCCCGGTGACCATTATAAAAATATTATAAACTCCATGTCCTGATCCTAGTTGTTCTCTGTGTACAACCCCTGACTACAACAGATGGTTACAGAATCACCCAACTCTGCAGCTCCCTTTCCACTGTTACCCACTTGGATTCTTGATACTTCTTGTAACAGTCTCTTAATTAGCACTCCTCCTCCAGCTAAATCCAGGTTGACAGGTAGGAACTCTGTGAACTTCCTCCCACCACCTATAAACTTAGATCTCCCATTACCAATCACCTCCAGCTTACCTCCTGTCGGAGGCTGAGAGCTGTGTCTCCACTTCCTCCTGGCGCTGTGTCCTGAAACCCATTTTCCTCTCCTCAAACCCCATTTAGCCAGTGTTTTGCTCTCTCTTGTTTCCAATTATATAGTGCTCTCCCCCAAACAACACAAAGACTACCCATGACTATTGTCTTCTAGCTATACTCTCTTAGCCTATAAATCTAAATTTATCTTTCATCTATTTTTAAATTTTATTAGTACATGTTTGGAGTTCACGCAGTTCACAGTCACCTTGGTGTATGGCTACATGTACACACCACAGCTTCTTTTTATTTTTTAATCCCCTTCTTCCTCCTCCTACCCCAACTTCCATTCTGGCTGACATTATTAACCTTAGTTCAGCCGATGGCATATAACGTTAACATTCACTGAGAGATTGGGGTCCTATACATGGAATATCTTTATTCTGCTGGTTTCCCCTTCCCTCCTCCTCGCCCCCCACACTTCTCCCCTGAACCCATTCCCTCTTACAAGAGATCCATCTCCATGCCCCTTTCTATCCATCATTTATGATTCTCTTTGTCGTGCTTTACCTCACTCAAATGAGAGATACCATAGAGTATTTAAGCTCTGGGGCTGGTTTATTTCACTAACATTGTAATTCCCAGGTGCATTCACTTTCCAAATGTCTCAAATCTGTCATTCTTTAAAGCAGAGGAATATGCCCTTGTGCAGAGATGCCATACATGTATTTTTAATCTAGTCGTCTGTTGATGGGATACAGGCTGTTTCCAGGACTTAGCTATTAAGAGTTGTGCTGCTATAAACATTGCTATGCATGTACGCTGGAGAGTGACTTCTTAAACTATTTGGGGAAGATACCTAACAGACGAATCGCTGGGTCATATGAAATTTCTAATTTCAGTTGTTTGAGAAATTGCCATATTGGTTTCTAAAATGTGTACTAGTTTACATTCCTACCAACAATGCAGGAGAGCTCATTTTTCACCACAGCCTTGGCAGCATTTTTTCTTTGATTTCTTTTTTTTTTTTTAATTTTTTTTAAAAATTTTATTTAAGGAGAAAAGAAAAAAAAGCAGAGAAATGGTACAAGTTATACAGATTTGCAGAAAAAAATGAACAGTAGGAAATCACTAGTTAATGGATTACATATTGTCATCTTAGAAGTAATTGTTCAAGTCACAAAATTAAAGCTTGTAAAGTGGACATTCCATCAATGATACTGCAAACAGTTCTGTTCAATGATCCAATAAAACTCTGTGATATCATTTTCTATCTTATACACTTAAATATACATGCAGTTATATAGTTTAGAGCACTTTCTTTTCCTCTCTTTTGTACAATGACTATTACACATTTTGGGTTTCATTGCTCCCACGGTTCTTAATGCTTTTTTGGAAGAGAGTAAAACCAAATGTGACATAACAGAACAGAATCGGTCAAGTCAAAAGGGTGGACGTAATAGATAATGTAAAAACATAATACAAGGTGATCAACAATGGTTACCATAATGCCTCCCGCTATCTCTAATAGAATTGCCTATATCGTTAGTTATAATACAATTGAACAAAGCAGTAAAGAATAAAACCGACAAAACCAAAACATTGGAGACATTGTAGGTCTTCAAAAGTAGATAAAAGTCAACGAGAATGGGCGTTATAATGAATCTCATTATCTTCTCAGCTGATGCCTAAATTTTCGAACCTGATACTATCCAGCAAAACAGAATAGGGGAACATCAGTTAAAAACCAGATGGTGAGAGTAATACAGGGCTTTAAATCGAGGTAATGGAAAGTCAAAGTGGGTTACTATAATATATCCTGCTATTTTTTTTCCTTTAATTAAAAGGATAAAAATAAAAAAGTAAATAATGGAGTGGAAATTGAGATAAAAGAGGGCATAACAACGAAACAGCACAGATCAAAACATAACCATTTAAGCAAAATAGTGTTTCACCACCAGATAATCCTGACCTAAAAGTAGTTACCATATTGTCTCTTTCCTTGAAATCCTTGAGTACAACTTCGTATACTATAGCATTAAGTATATCAAAACAATGTAAAACCATTTAAGAGAATGACAGCATTACAGAATATTTAGAATCGACTAACAGAAAATGAACAATGGTTTCTGTATAATCTCCTTGTCTTTAAAAGGTTTTTGCTTATACTATCGTACATAATAAAATCCAATAAGATACAGCCTATTTAGACCATTGGAGACAGAAGGACAAAAGCTAGATGAGACTTCAAAACAAGATGATACTAAATCAGTATTACCTATTAAGATGTCATTTTCTCCAAAATAGCTGTTCCTATCATCCAATCTTCTCTGCCTCATTTCTGTTGAGCTCTTATTCTGTCAGCAGCTGTCAGTTTGTCTTCTTCATTTTGTTCTCTGCTCCATTCGTTGTGTCCTCCACTATTTCTGGATTCTTTGTATTTTTCTTTTTTTAGAATATCCTGCAATACTCTCTGTAGAGTTGAATTGGTGGTTGCAAATTCCCCCAGTTCCTCTTTATCCTGGAAGCACCTTGTTTTTCCATCAATTTCCAGGGACAGTTGTGCAGGATATCTCAATCTTAGCTGGAGATTATTATCTTTCAAAGCTTGAATTATTTCCCCCCACGCTCTTCGTGATTTGATGGTTTGTGCAGAGAAATCTGCTGTAATTCTGATGGGTGCTCCCTTGTAAGTGGTCTGTTTCTTGCCTCTGACAGCTTTTAATATTCTGTTCTTGTATTGAATTTCTGGAATTTTTATTATTATATGCCTGGGTGTTGCTCTGTTTGGGTTGTAGGTAGCTGGGGTCCTGTATGCCTCATACATCTGAGTATCTTTACCTTTTGCTAAATTAGGAAAATTCTCCTGGATTATTTCTGTGAGTAGCTTTTGTAGTTCATTTGTTTGTGTCCCTACTTCTTCTTTTATGTTCTTAATCCTTAAGTTATGGCTCCTCTTATCATCTTCTTGTCTTTGTATTATTGCTGTTTGTTTCTTTGTTATTTTTAAGAAGTTTTTCATTTCATTCTCCCATATTACAATTCTGCCCTCCAGTTCAGATAGTCTGTCCTTAGTTTCTTTCAAGCTGTTATGCCAGTCTTCGATAGACTTCTTAGTTTCTTGGTAGTCCCTTTGAACCTGCTTCACGTATTCTATGCTTTCCCTGTTTTCTCCATCAAACAATTCTCCCCTCTTTTTCTGTTCTTCCATTCCACCATCTGTTTTTTCTTGGGTGGTGCTTAGCATTTCTCTAACTATTTTGCATACTTCTAGCTTCAGGTCGTTGATAACTTCATTCCTGAATTGGTCTATGAGGCTCTCTATATGGCGCTTTATGTCTATTGGTGCGGTGTCCGCTATTGCCTATTTCTCAGAATTGGGGGCCGAGGAGCCTTTCTTGTTGCTGCCTCTTCCCATATTCTCTGTTCCTTATATATGCAAGCTTATATGAGAGGCCCAGCTTCTCTCCCTGTCAGCCACAGCCTGATCGAATTGCGCCGGTTAGGTGTTCCCACTCACCGCGGCGCACCAGGCAGCCTACGCGGGGCCCGCCCCTCCCGGCCACCGTCAGGCTCTGGGATCTGGGTTGGGCCAGCTTACAGGGTCTGCTGGCAGTGTCACGCAGGCCAGGCACTTTTCACCAATCCCACCGGAGAGGGGCTCCCGCAGGACTGCCCGGGCCCAGAAAGTCCGCTGGAGTCAAACTGTGGTGGAGTGTGAGTTTCTCTCACTCACCTCACCACTAGTCAGTACATGCCTCCCTTCCCGTCCTGTTTTCGACTCCGTTCACAGACTCCCATTCTCAGAGTTTCCCCGCGTCTCTCTCCTTGCGGAGCCGATGTAGAAGCAGCCAGCCACCACGCGGCAGGAAACCCAAATCGCGGCTTACAATGGCGCGGGGTCCAGCCTCCGCAGCGAGGCTTTTCTGTTCCTGTTTTAGCACCAGGACTGCATTCCAAGTTGGTTTCTCTCAGCCCAGTTCATTCCTGAGTCAGCAGAGCATAACTCCACCTGCTTATGTCTCTTTAGTCCGCACCATACCTGGCTTCTGAGCCTAGTTTTTCAGAGAGCCTCCGGTAGTTGCTGTTATCTGTCCGCCATGTTCTCCCGGAAGTTCCTTTTCTTTGATTTCTTAACGATTGCCATTTTTTCTGGAGTAAGATGGAATCTTGGCATTGAGACAGCATTTTTCTGATGGCCAGAGATGTTGAGTAGTTTTCATATATTTATTGATCATTGTATTTCTTCCTCTGTGAAGTATCTGTTCATTCTTCTTGCCCATTTCTTGATTGTATCTTCAATTTTACATAGTTTTTTTATATCTTTGTATAGTCTAGATATTAATTCTCTATCTGAGTAGTGGCTGGCAAACATTTTCCCATTCTGTAAATTATCTCTTCCCTCTGCTGATTTATTCTTTTACTGTACAGTTTTTAAATCTGAGTTGTTGATTCTAACATTTATTTCATGTGCAGGTGAGGTTCTGTTTAGAAAGTCTTTTCCAACAACTATGTTTTTGAGTGTTTTACCTATTTAATCTGCCAGTAGGTTTAATGTTACTGCTTTGACGTTTAGATCTTTGATCCACTTTGATTTTAATTTAATGTATGGTGAGAGATAACAGTCCAGTTTTGTTTTTCTGTGCACAGATAACCGGTTTTTCCCAGTACCACTTGTGGAATAGGCTGTCTTTCCTCCAACATGTGATTTTGGGTCCTTTGTCAAAGATCAAATAACTGAATGTCTCTGGGAAGTTTCTGTATTCTCAGTTCTGTGTATCTGTTTTTGTTCTGGTACCACACTGTTTTTTATCACCATTGCTTTGTAATATAGCTTGAAGGCAGGTATTTTAATTCTTTTGTTTTCCTCTTGTTGACTGAAATTCCTTTTGCTCTTCTTCTGGTTGCTTATTCTGGTTCCATATGAATTTTAGGATTGTTTTTCTAGATCTGTAAACGTACAGAAGGAAGAAAACAGCCAGTTGTGGTGGTGCACTTGGGAGGCTGAAGCAAAAGGATCACTGTGAGTCTGAGGCCAGCACAGGCTACAAAGTGAGTTCAAAGCCAGCCTGAACTGCATAGGGAAACTGTCTCAAAAAGACAAAAAAAGGAAAATAGTAAAGTATAAAAATAATTTAAGAGTGAGAAAAGTAAAATAAAAATATAAAATGAAAAAACACTGCCGTCAAATGAAGAATAATAAAAGAAAATTTTCTATTGTTTTGGGCAACCTAAAGTTAAGGAGCAGAGCTCAAGCCAGCTGTATTTCTCTACACTCTGGAAGTGACAGGTGCCAGCCCACCCCCCCCCCCAAACACCGCTGAATGTAGAACTCTACTTATACTAAGAACACACAGTGAGAGCTTCCCTTCCTGTGTCATTCAGGTGGAACCTGGCCTCTGGCGGTGGGAAGCCAGCATGCGCCTCCTCTGGGACCCAAGTTCAGACACTCAGCTTTCCACACACTGTTGTCTCTGCCCGCTCTTGCTCTGTGACTGTAGCTGTGGGTGCTTGTATCAGGTCACCCACCAATTGTTGACTGTAGAAGGCCACTGTGGAGCAGTGTTCTGCAGTTCTCCAGTTGTCCACCAGCAAAAAGTTGTTAGCTTCAGTTTGCCTCCCAGCTGGCAGCTAGCCTTCCCTCCTTGGAATGGTCTATTTCTTCTGTATCACTTAGTCTTATTTTTTTCTTCCTCTGTTAGTTCCCTCGTGATTTTATGGTAACCTCCAGTCACTTCAATTCCTGTCCAAGCTTCAGCCTCCCAAGTGCACCACCACAACTGGCTGTTTTCCTCCTTCTGTACGTTTACAGATACAGAAAAACAATCCTAAAATTCATATGGAACCAGAATAAGCAACCAGAAGAAGAGCAAAAGGAATTTCAGTCAACAAGAGGAAAACAGAAGAATTAAAATACCTGACTTCAAGCTATACTACAAAGCAATGGTGATAAAAACAGTGTGGTACTGGAACAAAAACAGATACACAGAACTGAGAATACAGAAACTTCCCAGAGACATTCAGACATTCCCAGACTCTGTCCTGGAGAAGCTAAGTTAGTGGCACTCACCGCTCCACCGTTTTTCTTGAATCTCCTCATACTTATTTTAAAAATTGAAAAAAATCACATTCCTTCTTCGCTGCATTCAATCTAGTTCTCCCCACATTCTCCACTAAAGCTGCCTCCTGTGGCTCAGGGACCACAATATTCCTACATCTAACACCTTCCAAGCCCTAGATTACGTGACCTCTTGACAGCCTTTATGCTTACACCCTTATTTTTTCCCATTTGCCTCACCAAAGTCTCTGCTGGGTGCTCCCGTAGATTTTTTTTTTTTTTTTTTTTGCATTCCTTTACTCGACTTCCACATGATTTTGCATCCCACGCTGTGGCTGTGGCTCCTGCTTATTCTTCCCATGATTTTACTTCACCCTAAGGTCAGTGAGTACAGAAATGATACCTCCATCACACCATCCTTGGAAGGTCTCAAGCCACATGGCCAGCTGTCTCCACTTTGACCTCCTAAAATTTAGACTATGAAAAACATGGCTCATCTTCTTCTTCCTATAATCTGCCTCCCACCCCATTCCTTTGTTACCAAATTCATTCAGTTTAACATCCCTGAGTCCTAATCTATCCCTCAACACTCACCATTCTGAGACATTCAGCTTTTTTTACTTCTCTTGGACCCATCTCCTTCTGAAAGCGTTTCCCCGGCTAAGCCCAGACTGGCATCACTTCTTACTTGGATTACTGCAGCCAGCTTCCAGAAGAGTCTTGGGACCCAGTATTTCCCACTAGCAATCCATTCCAATGCAGTTACTGCTACCCCGTGTCTCTGTTACTTTTCCCTTGTTGTTGAGACAAAATATCTGATACCAGTTTCAGTCCCTACTCAGTTGACTCCAAGGAAGGATGGCCTGGCTGAGGGGCAGCCATTCGTGGCCACTGCAAACAGCAAGACTGAAAAGTGCAAAAGAGTAAAGACATGCTTTTTCCCTGCTCTTACACTGTGTGTCAGCTCCACCCTGGGAGAGTGTAGCGCTCACATGACCAGTCCTAGTGCTAGATAACAAACCAATCACAAAAGCCAGGCTTGGCCGTGTCCATGATTGTACGGGGCTTGAGGGGGCCATCCGAACACAAACCGTAACACCCAGCAAACTCAGCTCCTGCCACTTTCTCTGTAGACTCCACATCTTATGCACTCTGCCCATCTGGAATGGTCTGGGTTTCTCTGAAGGAGTCATGCTCTTGTGCTTTATTCTAGAATATACCCCTTGGTCTGGAACATCCACTTTTAATGCTCTTCAGGTTCAAAATTTCTTTTGTTCCTCTAGACTCAGCTTGATGTTGCCTCCCCAACAGTCTTCCACAGCCTCCTGACCTTCCCGCAGCATCCTGTTCTCACTGTGTACGGACTCTTTTGTTGCATTTCTTGTCAGTTCTTTTCTTGGGCTTGTATCTGTTATTTATATGACAAAGGGAGATCTCAGATATGATTAAGTTAAGGATTCTGAGATGCATGATTCAGGCAGGATGAAAGTGTAATCATAAGCATCTTTATAAGAGGGAGGCACAGGGAGAGCTGACCTACAAAAGGCAATGTGACCTCTGAAGCAAGATGATAGTTTCCAAGGTGGAGGAAGTGACCCCAACTGTGTCTTCGAAATTGGAAAAGGCAAGGAAACACTGGACATTGCAATTTTAGCCCTGTGAAATTGATTTCAGAATTCTGATTTCTACAACTGTAAGAGAACAAACATGCTTTTTTCCCCCTGTAACTTGTTATAGCAGCAATAGGAGGCAAATATGGGGCCCTGTCATGGCGTCGTGCTCTAGAGATCACCGCTGTTAATCTCCTCTAGCTGTGCTCTTTCTCTTGGAATTAAGAGCCTATGTTTTTACTTATAAACAGGCCCCAGATATCTAGGACCCCAGAAATCCTTACTGAAAAACATTGTTATCTGAGGCCTCTTTCTATAGACCTCCTCCCTGAATTTGTCCTTTTGAGACAGATTGCAGTCCTAGTGGGGGTGTCCCCAGCCTTGAGAGTAATCAAGGGAGCTCCTGTTGCTGGGCTGAGGCACTGTGTAGGTTCAGACTAAAAAGCAGAAGAGCAGAGAAACAGATCAGATAGGAGGCTCCTGCGATAACTGAGACAATGTGTGTTGGTAATGGGGCAGAGGGTGATTCTGGGTATGCCTATGTGAAAATAAAGACTACAAGCTTTATGACATAAAATCATGATGTGTGAGAGAAGGGTAAATATGATTCAAGGTTTCTGACTTGAGAACTACAAAATAGCATTGCAGTTACCTTAGATAAATAGTAAATAAATGATGATAGTAGGCTTGGGGGTAAAGATTACTGGCCCAATGGAAATGTGTTCAGTGTAGGATGCCCATTAGACAACAGAGTGGGTAGGTTGTTAGATATTTGACTTTATAAAAGATTGTGTGCTTCTAGAGGCTAGGACAGTGCCTTGTGATAGGAGATTCCTAACTGATGTTTGATAGTCAAATGAATATGTGATGACTCCATGGAAATATTTCAATATCTACTCAGTTTTCTGTTCTGACATCACCACATTGGTTAATGTCAAACATATTGACTTTACGTGTCTGGCTGTGAGTGTCAGGGTTATTCATAATCTAAGTGTCTAGTATCTTCTTGTTGTAGGCTCTCCCAAACATTTTGATTAGGACAGGGGTTGATATTGAATATTAATATCAGTCAGAAACCTGGTCTGTATCTTATTCATCTCACACTAAAGTTTCATGATGTGCTGATTGCAAGAAAATTTTCCCTGTAATTATAAGTTGTAACACAATATTGACTTCTTTGTTCCACCTCTGAAATTACACTGTTTCCTCTCCACGTTCGTGGAAGCTAACAGCTAGCACATTTGTGTTTAGAGCATTTGAGAACATTCCAGACCCCAGGACTTCAAACAGTGTCTGAGGATGCTGAGTCTATGAATACTGGTTCTTTAAAAAAGTTTTAATTTGATGAATGAGCAATAATATGCTGATCTTCCTAGCTCTAAATTTATAGACACTATGAATACCACACCTATGAAACATAGCTGTGTTTTACAGGGCTGAAAAGGTCACATTTCTGCTGTTAGCTGCTAGAGAATCCGTTGCTCATGCCCTTTTCCCTTGTACCTTCCAACAATCAAGGTTTGCTCCCTTCTCCCTCTCCTAAGCTGCTCCTGCAAGTTTGTCAGTGACACTGACTTTAAAATCTTTAGCCATTCTTTAAGTCCTCGGTCCACTAATTCTGGTGGCAACATTTGGGCCCGTTAGCTGCTCCTGCCTCACACATCCTCTTCCCCTTTCTTTTGGGTCACTGTGAGCTCTTGTTTTCCTCCCACATCACTTACTGCTTCTTTCTCCTTTTATTTAATCCTCTAGGTCCTTGATTTGTGGATGCATTGGTTCACTGGGACTCAGCCCTCCTCCTTCCCCCTCTCCTCTCCTCTCCTCTCCTCTCCTCTCCTCTCCTCTCCTCTCTTTTCCTCTCCTCTCCTCTCCTTTCCTCTCCTCTCTTCTCCTCTCCTCTCCTCTTTCCTGCTCTTCTCTGTCCACATGCACTCCTAAAGTGACCCCATTCACACCCGTGGCCTTAAATATCACCTATAAGTTGAGAAATTCCCAATTCATGCCATTTGAATCTCTCTCCTGAACTCCAGACATATATAGCTACCTCTCTCTGCCTGTTTGATTCATCTTTAAGGTGAATATAATAATAGCAATGCCTTGCTCACGGCACCAGTACTGGGTGTTCTGAACGGGAAGACCTGCTTTCCGACCTTCTCCACCTGCTCAGTACCTGGGGAAAGTGACCTACGTGCTCTGCATCCAAGAGTTGTCTTGCTTTCTGGTTTCTGATGGAGTTTAATGAATGGAAATTGCTTTCAGGGAGTGAAACGGTGGAGATGGTGGTTCAGTGATTTACTCTTGAACCTCTCCCCCTCTGTCAGGCCACAGGTTGGCAGTGGTAGCTTCCTTCTATTCAACCCTGGATAGCTGGCAACACCAGCAGCCCTCTCTCCTGGCTGTAGGTCCTGAGGTCCTCTCATTCACCTCTGGTAGTCCTGCTGGTCTGAGCTGGGAAGCAGAGAGGGGCTTCACTCCCTTGCACTGTTTTATCTACACTCACATTTTAATCAATAGATACTTTACGAGACTCCCCACACTCACCTGGTTTGAGGGCGCTGGTTGTTTTTTGCTAGGATTTGATTAATTCAAGACTGTTGTGTGATTAAATGAACTGATACTTAAGTGCTCAGAGTAATGTCTGACATATGATAAGTACTGAGAAGTGTTTGTGAAATAAACTGCCCACATGAGCTGCTTTTCATTTACAAATCTGGGACAAATTTTTAAAGTTCTTTCACCATTCCTGTATTAGTCAAGATTCTCCAGACACACAGAGTGATGCGGGAAGACTGGATGAATATACCATTGATTAGGGAAGTGGCTGGACTTTGCAATTATGGAGGTTGGAAAATACAGAATCTGCAGCGTGGGTTCATGGGCTGGAGACCCAGGAGAGTTGATGTTTTCGAGGCTGTCTGCTATAGAACCTGAAGAAGTCAATCTTGCAGATAATATGTGAAGGCAATCTGCTGCAGAATTCTTTTGCTCAGGAGGAGCCAGACTTTTTGTTCTATTAGGGTCCTTATGTGCTTGCTTTACCCCCCCCCCCACACATTATGGAGGGTGATCTGTTTTATTAAAAATCCACCCATCTGAGTGTCACTCTCTTCCTAAAACACCCTGGCAGACCCCAGAGTGACTGACCAAACAGTTAAGTTGTCACATACAATTTACCCACCCGCTTGTCAATATCACTCCTCTCCCTGGTTTTTTCTTGCTACCTAACTAAAGGCTCCTCTATTCACTCTTTTACTCAAGGTGACCAAGAAATGAAAGGAGGAATGAGGGAAAGAGGAGGAGGAATTAAAGAATTAAGGTGTGTTGTGACCATGCACCCGCTCGCACGAGGAATGTAATCATTATGTCCTGCAAACCTGTACTAATATACAATAGAAACTGAAAAGAATCTTCATCAAGGGCACAAAGAACTGAGGACCAAGAAGAGGCTGGCTTCTTCCAGTGTAATACCCAGCTTCCTGGTGACACCTTGCTTTCCCCTGCTCCCTTTGTCCAGCTGAGCTGGCCTTGAACTCGCCAAGTATGTTCATCCTGCAGCTTTTACGCTCACTACCTTTCCTGAGATCTGTTCCCTCATAGTCTAATATGGCCCCCACCCTCACTTCACTGTCTTCCTCTTGCGTGGATTCAGAGACTTTGCCAGTCACCCCAACAAATACAGCATCGTCTATTGCTTGCCACCCCGCATCATGCTGCTTCTTCAGCCTTTATAGCATTTATGCTAAGATGACACTTTGTGTGTGTGTGTTTGTGTAAGGGCCAGCCTCCCTAGGACATGCCACCAAGTGCACAGAGCCTTGTTTGACTATTTACTTCCCTGCCACATCCCCAGCGTTGCAACTTGTCAAGCATATAGTAGGCACCCAATACATAAGAAATCTATTAATGAATTAGCTTGTGTGTATTTTTCTGAGTCTGAGGACTAATAACTACAAGTGCTTGTGGGCATCTTTCTTCCCAGGAGCTCAGATGAATTATAATGGGAAAATATAATTAGTGTTTAAATTTTAATAAAAATTATTATAGTAAAAGACACATCATTGATTCTCCCGAATACTCCCCTTAGCTTCAGACACACATTCCACCCTTCTTGTCACTTTCTGAAGCAGTTCTGGAGCCTTTCATGAGTGTCTTTAGTTACACCCTCATGGCTGCTTTGATGTCCTGAATCAATTCAAAAAGCTTATCTTTCATGGTCATTTTGACTTTGGGGAAGAGCTAGTGACTAAGGTGTATGAAGATACACTGTCTTTTTTCTTATAAACCCGACTTTCTGTTGGGTGGCACTTTGCAGCAGTATTCATTGTATTTGTGGTCATCTTGTAAAGACACTTACAAAAGAGGACTTCCAACCCTGCTTCAGAAATTGACAAGCACGACAGGTAACTTAGCTTGAAGTTAGAAGGAATATTTTGAAGGGAGTTAATAGCAGTATGAGACATGTCCTTTACTGTAATGATTTTGTAAAAATTTAAACCTTCACTGTATATTTTGACTACATCTTTTGGAGAATCTATTTCATAATGTTGCTCAACTGGCCAGCAACAACATACTAAGTCAATATGAACATTGAACATTTAAAATTTTGGCCATTCTTGATAACTTAAAAGTGAAAGTTGTAGTTTCAAGATTCACAAATACACATGCTAATGTGGAAGAATTGTTTTATCTTCTGAAACTTGTTTCCTAACCCAGTAACCGAGGGAATAGATTAACTGCACCAGTAACACATAACCAGGGTTCTGTGCCTGTTGTTACATGAGTATGTCATTCCCTGCTAGTCCCTACCTCACCGTGTGTGTTCTGGTGAATTTACCAGCAGAATTCGAATGTGCATAATTTCTTACATTAAGATTTTTCTCAGGAGGCAGATCATATTTAATAAACTTTTAGAGTAAATGCATTCATAATTTAGCTCTCAACTAGTAATCCTAATAATCATGTCAAAAATCACATTTTAGAATGTGTTTATTTGCGTACAAAATATGTTGTGATTTGTCAATGCATGTGCAGCAAAATATCCTATCACATACAACAAAAATACATATTTTATTACCTTTCCCTCTGCCCTTGAAAACGGCAACACTGTTTTGGCAGTTCAGCAGCTAAAAATAAAGTGCTATTATATTAAGCAATATCAGAATGTCTTCACTTAACAAATGTGATGTACAGTTCGAGTACACAACCACATCCCTTCGTTGGTTTTTCACAGCACAGGAAGCTCCACATCCTGAACACCCCTAGAAGATACAAAGATTTGTATATATATGTACACGTGTATACACTGTATATATAAAGTGCCAACAAGCCTCTTTGTCCTTGTGAGTTTGTTGCGTTTATGTTCCATCCTCTTTTCCCCCCTCGAAGTCAGAGTCATGCCACGGGGATCTTAGAGTTCATCAGCAGGCACCAAGGAGCTCACCAAAGGCAGGCTTGGGGCGGGGGGATGCGGCGTTGGTGAGAGGGCGCGGAGGGAGCCCTTCAGACCTCACTCGGGGACCTGGAGCGGAAGGGCACTTTGGACTGGAAGCAGCCACAGAACAGGAGCCACAAGGCGCGCTGGATCTCCTGGTTGCGGAAGGCGTAGATGACTGGATTGATCATGGAGTTGTAGGTGGCAGGCAGCACGGTGACATAGGTGTAGATGGCCGGGTCTTCGTGGCTCCCCACCACACAGTAGATGGCAAAGGGCAGCCAGCTGGCAGCGAAAGTGCCCAGCACCACGGCCAGCGTTCCCACGCCCTTTCTGGTGGCCGCGAGGTGGGGAGGCGCCAGGCAGTGCTGCTGCAGCGCAATCTGGTGTGCGTGGCGCCAGACCACCTGGCAGATGCGCACGTACAGGTGCAGCATGACGCCGAAGACCGCGAAGAAGGCAGCGGAGAGCAGCGCTACGTGGCTGCGCGTCAGCGGGCGCACCACGCTGCAG
This sequence comes from Cavia porcellus, assembly GCF_034190915.1. Lineage (NCBI taxonomy): Eukaryota > Metazoa > Chordata > Mammalia > Rodentia > Caviidae > Cavia > Cavia porcellus. The sequence continues at coordinate 97,664,725 of NW_026947490.1, read as the reverse complement.
GAGGCGCGCTCGGCCAAGCAGTTCCAGCCGAGCACCGGCAACAGCCCGAGGCCAAGGGACACAGTCCAGGTGGCGGCGAGCAGGAAGTGCACGCCCAGCAGGGTCCGGCGCGAGTAATAGGTGAGCGCGTTGTAGAGGGACAGGTAACGGTCCACTGTGATGGCCAGCAGGCTGCTGACCGAGGCGGCGAAAGACGACACCAGGAAGCCCACCGTGAGCAGGCTCACAGTCTCCGAGGGCACCACGTACTGGAACACGAAGTGCAGGATGAGGCCACAGCCCGCCAGCAGGTCAGCGGTGGCCAGACTGCCCACGAGCACGAACATGGGAGTGCGCAGCGCCGGCGTGGATGCTATGAGTGCTACCACTAGCGCGTTTTCACCCGCGATCACCGTTCCGGACACGCACAGCAGCACGTCCCAGGGATTCACCGCTGACAGCAGCAGTCCTGGAGGCCCCGCAGACAGCTGCGATGATAGCTCCAGCGACCCGTTAGCTCCGCCGCCGCCGCCTCCCAGCGCTGCAGCTGCGGCAGGGGGGCCCCATTCACTGGGGTCCGGCGCCCCTGCAGCTGTGGCCGTCGCCGCCACTCCCTCGGCCGCCACTGCCACCACCTGGGACTCATTGAGCGAGGCGGCGCTCGCGTTCATCGCTGCCAGATACTGCACCCTGCGGAGGGAGGGCAGGTGTCAGGAGCGAGGTGAGGGCTCCCAGGGGGCCACCCCCCAGCCCCGGCGCAGGTGTCCCGCTCTAAGCTCCCCCTTCGAATTGCCCCTTACACCTCAGGACCCCGGGGCAGAGCAGGAAACCAGTCAAGTAGCAACCCAGGAGAAGCACCTGTTGAGCTAGCCAGTCAATGAAAGACACCAAGTGTCAGCACATGCTTTTGAGTTTTTGCACGTATGTACACACGGGTACCAGCCACTTGTGCACAGAGATCATTCCCGTGAGTGTGCCTGTACTTGCACACGCTCCCAAGTGCTTTGAGCTAGAAATCCGAGCTGGGATTGAGCAGCGCGGTCTGCACTTTTGCGGGCTGGGCGGCGGGGCGCTGTCCGCGGTGCTGAACGCGAAGTTTACGATCGCTCTGTCGAGACAGCTCTAGAGCCCTGAGACCCCGGGAAGCCGGCTAGGCATAGGGGGTCTGGGGCCGGGAGGTGTGCGAGGGCCCTGGGGGTCAATCTTGCCTCCTTCTCCCTGGCTTCCAGAAAGACCCGCTCCGGGCTGTCCATGACCCCTTGGCGCCTTCCCCAAACCCTCAAAGTTCCCCCGGGCCCGGCCGCTCACCTGGGAGGTCCAGAGGTCGCTGGTCATGCGTGCCAGGGCGGGGAGCCCGACCGAGCTCCCTGCGCCGGGGGACCGAGCAGCTGCTGGCCGGGAGGCAAGCGCGGGACGCCTGGCGCCTGTCGCTGTGCCCGCGCCGCCGCGAGTGAGAGACGCGGGCAGGAGAGGCGGCTGCGAGCTGCGCGCCGCGGGAAATCGACAGGCGGGGCGCGGTGACGTCAGGCTCGGCTCCGGTACCGGCCCAGCCTGCCCTTGCTGGGCCGCCCATCATCCCGCAAAGATATCTCTGGGGCTCAAGGAGGGAGGAAAACAGAGATTCTATCTCAAACCCAGAGCAGAGAAGCCTGGGCAGAGAGGGTGAGCTGGCAGCGGAGGGGTGAGTGGTGCCAGCTGTACAGCAAATCCCATGGTCAATGGCCAGTGAGGGGCCAGGTGAAGATCGAACCCTGAAGAGGTGACGTTGGAAAAGGGCCCTGGAGAGGACAGTAACCGTCTAAGGGGAAAAGTTAGCGCTGCTTGAGAAATAAGAAAAAAAAATTGGGGGAAGAAAATTCTCCTTTTGAAAGCATGTTTATGGTACTGTCAGTTGAGCAGAACCAGAGGAGAAATGCAAAATTGTGGGGACCAGAGGAAAGATGAATGTGTAAGGGACATTTGGAGCGTTTGAGGAATACAGCCCCACCACCACCACCACCACCGGGGCTACCTGTACAATTGGCCTCTTTCCCGTTATCCTTCTTGAAATACAACCGGTTTCAGCACAATCTACTCTGTCTGCAATTTCCCGAATTCAGTGGCTGATTGTATCCTTGGAACTCACTCTTTAATTAAAGACAAGGTCTGTGTCTTGTTAGAAAAGAAGAAAACAGCAGAACGTGATTTACTTTCCTGCCAATAGACTTTGCCCTGTTAATTAGTACTCTATAAAACAAATTGCAGGGCAAAAATAGTGATAATTCAGCTGCAGCAGACTTCAGTAGGCAGAAGTTTTATTTTCAGCCCAGATAAATCATCCTTTTCATTTAAAGGTGTTTTGTATTGTCAGTAAAATACTAAAATGCAGGTATTCGTCTTCCTCATCTTCTGTTTTAATCAGCCTGAATCTCCAGTGGCTACACTTGGGCAAAAGCTAAGACGGTTGACTTTACCTAAGGGTCGAAATAAATGGCCACACTGGAATTGTGCTGAGGCCGCGGCTGTGGTCTATAAGGGCTACCAGGTCTGGGTAAAGTGAAAATGGACAGTGCTCATTGCTGGCCTTCTCTCGATGCTTCTTGTATAGGTTTTCTCTTCCTGACCTTACTTTGCCTCTAGCTCTAGGGGATAGACAAGGAAAAAGGGAGGATAGATTATCCAGTGCTTGGAGGCTTGGGACTGTCCTGGGTTATTCACTTTAAACATGACCTCCAAGTGCAGACATTCCTGTGCCTGTGCCTCAGAGCAGCTGGACTTAACTAGATGGAAAAAGGCAATCAGACCATTCATTCATCGCTGCAATAGCTGATGTTGGACTATAAAATAACTACATTCCATTGGAGTAGTTTTAAAAATTAACACACCACTACTTATATGAATACAAAACGTGGCTGACATTCAGTTTTTGAAAAGGGCCATTTTGTATTTTAGTACAAGATTATTATCTAAGAGTCAAGAATTTCACTTTTCTTCAGAGTTGTCAACTGAACTGTCAAACTATTGTAATAGAATTTTAACCAGAAACTTTCCAAATGATCAGATGCCAGACTAAGGAGAAAAATCCTCCAAATGTCTAAGTATGTTCGATTTTTATATGCTGCAATTTGGAAGACAGCATGGGGTTAAAAGTGAACCCACCACAGGATCTCTGGACCTGCTAATGCTTTCACCAGTGTCAGAATGGCCTTCCCATGGTCTCCAGAAGAAGACAAGTCATGTAGAGTCAGGCCTGAACATGCATGCAGAGGATGTGTAGACTGCTTTGGGCCATGCCCGTCTGCGGTTACCTTTCTTGGATGTTAGACTAGGTGTTAAGATCAAACAGGGCACATGATTTCAAACTCCTCCTTATCTATGTTCACCCATCTCTTAGGAAGGGGTAAATGCCACAATACAAGATAGAAGAGAATAAAAGGCTTATGTATCTTTGGTAATGGATGGATAGTTGATTTTTTCATTGCTAGCTTTGCCCATACTTCCTACATGAGTGTCAGTTTTTCCAGTGATTTCCCAGAATGTCCATCCTGAAAACACACTATTTTCTATCTACTCACCCCCAGGCTAGATTATGGGAGGAGAATGGTATTTGACATAAAAGTAGGCAACAGTCATCCTTTCTTGGACATCTCTCTTAAGAGTTGAACTCTTATAGCCTTTTTCCATCTAGTTAAGTCCAGCTGCTTTGAGGCACAGGGGCAGGATTAGTCTGCACTTGGAGGTCATGCTTAAAGTGAATAACCCAGGACAGTCCCAAGAGACAGCATAACAATGGCGAGTCAGTGTAGGGTTTGTGTGACAGCTATTGATGCATTAAGGCTGGAGCACACATATTAAACCTCGTGTGGAATGCACAGAAGAAGCTAGTTGAAATGGAAGGATGAATTAGATATGCAGAGGATGAGATGCAGTAGACCAATGACTGAATTCAGTGTCACCTTAGTCCTCAAGGATCTGGTTCCTAGTTCTGGAAACCCAGACCTGTCAACAGCTTGAAATTTCTCTTTATGTCTACCACAAACCTTCCTCTTTTTTGCACCAACCTTCTTAATCTTGAGCTACTTTGAGAGTGTTTTTACTCTATGAATCCTTGCTATTTGACTAAATAAACAAGAAAGTGCATTATAGATCGCCATCCTATGTGGTCCTGGTTATGCTTTGAGAGTCTGCAAAGTTTGGTTTCTGGCTGGCAGCCAGGGTTGCAGTCACTATTACCAATCCAGTAACAAGTCCTTCATGTCCTTTTGTGACTTAGCTCTCTATATGTCAGCACCATACATGCATGAACATGAGGACGTTTCTTGTCTGAAGTTAGGCCAGGTATCACAACCTTCTCATCCCAACACTTCTCTGGCTCCCTTTGGCAGTATTCCTGCCTAAGCCAGTGGTTCTCAACCCTAGATGCACATTGGAATTACCAGGAAAGCTTTTTGTAACTACCCATCTCTGGATCCCTCATCTACAGATTAGATTTATTTGATCAGAAGTGCCTGGAATGATGAGCAGGTATTGCATTTTCAATCCCTAAAGCCAGCTTGAGAATATCCAATTAAACAATAGGAACATCCCCCTCTCAATTTTATGTACAGTGAAATCCATGAAATAGTACACTGCAGTTTAGAATAGATGCAATCCAGCTTCATGTCCCTCAGTATCATTTCAGTATTAGTGTACCAATCATACCTCCTCGGTAGACCTTTAGTTTCCATGTATACACACAGCCTCTCTTTTCTGCCCCAAGATGAAGGCTGACACTTGGTTTTCTCTTGGTGCAGATGAGTTTGATGTTCCCACTAGGGAGAGCTAAACACTGGTCCTAACTCAGATTTCCCTAGGCCCTGTATCCCACGGTAGATTTCAAGCTACTTCAGCGCCAGCCCTTGTTTCTATTCTGACCTCAAATCTTTGCAAATCAATTCTATTTCATAAAATCAGAACCATAGTCAGCAGGCCTTGTTACACCTTTATACAAACTAAGTTGGAAAGATATGTATGAGCAAATGTGGCTACTGTCTCTGGGGAGTTGCAGACACACACACACACACACACACACACACACACACACACACACACACCCTCTACTTGGTTCTTAAAGAAAAGCAATATAGTTTTCTACTGGGAAGTCTCAGATTGCCTGGTGGTACAGAGATACTTGTGCTAAGACCTCAGAAAGCCAGCAGGTGGCTGGTGACATAGATGAGGCTGTTTATTGGGGAAAATTGTCCCTGAAAGGAGAAGAAAGCACACAGTGCCATTGAATACATGACATTGTTTGTCCAGGTCCAGACTTTAGATGGAGTATAATCTTTTGGGGACACATGCTGCGAGAAATGGAGTCTATTCAAGAGGTGCCCCCCTTTCTTGTTTACACTTGTCCCCAAGGCTTTCTGTCATCCTCAGGCATCAGTGATATGCCACAATGTCATGATGTCACAATCCTCAACCCACCTAAACACATCAAGCCATGGAACTCACTCTTCATGCCAGAGGGCTGTTTTCCTGGGAGGACAACACTGTCCCGTGTTCCAACTAAATTTACGTGAGGACCAGAGAACAAACACTGGCTCTGCAGTCACAGCATACAGGAGTTTTTGTTTAATTGATGGACATCTTTTCTTTTTTTGCCTAAGAAACAAATCAGGAAAAATAACAGTATTTAGGAGCACATATTCTTCACAGAGTAAAAATAAATATTGAATTTCATGAAGACTTGCATTATCTTTAATTTAGACTACTGATTTTACTGAACATATGAATATTAATGAGGAAGTTGGTTTTACTGGTATATTTAGAAAGAAACACAGTGACAGTCTTCTGATCTGCTATACCCTACATTTTCTAAGTACTTTGGTGCTCAGCGAGTTCATATCCATTATCTCACTCTGTTATTTGAGAGAATTACATGGAGTTAGGAGTTACTGTCTTTACTGATGAGGCAGTGAGGTTCACAGTGGTGAATCGAGATGTCTCAGAGTGCACAGGGCACCAGCAGGAGGCTTGAGCCTACAGCAGGTTCATTTCTTTCACTGCCACATTAACTAAGGTCTGCTGGGTACTAGAGGCCATGGCAGGTGTGGGCTGTCAGTGGAAAGAAAGCACCCCCTTCCCTTCTCTGCCATGGCCCCGTTGCCCCCCGAGTGCAGGTCTGCCCATCTTTCTTTTTGACTGGATCATGAGGACAGATGAGGCCTGCTGAACCATACAAGGAAGAGCAGCGCTACCATTGTCATCTCCGGATAGCAGGCCCCTGGGCCCTGTGTTCAGGGTGTTCCCTGTTTGCTGGGGCAGGAACTTTACCCTCATGGTCCACAGTTTCTATTCCCTAACTTTCCCAGAAGGGCAGATGAGTTGGTGCCTGGAGTTGAGTCATTCAACAAAGGTTTTTCCCCATATCTATCATAGAGGCTTCTGTCTCAAAAAAAATACTTATAGGGCTAGGAATGTGGCTCAGTGCAGAGGGCTGCTAGATTCACTCTCCAGTAATGGGAAGAAGAATTGGAGGAAATGGAGCTGTTGATGGATCCTCCAGATAGTTTGGACATTATGTTAGTTAAAGCACCTCTAGTAGCTGTGAAAGATAATTTTTAAAATCCTGGTGGCACAATTTCCGAGGGGATTGTTTCTTATATGAAATTTGGAACAGACACACTGCGCAGACCAATTCCGAGAGCCCTGCTTCTTCTCTCCTGTAATCTTCCCACTTTTAGGAGCTCGGAGTTTCAGCATTTACCATGTCTACATCTCACCATTCTGGTGGTTGAGTGATGTGCTTGGGGAACTCCTCTCAGAACATTTAAGGAACATTTCTGGAAGTGAGGAGATAAATATAGATAGAGAGAAAGAAAGTATCAAGGATGTCTCCTAGTTTTCAGGGGTTCAAAAGCAGGGTTGGGGAAAGGGTAAGATGATCAATGTGATTGCAGACATACTCAGTGTCAAGAAGGAGTGTCAAGAAGTAAAAGCCCCCAGTAGGATGTTGAATACAGAAGCTGTCTAAAGCTCAACAGAGTCAAGACTGGAATATTAGATGAGGGCACCAAATAACCATAGTAGTGTTAATAATAATAATGACTGCAGCTCATTCAATGTGTGCCATTTACTAGATTCATCATGGGGTGAGTTCTATTATTATCCCCAATTTATATGAAACTGAGCCTTTAAGGGGTGGAATAACTTTTTCATATGATTAGGAAGTGAGGAAGTCAGAATCTGAACCCCATTTTCCTGACTGTAGTTAAAGGGAGATTGATGAGCCCAAATGAAGATGAGAAGTGATTATCTCTTGCATGTGAAGTGCCCTGCATTGTTCCTGGCCCACTGATTAAGTAAGAAAATACAGTCAGTAGAGTACTGGTGGACGAAGAGGGAGCCACAGAGCAAGCCAGAAAGATAGGACCTACAGGAAAACCTGGGCTCATAAGAGATGGTGGAGGCTGCAGCCGCCCCATCGGGGAAACCACCAGCATCTCCTGAGAACTTAGGACACTGGGAAACCAAGCAAGCAGCTCGCCTCCCTGGTAAGAGGCTGTGGTGTGGCAGGCTGCGGCCCCTCCATGGGGAGAACCACCAGTGTCTCCTGAGATCCACACCATGTTGGAACTTAGGACGCTGGGAAACCAAGCAACCAGCCTGCCTCCCTGCTAAGCAGTAGTGAGCCTACTGGTGCACGGGCTGGGAGTCAAACATCCCACTTCCCTACCCTCCTTTAGCAAATGGGAGCCAGAGATCTGAGCATCTCTTGGGCGGTTGACCATATGCAATATAGCAAATAAGGGGGATTTCCTTCTACCATCTTTTTGAAGGCAAATATTTTTACTACCGTTTTTATTTATTCTGATTAATCATACTGTTCTATTCAATGTTTTGTTTTGATAAGTTCTATAATGTTCTGTACTTCATTTTATTTTGCTATACATGATTGAAAGGACTATTACTATTATGAAGATAATGAGATACACTGTTATACCTATTACTGTTATCCCGGTAACATGCTGTGAGGTTCTGTACCAATTTCACTACACTGTCTCAGTTGGCTGTGTAGTCTTGTACTGTTGTATTTTACTACCTTCAAAATAATAAATAAATAAGTAAATATTTTTTAAAAAGAGATATAGAGTGTGGAAAGTCACAGAGAGAGAGAGAGAGAGAGACTCAAACTCTAACCTGAACGGTCAAACGATGTAAGGGGAAGGAAGGGAAAGTGTCCACTGAACTTAACAAGTGAAACGTTATTGGTGGTTTCTCTGAAAACACAGGAGTAGCGGGCAGCCAGGCAGAAAACGTGCAGCATAGATGAGGCGGGAGGCGGGAGGTCCCTCCCTGGCCAGGCAGGCTTGAAGGGAGAGAGTGTGAGACAGCGGCTAGAGAGAGATGTGGGCTCAAGGGTGGGTTTTCCTTACATGTAGAGATAACGAGAGTAGGCAAGAGTTGGCAAAGAGGCTGGGTTGATTTCAGGGAGAGTAACTACATGAGGGAGTGAGTCAGTGGAGATAGGTGGGGGGAGATTAACCCGAGGAAGGACAGGGACGATAAATGCAGACAGTGCCACATAAGGGCCTGTAAGAGAGGAGCCAGGAAACCAAGGGCTGGGCTTCTTGTGAAACTGGGAATAAGGAGCTCAAATCATTGCATGATGGCCAGGAAGAGTCCTGGTTATCATTTGGTGGCTATGCAATAGGACGTGAGATGATACTGAATTCATCTACCATTTGACATTTGACAGACTCACTGTCATAGAAAGCCTTATAGAGGTGACTTTAATGCACATAATTTTATGTTGTATGGTTATCTTGCCATGAAAATTATCTTGCCTACCAAGAGCCAGAAACATTTTCATGGCTCTTGAAATGCACTGCCGAATTGCTTTTCAAAATGATTACAATAATTTACAAGTCAACAGTACTCTTATGTGTGTACCAGTTTCTCTATGGCTTTTACAGCACTGGGTTTTATGATTTTAAAGTATAGTTTAATTTAATAGGTTTAAGTAGTATCTTCTTAAGGATTAAGATTATAGTCACTTTAGTACCAATAACTGAATATTTCTGTACGACAATTTGAATTTTCTCTCATTGAATTGTGCATGCTTTGCCTCTGTTTGTTAGATCTTTATGCTTTTGCAGAGTTGGTAAAACTACTGTGCATATGAGTCCTTTGCATGTCAAGCTTCAGAGTAATTTTTCCCATTTTTCTTTTTTTAAACTTTAGCTTCAATTATTCAGGTATCTTGCATTTTATGAAGGCTTTTAAAAGCATAGCTTTTGGTTCCTAGCATATGCGTGATTTTATAGTAGTTTTTCTGTCATTTAGTGGGGGGCAGAGATCTGGGGTTATATCCTTCTCCTGCCTGGCAGAAGGCTCAGCCTCTGGCCAAGGCCTGGGCAATTCACTCTGGAGGGGTGTTGGCACCAGGGCGGCCTTGGGGCCCAAACTTTTGCAGAGCTATGGGGGACCATAGCTCTCTAGTGCTGGTTGGCACAGAGTTCACAAGGGAAGGTAGAGACTGTACCTCAATTGTAAGGGAAGCCAGTAGACTCTGGGCCACTGGACATCCAACACAGCCAGAGAAAGAAGGTTTCATCCTCAGCAGGTAACACCCAGTGGGCCACAGTTCCCTGCAAACTCTGAGCTTACACAGAGAAAAATCACTGCAGGAAAATGGAGGGGAGAGGCAAACTACATTTACTTAATCCCTTGCCATGGACCAGGAACAGTGTGGGGTGCTTTACAAAAGTGATCTCATTTAACCCCCTCATTCTTCTGAGGAACCATCTTTACTGTTCCCATTCAACACAAAAGGAAGCCAAGGCTCAAAAGGGTTAAATAGCATTTGTTCTTAAGAGGCTCAGAAGCAACAGGGTCCATTTGGTTCTCAAAGTCTCATTTCTTTTAAAAAAGATCTCCACTCTAGGCGAGGGACTTGAGATGCAGTGTATGAGCTGGGGAAGCTGTATTGGAAGGGACAGACAGGAGCAGGCTGTGGAGTGTCTGCAAACCTGGCAGGTACATGAAATCCGGTATAAGAGGAAACAGGGGCCCACAGGAGGATTCTGAGTGGAGCTGATCTGAGTTGCTTCAGGCAGCCCTCGAGGGATTGATAAGCAGAATGTGTGACACACTTGTGGCCACCAAGTATATAAAGCAGGCCTATTAAACAGGAGCAAACAGGAACTGGCATTTCTGAGAGCTGCTGAGATAACTCCCCACTCCGGGTGCTGATCTGAAATGTAATCCTTAATCTTCTGAGAAAGATTCTAAATCCTAGGAGAAGTTGCTAGGGGAATAAAGCCCTAAATATCATAACAATAAAATTCATCAAATAATTTTCCCAAAATAACATGAGCTCCACTCTCGCCTGGGCAGCACTTGAAGGTCGAGCTGGAGATGAGGCAGAGGCCAGCATGGAAGTGAGTCCTGCTAGGGGTCCTCAGTTACACCTGCCTTCTCAGGAGTGTTACTTGAGGAAGGACCCTGCCCCCTCCAGCTTTTTCGTTTGATGTTGAACTGCCGCCCTGCCCCCAAGCCCAGTGATGCATTAAACAAGCATTACTGATTTGAGTGACTTGAATAACATGCTTATTTCATTAGGTAGAATTAATTTAATTTTCCTCTGAGATTTCAAAAAAAAGATATTTACACATAAAAAAACGTATGCACAAAACAAGAACAAAAAATGTTGCATACTGTATGAACTCTGGGTTTCCTTTTTGTTTTTTGTTTTTTGTTTTGGTATCCAGGATCAAACTCTTGACCTCACGCTTATCAAGCAAGCTCTTGAGCCGCTCAGCTAAATCCTTGGCCCTGCACTCAGTTTTGTAAAAGAAATTATATGCATGTTCACTACACATCAAAGAGTTAAAGGAATTTGCCTTGGAGCAAAGACTGTTTTTTTTATTAAATACGTTGCAGAAAGTAATTGTTATTTTCAGTACCCGTTTTTTGTGTTATGCTAATAGAACCGCAAATTTTAGCTAACTGCATGATCATCTAAAATAAACATACTTCCCCGTGCAGATATCTAGAAATGTCTGATTGATTGCAGAACCTGCAGTTACATTCCCCTTAGGAGAGCTAGTTACCTGACCACACATATCATGCAGTTAGCTAAAATTTGGGGTTCTATTAGTATAAAATAAGAGCAGGTGCTGAATATAAAAATTAGTTTCTGCAATATATTTTTAAAAAAAATAAAAACAGCCTCTGCCCCAAACATCCCCCTTCATTCCCAGTCATAATGCAAAATTTGCACAATGTTTGGTTAGCTAAACTGTAGGCAGGTCTCTGGGACTGGATTTTAGATTGGCTTCAATTCAGCTAGTATTTTTGTTTTTACTGTTGCAAAGTTCTATAAGTCATTAGTTTAAGTTTATTTTTCCAGGCATTTGCTCACACTTTGAGGGAAAACTTATACTGAAACAGAAGAAAGTCTTAAAATAATAAAATAAGAACAAAGCAGCAGATAAAGAAAAACAGAAGCCTGAGAAACACAGTGCTGACGGTTTAGTAATCTTCACTCATTGGTGTGAAGAGTATTTTTCAGTATTTCCCACGTTATCAATGTCCCCCCACAAGAATCCATCATCTCTGGCTTGTTGGCTCCCTGACTGCTGCTCCGGAGCAGCTCTGAGGTCTAGGTTAGCAGGAACCCTCCGAAAGGGTGGGAATGTCTGCTTCTATGAGGGTGTAAGCATAGAGGTTTTTTACTCTGAAGGATTCTGTGACTCTCCTGCAGTTTCTCTCACACAGAACACTGAGGTGCCTATGACCTTGCAGGTCCCTGAAGAAAGCCCATCTGTTATGGTTTGTGTCTGGATAAACCCTCAAAGCTTCATGTAGTCATAGGTGGGGTTTCCCAGAGACGGCTGGATCTAGGGTGTGTGTGAAGCTGGGATTGAGAGCCCCACCCTGAGTGCTATCCACCCAAAGGCAGGCAGACTGAACAGGAACACAAGGGAGAGAAAACAGAGCCTTGCCGAGGCTGCCTGCTGCTTGCTGTTTGGTGTTTCCTGCCTTCTGCCTGCCCTGGCACTCCATGGATTGTTTTCTCCTCTGTGATGCTCTTCTGCCATGCGACCCTGATTTGGTGCCAGCCAACTGTGGACTGAAACCTCTACAAACTGTGAGCCAAAATAAACCTTTCCTCCTTTAACTGAGTGCTCAGCACTGAGAAAAGTAACCAAGACACCACCCGACCCCTTTCATGATGGAGTATAGGAGGTGAGGAGCGGGCCAGACCCTCCAGGTGGTGCTCAGCTCGGTGCTGTGTTTGCCACTTGCAGATGAGAAGGTGGGCTCAGGAGAGCTTCCCCAAGCCTTAGGGCCCTCCCAGCCAGGTTCAACCACATCTGAAAATGAGCCCAGACTGTAACCATGGCATCATTACTATGGTTATCATACATGTAACCCAATGATGAATAGATTATTACCCTTATTTTAAACTGAAGTTTAATGTTCTTTGTCCAAGATCACACAAGTAGTAAATGTCCTTGTTGGGATCTGAACCCAAACATTCTGACTCCAGAGCCCCCTCTTACCTGCTGCCTCTGCTGATCACATGCAAGGAACCTCACAGGAGCCAGGTGGAGATGGACATTTCGCTAGTACACAGACTTATATCTGTTCTGAGGTTTTGCTATGACCAAGTGAGGCCAACGACTCAGCATCAGGGGTTGATTTCGTGAAACAAAGAAAGCTCTGTCTTTCTGAAAATGTTTAAAATGTTGATTGGTGGGGAGGGAAGGAGAAACAGCCTGAAGAGGGGATTTACTCAGCTAAGGCAGATAGTAAGTGATTCCAGCAGCGCGGCCTTTGGACTCCACTTTCAAAGGAGAACTGGAGGCTGCCACCATCTCCAACCTGAAAGACCCTGGGCCACCTTTGTCTTCTTAGCAGACAGAGCTCCCCTGCAGCAAAGCTTTCCAAGTGAAAGTCAGATTCTTTGCTTCCTCTCCTCAGAATGCCCCAGGGCTCGCATCCTGCCAGCCCTTGCCATGGCTCTGAAGCCCAACGCGCATGGTGAGTCCTCTTTCCTCCACTTCCCTTTTTACTTCCTCTCCTCCAGTCACACGGGCCTGCTCTTTCTTCCTGTAACACAGCAGATACTCATGTTCCCAGCACAGGGCCTTTGAACTGGCTGCTCCTTCTGTCTGGATTGCGGTTACACGGTTGTAACTTGCCCCCCATCCTTGTTCCCCCCCCCCTCTTCCTCCCTCTTCTTCTCTTCCTTACCTTCCTCATCAGATTGCAACACACTACAGCATTTAGGTGTTTATTTTTCATGTCTCCCTTGCATGCTAGACTGTGAACTCTCCGGGGTCGGGGAGGGAGGGCAGGTTTCACTGAATTGTCTACCGATGCAGTCCAAATGTCTGGGCCTGTTACATGCTCCACGCTCAGTAGCTTTCAAGTGAATGAGAAGAGAGCCAGCAGTCTGCCAATACTTTTGTCTGTGGATTTGGGGCTCTGTGGAGATTTCAGGAAGGCTGTGAAGGTCCAGATGAGCAGTGGTCTAGTGCTGTTGACAAGAAGGGGTTGGCGAAGCTTCCTGGGCCCTGTGAGTAGGAATCCTGGGCTGCAGGTTTAATCTATCACTGCATGCGTGCTGCAGCAGGAGGCTTGGCTGGGTTTCACATTGCTTCTGGACATGGTTTGAATTAAGTGTCTTAAGAAGAGGAAGCCGTTGGCAAATCGCATCTTGGCTCACTTATGGAAGCGTGGAGGAACACTTAGCACGGTGCTCAGCATACTTTGTGTCTGTAAAGGTCAGTCGTTAATATCCTTATCTGGCCTCCTCTGTGAGCTTTGGTCCAGTTTTCCCAGCAGCTCCCTTTCTGCCTCTTGCCCTTGGAGGATTCTTGGGCTCAGCGATCCAGTGCTGTCTAGGAAGTGACTCAGCTGCAATGTACACCCAACCCTCTCTGCTTAGGACACTTGACAGTGCCATGGAAGAGGCATAGCCAGGAAGCCTGAGGGGATCCAGGCAGGCTGCTTTCTGGACAGCCTCAGGCAGGGACAGGGAAGTGGGCTAATTCTTTTTTCTTTCTTTATTTTTTTCCTTTTCGTGGTATGGGGATTGAATTCAGGGCCTTTGCAACTGAGCTACATACCTCTCTCCCTCCTTCCCCCTTTTCTCTCTCTTTCTCTCTCTCTCTCTGCTTGGAATCAAACTATCTCAGGCTTGCCAGGCAGGCGCTGTGCCGCTGAGCTATATCCCCAGCCAGCGGGCCTGTCTCTTCTTACCCATCTATTTCACCACTGAAAACCATCCCTCAGGTGGTTCCCAGACCAGCTGTAGGTGTTACAGCCAGTGGCTAGGTAGCCCATCAAACTTCACCTTTTCCTAACTGCCTGCCTCTCGGGTTGGTGCAGGTCCAGTGCTGGGGTGACCGGTTGGGGAAAACTCATGGTGTTTCCTACTAATGGAAGTTTTGTGTTTGGTTTAAGACAGCACAGATTTACTAGCTTGCAGTTCTTAGAAATCCCACATGGGTCTCCCTGAGTTAAAGTCAGGGAGTCACTGGGCTGCATTCCCTCCAAAGGTTGTAGGGGAGAATCTCTAGAGCTTCCGGAGTCTGCTGTGCCCCTGCCCCAGACCTCCTCTCCATGCTCATACCCGTTATGCGCCATCCTTCCCACCATTCTTCCATAGCCTCATGGCCCACTTACAGCTAGGAAGATGTTTTTGCTTTTCAGGATTCTGATGATTAGACAGGGACCTGGACATTCCAGGGTAATCTTTATTTCCCAAAGAACTTGGTCTTAATCATACCTTTAACTTCCTTTTTGCCATGTAAAGGGGCTCATTCACAGGTTCTAGAGGTTGAGAGGCAGGTATATGTGGGGGCCGTTATTCTCCCTGCCACAACTATCAAGGCAAGGAACATCTTTTGGTCATACCATTATCTCTCTGTGCTAGTGGGACTATATACCCCATGTCAAGTTATATGCAAATGCAAGAATACTTACTTGGTCACCCTTTTTGTTACCTACTGATAGATTTTTAAAAGGTGCTGCTAAATGATGTTTTAGAGTCCTCTTATCCTGCTGGTTCTAGAATCTTCTATGAAATGCACCAACTATTCACAATGTAGTGTTTCTGGATGAAGGTCTCTCTTACATGCAGGAGTAAGAGGCTCCAGGTAGGTAGGGGTGGGGGTGGGACCTACAGCAATAACCACAGAGCCCCTAGGACCTAGTTACCTCCGTGAATTGTGCTAGCTGAAGGTCTTGCAGGTGGAGCACCTAGGAAAGGGTGAGTGTGAAGGAGAAGAAGCAAACTGTGCTTCAATTCGCCCACTGCTCTGATGAAGAGGCTGAGGCGGTCTGACAGGCAAGGGGAGTCGTTTTTAAAGCTCATGGCTGAGCTAGATCAAGGGGAAACTGTGTAAAGTTGGAAGAGAGAATTTGCTCTCCAGATTCCTAAATGTTTTAGAAGTATAAAATATTTTATTTGCCACTTTGGGTGAAAGGAGAGGGAATAAAGGAGTGCAGGACTGTGGACATAGAAGAGGCAAGAGAAATGGCAGGATTGTGGTCACATAGAAGTGGGCACGGGGAAAGTGTTAGTCAGTACTGGAGGGGTGAAGCTTTTCTCGGAGGAGAGGATGATCTACTGAGAAACTGAAAGTCCCAGAGTCCTGGAGTTACTTCCCACCTTGCTTTCTTGTTGCTGAGACACAATTCTAGACACATACAATTCTAAAGAGGGAAGGTTTGTGTTGGTTCACGGTTTGTGGAGGTTTCAGTCCATAATCAGCTGGCTCCAAGGCAGAGTGTCCTGGCAGAAGGGCCTGGCAGAGAAGCAGCAGACTGTGCCATGGCAGCCAGAAGGGACCATGCAAGGAGGGAAGGGGCGGGACCTCCCAGACCACGCCCCCAGAGATCCACCAGGCTTCAGCTCCCCAAAGCTTGGTCTAGGAGGCTTTAAGGAAACATCTAAACTGTTAAGAGTCTCCTCGCTCTTCTTTTGGAACTTTGGACAAATAAGGATACTAGAATTCTGAGAAATTTTTATTTCCTCCTGTTTCTGACTTTCTCAACAGATACTTTCAATTGCAAGTTGTGAAGTAACACATTAGCTCTCTGGCACACTCACATAGCAGGAACCCAGTCAACTGATACCTACATGGTACAGACTTACACATTTAATGACAAGAGAACCCTTTACTAGAGTCACTTTAAATTTTATCAGAACGAGGACAAGATCAGATTACGTTTTGAAGCTACATTTTAAAAAGCAAGGATAGGGTCTGACCACTTGGTTATGAGTTAAATTTTTATATATTCCTAGATCCTATTTTTTAGAATTTTGCTATATACATTTTAAAATCTATGTCCATGAGAAATATTGATCTGTAATTTTCTTCTCTTATAATAAGAAAATGGTTTGTGCCAAGATTATAGAGGGCTCACAAAATGAGTTGAAAGTGTTTTCTTCTATTTTCTGGTAGATTTTGTGGAATGTTGTTAATATTCATAGAACTTACCAGAGAAATCACCCAGGTGTGGAATTTTCTTACTGGAAAGGTTTCTTATTGCAAATTAATTTCTTTAATGTAAGAGATATTCAAATTTTCTGTTTTTTGTTACTTTTGAAAATTATCTTATCCAAGAAATTTATCCATTTAATCAAAGTTGTCAAATTTATGAGATGAAATTGCCCATACAATTCCTTTATTATCCTTTAATTTCTCTATTTCTTCCTCCTTCTCCTCCCTAACTAGTTTTCTAGAGGTTTTTAATTTTATTAAACTTACAAAAGAACCATCTTTTCACTTTGATGATTTTCTCTATAATTTTGGATTTTGCTCTTATTATTACCACCTACTCCTTTATGTAAAGTTCAGTTTGATTTTCTTTTTTGAGTTCTTAAGGTGAAAGCTTAGATTATTTTTAGATTATTGATCTTAAAGCTTTGTTCCTTTCTAACATTAGTACTTAAAACTACAAATTTCTCTGAAGCAGTGTTTTCATTGTACCCTCCTCTTTAAAATATGATCATTAGCTTTGAAGTACTTCTTAATTTCTCTTTTGATTTATTCTTTGGCCCAAGGGAAAGTGGCAAATTATTTAGAGCATACCACTAGATTTTTTAGTATTTGGAGATTTTTTTTAGATTACTGATATTAATTTCTAATTCATTTTTGTTGTGTTGTATTAGTGCATGTTTGTGGCACATAATGATCACATTGATTGTAGGAAGTTGCTACATGGACATGATGTGTCTTATTTTTTCTGTTTCTTTTTTTCTCTTTCCCACCTGTATCCCTCTCTCCGTGCTCCAACTCCATTTCCCATTTGCAAAAGTTCTGTTTTCACCATTTTCTCCTTTTATTCTCATTCCCCATCTCCTTTTCCTCCTTTCCCTTCTTGTCTCTTGTTCCCTTACTCATTTGAAAAAGATACTACTTCCTATTTATGTATCTCCTGATTTCTAATTTATTTTTTATGGTACAAAATAATGGCTTTTGAAAAAAGAAAATTACAGCTTCATTCCTTTGAAGTTATTTTATGATCCAGCACTTGATGTATTTTGCTGAAGGTTCAATGTGCATTTTAGAGAACACATTCTGCAGTGCTTGATTGTAGGTCCATGACGTCAATTTGGTCAAGTTAGTTCATTGCTTTGTTTGAATATTTTATATTCTTACTTAGGGTTTTTTGTTTGTTTTAGCACTGAGAAAGAAGTGTTAAATCCACAACTACTGTCTGGCTGTAAATGTATCTATTTCTTTGGTTTTGCCTGTTTTTAGTTCATGCATTTTAAAGCTATGATTTTAAGTGAGGTTCATTTGGGGCTATTATGCAACAGTGCCTTTGTCCATTATGAATTATTTCTCTGTATCTCTTGTTTCTCACTTGTCTTGAACTCCGTTTTGTTTGATGCTTGTTGTTTGTGTGGACCCCATTCTCTTCCTGTTACTTGCCACCTGGCTGAGTCTTTGAATTCAGGGTGCATCTGCATGGACATAACACATTTGGATCTAAGCATTTTTATTCATTCTGATAATCTTTGAGTCTTAATTAGGCTATTTCATTTGTAAACTGTTAATATACATATGGACATGATTGGGTTCTTCTTCTTCTTAGTATTTGGGGTTTTTTAAAAATTTGTTTCATTTGATATTTGCCCCTGTGATATTTATTCTTTCCTGTCTTTTGAATTGATTAGAGTTTTAGTAATCCATTTTGTTTCTTCTATTAGTGTTTCAGCTATCCATGTCTTCTTAAGATTTTTAAAACAGTTGCTTGGTGGTTTTAAATATGGATCGATAGTTTATTACTTGTGTATTAATTCTATTTAGAATTAATATTTCATTTCATTCATAATATAAGAAGCTAATAACAGCGTACTAAGTTTACTTATTTTTCTATTCTTTGTTATTATCATCCATTGTACTTATGAACATCATAAAATGTTATTTTTTCTTCTGATCATTTCCTTTCAAACAAATTGTGAGATAAAGGGAGAGTCTTTGCATTTACCCACAATTTCCCATAATTTCCAGCAATTTTATTTATTTCTTGTAGATCTGAGATTTCAACTGCTATTTCTTTTCTGTTTGAAAAACTATTTTCAGATTTATTATAACACAGATTTTTGATCACTTAGTTCTCAGCTTTTTAAAAAACTTTTCTGACACCTCCTCCCATTGGCTTTCTGGTCTCCATTATCTGATGACGTCACTACCATTTTTATCATTCTCTCCTTGTGTATAATAAAATCTAAAATCCATTTTCTGGCTGCTTTTAAGCTTTGATTATAATTTAACTTTGATTCTAAGAGTTTCATTATGATGTGTTTACATTTTTGACATCTGTTTTATCATAGTTATCTAATATACATTTTAAAAGGAAATCGCACTTATCCAGCATGTACTTTATGACAAATCCTACATAGTGCTCTGGCATATAAGGAGCTAAGGGTAGAAGTTCTGCTTTGGGCTGTGACACAGGTACATTTTCTTTTTTTTTTTTTTTTTTTTATTTAAGAGGAAAAAGAGAAAAACACAAAACAAAACAAAGCAGTGTAAGGTTACATATAATACAGAACTACAAAAAAAAAGCATAACAGTAAGAAATCACCTGTTAATAGATTACATATTATCATCTTGGAAATAGTTGCTCAAATCACAGTATCAAAGAATACAAAGTAGACATTCAAACAGACTACAAACAGCTGTGTTCAATGATCCAAAAACATTAATATAGTCAGCTATTCAACATCCCTATACACACTTGCTGTTATATCCGTTAGAGCTCTTTTTTCCCCTTCCTCTCTTTTTACAACAAAATTTACACATTTTAGATTTTATTACTCCTTAGTTCTTATTACTTTTTTGGGGGGGGAGAATAAAGTCAAATATGGCAGAACAAAGCTGTCAGTGAAAACCAAGGATAGACTTAGCACATGATGTAGAACAGAGTATACGGTTATTAACAATAGTTATCAACGTTGTCTCTTGTTTCCTTAAAAAGATTTGTCTATCTCATTAGATATTATAAAGTTGGACAAAACAGTAGAGAACAAGACCAATAAAACTTAGACATTGTAAACATTACAGGACTTCCAAAGGAGACAATAGTCAAACCAGAATGGGCATCTTAGTGAATCTTACTGCCTTCAAAGTAGTTGCCTATACCCTCGGACCTGATACTATCCCACAGAATGGAACAGAGTCTAATCAGTCAAAACAAGATCGTGGGAGCATTACAGGACTTCAAAACAAGTTAATAGGAAATCGAAAAGAGTTACTATTATATATCCTAATTTTTTAAATTTTTCCCTTAATTAAAATAAACATAAGAAATAACTAAATAATTTTTTTAAAGAATAATAGTTACCATAGTGTCTGTCTTTTTCCTTGAGATATTTGGATAAAACTTCATATACTATAGCTTCAAATATTTCCATATCAAGAAGCCCGGAATAAAGCCTTTCTAATTAATAAGTGAAAATTTTATAAGGCTTCAAGGCCACATAATGGGGAATCATGATTGCCACATATTTTCATATATTTGAATCATTACTTACATTAGGGAAACTATTCGGTATTCATACATGCGAGATTGATTTATTTCACTTATGAGTATGGTCTCAAGCTGCGCCCATTTATTGATAAATATCTCAATGTGATCCTTCTTTATAGCTGAATAATATTCCATTGTATAGAAATACCACAACTTTTTTATCCATTCCTCAGTTGATGGACACTTGGGTTGTTTCCAAGATCTGGCGATTACAAATTGTGCTGCTATAAACATAGGTGCACATAAATCACTGTGGTATGATGCTTTCAGTTCTTCTGGGAATATGCCTAGAAGTGGAATAGCTGGAATAAATGGGATTTCCAATCCCAACTTTTTGAGAAACCTCCAGACAGACCTCCACAAAGGCTGTACCAGTCTACACTCCCACCAGCAGTGCAGGAGAGTTCCTTTTTCCCCACATCCTCTCCAGCATTTGTTGTTGTTGGTTTTCTTGATCCTGGCCATTCTTTCAGGAGTAAGATGGAATCTCAGTGTGGTTTTAATTTGCATTTCTCTGATGACCAATGATGATGAGCATGTTTTCATATATTTATTTGCCATTTGCATTTCTTCATCTGAGAATTGCGTATTCATCTCAGATGCCCATTTTTGGATTGGATCTTTGAATTTTGGAGGTCTGAGTTTTTTTAATTCTTTATATGTTTTAGACAAGAGTCCCTTGTCTGAGAGAGAGTTCACTAAAATCTTTTCCCAGTTTGTGGGTTTTCTTTTCACTATGCTGGAGATTTCTTTTGACATGCAGAAACTTTTTAATAAGATGTGGTCCCAGTTATTGATTCTGGGAAGTGTTTCCCGTGCGGTTTGAGTCCTGTTCATGAATTCTCTACCTACTCCTATGTCTCCAAGGTTTCTACCCACTTTGTCTTCCAATAGATTTAGTGTTTCTGTTTTAATATTCAGATCTTTGACCCATTTAGATTTTAATTTAGTACATGGTGATAGACATGGGTCTAGCTTTAGTTTTCGGCAAATGGAGAGCCAGTTTTTCCAGCACCATTTATTAAAGAGACTATCGTTCTTCCAGTGAACCTGCTTGGCTCCTTTATCAAAGATAAGGTGGTTGAGTGTGTTTGTAGTTGTGGTTGTATCTTCTAATCTATTCCATTGATCTTCGCCTCTATTTTGATTCCAATACCATGTTGATTTTACTACTGTTGCTTTGTAGTATAATTTCAAGTCAGGGATTGTGATGCCTCCTGCTTTGCCTTTGCTGCTTAGAATTGCCTTTGCGATTCTAGGTCTCTTCTGGTTCCAGATGAAATTTAGGAGTGATTTCTCTAGATCTATAAGGTATGTTGATGGTATTTCTATTGGGATTGCATTGAATCTGTATAAGAGTTTTGGGAGAATGGCCATCTTAACAATGTTTGTTCTTCCTATCCATGAGCAAGGGATGTCTTTCCATTTTCTGAGATCATCTTCAATTTCCTTTTTCAGTGTATTATAGTTTTCACTGTATAAGTCTTTCACTTCTTTCGTAAGAGTAATTCCTAAATATTTCATTTTTTTGCTTGCTAATGTGAATAGTCCAGTTTCTCTTATTTCCCTCTCTGTAATTTTGTTGTTCGTGTATAGGAATGCTATTGATTTCTGAGTATTGATTTTGTATCCAGCCACATTACTGAATTTATTTATTGTATCTAAGAGTATTTCAATGGAGTTTAGGGGGTCTTCTATGTAGAGTATCATGTCATCTGCAAACAATGATAACTTAACTTCTTCTTTTCCTATCTTTACCCCTTTTATTTCTCTTTCTTGCCTAATTGCTCTGGCTAGTACTTCCAGTACTATATTAAATAGGAGTGGTGATAAAGGACATCCTTGTCTTGTGCCTGATTTTAAAGTAAAGGCTTTCAATTTTTGGCCATTTAGAATGATGCTGGCTGTTGGTTTGTCATAAATGGCCTTTATTATATTGAGGTAAAGACCATCTATTCCAATTTTCTGTAGAGTTTTTATCATGAATAAATGTTGGACCTTATCGAAGGCTTTTTCTGCATCTATAGAAATGATCATGTGATTCTTATTTTTGGCTTTATTGATATGGTGGATTACATTTATTGATTTGCGTATGTTGAACCATCCTTGCATTCCTGGGATGAATCCCACTTGGTCATGGTGTATAATCTTCTTGATGATTTGCTGGATCCTATTTGCCAATATTTTATTGAGGATTTTTGCATCTGTGTTCATTAGGGAGATCGGTCTATAGTTCTCTTTTTTAGTTGGGTCTTTCTCAGGTTTTGGTACTAGAGTAATATTTGCTTCCAGGAACAACTTAGGAAGGATTGCTTCCATTTCAATTTCATTGAACAGTTTGAAGAGTGTCGGCATTAGGTCTTCTTTGTATTTCTTGTAGAATTCTGCAGTGAATCCATCTGGGCCTGGGCTCTTCTTGGTGGGTAAGGACTTAATTACATTTTCAATTTCAGTAACAGAGATTGGGTTATTCAACAGTTTTACATCCTCTTGATCTAGCTTTGGCACTTCATATGCTTCTAAGAATCTGTCTATTTCTTCTGTGTTATCAAACTTTTGAGAGTAGAGGTTTTCAAAATAGGTGTTGATGATCCTCTGTATTTCTATTGGGTCTGTAGTGATTTCTCCTTTTTCATTTCTTATTGCATGAATTTGAGCTTTTTCTTCCCTTTTTTAAATAAGGTTGGCTAGGGGCTTATCAATTTTATTTATTCTTTCAAAGAACCAACTCTTTGATTTGTTGATTCTTTGGATTGTTTTCTTAGTCTCTATTGCATTGATTTCTGCTCTGATTTTTATAATTTCCTCTCTTCTTTTGGCTTTGGGCTTGACTCGCTCTTCTTTTTCTAGCTGTTTGAGGTGTAGCATCAAGTTATTTATTTGTATTCGTTCTGTTTTCCTGATGTGGGAACTCAGTGCAATAAATTTTCCTCTCAGGACGGCTTTCATTGCATCCCACAGGTTCCGGTAAGTTGTATCTGTATTTTCATTTTCTTTTAGGTATTGTTTGATTTCTTCTTTAATTTCCTCTGTGACCCACTGATTACTCAAGAGTGTGTTATTCAGTTTCCATGTGTTTGTGGGATTTTTGCAGTATCTTTTATCATTAATTTCTAATTTCAGAGCGCTATGATCCGATAACATGCAAGGGATGATTTCAGCTCTTTTGCACTTGTTTAAATATGTTCTGTGAGCTAATATATGGTCTATTTTAGAAAATGATCCATGTACTGCTGAGAAGAATGTGTATTCTGATGTTGTTGGGTGGAACATCCTGTATATGTCTATCAAACCCATTTGTTCACAGGTATGATTCAGTTCTGTTATTTCTTTGCTCATTTTCTGTCTGGTTGATCTGTCCCTTGGTGTCAATGGCGTATTAAGGTCTCCTGTTACAATTGTGTTACTGATAATTTGAGTTTTCATTTCTGTTAATAATTGTTTTATATAACTTGGTGCTCTGGAGTTTGGTGCGTATATATTTAAGATAGTTATCTCTTCCTCTTGGAGTTTTCCCCTTACAAGTATGTAGT
Source organism: Cavia porcellus (assembly GCF_034190915.1). Classification (NCBI taxonomy): domain Eukaryota; kingdom Metazoa; phylum Chordata; class Mammalia; order Rodentia; family Caviidae; genus Cavia; species Cavia porcellus. The sequence continues at coordinate 97,641,188 of NW_026947490.1, read as the reverse complement.
GACCTTCTTTGTCCTTTATGGTCATTGTTGGTTTAAAGTTCACGTTGTCTGCAAACAGAATGGCTACTCCTGCCTTTTTCTGGATTCCTGCTGCATGAAGAATTGTTTTCCATCCTTTGACTTTCAGTCTGTGAGTATCCTTCTGGGTTAGATGGGTTTCCTGTAAACAGCATATGGTTGGATTTTGTTTCTTGATCCATTCTGCTAGTCTGTTTCTTTTGATTGGTACATTGAGACCATTTACATTAATGGTTATTACTGTTAAATGCTGGTTAATTGTAGGAATGTTATCTCTCTGCTGTTGCATCTTTATCTTTCTGTTCTGTTTAATTATTTGCTTTGCTTAGTGGTTTTTTCCTTTGTGTATCTAAACTGTCTTTCAATATTTTTTGCAGGGTCGGTTTGGTGTTCATGAAGTTCTTCAGCTGTTCTTTGTCATGGAAGTATCGTATTGCACCATCTATTTTGAATGATAGTTTTGCAGGATATATCAGTCTTGGTTGGAAATCATTTTGCTTTAGGATCTGGAATATTTCACTCCATGCTCTTCTTGACTTTATTGTTTGTGCTGAGAAGTCTGCTGTGATTCTGATAGGTTTTCCTTTATAAGTGATCTGTCTTTTCTCTCTGACAGCTTTTAGTAATCTATTCTTGTGTTGGATTTCTGGGATGGTGATTATTATATGTCTGGGTGTAGTTTTATTTTGGTTATGAGTGTTTGGAGTTCTATATGATTCACTGATCTTGATGTCAGTTTCTGATCTCATGCTTGGGAAATTTTCAGCTATTACTTCTCTAAATATCCGCTTGACATCCTTTATGTTGTCTCCCTCTCTTTCATTAATCCCTATCATTCTTATGTTATTCTTCTTTGCATCGTCTTGCAGTTGTTGAATTGTTGTTTCCTGATTCCTTGTTATTTTCAAAAGATCTTTCCTTTCCTGTTCACTAGCTGCAATCATGTCTTCAAGGTCTGAAATTCTATCTTCACTTTCATTAAGGCGGTTTTTACAACTTTCAGTGGAGTTTTTTATTTCCTGTATATCTCTGTGCATCTGCATTATGTATTCTGTTTGTTTCTTATATTGCTCGTCTAGGGATTCTATCTTTTTGTTTAGTTCCTCCAATTTTTTATCTGTGTTTTCTTTAGATATATTTAGAATCTCTTTCATTTCTTTTATCATTTCTTCTTTTATCTGGGAGATTATTTCGAGTTTGAATTTCTTTAAAGCTTCCTGGAGTTGTTTGTCAACTTCAGTAGCTATTATGTCCGATATATGAGGTGGATGGGATATATTTTCTTCTATATACATTGCTCCTAGGGTTTCCTGAGATGGGCTGGAGGTTTGAGGTTGTAATTTGGTCTTTCGTTTTGTCATTTTGTATATTTCTGTGTTTCAAGTGTTATTTGAAAGCTTCCTCAGGATCTGTTGAAAATCCCCTTCTATGCTTGGAGCTACTGAGCCTCTGACACCGCACTACCCCAAGCCATTGGGCCTGCAGAACCAGTGTCCCTCCTCTGCCTGCTCAGAACTCCGCAGTTCCAGACAAGCTGGGCCTCAGGGACACTGTGCGCCCACCTGCCCCTTGGAAGATCCACAGCTCTTCAATTGCAGCCGGGTTAGGGTGCTCTCCACAGGCCACAGTGCCTCAGGAGCCTGTGATCCCTCCCTGCTTGCAGAGATATCCACAGTCCTCTAGGCAAAGGAAGGGACTTCTGCAGGCACTCCAGATCCGCCCAGCTCCTCCTCTGCAGGCAGATGGCTAGGCGCGGCTGGGCTCGGGGGTTAGTGTAGGCCCGCCCATCCGTCAGGAGCTCAGCAGACTTCCAAGTGTAGCCGGGGGGGGGGGGGGGGGGGGATGGGGAGGCAGCTGTAGTGGCCTCTAACCCACTGTTCCACTTCTCTGCACCCAGAAGCCTGGGGGGTCCGGAACAGTCTGAGATTTGGGCAGACTGTGCTGGGCACTCACCACAGGCTGAGGTGCCTCAGGAAGCTGCGATGCCTCTCTGCTTGCAGAAGTATTCAGTCCTTCAGACAAAGGAACGGGCTTCTGCAGGGACTCTGGATCCGCCCAGCTCCTCCTCTGCAGGAGATGGCTAGGCGCGGCTGGGCTCGGGGGTTAGTGTAGGCCCGCCCATCCGTCAGGAGCTCAGCAGACTTCCAAGTGTCGGTACATTTTCTTTTAGTCATAAACAACAGTACAATAGAGACGTGCTGTATAAAACACCTGTCTTCAGGGACTGGTCAAGAGACTATACAATCTGCCCTTGAGAGAAAACACTCAAAGCAGGCTCTGTATTCAAGTCGTAGTCTTTCTCCTCCCTCTTTTTCCCGCAGGTGCTGGAAGTTAAGTGCAGCTGCAGGTCCCCGGGTGAGGTCAGAAACTGAGGGGCTGGTCCTCGGGAGATGTCCACAGAGGTCATTCTCCTTGGACCTTGGACCTTGGACCACTGAGTGCCGGAGAAGTGGATGCAAGGTGAGACTTCCTGGGGCTTGAAGAGGCAGGGTTTAGACCTCAATAGGAGGAGGAAAGATACAGGCACTGGGCCCAGCGAAAGCACAGAAGGGCTGCTGCCCACCCTGGACACTCACTTGAGATCAGATTAAAGCAGCATCATCAGAGAAAGGACTGCATTCGGAGTAAAAGTGCTCTGTCCTTAACCAAAGTACAGCCTTGCAACAAAGATGCCATTTCTCAAACTTAGTTGCTTTTCCAAAGTGTTTTTTAGTTATTCTCCTTCTGCACCCAAAACTCTTAATAAAAGCCAAGGCTCACGCGGCACTTACCTGGTGCCAGGGAGGGTGTTCTGAATGCTTTGCAACTTTTTTCTTCACTCACAAATGCAGAAAGTCCGGTGCTGAGAAATTAAACTTGCCCAGTGTTCCCAGCTAGCATGGAGCAGCACTGGGCTCCCGATGGGCGAGAGCACTCTGCCCCTCACATTCTGAACCAAAGCCCTCATGACTTGAGTTGTTCACACGAGCTGAAAGTCTCTAGTGTGTGTTCCTTGTTTTCAGGTCCTGGCACCACAGCCAGATTCCACGTCTGCATCCCTGGCTGTGATTTATTTTATTAGTACCTGTCTGGAGTACATGAGGTTTAGATTCATTTTAGGGCCATGTACTTAACATATCTTGTTTTTTTTTTCCTCTTCCCTTCCTTCCCCACCTCTCTCGCTCTGTCTCTAGATTCCCATTATTATTATTATTATTATTAATTCATGTTTGTGACATATGACGATCACACCCACTGTGGGTAGTTGGTATATGCACATGACATGATTTTTTTACAATGACCTTTAGGTCTCCCATCTCTATATTTAATCAAGCAGATATTTCTAAATGCAAGTATAATCATACCAAGTCTTTTTATGTTGCTTATTATCCTTAAATAAAGGCGCCTAAGATCTGACATGATCCATTCCACACTTCCTTAACCAGAAGTTTCGTAGCACGTCCTTCCTCCTCCTCTCCCTTCCTCCTTCCCTTGTTACCATTCCATCACGACACGTCCACTGGTGGACCAGCAAATGGTGCTATTTCAGCTCTGAGCCTCCACCATGTCATTTTTTTCTGACTCCAATTCCTTCCCTTACTCCTCAGCCCGGCAAACTTGCCTGCTCTGATTTTCCCCAGGTGGACACAGACCTTTCTTCTTTCATGGGCCCTGAATCCACAACACTGGCCCCAGCACAGGGCGTGGCCTTTCTCTCTGCCGCCGGAGTGGAGCCCTGTCTCACTCGGGGGCACCTAGCACAGGCCACACACATTCACATCCGATTCCTAACTGTAGCTGAGGGACACTGGATTTTCCCGTTCTCAGGTAGGCAGGATGGGAGAGAAAGTGTCTTGTGAACCCTGGATGCACCCAGGAAGGAGGGGGACAAGGTGGCGTCGTGTCACTGCAGGATCACAGATTTCAGGTGAGCATCTCTGCTTATTAGCAGAAGACCATGGTCAGCCAACATCCCTCCAAGAATGAGAGCGCCCCTTTCCTTGTCTCCCTGCACACAGAGTCACCTAAACTGTCTCACTCCCCTCTGGTTCTCCTCCTTTCCTAGTTTTCTTTCCTTGGAATTGTTTTCCTTTTTCTCAGAAGGGAAAGAGAGTTCATAAGACACAGCTGAATCTGGGTCACAAAGAACTCTCTCATGCTTCTGCTGCAGGGGTGGCTCCTGGGCCCTGCTGCGTTGTGATCTCTAGAAGCCAAGGACTAAATTGTGACACAGCTGCGGCTCACAGCGTGTGCCGTGGATGTGCAGAGAGCTCTGTGGGCACAGGTGCGGCTGAGCTGGCTGACCCATCTTCCTGCTCAGCCTTGCTGGAAAATTGTGTTAGTAGGATAGCTTTTGTTCTTGTTATTTCAATTTTTTTTTCCTCTTTGAAGAGTTTTTACTAAGATTTTCAGAAGGCGACTGTGACTAATCCGCAGCTACGGGGGAGAGAGGAGGCGGAATCACAAAGCAACCCCCACGATGGTGTGGGGTTGGGAACCTCAGCCGGCAGCCTGCACAGACCCTGGGCTGTCCTACAGCGGGTGCAGAGAAGCTGGATTCCTCTGACAGCTCCAGAGAGGAGCTTGCTCTTCACTCCCAGCCCAGGATCAGGGACACTGTATTTTTCCTACAAAGGAAAATTTGTATCTGGACTCGCCTATGTCATAATCATGGTTTCTGTGAAGATTTGCAGACCACAGAGGGGCTGCCCCTCCAGAGCAGCCAATTTCTAGAGATCAGGTAAAGGAAGGGAAGAGCACATCTTTGATACACAGACCCACCAGTCCACACCCATCCCTCAGCCACCTCCCCTCTGGGCCACTCCTTTTCTGCCCTAATCCACCTTCCCCTTCCCCAAGGCCATTACTGTCTCTCCTTTATCCTTTCTGTACCAGTGAGTAAAGGCTCCTGCCCAGGTTTCCCCTCCCTCCCTTTCTGCAGACCAAACCTGGGCTGGCCTGGCCTGTGACCTTGTGCTTGCTCTATTTCCCGGAATCTGGAAGCACCAAAATGTTTTCCTTCATGACAGTTATTTCCACATCCAAGTGCATGGCCACACCTGCTTTAGAGAATCATCTCACTGAGGGTTCGCTCCACTGGCCTGGGATGCCCATGAGTGTAATGGTTGATAGACTGTGCCAACTTCAGATGGTCAAAAGTTTAACTAAGTGACTCAGCAAGGATCCAAGGTCCTTACTTTGTAAATATCCTGAGCCTGGGCAAGCGGAGGGCACAGAGGTGGTGTGAGTGCCACACCCGCCATAGGTGGGACAGCCTGCTTACAATAGAAAGGAGGAGAAGGGGCTTGCTCTCCCCCTTTTTGGCTCTTGCTGCTTTTGCTGTCATGTCATGCTGCCTTGGAGTCAGCTGATTATGAACTAAAACCTCCACAAACTGTGAGCTAAATCAACCATTCGCTAACTAAACTGTTCCTTCTTTAATTTGGGGTGTCAGGTATTATGTATCAGCAAGGAGAGAAAAGTAACTACGACAATGAGGAAATAATGTGTCTGTCATTGGTTCCTGGCCCAGCACTTGACACATGCTATTTGTTGAATGACTGGATGAATGAAAGAATGAATGTTAAGAACCTTTGATAATTCTGGAAAGAGGAAGCATTTTATGAAATACATCTGTCATACTATATTGTCCCATTAGACTAGCTCTCTAGACCTTGCTGGTAGAAATGAGACCACTTCTGAGCTGTTGTCCAGGAGTTGAGATGGCTGGCCCTACACTCACCCAGAGCCATTTTTCCCCCTCCTTTGTTGGGGACTGTGCTGGGCACTGTGGCAGAGCTCTGATTAGAACTTTACAACAAATGAAAGCTCTGGAAATGTCATGGAGAACCATTGCTTCCATGAGACCTGCAAAACTCTGAGGATGGCATAGTACTTGAAAAATCAAAGTGGGTTTAGGGGGTTACAGAGCATTTCATGCATCAGGAGCTCCTGTACGTCTTATTTATGGGACTTCTCTTGGGGCTGTCTGCATTTCTGTGATATATTTAATGTTCTCTTTTCTGGGAAGGAAGCTGAAACTAGCCAAGGTTAAATAACTGGTCTAAGGTTACATCATTAGTAAGTGATAGAATAATTTGAATTTGCTATTCAAATCAGCAAAAATTTGAATACAATGCTGTGTTGGCCCAGAGTCCAAGCTCGTTTCCTGAGGGCATCAGGTAGGAATAATAATATCATGTGCATACCAACATGGGTTCAACAGGCACATAGACCACATCCATTATCTAATTTAATCACCTTCCAAAAATAAGAGATACTTTACATTTTATGTATTCTAAAAAGAGGCACAGAACAATTTAGTAACTTGTTCAAGATCATACAGCTAAGTGGTAGAACTACAGGTTGAGCCCTGGCTGGCTTCAGAATATGTGTATTTACCCAATCCATATGCACATGTAGGGGGGCTCAGAAAGGAATGGAAGGGGCTACCAGGAGTAGAGGCCAGACGTTAGTTTTATCATTTTTAGATGGAAAATCTTTTAGGACAGGATTGATTGGCAAACTTCTATGTAAGTGATGATAATAATCAACAGTGAAAAATATAGCCAAATATTTGTTTCCTTTGAGCTAAACCAATTAGAGGAAGGACATTGTGTCTTCCTAAATCGCCTCTGTGCTCCCAAGTGGACACAACATTCCTGGTGTTTCTGGGATGGGAACAGCTGTGGACCAGAATCTGAGCTGGATACTTCTGTGGTGACAAACCCCAACAATATTGCAGATTCTGGGGCCTGTCAGCCTCATACTGTGTTTGCTACCAAATCCTCTGTCCAGCAGCTGCCAATTGACTTAGGAGAGAAAACTAGGGCCAGGGAGCCACAGAACTGGTTTTTATGGGCCACGGCCTGGTTTCTTTGTTTTCTGTGGGCTTTGGGCAGCTCCTCTGTCTCAGCACTACGGGAGCCTTTGCAGGGGTGAGTCTGCAGGAGGCGCCCTTCCAGCCACCGTGCATTGTAAACAATCAGGGCTCTTTCGCTGCATGTTAAAGGTGGTCTTTGTAAGACAAACAGAACTTGCTCAGTTCAGTGTCAAGTATTCACTCAGAAATAGGCCCAGGGCTCCCCTGGCTTCCCACTGTCTGCTGTTACCAATCACAGGTGCCCAGATGTGGTTGCTAGGCAACAACCCACTCTGGAATTCTAGACTTCTAGACTTCTCTCCTTGGATCCTCACCTCTATGTCCATGCTCACTGCTGGAAAATTGGCCGGATGAGGCCAGAGTTTCTGTAGACTTTTTTAGAATGATTGGGTCAACTTCCAAGAACAGCCAACCTGGGAGCCCATCACTGCTGCCTGGGAGGTGTTACCGCCCAGTGTCTCCAGTGTTGCCTTCCAATGTTCCCAGTATTTATCTTCTGTTAACAATAGATGTATTTAGAGGCAATTCATCACAGCAAGGTTTATTAGTTCACCTGTGGGTAACCTGGAAAGTTTTCTCTTTTGATTTTGCCTACTGCCACTTTAACCATATCCTCCTAGGAGCCAGGAGTCTCTGGGTCCAGAACAGTAAGTCATCGCCATGAATTCACTATTGCTTGTTGGGGAAGTGATGTGTTATTGATTGAATTTTTCAAAGCTTGTTCAAGTCTGTGGCCAAAAGTGAACAAGTCGCAAAATTAAGAAGTAATTCTTAATTGTTCTCCCCCAGTCTGCTCACTACTGATGAAAAAGAATTGTGTGGCAAAACTCCATCAGGGGAACCTGTGAAATTTCACAGGGTGACCTTTTTCGGTCTGCCTTACTGAGTGTCTTCTTGGCCCTCTGGATTTCAGACCTCATTGCATGGCTCAGTGCAGCACATGAATACGGATGATGGCAAGTGACCAGCAAAGCATGTCTCAGATTTTTAAAAGTAGATGGACAAAATGCCCCAGATCATGATCGTGGGTCATGGATCTTTCTTTTTGGCTTGATTCTACCTAGCACACACCCACCATTCCACCTCAAGAAGTCCCTGGTGTCCACCGTACCTTCTCTGTCTTCCAAGGCGGCTCGCTCTCCCATCAATATTTTGACCTTGTTAATGACAGAGTCAGTCTTCTGGAAGAAAGTGGCCTTAGGAGTGGAGGTGGAAGGGAGGAAATCCAGTAATTTTTTTAAATTTTATTTTGAAAGTGGTAAAATACAACAGAACAAGACAGAATAAAGCCAACTAAGATCATACAGTGAAATTAGTACAGAACTTCACAGTAGGTTACCAGGATAACAGTAATAGGTATCACAGTATATTTCATTATCTTTATAATAGTTGTTCTTTCAATCACGTATATCAAAATGAGATGAAATTCAGAATGTTATAGAACTTATCAAAACAGAATATTGAATAGAGCAGTACCATTAATCAGAATAGAGCAAAACAGTAATAAAAATATTTGCCTTCAAAGAGATGCTAGAAGGAAATCCCCCTTATTTGCTATGGTCAACCTCCAAGGAGATGCTCAGATTTCTGGTTCCCATTTGCTAACGGGGTCGGGGGGGGGATCAGAAGAAGCAGGGTAGGGAAGTGGGATGTTTGACTCTAGGCCGTGCATCAGTAGGCTCACTATTGCTTAGCAGGGAGGCAGGCTGGTTGCTTGGTTTCCCAGCGTCCTAAGTTCCAACATGGCGCAGATCTCAGGAGCTGCTGCTGGTTCTCCCCCTGGAAGGGCCGCAGTCTGCCACACTGCCACCGCTTACCAGGGAGGGGAGGTGTGTGCTTCAGAAATCCAGTATTTACAAAGGGACACTGCTGCCTGTGACATGTGCTAGCTTGCTTTCTCTACTGTTTCTGCATTTTTTCATACTAAATCTTTACAATAATCCCATAATGTATAAATCCTATTATAGAAATGAGAAAGCTAAAACTTAGAGAGATTAAGGGATTTATTTGCCCATCACTACACAGATTATCAGTAAACCCCAGCTACCTTCCCTGTTCCTTAGCCAGTTCTGTTCACACAAGGGCTCGCTAATCCTCCAGCTCTCCATGACAATTCTGCATGGCCCATCTACACAAAGAAAGCAGAATGGAGGGGCAGCAGCCCAGTTTCAGGCCCAGTTGTGAACATTTACAATTACCTGGCAAAGAAAACAGAAGTGACCAGAAGGCCCAGAAAAAGAGGCTTGAGAGAAAAACCAGCAGGAGGAAGCTGATTTCAAGCCTCTGCAATTCCTTGGCCATCCTTGGGAAAATATGCCATCACAGCGTTGTGACCCTTGGCTGTGTTTTCTGAATCAATAGATCTGGAATCAAAGTGCAGGTTATGGTATTCTTAAGAAGGCTGTCATTTCCCTTTCCAGGAAAGCATCAGTCTGAAAAAGAACTCGCCCTCTGTACTGTGCGATCCTGCTGGAGAAGCAGACTTGAATTTCATTCTCTTGTTGCTATAGGAACAATTTTCTACCCATTTTCTGCAACACACAGGCCTGGATAAATGCTGTCATCGTTAATGAATGTGCTTCCACTGGTTTGGTTGGAAAAAGAATGACCAGGTGGTCACCTACTAGGGACAGAACCCACAGATCGCTAACTTGGAAATGAACTGGCAATTCCATTTCTAATCACAGGAGTGCTGCCCTGTGGTGCTTTCCAACTTACCTCTCTGCTTGTTTCCTTGGTGAAAAATGACTGGGGAGGAGGTGCTGGTGGTTCAGTTCAAGGAACGCATCCTGATGACTGTGACTCATCCTAGGAGCCAGGGCTCAGGACAAGCACAAAGCAACTAAAGACAAGGAGTGGTGCATCCCACACTCGTTTACACCAACCTCCACAGGTCCCAGTTAAATTGTCAGGGTGCTCTACTCTGTTCCCCTCCTGGAGTTCACATCACTTTGGTCAACACACATTTCCTAGGGTGAGCCACAGAGCCTTAGAACTCAGCCATCCATTGAGACCCACGCTAGACACACAACTATGATGTGCAGGACATTTCCTTTTGAAGCAGAGTTGAGGACACTGGGTCAAAGTGGAATTGTCCATGTGGATGCAGCTGGATTTAAACTCAGAAGCTTCCCCCTCCACGGATCTAGCTCTGAGACTATGGGCAGGTAGTTGAAACCAGCTGGATGACATTTTTCTCATCTATGGTAAAAATGATCACGCCTCCTTCACAACTAGGTTGAATCAGTTAAGTAAATTAATTCATACTCTTTTTTGATGTTTATGGCCGAGAATACTTCAAATGAACATGAGACATAGATCCTGCCCTCATTGTAAAATAAATAAGTGAGAAAAATAATAAATAGGAATAGATAGCAGGCGTGTGTGAAAGAGAGTACCTGACAACTGCTTTACTTTCAAATAAGTTGGTGCTGAAAAAGAGACTTTGGTGCTGGGAATTCTTGGCATTGTGTAAACGGTCTCAGAGTTCTGGAATCAACCACTGAAGAGTTAAGAGTAGATGTTACAGACAGAGGTCTTCTCTGAATTGGTTTATGAAAGTTCCCTACTCAAATGTGAGTTCTACTTAGTGAAACAAAAACCAGCAGGTTCCTCAGAATGCCAGATTGTCATCTTTCAAGGGACAGCAACAAGACACACTCTGGTGCAAGGCACAGTGACGGTGGCCCTGCAGAAGACCCGCTCACTGTCCCTCGTCTTCCTCCAGCTCAGGGTCTGTCATTATGCTCCCACCGTCTCCCATTGTGTGGATAATAAGCAGATGTGGACAGGGTGGAATCGTGAAACGCAAATTTGTAATGCTCCTGTAAATACTTAATTGCTTTTTAATATGTCCCTCTAATAATTGCATGACAGTTGCTTCCGAGAAGGCTGCTGAGCCCTTGGGGAAATAGTTATGAACACATTATTATGTCAATTACCACACAAATAATCAAATAGTCTTTGTCTCACATTCAAGCACCTGGATATGCTCGGGCGAGTTGTCACAGGAGTACACTCTACTGTGATATCTTTATTAATGAGCAGGAAGCAGAGGTAAATATTGCACTAATTAAATCTACTGTGGATACTAATCTAGAAGGTACAGTAAGGAAAGGGGAAGCATAGATGCCTCACTAAGTCACTCTGAACTTTTAAGTGTTATGAGAACAACAAAATGAAAATGTGAGGGGAAAAATTGTAGATGCACAGATTATTGAAAATATTATAGGAAGAATAAATATCAATTATTGCCTTTATAATGCAGCAGAGATACTGAACATGTGCATGCTCCAGGCCACAGATCAAATCACTAAGGAAGATTAGAATACGAGCTGGAAAACTAGTTTTCACAGATAGGAAGGCAGGCGATTTGGGGCCACGGTCCTGGGTGGTGTGACCGAGGCTGGCCCTGTGAGAAGCAGAGTCCAGCTGAAGGGACAGTGTTCAGGCAGAGCTTGGAAGCGATGCAGAGGGAATGCTGATGTAGGTGCTGTTTGCCTCAGGCTGCTGAGGATTCATGGTCAAGGCAACTTTGTGACCCAGAGGTCAACATTAGCATGCGGTGATTACATCTCAAGGTCTTTAGTACCCGGATGGTACCAGTTTTTCCATCTTCCCAAACTCTAGCTCCCTTAGCAGTAACCCCTCTCTCATAATGTGGTTCTGGCCCAGGAAAGAAAGTAGAGAGTCCTGGAAGCTAACAATGACCCTGCTGGCCGGGCCCAAGAAGTTCAAAACCCTATCTAACCACTAAACGCCGCCCTTGCCATGGACCATGACACCAGCCTTGCTGAATCTGGAAGGTGTGCCCTGGAGGGAGGGCCCAGGTCCTACCTAGGAAAGGGCCACACTTAGCTACTCGATTTAATGTTAGGCAACTGCTCTTGCCGGAATCTGTGTTGGAGTTGTGGGGGAGGAAGCAGGGGGAAGCTCAGTAGATGTCCCGTTGTACAGGAGGATGGGGACAGCCACTCACTGTGGGCTCCAGGCTTTCAGGGAGGCTTTTCAGCCTGCAGAACAAGTTTGGGTTGTGCAGAACCAAGGGACACAGGACACATGTGGTCAGAGAAAGAAATGCTGGGGGAGATGAGGAAGGAGAGAGGTATTCCAAAGAATGGGGGCAATGGGTGCAAAGGCACGATGCTGCCCAGCAGACAACGCTAAGGAAGACGGGTTTTTCTGATATCCTCAGGGCATGATGGGAAGATACTAAATATTATTAGCCTTTAACAATAATGATGATTCCTTTAAAAAGTAGGATTGGAGGTCCCATTCAACCCAGCTATTTCTTTTCTAGGTATCTTCCCAAAAGAATTAAAAAACATCACATCACAGTGATACATATTTATAGAAGCGCAGTTTATAATAGCCAGATCTTTGAGACAACCTAAATGCCCATTGACTGAGGAATGGATAAGAAAGATGTGGCATTTCTATACAGTGGAGTACTACTCAACCATAAAGAATGATAAGCTGGGCATTTTTATAGGTAAATGGATGCACCTTGAAAACCTACTTATTAGTGAAATGTCACACATGTATGAACATCATATTGTTTCATTAGTCTGACAAGCTGAAAGAAAAAACATTTATTTTTTCCCAGAGAAAATGACTTCAGCCAATGCACCAACTCAAGCCACACCTGCTTTCACTTTAACTAACCACTGCGAGCCATGTTGAGTTGACTTTTGGATGTCTTAAGAAATTTTAGATGTGCTATAAATTTTGGGGTTTTTGCATGTGGATATCCAGGTGGTCCAGTATATTTATTGAGGGTACAATCTTTTCTCCATTTAATTGCTTTTGCGTCTTTGCCAGAAATCAATTGCTATGTGGGTATCTATTTTGGGACTTCATTTTGGTACCTTGGTAGTTTGTCTGTCGATATCAATGCTGTTTTGTCATGATTGGTGTACCTTTGTGATAAGTCATGGGATTGGGGAGGGTTGGAGCTCTAATTTTGGTCCCTTATCAAAGTCATTTAGACTATTCTGAGTCTTTTGTATTTCTACAGAAATGTAAGAATCAAAATGCTAATCTTTATGAAAAATGATGTTGGCATTTTGATAAGCAATTGTGTTTTCTGATCTTTATTATTTTCTTCTATTCGTTTTTGGTTTTATTCTCTTATTTTTAATTTCTTAAGGAACAAGATGAAGATATTTCATAACTTTCTTCTTTTCTAAAAAGTGTACATTGTGTTTTTAAAGAATATGCAATAGGGGGAGGGAGAGAACCAGACCTCACAAGGAGATGCTCCCACCTGGAAACCACCGCAATGCACGGGCCAGTGGGACAGCCAGACCCACGCCTCTCTCTATGAGTAGGCGCCATTTGCAGACCACAGAGGGAGAGAACAAGACCTCACTAGGAAGGGATCCCTTCCTGGAAACCATATCATTTTCATTGTTTTGTTGGGTCAGGTTTTATTCTCTTTTATTTATGTTAAATCTGACGGCATAAACAGCTATTTAAAAGATTGCAAGACATATTATGGTGGCCATTTTGGGTTTACTGTTGGCTCATTTCCAAGTCCTTTACTGCATTCACTGTTTTTTTTTTTTTATATTGTTTCTATTCTATTCTGTTCTGTTCAATTTTTACTATGTCAAAAGGTATCTGCAGCTATTTTGAAGACAACAAAAGGCATTATGGTAACTACTGTTGACTTCATAAGATGTGTAGTCCTGTATCACATATACTGGTTTATTTTGATTGGTTTTATTCTGTTTTGTTTTTCTTGGTTTTATCCTCTTTAAAGTAAATGTTGATATACTCATTTCCCTTTCTTTCATGAGCACTTAAGAAATTATACTTCCCGTGTCTCTTGCAGGAGTAGGACAAGTTCTGACCAGTAATGCGGCTGATGGGTGTCATGTCCAGGCTAAGGCGGTGGAAGACTTATCTGAATCTCCGATCTCTCTCTTCCTCCACAAAAGACTTAGGGAATCTGGGCTGAGAGAACAGAGCCACAGGATTAAAGCAGCCTGCATCTCTGTGTCACCCAGGACGGTGCCCTCCTGGACCCCCAGTATTCTTTGCATGAACATGAAATTTCCGGAATGTTTACTGGTGTACCACAGAGCAGCCTATCCCGACTGATACAGTACACGTGAGGGTCAGGCAGGAGCGAGGCTGGAGGGATTAGCAGAGCTACACATCTTGGTTACGGATTTAGGGGTGTCTTTTCTCCGAGCTAGGGAGTTTGATGGTCTACAGCCTTGGGGAAGTGCAGAAGGTATTTTAAACACATCCAGGTTTGGTGGCCATCTGGAAGGTTGTGACAGAGAGCAGACTGATAAGTTAGATGATTGCAGCAGCTGAGTAATACTAATGGCTTGGACTAAGGCCATAGTGGTGACGATAAGAAAATGTGTATATGGTGAAACCAGGATGCTTTAATGATTGCTTACATGGCTGGAAAAGGAGACCAAGAGGAATGAATTCAGAGTGACTCTCTGATCTTTGTCTTGGATGACTGGCTGGATAGATTCACCATTAATCATCATATGGGTAGGAGCAGATTATTTAATTAATTTTCCCTATGAATTTTTGCAAGGAACAGTATTATACCCAATAAAAGTTTCAGTCCACAAGACCGTGGTTTCTGCTTCTTCCACAGTGTTTCCCAGCTGTGGCCCGGCTCACTCAGAACCTCTTTCACTGCTCTGTTGCCCCACTAATGGGAAGGCTGTAGAGATGTGGAGAGTGAGGCTGTCCAATTAGGGGCCCAGCTTTCACACTAGGAACGACAAGCAGTAATGATCCAGACCCTGCCAGATTCTGAAGCTTTGGAAGGCACCATTGACAGAGGAGGTGAGTCAGGTATAATCTTTACCCCAGAAGAGCCACAATAACATTTTTATGGTTAAAGGAACCTTTTGGTCACTATGAAGCAGTGGTTTTCCCAGATGTTATGTGATCACCCACCTGAACCACCGATTTTCCCAAGGGTCTTTGGAATCCTGTGACTGGGTTGGTGCATGCTGGCTATCACTTGGAACAACCACATACTAACCTAAGAGTTTGGGTGCTACTGCCAAAAATAAAAAGGGACATTCATTGGGGATTGGTCCAATAAATGGGGACACCCAGTACCTGGACTCTGCAGTCAGCTACTGTTGATGGGTGAGCAGTACATAGTCCTGGGCTATCTGTTAAGTAAATGGACTAAAGGGTAGGTAGACATTGGTTATTTCTAGTTAGAGATGATGATTGGATCAAGACTTCCATCAGAAACAGGCACATGGAGAACAGGACAAGAGGTGAAGAAAAAGGCCGTGCATGGTGGCCTGCAGCCATCAGAATGCATCGTGGTCTCTGCCAACCAAGGCCATTGTCTGTCTTTTCCTGACTTTCTTTGGTTTAGAAGAAGAAAAGGCCTAAGTCCATGGGTGACTGGACATATCTACAACTGAGTTGGGCAGCTGAGGATAGATGGTGACTTCTAACACCTCAGTGAGAAAAACTTAGATGACAGCACAGGGTAATTATCCAGCCCAACAGTCTTTCTGGGATCATCTTCCTTGGAAAAAGAAATATATGGGATCTAGCGGGTATGCTGACCACTAGAATCTTTTTTTTTGTCTTTTTCATTTTTATCGGTACCAGGGCTCGAACTCATGACCGCACACTTGCAAGAAAGGCGCTTAAGCCACTGAGCTAAATCCCCAGGCCCTGACCACTAGAATCTTGAAGTTAGCATCCTTTTATTCTTTCCCCTTTGTGATCTCTGGATCATGTGAAGTGGCTAAGAGCACAGTCTGAATTCACTATTACATATTTTATGTGTCATGTTAGAAAATAGACTGGTCACTTAGCTTCTCTTGAACCTCGTGTTTCTCCTCTAGAAATAGCAGATAATATCGACGTCATAGAAATATTATCAGGAGGATGAAACAAGATAATTAAGGCATAGGGGAAGGTCTTCATCCCCATCAACAACTTTTCTTATAGGAAAGATCCTAAAAATAGAGGATGGGAGCCCCCAGTGGGGATAGATTTTAATGACAGGAGGGGAAATTTGAAGGCAAATTCAAGGAGCTGGTAGCTACAGAGTTAAGTCCCAGGCCTTTACAACTCTAATCTCTCCCCGGCTAAAATCTTGAGTATAAGCTTTGCCTAAATCTTCATCCAGAAATACCAACTTGCCTAGGGTTTTATTTCATTCTTTGTTGCTATGAATAAATCCCACTTGTGTGGTGAATTTTATGCTTAGAACCATCTGCCCACAAAGTTTAATACAATATAAATATTATTTTAGCCTACAAAACAAGATCTTGCTGCCTCATGCAGCTTTAGGAGATCTTTGAGTTCGTACTGGGGGATGTTTTGGCTCAAACCCACGGCCTCCAGCACCATGTGTGTGTCTCCAAACTGGGCTGTCATTTCAAAGACGATGAGGAAAGCGGAAACTTTGATCTGGCTGAGAACCTACTTGATTAAGAAAGTGCATTAGAAGCTTCCAGATTGCTCATTTAAAATGCAGTCGTCTGGGCCTCCCTCAGAGCCACTAAATCAGAATCCCTGCACTTGGGATATGGTACATTAAATATGAGACAAGTTTCTCAGTGATTCTGATATATGGTAGCTTAAGAACCACTATAAGAACACTATACATACATAGAAGAGAAAACACTTCTACTTAAGTACTTAAAACTAGATTACAAGATTGAGTGCATTAGTAGTCCTGCTTTCCATCCCTTTCTGGATCTTTGCCGTTGGCATGTAGCTTCTACACGGATACTGGGCTCAACTGCACGACTTGCTTTGGCCAATGGGACATCAACTCAAAACAATTGGAGTCTTAAGAGCATGTGCAATTGGGCCAGTTTTTGCCCTCCCTCATGTCACCTTCATAAGAATGTTACCTGGGCTGCCCGATGGAGGGCAAAGAGGCCTACAACACAGCCAAGTCCCCTCAGTCATCTCGGCTGACAGCCAGTCAATCCCCAGGTGTGTCACTGAGCCCGGCCAAGTTCAGCCGAGCAGCCCAACTCACTGAGAGCTGACGCTGACAGGAGCTGCTTTAGCTTCTGATATCAGCAGAACCCTGTAGGCTACCTCCAAGTTTATTTTTGTGTAGCCCTGAAGTTTTGTGGGATTTTTGTTTTCTTTTCTTTTCTTTTCCTAAGGCAGCACCATGGTAACTGTAGAGAATTAAGCTGCTTTCCTATTTCCTAGCATACTAGAGAGATGGGAAGTATAGTGTGGAAACTAAAAGCTTTGACTCCAGAGAAATACTTCCTGGACTTAAATCCTCACATCTCTGTTTATGTGTTACCTGGCTTGCTATCATTTGGACCTTGAGTGTCTCCCAGGTGTCTCTGTGTTAAAGACTCAATTCTCAAGGTGGCATTATTGGGAGGCAGTAGGCCCTTAAAGAGGTAAAGCTCATAGAGATCTGTAGGCCTTAAGGATGTGCTCCCAAAGAGAAGAGTGTGGTGCCTATCTCTGTCTCTTTCTTCTGCCGTGGATAAGAAATGGGTGGTTTTGTTTCTCCCTGTGTTGGCTTCCACCATGACATACACCCTCATGCCAAAGCTACATGCCAAAGCAATCATGGACCTCTAGAACTGTGAGGCAAAATAAACCTTTTCTCTTTATAAGCTGATTGTCCTGAGATAATTTTTGTGATAATAAAGGAAAATTGATTAATGCATAGCTATAGGTAAAATGTTCATCTTTCTGGGTATGAATCCTCATCTGAGACATAGAAATGATACAAATATCTACCCCATAAAGTAGTCCTCTAACATTCCTAAATAGTCCTTGACACATAGTACTCAAAAACTATAAGCTATTTTTGTTGCTGCCTACAACATACAATCACTGTTGGGCAGAAATGTCCATGTCAGTAGGTAAATAGCAAGCATTTATTTACCACTGTGTGTGGGGCTTGGGGTCCCCCACCCCAGAGATACTCAGCCCCTAGCAGGTGATCTGATCACTGGAGGCCCACCGGGTCCTCTGCTCTCATGGTAGTCTTGAGAGGATGATCAAAGAGGTGTGTGTTTCTACAAAAATGTTAAGGAAAGTTACCTGTGAATCGTGCTTCTATGAGTAGAATATCTAGGGCCTTGGTTTTTTACAAAGTATGACTCTGGGCGAATCATTGCAACTTTTAGAATCTTTGCTTGTTCACTGTCACATGGGGAGGGACTGTGGGTCAGAGGTTTGGGAAAGCCACCCTGAGGTGGCTCCTGCATTCAGTTCACACAAACCACTGTCCCCATGAGACCTGGATGGCAGGGCGTTTTGTGTCCTGGCATCCTCTCAGGCACTGTCTGTCTCTCTCAGAATTCCAGGCTGATTTGAGCGGGGCCTGAGCTCTTCAATGAATCGCTCGCCTTCTCCAGCCCTGCTGATGGAGTCACCCTTCTCAGCCCATGAACCCGAACCAGCTCCCTGGAAGCACAGTGGGACCTGAATTCCTGAGCTGCCATAGGCCTAGCGGCAAGGTCTCCTCTGCCTCCTCACTTTCCCAGCCAGGTCGCTTCATGGTGCCATGTGGGGTTTGCTTCTTCTTTATGCTGTTTCATACACACCCCACACACAGCATGAAGAATTTGGGACAATTTCCCTTGGGGCAGAATCAGAGGTCGACACAGCCCCTCCAAGTCTCCACAAGAGAAGTGGTACCTCAGGGCAAAACTCCTTCAAGTACGTTCCCAGCTCAGTGGGAGTCAGGCTCCAAGAGACTGGGAAGGATCACCTAACTCTCCTTCTCCCATGGAAGCTAATGCTTCTGGAACTTTCTGTTCCCCTTGTCCAGGTCCTTCTAGCTATGCAGGGTGTGGCAGAGAACTTCACTAGCCAGAGCCTGGGGCGGGTGAGGGGAGGGGTATATGAGGAATAGCAGTCTGGAGGCTGTAGCAGACTGAGCTGTTGAGGGCAAATGAAACAGAAGCATTTGAGGACAAGTCAAGTAAAAAGTTGGCATCACAGGAAGAGAAAAGAATAAGTCAGAGTGAACAGCCTGTTTCACGTATATTATTATAATTATATGCTTGTAGCTGCTCAACTGGGAAAGTATAGTGCAAAATCAACCACAAGCAATTTGTAAACAAATAAACATGGTTGTGTTTCAATAAAACTTTATTAGAACATGGCCCTGGACATTTACATATTTATGGAGACTGAAATTGAACCTTTGTATAATGATGATGTCACAAAACAATTTTATTTATTTTTTTGTAAAAAAAAAAAAAACCTTTAAAACCATCATTCCTAGCTGGATGGTCATATTTAAAAATGTGGCAAGCCAGATGTGACTGACAGTCCAAAGTTTGTTGACCTCTGGTCTACACTGTGTGCAGGGCCAGACCTTGATTTCAGAGATCATATTTGCTTCCTCTCACAAAGCATATTGCCTCCCACATAGAAGGCCAGGCAGGCAAGATCAGCATTTTTAAAACTGCAGATTTCACCTATGTAAGGGTCAGATATCAGTTTAGAATGCAGGAAGCAGTATCTTTGGATGAAATAAAATAAACTAGGAAATACCAAAGTGCATTGATGTTTTATTGAATTTTACCTTCATGTAGACATGTGATTGATGTGTGTGTGTGTGTGTGTGTGTGTGTGTGTGTGTGTATGCAAGATCATGAGGTAAAATGTATTTATTATTGAGGGTCACCATTGGAAAGACTGAAAAAACATTGAGTTACAATTGTGTCTTTTTTTGTAGGAGTTGTCTTTGTGTTTTCCCTTTTACACAGTTTATGTGTGATGCTAGACAATATTAGCAGACTGGCCTCTTGTCCCCACAGAATAACAGATGGCAGAGCAGGCATCCTGGGACAGCCTGGATCTAACTACTCTAGACAAAGTGCAGGGTAGAGCAATAGGCCCCTGTGAGTCAGTGAGCCTGCGCCCTTTGGCCAAGAAAAGCATCCCTCGAGCGTGGCCTGAGCCCACTGTTGGTAGACAAAGAATGAATCCTGGCCCTCGACAGACCTGCCTCTCCCAGCATCCTCCCAGCTCTCTCCTCTGTCCGCCCCAGGGTCTCACTTCTCCCCAAACAGCAGAACAGGCTACAGTGCCAGCTCCTTTCCATCTCTGGCCATTCATCCATCATCCCAACCTTTGCCCAAGCTGCACTTCCTTGTTCTTAAGACTGTGTAGAAAAAACGACTCTGTGTGGGTACCACTTTGAGAAGTGAACCTTCCCTGGTGACCTCCAGCCCTCTCTAGGCTGGGTTCATGCCCTCCCTGAGGCCCCCCTCTAACCTTGGCTGTTATAATCCATTATACCTCTTTACTCCCTTGTCCGCGTATCCAGTTCCGCTACAGGCAGCAGTAACTGCTGTTTGCCAGGAGCTGGATCTGCAGAGCTTCTTTCTTTGCTGACCAGGACAGTGAGTGCAGGGGTGAATGAGGGAGTCCCTCAGTGGGTGAGGTAAGCAGGCTTTGCCCCTCATCACCCCGGGACAGCACAGTGTGCCTCAAGTTTTACTTTTGGCTAAGCGCACTGCGTGGACTCTACTATGCTCTTAGAGGCCCTGCTTCCTAGATATGGATGGGGCCCCGTCCTCAGTTTCTCTGCTTTACACAGTATTTGCTATATATTTCAGGTCACTGATTTTGCAAGCAGGAAATGTTTTAGATACTTTTTAAATGGAAAAGAATTCCCTAAAAATGGAAAGAAATAAAAATAATCTGACCACACATAGGAGACTTATTTCAAATATTTTCACTGTAATATATATCCCTAATGGAACTCTATCCCCTGGACAAAAAAGAAACAAAGAAATATCAAAATTTACTCTAGATAGTGATATTATCACAGACTGCAATGTTTATTTTTGTTATTAAGACAATGGAAAACAGGAAAAAACTATATATATATACCTCATATTGTTAGGAAGGAACTAAGTCTCAGGCAAGGAGATAAAACATGAATTACAAAATCAGAAAGTTTAAATAAAACCCTGTAATTCTTACTTGGAATTGGAAATATCTATAATAACTCATGATTTATTTTTAGTTTTCTAGAGACTTGGTATTTCCTATTTAGAGCCACTGAAAAGATTGAGAATCCGCAATAACTTAATAACAACAAATATCCCTCGTTCCCCGCTGCAGTCACTAGATGCCATTTCCCATTAAAAGGAACAAGGACTCTTTGAGCTGGAACATCTTGCCATGCCAAAAAGCAAGCAACTGTCAAGATTACTGTGGTCATAAAATGATGTGGTTGCCAACTTCAAGGGGATCCCATTGACCAAAGATGAAGCAGTTTGACATTTTAAAAAATTGCTGCAAAAGACTGAATACAATAAATACATAAACAACTCTGGGTGCATGATAAAACCCAGGACATCATTTTTGTAGTTAAAACCTATTGCTAGATATATCTGATGGTAGAGCATCAATTCAACATACTGGAAATCAAGAAAGGAATGAGAAATTATCCTGCCCTTCTTAAACAGGAAATAGCTGCTATTTGATCCTAGAAGAAAGATTATTAGTAAATGCAGACAGAATGACAGCATTCGGAAATTACCAATTTGCAAACCATAAGGAAATAATGGTTCGAGGAAATAGTCAATAATGGCTTCTAAAGCCATTAGTTAAAAATTAACAAGGAATTTATTAGATATAGATTAAGTTAACGACACCTACGTTGACCCATTTTGTGTTGCTAAAAGAAAATGCCTGAGACTGAGTGCTGTGTAAAGAGTAGAGATCAATTTAGCTCACAGTTCGGGATGCTGAAGGTTCAAGGTTAAGAAGCGCCCTTTGTTTGCCATTTGCTATGAACCTCTTAGCTGTATCATACCACAGTAGACACCCTTGTGATGAGAGCACATACGAAAAAGAGAGATCTCATCTCAATATCTGCAAGATACTAGAGAGCGATTCATGGGTCAGGCTTGTTCTTTGACAACAACTCATTTGAGAACTAGCCAGGATTCCTTGAGAACTACCTTAATCCCATCTGCGAACACACACCAATGACCTAACTATCTCCCACTGGACACTACCTCAGCAGCACCACACTGAAGGCTGAGCCTATGATGCATGTTAGGAGATAAACCACATCTAAGCCCACATCTGAACCCAAAAATCAAGTTTAGACCAACCAGATATTATGTGCATCTTGATATGATATGTAGGAAGAATAGGGTGTCACTTGTGAGCTACATTATCTCCCTCGACCTCTGTCTCCACTATTTCCCCAGCAAAAACCTTCATCTGGAGCAAACTCTAAATCTAATTTCCACTTCACAGTAAGTATGAGACTTAAAGAAACAATACGAATAATTAATCAAAATATTAAGTATATGAGAAGGTCTATAGTTCAATAGATACTGTTTAGCTAGAAATAAATAGTGCTTTTTAAAAATAAAGAATTAGAACCATAGAGCTAAGAGAGATTTAGAAGATACCAACTTTAGTGATTCCTGTTGAATATTACAGGAGTTTACTAAACTATTCTTTTACTTTCTTTGTAAGGTTTGAAAATTTTTCAGATTTTTAAAAAAAGTCAAAGACCTATAAGCTAAGTGCAGGGAATGGGTCTTGTTTGGGTACTTCTTTGAAGTAACCAGTTTTAAAAGGTTTATGTGGTACAACCAAAGAAAATGGCATGAGGATTTTCTTGTGAATATTGTTCGTTTCGTTTGGTGCAATAATTGTACTATGCTTATATTTTGTAAAAGCTCTTATTTATTAAAAATGCATAATTTTAAAACTGCATAATTAAGCAGTTAAGGGAAAATGCTGACACAGTGCTAAGACCATGTGTACAGGGGAAGAAACAGATCACAAGTTGATATATGCTATATGCGAAGGCTTGGGCTCTATCCTTGGTACCACACCAACTTGGAGAATACAAAGGAGTTTCTTGGTCTCTCTTAGTTTCTTGCCTTATAAGATGCACGAATTAAATAAAAGAATGTCTGTGCCAGTACTTGACACATAATTCATATTTAACAGACTTGGTTGCTTCAATTCGGCAAGGATATTTTTGGGGCGAGGGGCAATGAAGGTGATCTCAGCCTAAATAAAAGCATCTGGGCAACGTGGCAGGGCAGCTCCATCTGGGAGCCATAATGGATTGCTGAGAGATTAACAGCGCCTGGTGAAAGGTTTCCAGCACAGCATGAGGACTCCTTACTCCACACCCTAGGGCAGTGACAAATCTCTGCTAGAAGTCCAGCAGAAGCATTCACCCTGCTGGGACTGAGGTAGATGGCGTAGTGGGGTTGTCTGCCCAGCCCCCCCAATCTCCTTCTCCCCAGACACTCGCCCCTTTTAGCACCTCACACACCCACCTACTTCAGAACCTTTACCTCCAAATTGACTCAATCCCAGCTCCACCACTTAATAGGACTGTCATTTGCCCTTTCTAAGCCTCCTTTTTCTTATCTGCTTTTTAAAAATTATATTGAGTATTTCTGACCTGCAGAGCTGTTTGAAACATCAAATCCACAAAGAGCACTTTGAGTAGAGCCTGAAACCTGATAAGCATCAAATAAAATGATTTATATCATCATTATCATCACCACCACACCGCAGAGATTTTACAGTCCCAGAATTGTTTTTATCTAATAATTAATTAAATCCTACATATGGTTTGTTCTCTTTCTGGAGTTGCACGTGTGCCCAAGAGCTAACTTGAACTGTGGAGGTCTTTTAATATCTACTGACATTTCTGCAGAAACATTAAAGAGGTTTCAACCCATATTCTGCCACGGCACCTCAAAAGCCGCAGCCTTCTCACTCCGCCTGCTTCCCTGTCTGCTGCAGCAATTCTGGAGTCTCCTCTAAATAACCCGTCATCCACCTCTCCATCACACCTGGTCTGCCTGTCTCCCTCTGGCCTCTTTTTCACCCTCTGTAGGTCCTCTCATCCAGTCTCTGTCTCTTTCTACCCTAACCACACTCACAAAAGATATAGAACAGGACTGGGTGATCAAGAAGCTATTTCCATAGACAAAAGTCTAGGAGGTTCCCCAATGAATGAAAATGATAGAAATAATGTCAGTAACTACATATGTAGTACCCTAACACGTACATGTGTTTATACATGCACAAGCACACACATGTGACCATAATTGTATAATCACATTTATCACTTAAATTTAATATTGAGTGGATCATGACAACCATTTGGGCAAGGGAAGTAGAGAGGAAAGAAAGAAAAAAAAAGAAATACTGATAGGTTAATAAGTGTTGGCTCCCAAAATGTTGTAACATGATTGCCCTGGGACCATGATTAATTGGCCTAGTGTGGGCTTTGATCCCAGCATCTGTTTAAGAGCTTCCATGACCCTTGGATTTAGCATCAAGAGGAGATAAAGTCTAGACGATTTATTCAGGCACTTAGAGCAGGTGGTTTAGTCTGGTTTTTCCTTGGTTCCACTGTCAAGAGTCCGGGCTGCAGAGCTGGGCTCAGGCCCTTCCCAAATTCCAGCTGTAGGATGTCCTATCTGTCTCCTTCTTGCCTGTGGCAACTGGCTGTGGCAAGCTACCTTGCCCTTCCCTTTTCTATAAAACAAGACTCCGAGGTTTCCTTCCCAGCTCCTGGCTGATCCATTGGCATATTCCCACAGGAACGCGGCTGTGTGTACAGCTAAGAGCTGCGTCTGAACCCAGAGTTGTCACATGTGGCCTCTGCGCTTGCTGCCCATGCCAAATCTGGGGAACTTCCCCCAACTGCTCCTACAGCTCTGATTGTCCCATCTGCACGTGGTGATTCTAGAGTTGTGAAGAGCTCACCTTTCCATTAGCTTCCAAGCATTTCTATCTCTAGTTCACTCTGAGTATGTAGTAGCTGTCACTTGTTTCTATACGTGTTACTACTAATAATGGTGCCAGCACAGAGAAACTAGTGTGGCACTAGGTTCTATTTAAAGATTCAGTCAAGCAATACACACTTGACTTTACTCACCTATCAGGAATAATAAAATAAAAATAATGTGACCAGATGTGTTTTTAAGTTTTATGGTGCTTCCTTAAAATAGGTGGATTTTAAAACTACAGAGACTTTTTTTTAGAGCAGTTTTGCATTCACAGCAAAATTGAGCAGAAAATTTCTTTCATGCCTTATTATGGCCCAATAACTCATTTCTTTTTGCTGCTGCTGATATTCCATTGTCTGGCTGTATCGCAGTTTGTTTATCCATACACCTACTGAAGGACATCTTGGCAGCTTCCTAATTCCGATAATTATGAATAAAGCTGTTATAACCATCTGTGGGCAAGTTTGTGGATAAATATTTATTTTCAACTCATGTGAGTTAATACTAAGAAGTGCAATTGTTGGACTGTACATGGGGAGTCTATTTGGATTAATGAGGGCTTTGAATCCACATTGTCTGCTTTTGTCTCCAGAGGCTGGCCTGAAGGTACAGGCTGGGATACGAATCTGCTGACTTGGAAGAGAGCTTCTCCCCGCACTGCTAGGTTGCAGCCCCTGGCAGATCTTGGCCCTTTCTAGCTCAAGGACTTTGCTGGAAGCACCTCCCCATTGCTCGCTGCTTCTCCCCCTAGAGCTGCACCACTCCATGGATGCTCAGGGTGAGAAACTCTGCAGTGCTGACCAGAATCTGAGCAGCAGGACAGGGTTCTGGTGCTGCAGCTCTGCAATCAGTGGATAGCAACAGGGAGGAAGTGTGAGCCTCAGATCCTCCTTCAAGGACAAGAAATCTACGGCAGTGGACAATTGGTTGTCTCCCAAGATTTTTTTTTTTTTAAATTCTTTCCAACTCTGTTCTTTTAGTAATTATTCATTTAAAATAGTTTCTTCAGAATTGCCTGTTTATTCGCCTCTAATGCAGTACTTTGTGTTTCCTGTACAATGTGTCCTCTGCACAGGAGATGGAGAAACCTTGTCAATAGAGACTATGGACATTTTGTTATTCTCTTCTTTTATTCTTTTTTTTTAATATGCGAGAACAAAGCACGCAGAACTTAGAATATTTTCTTTTTCAGTAAGACAGATGAGCAGTTGCCAGTGGTGTGATTAGGATTGTGTTTTCACAATTTTCACTGAGATCAATTTACTCAGTAGCTGGAAGCTACTTAGGAAGCGGGGAGGAGGTGCAGAAGGCCAGGGCTTTTGATTTCTCCCCCACATCTTGACTCCTTATTCCACAATAAGGAGACAGGTACAAAAGCAGGGAACAAAAGCTGTAAGCGTCGTGTGCATCTGGATTCCATGGGGACAGAAGCCACTGTACTTGGTGCCCTCCTGCTTTCCAGAACTTTCCTCTTTCTTTTGGCCATTCCTTTTGGCCATTCTCAAGTTGTATCCTTTATAATAAAATTGTGGTTATATTTTAAAAAACTAAAAGCCAAGCATGTGAGAATAGATACCTTTGATACAATGTTCCCTGGAGAAGTTATTCCAGTGATCCAGAACTCCCAGGTGGATAATGGGTGAACCAGAAAGGGAGGGACACAGAGAAAAAGTGGCCCATCTCTGACAACCCCATCAGTCACCGTGACAGCACATCCTTCCATGTAGGTGTGGTCCTCAGCCTCCAACTGAGAAGCAGCTGGTGTTGCTTTTCTGACAACATGGAGTCCTCAGGACCAGTGATGTCAGTGTTTCTGTGCCAGAGAGAGCACAATTCCCCGAGTTTAGGGACTAAGAAAGGCCCTTGTGAAAGGAGCCAAGAGATAAGGGACTGGTAGGACTTTAGGGTGAAAGTGACTGCTCCGCAGGGCTGCAGTTCACTAAGCTGCCGTAGAGAGAGTTCTTGACGTATGCTGGGTTAGGGACACATCATGGGGTCACAGTTCAGGAAAGAATATGTGGAGTTTGCTGGGCTGGAGAGCAGTCCAAGTTCAAAATGGTCTTGGAGAAACATGGGGGCTTCGCTGCACTAGGACGATGCAGGATCCACTGAAACACTTCATTCGTACTAGGTGAGCAATTATATCCATTTTAGGCCTGGAACATATACCACTTGAAAATGCCTAGAAAAAGGGGAAGTGGGATTAGGAACACCAATGCTATTACCCTTAGCGAAGGTTGTTTTTGAGGATGAAGCACAAGGGGATTTTCTGCTTTTCTTTGGTTTCTTTCTATCCTTTAATTTTAAAAAATGTATTATATTCAACTATGGCCAGCAATGGAATTTGCTGACCTGAGAATGCTTGCTCCTAACCCTCAAAAATTTTTAAATGCTTTTAAAACCTTTGAAAAATATAAATGATTCTGTAAGAGAGAACTTTAAGATCCTCACAGAATTGCGTCGTCACTTCAGTAAATATTTATATGCCTTTAAATAAGGTGCACAGCAGGAACCAGAATAGGAGTTGAGATCCAGCTGTGTTGAGTAAGAAAGGACCACACTAGAGGGTGCGGATGCTAGGACACTTGAGGTCCTAACCAGGGTGAAGCTGTCTCTGAGCCTCGTCCTCCTCCTCTCCTTTCTGATGTCTCTCAATGTACTCCCAGGGTAGACACCATTGACTCTCTTTATCCCTCAGTGCCTGAAACATGGAGATAATAATGCCTACCTCCCAGGGTAGTAAGAATTCAATAATTTAATACATGCAGTGTAGCTACAACAGTGCCTGACAATAAGGACCTTGTAATGTGAACTGTTATAATCATCCTCCCTTACCAGGGCATGCCTGAAAAGAGACGACCAGGGAACAACAATGTACACATATGTGAATATAAAGGAACTATATATGAATATATATATATATATATATATATATATATATATATATGTGTGTGTGTGTGTGTGTATGGCATGGAATGTATATATGTATGTTTTTTCTCTATGCACATACAGATCTATGATAAAGTTTAATATATAAATTATACAGCAAGAAATTAACAACATAGGTTCCAGAAACCTCAGCATATGATTTTCTTCCAGTCCCCTTTGGTATAACCAAATTATCAACATCACTATTCTTCTCTTTGGGGACATTGTTAAGTAAAACAATGGCTGCTTGAAAATCATACTGTCACGCTGAGCAGCTGATTGGCTAACCAAGGCACCTACTGGCAGGTAGGTAGTGTGTGCACTGGGGATGGAGTGACCAAAGGAGTTTCATGTCAGGGCAGGACAGAGTGAGAGTGTGACAGTTCATCAAATTTCTCCAGACAGTGCACAATCTACAACCTAGGAATTGTTTGTGGCTAGAATTTTCAGAATACTTTTGGACCTGAGTTGACCCTGGATAACTGAAAATCAAACTGTATATGAAAGGAGGTTACTGCATTTTATTATTAGTTATTTTTAAATCTCTTACCCCGCCTTGTTTATAAATTAAAGCTTATCCTAAGTTTGTATCATGGGAAAAAACAGTATATCCAGGGTTGAGCACTATCTTTGCATTTAGGCATCCAGTGGGGGTCTTGGACTATGTGCCCCTCAACTATGAGGGAAGCCACTGAATTGTTAATTCAGTCTTAGGAGGAAATAGGTTAAGTATCTCCACTCAGGCCATTAATCTTTTTTTTAGTGCCTTAAAAATAGTTTTCATTTGAGCATTTATTTTTAATCATAAAGGTGCATACACATTTGTAGAAAATTAGGAAAACACACAAAATGATAAAGAGTATGAAAAATTCCACTCAAATCCTTAAAGTAAAATTGTGATCAATTAAACTCCAAACAAAAGGAGCCAAACTGTCTGATTGTGCGTGCCCTGGTGTTGCTTGAGGCTGATTGTCACGTGTGTCCTGCAGCTCTGACAGGCCCTGGCCTTGTTCGCATGGTGGCTGTCTGTGCTCAGTCCATCGTAAGGCATCTGGACAGGTTGGAGGAGGTCACCAATAGGTCAGGAAACATGGACGTGCTGACCATTATGCTATGAATTATGCTGGACACCTCTAACGTGGTCTTCCTAGGCATCCCCTAGGATGACACTGACATTTTTATTCTTTTTTTTTAAATTTTTTTTTATTTTAAAGAGATTAAGACAAAAGAGGACAGATCAGAAAAGACAAAAGAAAGCAGATCAGAACAGAACAATGTAAGCAACACAGTACTTCACTGCAAGACAACCTGTAATTAACGTAGCTACCATAATGTCTCTTTCTTTGAAATAGTTGAGCATAACTTCATTTACAATAGTATCAAACATAGCAAAATAGTATAAAACCATTCAAGAGAATGAAAGTATTACAGTGCATTCAGATTCAGGACCAAATAACACAAAATGAACAATGGCTACTATATTATCCCATTTTCCATAGAAAATTTGTTTATACTATCACACATACTAAAATCCAATAAGATATAATATGATAGAACCAATGGAAACAGAGGAACAAAAGTATGGTAGGACTTCAAAGCAAGATGATATTAAATCAGCAATTGCTATCATAATGTCTTGTTTTCTTCAAAATAGCTGTTCATACCATCACAGATAATACAATCAAACAAAACAGAATAAAACCATTCCAACTAATGAATGAAAACATTGTAAGGCTTCAAAGCAATGTAATGGGGAATCATGATTACCATAAAATCTCATGTATTCTTACCATTTCTTATACTAGGGAGACTATACAGTATTTATACATGTGAGTTTGATTTATTTCACTTATGAGTATGGTCTCAAGTTGTGCCCATTTATTTATAAATATCTCAATGTGATCACTCTTTATAGCTGAGTAGTACTCCATTGTACAAAAATACCACAATTTTTTTATCCATTCCTCAGTTGATGGACACTTAGGTTATTTCCAAGATCTGGCTATTACACATTGTGCTGCTATAAACATGAGTGCACATATATCACTGTGGTATGATGTTTTCAGTTCTTTTGGGAATATGCTTAGAAGTAGAATGGCTAGATCACATGGGACTTCCAATCCCAGCTTTTTGAGGAATCTCCAAACTGACCTCCACAATGGTTGCGCCAGTCTACGCTCCCACGAACAATGTAGGAGAGTTCCTTTTTCCCCACAGCCACTCCAGCATTTGTTGTTGGTAGTTTTCTTGATCCTGGCCTTTCTTTCAGGAGTGAGATGGAACCTCAGGGTTGTTTGAATTTGCATTTCTCTAATGAATAATGATGATGAATATTTTTTCATGTATTTATTTGTCAGGCCATTAATCTTGACTCAGACACGGTTCTGTAACTAGTTAGCATAAAAATAACACATTAAAACATGTTTAAAACCAAGTTACAAAACATTAATTACATTATGATTTCTACAATGTGAAAATCTTGATTTGTGATGGACTGGATCCCTCCCTTCCTCTTAGCATGTATGTTGAAGTCCTAAGCCTGGTATTTGGAGATAAATCTTGAAGGAGGTGTATAAGGTTAAGAAAGGTATTTATACCAGTCTGACCAATATTCCTCTAAAAAGGCAAATCCAAACAGTTTAATACATGTGCATAGGAAAAAGCTCATAAGAGGACATCGGAGAAGCCAAACCTACTAAACCTGCCCCGCCTCAACCTTGGACTCCCAGACTCCAGAACTCAAGAAAATAAATTCTTGTTTGAACCACCTAGTCTGGGTTACTCTGTTATTCTCAGGGTAGAGGAATTTCAGCAAATTTCAGTTTATTTTGTTATCTGGCTTTTAAAGAATCCTTTTTTTGCTAGTATAAAGTTTTACAAAGAACTATAAGACAAAGAGATACTCTCAGGTTGAGTTCTTCACACACGTTTAGATTTGAATTGCTGTCTGCCACTATTATTTCCCCTGGCTTTCTGCAGCTTGTGCTGGGAAACCAGGTTGAATGAGAGACCAGCCAGGGGCCAGTCTACATGGGCAACTGCCAAGGACCAAATGAGTACCCTCACTTACAGCATTTTACTGCAAGCTGAGCAAGGAGTCCACAAATTTCCATTCTAAAGAAAGGATGGTCTACTTTTACATAATGAAAATCCAAGTCTTTGCCACAAGGGCCTACCAGAAGTCTCGTGAAACCCTCAACACCTAGCACATGTCCCCAGCATGGATTAGCGTCAGCATGGTCTGAGACTGACATTCCTGAGGCTGACAGCCAAGAAAGAGGACTTCCTTCCCGCCAGCCAGGTGTCTGACCTTTACTCCCTCCCGGGAGTGACACCTGGCTGTGACCGTTTGGGTTGGCTCTATCCCTGACCCATCTGATGTGTCCTGTGTACATGCGTCTCTCCACCACTTGGAGTGTCCCAGTCCAACCAAGCAAACTGAGTGGACCTGGGTACCTAGGGAGGGACGCCAGGCACTCCCCATGCCCATCTGGGAGCAGACATGAGAATGTCCTAATTGCGGTACTTGGAGAAGGGTGCTGAGGAATTGGGGTAAATTGGGCTGGAAGAGAGACTAACTTTACTGTCTTGCTTCCTGTTCTCTCCCCCTGTTCTGCCTCCCAGACATCACCTTCCCTGGGAACCTCTCCCAGCTTCTGCGCCTCCTTCCTGACTCACATCTGTTGGGTCTGGCAAAGGGTGAAGGCCAGAAGACCCCAGGTTTGAATTTTAGCTCTGTCTGAATTTTAGTTATGATCATGAACAAATTATCAAATCTGTTCTCATTGGGTTGATCCAATGCTGAGAAGTCTAGTGTCGTGTTATAAGACCCTACCTGAGGATTAAGTCACTTAAAGTGAGTGAACATATAGCACTATGGCTGCATAGCATTTAGTAAATATTAACTTGAATCACCAAGGAGATGTCTTTAATCACCTTTTAGGCAAAGAGAAAGAAGCAGAAGGCACTGGGGCAGCGTGGCAGAGCGCAGGAGAGGAGTCTCTTGGGCACCTAGGCTGTGCTCTGGAAGCCAGCAGAGGGTCAGAGACTGGCCAAGAAAGGGCTGGCATGAGCTCCTAGCTCTGTGCTGCGGTAGAAAGATCTTGTCAGGTTCAGGCAGGTGCTCAGTGAAGCTTTATAGAATATTGTCGTGGGTTTATGGAAAGAAACACAGTCTTCTCTCAGCTGGGGACAATACAGTTTTATTATTGAATAAGCATTAAACCAGGATATGGTACACACTGAAAGGGTTCAGAATATACAGCTCCAAAGCCTGGCAGCCTGGCGTAAGGATCCCTCTGAGCAGAAGGAGGTTGAGAAACAGCAGATGCAAGAGAAGCTGTTTGCTCTCACACCTGTACTGGGGAGGGTGGGAAGAATCTTCATCAGCCAGAGATAGTGCTAGACGCACATCACCCCAGAGACAGCACCAGGAGGAATCGACCAACAAAACTTACTGGCTGGTCTCTTCTCCGAGTTCCCCTCCCACTTATTTATCTTCCCTAAGTTGCTTCCTCTAAAAGTCTAAGGCCTTTTCCTAGGTCTGGTTTCTCTACAAATGTGTGGTTCTTTTGTTTAGATACTGCAGAGCCCACACTCATTACCGACCACTCCCATGGGATGTATATCTGATGCACATGTTAATAAACCTGTTGGTCTTTCCCTTGTTCATCTGTCTTGTCAGTCTCATCCACAAGGCTTCACAGTAATAGAATCTCACAGAATACAGGAAACAGGTATCTTCCCTTCTCCTACAATGTCACAAAAGGATGGAAAAAAATATCACCCCCTCTTACGGCTCTAAGCAAATGCGACCCATCACACTCCTCTTCCTTGGTAAACAATCTCTAGTTCTCAGGTAACCATAACTCTGCCAAAGAAGCAAACACTCGTGTTCACAAGAGGAGGCAGTTTTGTAGATTGGTGTCCACTGAATTCAGTCTCCCCTCACTTCCTACCTCTCTCAGAAAAACAGACATGGCACTATCTTCAATTATACCCATGTTTCAGAAAGATGGCCCCTGGGCCTTTGCATACACAAGAGCCTAGCAAGAGGCTTCACCGAATCATGATAAATATTCTCCATACATTTGAAATGGACAGAGAAAGGAATTACAAAATAAAAGGGAGAGGATGAGCAAGCACTCTTTTCTTATTTTCAACAGGGATAACCTAGTCTTACATTTGCACCTGCCCCTACATCTATGACTACAAAGCACAATAAGAAAATAATACAAAAATATGGAGTTCACTGAGGAATAAACAAACAGTCACGAATTTAGTACCCACAAATCTTAAGAGAACCATGCAGCTATCTCCATCTTTCTGATGAGGAAATTAAAGCACAAAGATTATTTTTACTTATGTAAGTTTGCACAGAGATGATGTCTGGACTTCAGTTTAATTCATCCTGATAAATGGGTGGACAGATGGATGGTTGAGGCCTGAAAGAAAGTAAGAGTGTTTCAAACTGCAGTTGAATTTGAAAACTGGATGCAGGAGGCTGCAAGAAGTCTGTAAGAATTGCATTTGCCTGAAAATATCTTTTCCAAGTTCATAAAGGCCATTCTTGCCCTCCGCCCTTTTGATTTTGACATCTGGGTTCAGTACTCATCTCCTCTCACACTCCCCCATGCGTAACAGGTTTGATGGTAAAATTACAAAGTCAGAGGGGTGGTTTGAATCTTTGTACATTTGTCATGCCCTTAATGACTTCTTTTCTGTTTCCTCCCAACCTTGGCAGCTTGGGGAAAAGCAGCTCAGCTCGGCTCTCGGCTGCCAGCATATGTAGCACAGGGGTACAGTTTTCTGCAGTGTCTGGGACCGAAGTGCTGACGTTTCATTTTTAATGGTCCTTTTCCTTTGATTTCTCCTCTGCATCATAGAAAATCATGGCAGCAGATTCCTCTAGGGGAAGAAATTTCCTCATTTCTCAGAAATATGTTTCCATGTTTTGGGAATGTTACTTTTGAAATGTATTTAATGAACTTTTAAAGTTTTTTTCCCAAAGAATGTAAGTTTTGCTGAACAATGTTCTGATACTGTATAGGGCACATTGTAGCTTTTATAACTTATGTCTGGTTTTGCTTCCAACGATAGAAGTTTTAAGAAAATGCACATAAGGGACACTGTATCAGTGATATTGTCTTTATTCTCGTTGCTGACACAACATATCCGATGCCCAAAGTTAAAGGTGGAAATGTTATTTAACTCACAGTTTGCAGAGGTTTCAGTCCATAGTTGACTGGCTCCAAAGCAAGGTGGCATGTGGCAGAGATCAACAGTTCTTCGCCATGGAAGACACCAAAAGCAACAAGGGAGAAGGGACAAACCTCTTTCTGTCCCTCATATTGTATGCAGGCTGCTTCCCCACAACCAGGGTGGGTGTGGCTCTCACGCTCTTAATCCCAGCATTGGACCATGAATCAATCACAAACTCTAGATTGTAGCCACCTCTACAATGTCCATACCCCGTGACTGCATAAGACTTTGGAGGGGATACCTAGGCACAAACCATAACAATCAGAAATGTATTACTGTGCCCAGATGCATTCAGTAAGTCCCTACATACATGAATACTGCAACTGTTTGGTACTGAAAATTGCTGAGAGTGACCTCTGCCCTGCTCTTCTCTATGAGGGCAGTGACACAGTGCACAGCCTGACAGGGACAAGAAGGAAGGAGACTAAACAATGAGCCCATTCATGACAAGGTCATAGAGCACCATCCCATGGAACTTGACTTGGAAGTCAACACCCACAGAACCAGTTTACTAACAAAGTAGATTGTCATGGGTGTGAGCCATGTCCCCCCTTAAAAGAAAATACTGAAGTCCAAAGCTCCAGTGTCTGTGAATGTGACCTAATTTGGAAACAGAGGGATTTAACTCAGTTTACATGAGCCCCTTGGGTGGGCTTTCATGTATTACAACTGGTATTCTTTCCAGAAGTGGAAACTTGGATACAGATAACACACACAAAAAAAATGCCATGTGAAGACACAGAGATGCAACACAGAGAAGCCTCCATGTGAAAATGCAGACCGAGGTTGGAGTGATGTTGCTAAGCAAAAAAAAATACTTAGGGCTCCCACTGGAAGAAATGAGTGGAGGATTCTTCCCTGCAGGTGTTAGAGGGGGCTTGGCCTGGCCGACACCTGATGGCAAATGTAGTCATAGACCACTGTGCTGCTATTACAAGATAGCAGAGACTGTCTGAATCCATAGAATGCACAACACAAAGAATGAACTTTCAAGTGGATCATAGGCCTTCATGAATCAATAATAAATGTATGTATCAAATTTAATTGATATAAATGTATAATAATATCTCAATTGACTAATCGATTGTATAAGGCAGCACATCGGTGCAAGACTTTAAAAAGCAGGGAACTGCATGAAGGAGAGGGGTATATGCAAACTCTTCTGCTCAATTTGTCTGTAAACTTGAAATTGCTCTAAAAATAAAGCCTATTAATTTTTTTTGGAGTCAAGTTGTTGTTACACTGAGTTTTTGCCTTGAAATACATCCAGTATTTTGACATGGTTTTAGAGTAACTATAAACTGTGGGACATTCTTATTTTCTTTCTAACATCCTTGACTGAGAGGACTCTGTGTTACTTCTGTTGGAAACATGTCTATGAATTTAGCATGGTCAAGTAGGAAGTTTCCAGGACACACATGAATGCTAAAAGTAGGTTCTCGTTGAATGCCTGGCCAGCCTGGTTCTCCTCCTGCTCCTGTCCCATTATTACCTGTCCTCTCACCCTTTTTCTCCTGCTTATCTGTATCACCTTTTTGATAGTATTCTAATTCAGTAGCATAAATTATAATTTGGAACAAGATATCCAAGAAAATTCATCTTTTCTGGCTGACATTGACTAGCCCAGGATGCAAACGTGGCCAATAGGCAAACATGTCCTCTTGGTCAGTAGGAATCAAGGCCCTCTATGTGTCCAGCCTCTTACTTGGTACTACACAAAACAGTAAATTTAAAAATGGACTTGCCTTCAAGAAGCTCAAGTGCTGGAAAAAAAACAACACTGAAGAGGTGATTGCTCTAATCGTCTAGAATCCCAATTCCCTGGCATGAAGTTCTAGTGTAGCCCTTGGAAACACTAGAGTTTCAGTAGCAGCCCACTGAGTCGTTTCCATGGGAGGCCAATAAAGAGGAGGGAAGGGAGAACCAAGCATTGGACTAGAATGGCAGAATAGAAATTTTCATCTTGGAGGAGGGTGCAGGGAGGATTTGAAGGAATGTAAGCAGGGAGCCATGCCCCAGGAGACAGAGATGGCGATGTTCATCAGAGGCACATATAGCAAGGGCTCTGCATGCAGTTGCTGTGGCCAGAACAAGACTAAATGATCTTTCATGAGAGGGAGAGAACTTTAGATATTTTTAGCAGTAAGCTTCCCAACTAGCCAGGCCATGTTAATTAATGGGAGCGGGGGTTCAGGAACCCACTGCTGCAAGAGATAAAAATGAAAGAAATTTTGAACATTTGGGTGAAGACCCTACAAAAAAGGGAATCTTTTTCACTGAGCAGGGTACCTATAGGAAGGTAAAACGTTTACCTTTAAGTCATACAATGAGATAGCTAAGAATGGAGAACCTAAAGATTTTCAAACAAACAGACATTAATAATACAACATACATTGCTATTAATGAAGAGTATGTACACTTATTAATATTTTCTCCATCCAAAATGTTGCATTTATTTTAGTTCAGGTAACAAACAGCGTAACAGTTACTTAAACTCTTTACCACATTCATGCAAGATATTAAGCCCCAACTATTGAATTCTCTAGGAGTTTTCTGGAGCCTGTACCACGAAGTTGGAGAGGAATTTTGTGGTCGGTCCTAACAGAGAGCAAAGGAGGGTTAGTTCATTTTCACTTGGGAATTTAAGGGTATCTCGTGAAGGACACAGTTTTTAGACTGAGGATTGAAAGAGATGACATAACTTGAGGAGCATGAAGACTTTGTGGCTCTTCTCCACAGACCATCAGCCCTGATCTAGCTGAGAGACGCATTACAGGACAGTGGTAATGACATCAGCAAACGGCCACTATCTATGTCCCTCATTTGAGCCTCTCAAAACCCCTGTGAGATAAATGCAAAGAGCCCAAATCACAAAGGAGAAAACCAAGGCTTATTTGTTTAAAATCATGCATCTGGTAAGTGATAAAGCCAGGATTTTTCCCAAGACTTACAATGCTGAAACCCACACGCTATTCATACTGGCGTTCTGTTGTCCTGTGCATGAGGGCAGGAATGTACCGCATCAGCACGGATGTGCTCTGTTGTAACTAAAATGGAACCGGACCAAAAGGAGACATTTGTAACAATTTTAGAATAAAAAAATCTTTAAAAAATAATTTTGACATAGATGACGCAAGTAAATACAGGCAAATGGAGAAAGAGACAGGGCCAGCAGCAGCAGTAGATATTTAGAGTAATATTAGTTAAACCAACTTGTGCAAACCAATAAGGAAAAGTAAAGAGAGCATCAGAAATCGATAGCACAATTTTAGTGTTAGCTGCATTTAAATAAGACAGCTCTGACTCATCGACAGTGACGTCAGGCCAAGCAGGTTACAAGGGACAAAACATGTATTTTGGGGAAAAGTTGGAAAAGAAATGATAAATTAGAATACATCACATCTCGATAGCTCATCCCTGTGGATAGAGACTAAAAAATCATCAGGGATGATTCTGAGGAACTGTATGCATTCTTAAGTCTCCAGAGCAGGGCAGAGCAGGTACACCTTGCAGAGGCGGCCAAGGTCATATGCAAATCAACAGCAATAAAGGGACCCAAAACAAGAAGCTCAGAGGAGTGTTAGTTTTTAGAACCTCCCTGCCTTTGACCCCTTCGGGGTGTGGAATCATCTTCACCCACATGGGAGAAGCAAGTACTTAACTG
Organism: Cavia porcellus; assembly: GCF_034190915.1. NCBI lineage: Eukaryota > Metazoa > Chordata > Mammalia > Rodentia > Caviidae > Cavia > Cavia porcellus. Next base: position 97,603,702 of record NW_026947490.1, on the reverse strand, counting down.
CCAATAAAGAGATGGCCTATACTATTCCTGGTGGTCCTGGCCACAGTTTAGTAATATTTGTTCTAAGGAAGTGTATTCTATTGTCCCAACGTAACCGCTTGTTAAGTACCACTGAAACCTCTTCCCTGTTCTTAGATCCCCTCTTTTTTATTCCCTCATCATTTATCATCACCTTGTTCTAACATTTATGGAAAGACTCCTTTGGTATTGCTGTTAGGAGGAAGAACTCAGTGTTATTTCATATAACAGATGTTGCCGTTTTATTCCGAGGCATAATTCGATCAAGGACTCTCCAGAGCCATGTAACAAAAGATCCGAGTAGGTTTTATTTTATTCTGCTTGTATTTCTTGTCATTGGAGAAAGGACGCTTTCTCTAACAATATTCATGAGTTCCTTCCCTAAATTATAACCACTTTGGTTCTTGGTATCACTTTTCTATTGTATTCTTCTCATACAATTGCATGAAACTCATAGAAAAAAATAACTTTAAATTTAAGTTGGGCTGCGAAATTTCAGAAGGACAGATAAAATGAGCTTGGAAGCGAAAGTGCTCATTTTAAAGCTGAATTTATTGCGATTCAAGGTTGTGTCCTCCAGATATGGGAAATTAGCAGCAGGAGGACCTTCCAATGGGGCTTTCTCCAAAACACGCTTCTTAGATAACTCGGGCCTTTGGGTGTCACAAAATAGCCATTTTCTTTTGAAAGTCATCCTTTCTTTTTACGTAGCCACCCAAGCTCATGGCTAGGAGACTGGGAATGATTCATTCCCACTATAACAAGGTGTGTTTTACAAGATACGCAATACACTTGTCCAACAAGAAACCCTAGATGGTCTATCTGCTTCTCTTCGTTGAAGTTTTAGATATGAAAGCTCTTCTAAAACAGAGAGGAGAGCTAATGTTTGACAGTCATACGCCCTCATCCACCTTCTCCAATCACCCACCCATACCTCCATCAAAGTGCATAAACACACATCCAACAAGCACACACAGGCACAGCCAAGCGCATGTCTTACCCTCTGCTCGGAGCCTTACCAACATCCCAGCTCGCACTCAGGTCGGGACTCCCTTCAGGCTCTGAATTTCTCATGAGCTCAGCACTTTTCAAGTCACCACTATCCATCCAGTTTTCGAGGAAAATAGGAAAAAGAATGGTGGAGGAGATACACAATGTGATTTGAAAAAATACATTAAGGATTTTTAAAAAATTGTTACAGTAAAATAAAATTAATCTCCTCAAAATGCTCCTGCCCACTTTGAATACACTCACCCCATGACCCTTGCTAATTTTTAAAGTGGTTGGGAAGGCCTCTTTCATGAGTGTCTTTAGCTGTGTTGTTGTGGACTCCTTGAAATCAAATTAATTCTAAACATTTACCTTTAGTGGTCATTGTGACCGAGCAGGAGCTGAGAGTCACACAGTGTCAGATCTGGGGAATAAAGTGGACCAGGGCACACCATGATGCTTTTGCATTGGGTGTCAGGGGCAGCAGAATTCACTGTATTTTTATTGTTATTGGTAAAGACAACCACTCAGGACTTCCAGAAAGACTTTAGAAGGTGGCAAGAACAATGAAATAAATGTGTTTGAAATAAGGGTGTGTATTCTGAGTGGGATTAATGGCAGTATTCTTCTATTGTAATAAATTTTTAAGATTTAAACATACACCATCTACTTGACCACATGGTATACAGTCCAAGGAGGCGAGCTCTCTAGTGAATGTGGTCTCTGCTTCCTCAGGGAGCAGAAGTCTAATAAATCCAAGCTGCCAACTGCCTCCATGCTCTGAGCTTCTAGAATGTATGAAGATTGACAAGAGAGGTCAATCTTCTCACTGGGGTGTGTAGAAGGTTCTGGAAGCTTCTGACCAAGCAGGAGAAACTGGAGAGAGAACGGTTGTTCTAGTTCTAGCTGGTTCTGGAATATTCAGAGGCAGTGAGTGGATCATTCAGGACACTTCTGCTCTGCCTCCCGCTGAGGAAGGTGTCGGGCTTATTAGCACTCCCACTAGGGGCGAGCCCTGGCTGGGAGGAAAAGTGAGAGCAGTCAATTTCCACACTCATTAGCAACTCTGGGCAGACAGTGGTGGGAGATTGAAGCTACTGGCAAAAAGAGAAGCTCACTGCTCTTGGGCAGAGTGAGCCATTCTGGATCATTCTGCCTCCATCAGTCACCCAGAGTCTTTAATCTGCTGGTCTCACAGAGCAACGAGCAGGACAATGTTGCTTAAAGTATTCTACACTTTGTGTAGTAACTCAGTAAAAGCCAGTGTTACGACTCTATGCAATGCCAAGGAAGAAATGATGGTTAAAAAAGTAACATACATAACCAAAAATTTTTATAATTTTTGAGTTTCAGGAAAGCAACAAATAAATCCTCATTATGTCTTGTACAATATTGTGTAAAATTATTCTATAAACTTGCATGTACATGTAATAAAAACTATTTAGTTATATGAAATTAAAATGTAACTGACTATCCTGTATTTTATTGGTCAGCCTTACTCAACCGCCCCAACGTTGACTATAATTAATGGGCACCTCCCTAATTATAATGAGGTAAAATGAAATTGATAAGTAAAGTAAAAAAGATACTTTGCAAAGCATGTTTGTCTTCTCAACCACCCTATAAGGTGGGTGCTGTTATATGCAATTTATAGTAACTAGAATTCATAGAAGTAAAACGAAACTCCAAATTTTAGGTAATAGTGAGCCTCTGATTCCACTGTGGATTTTGTTTTGTCCTGTTTGATACAATACCAGGTATCGCACTCAGGGCCTTCACACTGAGCGATGTCCTCAATTTGTTTTAAATATTTTTCCTTTATTACAGAGTCTTGCTAAGTCACTAGCTTGTCCAAGCTGGGCCTGAACTTGTGATCCTCCTGCCTCAGCCTCCTAGAATGTTAGGTGCGCGTGTCTCCACACCCACCTAGTGTGTGTGTCTTACTGATGCACTGATTGTCTACCTCACCTTGGTACTTATGCAGCGCAGGGATGATTGTCCATTAGGGGTGACCAAGTATGAATGGAATATAGTCCTAAATTCTTACTTGATTCAACCATTCTTCTACACCACATCTTGTATCGCACCTTCTGTGTGTGTGTGTGTGTGTGTGTGTGTGTGTCTGTGTCTTTGTCTATGTTTGTGTAAGTATGTGTGTATGTATGTTTTGCTTTGCCTTGGAGAAGCACAGCTCTGTCCCTGGATCTTCAAACTCTTATGTTCATAGATTATCTGAAAGATACTGTTACATGTGTGTGTGTGTGCATGCATGCACGTGTGAGTGTGTGCGCGTGCTGCAAAAGGAAATATAGGCAGATAATTAGAAACTAGTGAAATTTGTCACTACAGTGGAGAAGTAGGAAGGGCATGGAAGGGGTGACACTTCCCTGAGTATAGTGTATGATGTAGTTTGGATTTTGAAAATGTACATTTTATTTACTTATAAATGTAATTATAGATGTTGAGGAAATGGAATTCAAACAAACATGGCCAAGTTTCCAATGAATAATATGACCACACCAAGGAAAACTGAAGGAAAAATTCAACTAATTTTGAACACAGTAGTTGAACTTGATTTGAAGAGCTGTGTGTCCCCCAAGGTCACATGGGTAGAAGCCTGGTCCTCAATGTGGAGATGTTTATGAGGTAGAACCCTTAGGATGCAGGGTCTAGGCCAGGTTATTTGCTCATTAGAGGAACCATCCTCTGAAGGGATTTCTGCTGGCCTTGAGGACCGAGCTAGTTTCTGAAAGGATTTTGCTCAGTAGATATTTGGCAGTGGTCTAATGAGGTGGAAGACCAAGGCGGGAACACCTACCACTTCCTGCTTCTTCCCCAGCTTCTGTTTGTGCGTGAAGAAAAATCCAATCAGCTACTCATGGGTTAGCAATGCCCGCCCCAAGTGCCACCCCAGTCGGAAATTATATGTAGATCCCATGCCCCACATTTCCAGCAGAGAAAGCCAGGCCCCGGTGGTCATGGAGTTCTCTCCACATCCTTAGAATAGAGGTCATTTTTACTTTATATCCTGTCTTTTATCGCACCAAAAACCCTATCAGTTTCCATGAGAGTGAGCTGTTTCAGAAAGAGCAGGCCTGCATCTTGAATCTCTGTAGGTTCCCACCTCACTTGGTGATCTCTCTCTGTCATGTCTGCTCCCAACATGATGCCATTCACCATGTTGTGATAACCAAGATTCCTCGCCAGAATCAAGCAAACCTGGCATCATGCTCTTCAATACTGTGAACTCAATAGACTTCTCTTTATAAAGTACGAAGCCTCACTTATTTTGTTACAGCATTAGAAAATGGATGGATTGGCAATAAATTTATTGTGGTTGAAAGAATAAGTGTAGCACCTTTGGATTTTTTTCTTGGATTGATATTTCAATAAAAGTAAATATTTGGATTTAGAGGGAAGATTCAGGATTCTCACTATGAAAGAAGACACATATATGGACTGGAGGAAAGCAAAGAGGCCTATGGTGTTAGGTGGGAAACAATGGTCGCTCCTGTCTCTGTTCATCAAAATGGTTATGACACTCCAGTAGCAATGCTATAGATCTTGGCTTCTAAATACCATTTTCCATCCAAAAGAACTTGGGATTCTTGGAAAAGTGATTCCAGGCCTTGGCAGGGCAAGTATATTCATCTCTTGCTTTTAAAAGTAAGGAAATGTGAGTATTGTACACATCTTTCTAACAAGGTGACTCTGGACAGGCTGAAAGTGAAGGGGAAGTGAGTTGTTATGAGAGTGGATTTCAGTGTCTCTGTGAAGACTAACTAAAATTACCAAAAACCAAAGAATCAAGGATGCTTTCCTAAGCATCAAATTTGCTTGAACAGTGGAGTCATCTGTCTTTAGGAGCCACCTGGGCTGGCCTGAAGGTATCCCTGTGCCTGACAAGTAAGTACCCCTTACAGTTACCACAGAACTCAAATTCTGCCAAGCAAGGCTGTTCTGTTCTTAAAGGATTGTATAGTCCCAGAAGTGGAGAAAGCCTGTGGCAACCATCAGTCGGGTCTGTCATCCTGCTGGAGAACCTTCACTTCCATGTGGAGCAGGAGGGGATGGGAAACGATGCTTTAGCAAACAAGTTTAAAGCTACATCAGCCAAAATAGAAGCTTTCTGAGATCCATTTCCAGGCTAGGGGATGTCTATGTCAGTGATGCTTTGGAACTGCATACTGAGCCCACAGCTCTATGGTGGGAGTCAGTCGGCCATAGAAGGTTGTTGGATTTTTGACAAAGAAGGAACTATTTTGCTGAGGGCTTGGAGAACACAGAGCAATCCTTCCTGGCCATCTTGGGAAGAACTAAAGTTGTAGATAAGATCCAGCTGATCAATAATGTGCTGAACAAAATCAATGAGATGATTATTGGTGGTGGAATGGCTTCTCTCTTCCTGGAGATGCTCAACAACATAGATGGTGTGAAGATTATTTTGCCTGTTGACTTTGTCACTTCTGACAAGTTTGATGAAAATGCCAAGACTGGCCAAACCACTGTGTCCTCTGACATACTTGCTGGATAAATGGGTGTGGACTGTGGTCCTGAGAGCAGCAAGAAAAATGCTCAGGCTATTTTTTGTGCCAAGCAGATTGTGTGGGTGGGCCTGTGGGGTATTTGAATGGGAAACTTTTGCCCAGGGAATGAAAGCCCTCAGGGATGAGGTGGTAAAAGCCACTTTCAGGGGGTGTATCACCACAGCAAGTGTCAAGTGGAAACGGAGGATAAAGTCAGCCATGTAGAGACACTGGAGAAGATGACAGTTCAGAACCCTAGAAAACAAAATCCTTCTGAGGTGGATGCTCTCAGTAGAATTTAGTGCTTTCCTGCCTTTGGATTCCTGTGCACAGTCCCTGAGACAAAACAGTATTTTCTACATCTCCTCTTGGCATTAGCTAAAGCATTCCTGCGCATCAAGATTCAGCTAGTGGTCAAGAGATGCAGCATCAGAGACCCTTAAACAGTGTAGTGCCTGCTGATATTTACTGCATCCTAAACTTGGCTCCATTCTTCAAGTCCCCATTTAAATTTCTTAGTGACTAAACCATTGTGCATTCTATGGAGTTTGAAGAAGCTTACTCTAATTGGCTCTGTCACTGTTCAGTACTCAGCACGGACACAAAATGAAACTCTAGTTGTAGGGAGAGAGAAGTTGTTGATGAGCTATTAAGTTTAAAAGAAGTGTTCACTAAAACTGAAAAAAAGTAGGAAAATGTTCATAAATGATGGGATCGTATAGCAAGAATATTGGAAACAACAGTAAATATTGGAAACATCTTTTGGTGGGGCATACTGGGAATCGAACTCAGGATCGCATACTTGCCAGACAGGTGCTGTACCGCTGAGCTAAATCCCTTACCCTGGAAATATCTTGAAGGATCTCACAGTGGTCAAATTTGTGGCAATTTTATCATCAAAATACAGAAAGTTAGTGATAGATTATAATCTATGATTTTTTTATTAGTTTGTATTAGTGCTAAATAAATAGTGAAGTAGGAAAAGCCCTTCTTTAGAATCAAAATCCAACTAATGAACATAATCTGAATGGGGTTAGGAGATGATCATTGCAACATCATAGTACTAGTTGAGTTAGGTAAGCTTCATTACTGGATGCTAAAATGATTAGGTGAAAGTCTCAGAGAACCTTTCCACGGATGATTTATTAACTACAAAGGGAAAACTAGTATCTTTATAGTGGAAAAGTTGGCTAATACCACCTCAGTCAAATGATCAATGTTAATATCACTAATACAAAATGTACCTGCTCTATTGTGTTTTCAGATTTCATGCACAAAGGATACACTGCTTATGGTGTAATTCTGCAAAAATCTGTGGTCTGAATGTACCGTAATCATATGAAAACAACAAGTCCAACTTGATACCATTTCACACATCACTTAGCCAGTATTTGTTCAGATCGTCAGTGTCACAAATGGGAAAGACAAAATAATTCAGAAAAACGTACCAATTAAATGAGACAGGTGAAACATGACCACTAAATGTAAGGCATAATTCTGAAACTGATCTTGGATTTTGGGGGGAAATTGCATGGTGGCTATGGAGATAATGTCCTTGTTATTAGGAGACATACACTAAAACATTAAGGAATAAAGAGGTGAATACAATTTTCTTTCATATCGTTCAGAATTAATAATCATAATTATTGTATACTGATATATATTTAGATAAAGAGGTGTGCTAACAGTAACTGGTAAATCTAAGTGAGGATCATATATATATAGCTTTTGCAATTATTCTATAGGTGTGGAATATTTTTCAAAATAAAAAATTCAAACACCCTGATTTGCCAGCCTCACCACTGGAGAAGTAAAGATTAGATCTTGCTATTAGAATTGCAGGTATGGGGTGGCTGAAGGACTTGGATTGTCCTCTGGGAGTCAGCAGGGTCCTGGAAACTCTTAAAGAGTTCAGTGTTCTGGGTCACGTACTCTCCCAGGTACCTAGGATGAAGTTACCCAGAGTGGCTACAGGATTTCTAAGAAAAGAGAAGAAAGGTATTTCTCATGTGCTTGGAGGAGAATCAACCTCCACTACACTATTTCATTCAACTCATCGGCTCATCACCAACCATGTGAGTTCCATCCCAGAAACAATGGCTATGATCAATAAACCGCATACAATAACAAATACTGGCGAGGCTGTGGAGGGAGAGAAGGCTTGTTGGAGGAGAACGCAAACTAACACAAACACAACAGAATCAGTAGAGTACAAGGAATCCTCAAAAACTAGAACTACAAGTTCCATTTGATCCAGCTATTTCCCTGCTAGGTGCCTTCCCAAAAGAATTAAAGACATCATATTATAATGACACATGCATGCCCCTGTTTATAGCAGCGTAGTTTATAATAGCTAAATCTTGGAAATCAACAGTGAATGGATAAAAAAGTGATATTTATACACAATGTTTCTGGGGTAAAATAGTCTCTTAGTGTTATGGCAAACCTCTTAGTTTAGGTATACCTCCCCTCTCTAAGACTGTTAACTGCAGGATTTTGTCTTGTTTTCTCTGTAGTTGCTGTTTGTTTTGGTGTCTATTTTTCATAATATAAGTTTCTTAGCTACTTGAGGATACTTGGACCATTTATTAACCATCAGGGTTGATCAAGGCTCTGTATGCATGCAGGTAGGGGCCGTGTGTGTGTGTCTGGTGTCAGCCTCCTGTAGTGGGAATCTAGAGGGCTGGGAGCCACTAGTAGTGTGCATGTCAACATTCACTCTGAGAACAGACTTTGCCCCCTCTCCTGAGGCTTCAGTTCCTCTGGGTCTTGATTTCCCACAATACACTTCCTCCTTGGGTGCCCGCTTAGCTGCTTCAGTTGGGTGAGTGAGCTAAGATCTAATTAATACTTAAATAGAATTTCAACCAAACTCCCTGATTTTACTTCATTCTCACCATCACCTCCAGCACATCAGCTGTTTCTGGTTTTGCACCCTCACCTAGGCTCTGTGAAGCCAGGTCTCTGATCCAAAGGGCCTCTGCAGGCATTTGCAGACAGATTGTCAGATTCTCAGTTCCTCTTAGTCCTGATTTCCATTCTACCAACATCACTGATGGCTCTCATTTGTTGTGGTTTCTCCCCCAATTCTGTCTATCCTTTGGGGTGTGTGCATATTTATTTTTATTCCTTTATCTCATTTGGTGTGGATTCAAGAAGGAGCAGGGACGGCAGCCATGCCGCTATGTTTTGTTGGAGGTCATTCCTTGTGCTCCATCTAGTCTTTTGGGACTTGTCTACCCCTCGGGTATGCCTGACAGTGGTCTATTTCCATCCCAGCCCTAGTGTAGATCCACAACATGCAATAATTATTGATTCAGTTGAATAGAACTGCCCATTGGAAACCACACCACTTGTCTCATTCTCTTTTAAGCATAGCCCTACTGAGAGCTTTTTAAAGATTGATCAGAAATAGCAAACTCCTACTCAAATAAAACCATATTTACAGTACATATGGCTTTTCCTGGCTCTTTTAGAGATGTGCTTTTTCACTCAGAAGTAATTGCTTTTCAAAGATTAGAAACCCTCCTTAGTTACCAGATGAATGAAGCTAATAAGCAAAGCCTTCTGACAGAGCTAGCAAAAGCTACAGAATAAAATAGATAGTGGGTTTTCCCCCATGACCCAATAGGTCATGTTGTCACATAATTGGAAGAAAAGTGACATGTATTATGTAAAATGCATTTCTCCCATGCACACAAAGTAACCTAGATGTGAGGGCGAGTCCTTTGAGGTTGAGGTGAGAACTGTTCTAAGAAGAAAATTTACCTCTTCCAAAAATGTAATAGGACACTACTCCATGCTTCTGGGGAAACCTTCTGATATGGACTGTGTCTATTTCCTAGGGCTTCTGAGCTAAATTACTACAAGATGGGTGGCTTAAAACAATGACTTCTATCACAATGCAGGACACTACATCGAGGTATGAGCAGGACTGGTCTTTTTGGAAGCTCAGCAGGAAAATTCACTCCATATCGGTGTCCCAGCACCTGCTAGTGAAAGGACCTGATCTTCCTTGGCTTTGAAGGAGAGAAAATAAAATTTTTCTCAGCTGTCATAGCTTCTTAGCTGAAATAGATTCTTGTTGACAGAAAGCACGCAGAAAAACAGGCCATTTTAATACACATCTCAGCCTCTGTTGCTGAGACAAAACACCTGACACCCAAAATTAAGGGGAAAAGGTTTATTTAGGTCACAGTCTGTAGAGCTTTCAGTCCATCATTGGCTGGCTCAGAAGCAGAGTGGCACATGGCAGAGGGGCGACCATTTATGGCAGCAAAGACAGCAAACACACCTAGGAGCTTTAGTGGCATATTTCTGCCCCTTTTATATGCTCTCCAGTCATCTGGGATTAGGACAGTTCCAAAGCAACCAGTGGACTGATCACTTAACCCCAGATCACACACACTCGATTCAGCCAGCTCTGAAAAAAAACCCTATCTAAGATTGCGTGAGGCCTTGGGGGACATCTAGCCATAATACACAGGCTCTGTCTGTCATGTGAGAGTGATTCAGCTGTCTCTGAAACCTAACCGTCTCTCAAACCGGTAGCTTGAGTCTCTGTCTTAAATATAATTTAAGAAAGAGCAGTAAGTATTCATAAAGAAGCCAGACATTTGCAGCTTTAAAGACAGAAGAACTGGGAGAAGATCATCCAGTCTGCTCCCACATTCTGCTGGCATCTTCTGGGACCAGCCTGGGCCAGGAGGGTGGATTTACATCGCTACCCAGAGGAAAGGAACACCAAGGAAAGCAGAGAAGACAGGGAGGAGTAGCGGGTTCTTTGGTCATCAGGCCAGCAGGGAGAAAGGCTGCCACCATTAGCTTGTTAATCTTCCAAGGGTCAGCGGTGGAAGCTAGGAAGTCTACGCCAGCAGGAGGAAGGAGCTGTGCTAGTGGGATAAGGGTTCCACGCTGGAGCCGAGAAGTCACACTCACAACAAAGAGCAGGGCTATCCTGAAAGGCACCACAGCCATCCTCAGTGACACGGAGATCCCGAGTTCCTCCGACGACGAGCACAGTCGGATACGAGTCAGGAAGCAGCGTGACGAGTTCATCCTGGAGACCAAGCAGCACATGTCATCCCCTCCGGAGCCAGGAAGCAATGCTCGATGTGAGGACCAGAGCTTCTCCAGGAGAACCAAGAGCAACTCGTAGGAGAACCCACAATGCCTCCTTAATGCCTCAACCCTCCACACCTCCCTTCTTCTCCACCTATTTATCCTGGCAACCCTCCTCAGGTGGAGCATCTTCGCTCAATGCATGCTGATGTAATCCAGCTGGCGTTAAATTGACCACCAGGTCTCAACCCATAACACTCTCCGATTCTCCCTCTCAATGTCAGGACACCACTGTAAGGGATTTGGGGCCCCATCTTACTCTACAGCATGACTTCACTACAGCTCGACTGCACAAAGACTCTAATTTCAACATTCGAAGGTTCTAAGTAGATACAACTTTTGGGGAGATATTATTCAATTCAGTACATTGTCTGAAACTAGTATCGTCCTGCTCCTACTTGTAATAATTTTAAAAATATTCATAATCAAATATTTTTGGACAATTAATGCAGGAAAAGATCCATTAATATGGAAAATGTTCTAGAAGCTGGACTTCCACAGGACCCCCTTGGACAGAGGGTCCTCACCTTGCTGCACATTGGGTCATTTGTGCTGTCCAGATACCAGTAGATTTTGGAGTGAGCCAGATGGATGCAGATCACTTTTCAGGACTCTTCCCCAGATCATTGCTGATAAATCTGCCTTTCCTGAGCTCCTCAGGCCTCCGCCGATGTAGACCCTGCACATGTGTGCTCTTGTTGACTGCAGAGAAGTTAGCAATGGCACCTCATTCTGTTATGTCTGCTCCTTATTTGCTTTGAGAGAAGCTCCGTCAGTTCTGCAAATATAATGTACAATTGATATTGTAATAATGAAAGGGACAGAAAGTGCTCAAAAGGAAAAAACAGCTTGTAGGTATAGACATATAACTGTATGTTTAAGTGTACAAGATAGATAACCAACCTACTGATTCTCTGTTAGTTCATCAAAAAGAATAGTTTGTGCTGTCAGCTGTCATTGTTAATGGATTATCTGTTCATTTTTTATGCTTTGATTTTGTAACTTGAGCAACTACTTTTTTTTTTTTTTTAATCGGTACCAGGATCGAACTCACGACTCCATGCTTGCAAGGCAAGCGCTTATGCCGCTGAGCTAAATCCCCAGCCCCTGAGCAACTACTTCTAATATAACAATGTGTAATGTGTTAACTAGTGTTGATTTCTTATTCTTATTTTTTTGAAATTGTGCATTATTGCTACCCTTTTTGCTGTTTTGTTTTTTAAAAATAAAGATTTTAAAAAGAAAAATGAGAACGAAGAATATTTGTATAAAGGGGATGTGTGTAACACACCCACATTCAATTTTTATATTAGAGAAATAATTTGTTTGTATGTATCACAGTAGTGTACTTGTCATAAAAATTTCAAAAGCCCATAAAGCATAGGGAAGAAATCACCTGATTCTGTTCTAATGTTTTTCTTTTGATGAATGTTTTTTTAGTGATTTTGTATGTGTGCCTCTTAAATACAAAATGTAGTTCTCAAATGTGAAGTGAAGTGGTTTTCGGTACCTAAATTCTCTGCTTAGCAATATATCATTAAATATATGTCAATAGTATATATAAAGAAATATTTCCCAGAAAGTAATTCTTGGATTTTGAAAGGCTACATTTATATCCTTCATAGAGAATATCCTATAATTATTTAAGCAGTCACTGTAAAAGAATGGAGGAAATTTTCCTACTGTCAAATTATTGAGACTAGAAGACAAAAAGCTAAAGAGCAGAAACCCTGCCTACCTTTCCACCCTACACAAAGCTGTTCCCCGCAGAAATCTGCCACTTCCACTGCTGTCCCCCCCACCACCTCTACTCCATGTCTAAACACAAAGAATAGTGGGAGCTGGAGGAGGCGTCCGATGAGGGTTCCTGACCTGGCAGGGAACGGTTCCTGGGCTCCTGCCCAAATGGATCGCAGGGTTTGAAAATGTTGGGAAGGAGAGTCAGGCACCTTGTTCCATGATCATTTGCTTAAAGAATGAAATTGCTGGTTTGCGTTCTGCAGTAAACAAACAGGAAAAAGGAACTGCACAGAGAGAGAGCAGCAGGGACAGGGGGCTGCGCATCACTAGGCTAGAGATGAGAGAGCAAGTGGGCAAGTGTGTGCTGTGAAGAGAGGCCAGGCCTGTGCTGCTTGTCGCCAGTGTACCTGGAGGGCAACTCCCTGCAGGGAGATGGGCTCAGCGGCAAGAGCCCACAGGGTTTCTAGTATTTGCTGGATGTCAGGGGAAGAAGGACACAGCCGCTCACCTCCCCGTTAAGGGAGCTGTGCTGAGAGGAAGATTTTTTTTGAGGGGAAGATCTTTCCTAAGTGCTCCATGAGATGTCTAATACTCAGAGGACGTGGATCTCAAGAAACGGCTGCACCAGGCGGACTTTTGTCTCTTTGCACTCTTTGACATACTCTCTTCCAGGACCTGGAAGCAGCGGAGGGAGGGACGGAGAAGGACAAAGGCCAGACCCCACCCAGAGCTTGTCCCCAGCCTGGGCAGAGGCAGGGATGAGTGACAGGTGAAACAGGACCAGTTGGTCACGTGAATCAACGGCCTTTAATGTTGGTACGCCCTGGACCCAGCAGACACACCTCTAGGATTTATCTAGGGAAAAATCAAAGATATGTTTATGTAGCAAAATAATTGCCATGCATAAAAAATATTTCCCTGTATCCCCAAAAGGTATCAGTTTTATGCTGAAATGCACATATTCTTTCCAAATTCACAGAATTCTTAAGGCCTAATTTTGATATGCATTTCTGGTATAATGACTTTGTAATTTGCAGGATCATTTGAAATAAAGAAAAAAAGTTTTAAATAGTTGGTCATAACACAGTGGTAAGCACACCATGTTCCGCGTACTATAGCTGGAGGAAAAACTCCCCCCAGATAAAGTGGTTTAAATAACAGCTATGGGATTATGCTCAAGGGTCCTGCGGGCCACACATCGGGATAGAGCACAGCAGGGATTGATTGTTTCTCCTCTGGTATTTTGGGGCCTCAGGTGGAAACTCCAGTGTTTATGGGCAGAAACACTTGGGGCTTCTTCATTCACTCCGCTGGCACCAGTCACAGAAGACTAGATCATTAGATTTATCTGGCACAAAGAACCTCCATGCTAGGTGAAGGCGGGTGAGGAATCTCACAGAATGGCAGCTTGGTTCTTAAGGGATTCCCAGAGAATTCCAAGATAGAACCAGATGGCGGCTGCCTGAGTTTTTTTTTAAGAGAAAAAAGAAAGGACATAAAAAGAAACAAAGCAGTAAATAGGTACAAGTAATACAGAATTTCAAGAAAAAAATATACAGTAAGAAATCACTAGTTAATGGATTACATATTGTCTTCCTAGAAACAGTTGTCCAAATTATAAAATTAAAGCATATAAAATGGACATTCATACGTGATATTGGAGACAGTTCTGTTCAATGATCCAACAAAAGCTCAGTAATATGGTTTTCCATCCTACACACTCAAACATACCTGCAGTTATATCCTTTAGTCCACCTTCCTTTCCTCTCTTTTTTACGATAACAATTACACTTTTTGGGTTTTATTACTCCCACAGTTCTTATTACTTTTTTTGAAGAGAATAAAACCAAACGTGACTAAGCAAAACAGAGTCAGTTAGAACAGAAGGGTGGGCATAGTACATGATGCAAAAATAGAATACCAGGTGATCAAAAATGGTTACCATTGTGCCTCTTGCTATTTTTAAATTGAGTTGCCTATATCATCAGGTATAATAGAATTGATCAAAACAGTACAGAACAAGACCAATAAAACCTACACTGGAGACCTTACAGGACTTCATAAGAAGATAATAGTCAAACCATAATGGGCATCATAGTATATTTTATTGCCTTCAAAGTGGTTGCCTATACTCTCAAACTTGATACTATCAAACAAAATAGAATATAGAATAATCAGAACAAGATGGGGAGAGTAATACTGGGGTTCAAATCACGTTAATAGGAAAACAAAAATATTACTATAATATGTCCTGCTATTTTTAAATTTAGTTTTCCCTTAATTAAAAAAATGAGAGAAAATAGATTAATTTAAAAAAGGGGAGGAGATTGAGATAAAAGAGGACATTGTAACAGAACAACACAGGTCAGAACCGAACAATTTAATCACCATTGTGTTCCACCACCAGATAATCTAACATAATCGTAGTCGCCATAGTGCCTCTTTCGTTGAATTATTTGAGTGTAACTTCGTATGCTGTTTCTAAATACCCTGTAATTGTTTCATTCTCTTGAAGAGCTGCCTGAGTTTTTATGACTCAGTTTTGGAAGCAAATGGTATCACTTCTACTATAGCATATTGTTTAAAGCGCTTACACACAGCGCCCCATATAGTAGGAAAGGAGCGTGGCCCTCTCTTTTAAAAGGAATAGTGTTAAATTACCAGAATTCTTAATGTCTAACAAAACTAGCCTAAAGTGTCCCAATGCCAAGCAGTTCGCCAATTCTGACACCAACCAGGTTACCAGTTCAACTCTGACACTAAGTACCTGTGATTAGCACAGACCCCCAAAATTATGCTCCATCCCAGAAGACCACCCCCACTTTAGACCCCAGCCATAAGTGCCTGACCTTCAGCCCCCCTGAACTTGAGTCTGACCTGACTATAAATCTGGGGAGTCCTATGCCTGTTCTTTCAAATTTGACACTTGGTTAGAATGACTCAGTACTCAAGAAAGCACTTAGCTTACCACCACCAATTTATTATAAAGGGTACAACCCAGGGGCCGTCCAATGGGAGAGACTCATAGTGCACAGGAAGCAGGATCCGCCCACAACCCGACACTCCCCAGCCACACTGTTCACCAGTTGTAATCAAATGTCATTACCTACACATGATTGACTGAATCATCAGCCATTAGTGATTCAGCTCCATCTCCAGCTCCGCTGCCCTCTGTGGGGAAGAGGGGGCTAAACGTTTTTTAAATTAACCTGATTAATTTTTCTCAGGGCCAGGCACCCTCCCTCTGGTCGGTTTTTTTTCTTAATCAGATGAGACTCTCCAATTACTCGGGAAATTCCAAGGGCATTAGGAGCTCTGTGCCAGTAGCCAGAGACAAAGACAAAGTATACCATGCATGTGTTTTTTATTATGCTAGCGCAGACTACTCATTATTTATATGCAAAGCACAGGGCTGGAGGCTGGAAATCTAACAAAGAGGCAAGTGTTGTACCTACTCTTGAGAAGCTCTAAACCTAGTAGGGGAGACAGGAACATAAACAAATTTTGGCAAATACTGTGACATAAGCACCTAGGGGCACTCAGAGGAAGAGTGACTAATTGCATGATAAAACGTGCTTCCAAATGTTTTTCCAGTAAAGAACGGATTATTTGCCTTTTCACGTCCCCTTGACTATTCAAGACTGCCACGGGGTGTTGACAAACTGATTGTTTTCATCAAGGTGCCACGTGACTGGCAGGACACATGCACCCCAACATCAAGCGGTGGAAAAACTGGAGAGGGATGAAGAGCACTACTCGGCAAATAGCAATGACCAATGCCAGCAATGGCAAAGCTTTTTAGGGCTTTGGATAACTGTGAAGAGCCAGCTGCCGCATGCATGTCGCGGATCACCACCACTGGTCTGTGCAAACGCGCTCTGCAGTGCAGGAAGCTTCTTGGCTTGGAGATGGGCTTGGCTCTGGATTCTACACACACAGTGTTTGTGTCCCTGAGCACTGTACTCTGACCCTCCCCAGGCGACCCATGACACTTACAACAGGGGCAGGACAGGAGGTCATACACAGTACATGTCACCCTTCAGGAGGCACAAATCAAGCCAGCAAACCAGAGAGCAAATAATACTCTATTTTCCTGTTCTGAAAAATATGTTTTAATGTGACTCAGAAGGAGCAAGTTTAAAATTAGAAGCCCAGTGTTGTGCCTGAATAGTGGCCTGTGAGTCTCTCCTCTCTCTCTCTTTCTCTCTCTCTCTCTCTCTCTCTCTCTCTCTCTCTCTCTCTCTCTGTCTCTCTGTCTCTCTCTCTCCCTCAAGAGAAAGACAAAAATAACAATGAAACATATCTTCAGAACAGGCTTAGAGAGTAACAATAATTAATACACTGTATATTCTTATGTTAGCTTTGTGGTAGTTAATCAGAGTACAAAATATAGGCATGAAATCTTGTCCAAATAATATTAGTACAAGTTTTCTTTTTGGTGAATTGTGTTAACTATCTTATATATACATGCATTTTTTTCTTTTTCTTTTTTCTTTTTAAAAAAGATTAAGATAAAAGAGGACATAATAAAACAGGTCAGAACAGAACAATTTAGGCAACATAGTGTTTCACCACAAGACAATCCCACATAACAGACATAACAGTAGTTACCAGAGTGTCTCTTACCTTGAAATATTTGAGTACAACTTCGTGTACTATAGCAACAAACATAACAAGACAGTGTAAAACCACTTAAGAGAATGAAAGTATTACAGGGTATTTAGAACCAACTAACAGAAAACAAACAATGGTTACTATATTATCTCCTTGTCTGTAAAAAATTTTGTTTATACTATCACATATAATAAAATCCAATAAGATACAACATGATAAAACCGATGGAGACTGAAGAACAAAAGCTTAATGGGACTTCAAAACAAGATGATATTAAATCAGCACTAGCTATTATAATGTTTTGTTTTCTTCAAAATAACTGTTCATATCATCACAGACAATAAAATCAAGCAACCCAGAATAAAACCATTCCAATTAATGAATGAAAACATTAGAAGGCTTCAAAGCAATATAATGGGGGATCATGATTACCACATACTTTTATGTATTCTTACCATCTCTTACACTAGGGAAACTATTTGGTAATTATACATGTGAGTTTGATTTATTTTCACTTATGAGAATGGTCTCAACTGCGTTCATTTATTTACAAATATTTCAATGTGATCATTCCTTATAGCTGAATAGTACTCCATTGTATAAAAATACCAAAACTTTTTTATCCACTCCTCAGTTGATGGACATTTAGGTTGTTTCCAAGATCTGGCTATTACACATTGTGCTGCTATAAACATGGGTGCACATATATCACTGTGGTATGACGTTTTCAGTTCTTCTGGGAATATGCCTAGAAGTGGAATAGCTGGAACAAATGGGACTTCCAATCCCAGCTTTTTGAGAAATCTCTAGACTGACCTCCACAATGCTTGCACCAGTATAAACTCCCACCAACAGTACAGGAGAGTTCCTTTCCCCCCACAGCTTCTCCAGCATTTGTTGTTGGTAGTTTTCTTGATCCTGGCCATTCTTTCAGGAGTGAGATGGTATCTCAGTGTGGTTTTAATTTACATTTCTCTAATGACCAATGATGACGAACATTTTTTCATGTATTTATTTGCTATTTGTATTTTTCATCTGAGAATTGTGTATTCATCTCAAATGCCCATTTTTGAATTTTGAGGGTCTGGTTTTTTTTTTTTAATTCTTTATATGTTTTAGACAGAGGTCCTTTGTCTGAGGGACAGTTCACTAAGATTTTTTCCCAGTTTTGGGTTTTCTTTTCACTATGCTGGAGATTTCTTTTGACACGCAGAAACTTTTTTAATAATAGGTGATCCCAGTTATTGATTCTGGGAAGTATTTCCCATGCAGTTTGAGTCCTGTTCATGAATTCTCTACCTACTCCTATGTCTTAAAGGTTTTTCCCCAATTTGTCTTCCAATAGATTTAGTGTTTCTGTTTTAATATTCAGATCTTTGATCCATTTAGATTTTAATTTAGTACATGGTGATAGGCATGGGTCTAGTTTTAGTTTTTGGCATATGGAGAGCCAGTTTTTCCAACACCACTTGTTAAAGAGACTGTCCTTGTTCCAGTGAACATGTTTGTTTTGGCCTCTTTATCAAAGATAAGGTGGTTGAGTGTGTTTGTAGTTGTGGTTGTATCTTCTAATCTATTCCACTGATCTTCAGCTCTGTTTTGATTCCAGTACCATATTGATTTTATTATAGCAGCTTTGTAGTATAACTTCAAGTCAGGGATTCTGAGGCCTCTTGCCTTGACTCTGCTGCTTAGAACTGTCTTTGCTATTCTAGGTCTCTTCTGGTTCCACATGAATTGTAGGAGTGATTTCTCTAGATTTATAAGATATGCTGATGTTATTTTTATTGGGATAGCATTGAATCTGTACAGTTTTGGGAGAAT
This sequence comes from Cavia porcellus, assembly GCF_034190915.1. Lineage (NCBI taxonomy): Eukaryota > Metazoa > Chordata > Mammalia > Rodentia > Caviidae > Cavia > Cavia porcellus. Next base: position 97,584,869 of record NW_026947490.1, on the reverse strand, counting down.
GGCCATTTTCACAATGTTTGTTGTTCCTACCCATGAGCAAGGGATGTCTTTCTATTTTCTGAGATCCTCTTCAATTTCTTTTTTTAGTGTATTAGAACTGAGGGTACCAGCAGGCCTAAAACCCCAGAGTCCGCCAAGCAACTTTTTTTTTCTTTTGAACAGTTTCTTCTCAATCCTCAGTATCTGTTGTACAATTTGGATCTTAGTTACTCATTCTGTTTATCACACTAGTGAGACAATACCATGTACACGCATGTGGATCTGATTTATAAATCAGTATGGTCTCAAGTTGCATCCATTTACCTACAAAAATCTGAGGTTTATCCTTCCTTATGGCTGAGCAGTACTTCATTATCTAAAAAAAAACCTTTTTTCCTATTCTTCAGTTGATGGGCATTTGAGTTATTTCCAAGATTTATCTATTACAAATCATGCTGCTCTAAACATGGGTACACATATGTCACTGTGGTATGATGTTTTCATTCTTCTGAGAAAGTACTGAGAAACAGAACAGCTGCATTGAATGGGACCTCTAATATTAGTTTTTTAAGGAATCTCCACACTGATTTCCAGAGTGTGGCACAAGTTTACATGCCCACCAATAGGGGAGCAAGGTTCCTTTTCCCCCACAGCCCTGCCAGCATTTATTAACAGCTGATTTTTTGATAACAGCCTTTCTTTCCAGGGCAAGATGGAATATCAATGTTGCTTTAATTTGTATCTCTCAAATGACTAATGATGTTGCACACTTTTTCATATATTTATTTGCCAAGTGTATTTTTTCCATCTGAGATGGCCATTTTTTATTTAAAGAAAGACTAAACAAACAGTAAATGGGCAGATGTAATACATACTTTCAAAGAAAAAAAATAAACAGTAATAAGTTACTAGTTGATGTTTACACATTGTCCTCTTACAAATATTTGTTCAAGATACAAAAGTGGAACATGTAAGTGGGAATTAAAACAGCGTGATTGCAGATAGTTCTATTCAACTATCCAACCAAAATCTAGTAATATGGTTATCAATCCTATACACTTAAACATACATGCAGTTATCCATATCTTCATTTTTGTTGAGATTAAACAAACGAAAGCAGACTAAAATCACTCTGAACAAAGAATAATAGTATTGCTGGATTTCACATCATGACACTACGGGATCACCACTGGGTACAGTAGTGTCTTTTTTCCTTCAAAGTATTTGTTCATTTTGTCATGTGTCATAAGATCATTTCTTGTAAACTGTTATATGTTCTATGCATGCATGAGTTTTAACATGTATTTCTACCCTTCCTATATTAGAGGGGGAAACAAAATAAAGCAAGACAAAACAAAACATATTCCTGTAGATACATTTTAAAAAGACATATAAAACCACTGTAGGAGTTCTATCATGGTTACTGTGTTGTCTTTTGTTATCTTCAATAGAATTGGCTATATCATTAGACATAGTATAATCGAATATATCAGTACATAACAGTATTGATAGAAACATGACTTTGTAAATGGTGTAAAACTGCAAAAACAGGCAGTGATCAAGCTAGAATGGGTATTTTGTGAATCTTGTCATTTTCGGTATAGTTGTCTATACTCTCAGACTTGATATTATCAATTATAACAGTTTTGAATAAAACCTGTTCATAACAAACAGCAATCAAACAAATCAGATTTAACTAAGATCAGTCATAATTAAACAGTATAAGTTATACAGGGCTCTAGATTAAGTTAATAGGAACTTAAAGGTGCTATATCCTGATATTTTTGGAATAGCTGTCTGTGACCTCAGATCTAGTGCATGTAGACAAACTGGGACAAAATAAGTTCTATCTAAGCAGAGCAGTGTGAGTAGTAAATAGTATACACTATTTACAGTATCTTCTGCTGTCTTTTTTAAGACTATTCCTCCCACTTCACTCCCCCAGGGAATACTGCTCATGTTTGGGTCTCACCAAGATCCCTGGTTTTAAATTGGGGGGAGACAACCTGCTATTTACCTAAGTGGTTCAGAACCTTCTCTCTCCTGAACTTGATCTCTAGTTGTATTCCTTTACCTTTTAAAGCCTGTTTTTCCCACCTGTTCTCAAATACTAGTCTAATTGCCCCTATTACTCTCTGGTTCCCTGTCACATAGAGCATTATTATCTCATATTTGATTTTCAGTCCATATACTCTTTTTTAGGTTAATTATATTTCCTATAAAGAGCATCTTGGTGGATCCTACCTCCTGAACTACTCTGCCTGTGAGTCTCTCTTTTTTTAATTTAGTGTATCAAGGCCATCTATATTAGAGATTACAGCTAAACTTCTCTACCTCATTTCTGTTGTGCTCTTTTTCTGTCATTAGTTGTCTGTTTGTCTTCTTCATTTTGCTTTCTGCTCCATTCATTGGGGCCTCTCTGCCACTGTTCCTGAAATTCTGGTACTTTTCTCTCTCTTTAGTATGTCCTGCAGTATTCTCTGTAGAGTTGGATTAGTGGTCATGAATTCCCCCAGTTCTTCTTTGTCTCGGAAGCATCTTGTTTCTCCACTAATTTCTAGAGATAGTTTTACATGGTAAACCAATCTGGGCTGGAGGTTATTTTCTTTCAGGGCTTGAAATACTTCACTATAGGCTCTTCTCAATTTGATGGTTTGTGTCAAGAAGTCTGCCGTGATTTTGATGGGTTTTCCTTTATAAGTAATCGGCTTCTTGTCTCTGGCAGCTTTTAATATTCTGTTCTTATATTGAATTTCTGGGATTGTGATTATTATATGCCTGGGTGTAGCTCTGTTTTGGTTGTAGGTGGCTGAGTTCTATAGGCCTCATATATCAGAATATCATTTCCTTTTCCTATGTTTGGGAAGTATTCTTTAATTATTTCTGTGAATAGCCTTTGTAGTTCCTTTGTTTGTACCCCAGCTTCTTCTTTCACATTCTTTATTCTTAAGTTATAGATCCTCTTGTCGTCTTCTAGCCTTTGTATTGTTTCTGCCTGTTTCCTGTTATTTTTAAGAAATTTTTTCCTTTCATGATCCCACATTGCAAACCTGTCCTCCAGTTTGGATAATCTAAATTTAGTTTCTTTCAAGCAGTTTTGCCAGCTTTCAATGGAGTTTTAAATTTCTTGATAATCTCCTTGAACCTGCTTCATGTACTCTGTTTTCTTTATATTCTTCATCAAACAATTCTCCCCTTTTTTTGTGTTCCTCCATTCTTCCATCTGTGTCTTCTTGAGAGGTGCTTAGCATTTCTTTTATTGATCTATTTATATCTTGCTTTACTTGGTTTACTATTTCACTTTTGAACTCAACTATGAGGCCCCAAAGCTCTCTCTTTATGTCCACTGGTGCCATGCCTGATATTGTATGTTTGTTGTCTTCAATCTCCTTTGTATTTACCTTCCCTGGATCAATGTTCTCAGGGCTGGGGGCTGGGGACTTTTTGTTGTTGCTTCTTCTTCTCATATTTTTGTTTCTTCCATACAGGTGTATATAGAAGGCCCCAGTTTCTTTCTTTGTTGGTTGTAATTCTTCTTCTGAAGTGTGCTGGCTAAATGGTCCTGCCCACTTCAGGGTGCTATTGAGGTGCAAACAGAGGTAGTGTATGCTGGCCCCTCCCCTCCGGGTCAGTCAACCTGCTGAGGCCTTCACTGCATTAGTGTGCACCGCTGGGCATGGGGAGTTGGTTTGGGATAACCTATTGGATCTCAGCCAGGAGCATGACCCAAGCCAAGTGTTCCCCACCAATCCTGTTTGTGAAGGGAGCAACGGACTGAAGTCACTGCTTCTCCTTTTTCTGGCCTGTCTGCCTGCTCCCAGAATGTCGTCTGTTGGATTCCCTTTTTCTGTGGAATGGTTTTATTCCTGTCACTCACCACAAGTCGATTCAGGTTCCCCAACAGCTCAGCTCTCTGTTTGACTCACAGACCCCAACCTCAGTGTGACTGCGATTCGAAGCAGTGGGGTTTTGGGCGGCTCCATAAGTTCCATAAATTGCGCCCACACGAGTTCAAGCACTGCAGCAGGGGCACCAAGCCTTTAGCTGTTCCCACAGTAGCACGAGGACTGTATATTTGATTGATTCTTCTCATTTTAGTTTCTTTCTGGTTGGAGAATATTCATCTCCCCCTGTTTGAGAATCCCCACACTGTATTATTTTGAAATCTAAATTGACTATCTCAGGGAGCTTCTGTAGCTTACTGTTATCTATCTGCCATCTTTTCCAGAACTCCAGATGGCCATTTTTGGTTTGGGTCTTTGAATTTTGGATGCCTGATTTTTTAAAATTCCGTATATGTTCCAGATATAAGTCCTTTGTCTGAGAGACAAGTAGCTATAAATTTTCCCACTCTGCGGGTTGCCTTTTCACTCTGTTGGTGATTTATTTTGTTGTGCAAAATCTTTTTAATAAGGTTAGATCCCATTTGTTGATTCTTTGAAGTATTTCCCATGTGGTTTGGATTCTGTTCTTGAAGCCTCTGCCTACCCCTATGTCTTTGAGATTTCCAAGTACATTCTCTTCCAGTAGATTTAATGTTTCTGTTTTAATATTTAGATCTTTGATCCATTTTGACTTTAGTTTCATGCATGGTGATAGACATTGTCCTAGTTTTAGCATTTGGCATGTGGAAAGCCAAATCTCCATCACCACATATTAAACAGACTATCCTTCTTCCAGTGAACATGTTTGGCTTCTTCATCAAAGATAAGATGGTGAAGAATATTTGGGATCATGTCTCCATCTTTTGTTCTGTTCCACTGATCCTTAAGCCTGTTTTTTGTTTTTGTTTTTGTTGTTTTATTTGCCAGTACCATGTGATTTTATCACAGTAGCTTTGTAGTATAATTTCAGGTCAGGGATTGTGATGCCTCCTGCCTTGCCTTTGTTACACAGAATTGCTTTTGCTATTGTAGGTCTTTTCTCATCCCAACTGAATTTTAGGAAAGTTTTCTCTAGATCTGTAAGGATGCTAATTATATTTTGATTGGGATTACATTAAATCTGTATCATAGTTTTGGGAGTCGGGCCAATTTCATTATGTTGGTTCTTCCTATCCATGAGCAAGGGATATCTTTTCATTTTCTGAGATCCTCTTCAATCTTCCTTTTTAGGGTACTGTAATTTTCACTATATAGATCTTTTACATCCTTTGTTAGATTGATTCCTAAGTACTTCATTTTTTAAAGGCCATTGTAAGGGGGATGTGGTTTCCCTAATTTCTCTCTTTGTGAGTTTGTTGCTTGTGTACAGGAAGGCTACTGATTTTTGAGTACTGACTTTGGAACAAAGTCATTACTCTACAACTACACTACTGAATTTGGCTATTAAACTACTGAATTTGTATACTGAATCTACAAATCTTGACCCAGAGATATAGCTCAGTGGTAAAGTGCCTGCCTGGCAAGTGCAAGATCCTGAGTTTAATTCCCAGTACTAAAAATAAATAAATAAATGTGGTTTTTGGTGGAGTTTTTGGGATCTTCTATGTAGAGTATCATGTTATCTGCAAATAATGATAATTTAAATTCTTCCTTGCCTATCTTTATTCCTTTTATTTCTTTCTGTTATCTGATTGCTCTGGCTAATGTTTCCAGAACTATGCTGAATAGGAGTGATGATAATGGATATCCTTGTCTTGTTCCTGATTTTGGAGTGGAAGTTTTCAGTTTTTGATCATTTAAATTGATATTAACTCATGGCTTTTATAAGATAGAGCTAGAGATCATCTATTCCAGTTTTCTGTAGGAATTTTTTTATCATGAATGGTTGTTGAATTTTGTCAAATGCTTTTCCTGCTTCTAGTGAGATGATCATGTGATTTTTGTCTTTGGTCCCTCAATATGATGCATCACTTTAATTGATTTGCATATGTTGAACCATTCCTGCTTCCCTGGGATGATTCTTACTTGTTCATGCTATATGATCTTCTTGATAAATTGCTGCATCCTGTTTGCCAGTAACTTACTGAGGACCTTTTCATCTATGTTTATCAGGGATATTGGCCTATAGTTTTTTGTTTTGATCGCATTCTTCTCTGGTTTTGGACTCAGAGTAATACTTTCTTTATCAGGAATGATGCTGAAAGTACTGGTTCCCTTTCAATTTCCTTAAGGAGTTTCAGCATTAGTGGCATTAGTTCTCTAAATTTCTCATAGAATTCAATCATGAATCCATCAGGACCTGGACTTTTCTATGTTGCTAAATTTTTAAATACATTTTCAATTTTATTGACTGATATCAGGTTATTTAGAATTTTTAGATCTTCTTGATTTAGTTTGGCAACTCCATTGTGTCCAGGAATCTGCCCATTTCTTCTGCGTTATCCATCCTATTAGAATATAGGTTCTCATAATAGGTGTTGCTGATCTACTGGATTTCTGTAGATCCTTTGGGATTTTTCCCCTTTTTGTTCCTAATTGCTTGACTTTGTGTTTATTCTTTTCTCTTTTTAATAAAACTAGCTAATGGTTTATCAATTTTATTTATTCTTTCAAAGAACAAACTTTTTGAGTTATTGATTCTTTGTATTATTTTCTTAGTCTCTATTGCATTAATTTCTGCTCTTATCTGTATAATTTCCTTCCTTGTGCAAGCTTTAGTTTTAATTTGTTCTTTTTTCTCTAGACATTTGAGGTTTAATGTTAGGTTGTTTTTTTGGGGGGGGGCTCATTCTATTTTCCCAATGTGTGAGCTATAAATTTTCCCCATAAGTTTTGGTATGTTGGATCAGCATTATCATTTAATTGTATATACTGTTTAATTTCACCTTTAATTTCCTCTGTGGCCTACTGGTGTTCAGAGGGTGTTATTTAATTTCCATGTGTTTATGTAGTTTTTGTGATTTCCTTTGTCATTGATTTCCAATTTCATTGTGCTATGATCAGATGGTGTGCTTGGAATGACTTCAGTTCCTCTATATTTACTTAAATATATTTTGTGGGCTAATACATGGTCTATTTTGGAGAACATCTTATGTGCAGCTGAAAAGAATGTATGTTCTGATGATGTGATGTGGATTACCCTGTAGACATCTACCAAGTCTATTTGTTCACAGGCTAGGTTTATTTTTTTTTTTATTTAAAGAGAAAAAAAGCAAAACAGAAAAATGGTAGAAATAATACAGAATTAAAAAAAAATAAATAGTAAGAAATCACTAGTTGATAAATTACATACTATCCTATTAGATATAGTTGTTCAAGTTACAAAATTAGAGCATACAAAGTGGACATTCAAACAGTAAGACTGCAAACAGTTCTGTTCAATGATCCAACAAAAACCTAGTAATATGGTTACCAATCCTACACATTTAAACATACACGCAGTTATATCCTTTACAGCACTTCCTTTTCCTCTCTTTTTACAATAGCAATTACACATTTTAGGTTTTATTACTCCTACATTTCTTATTACTTTTTACACTAGAGACACAATGTGATATTTATAAATATGATTTTTATTTATTTCACTTTTGAGGATAGTCTCCATTTACCTATGAAGGCCTCAAGATCATCCTTTTTATAGCTGAGTAATATTCCACTGTATAAAAATACCCCATCTTTTTCATCTACTCTGTAGTTGATGGGCATTTTGGTTGTTTCCAAGATTTAGCTTTTACAAATTGTGCTGATATAAACATGGGTGCACATATATCACTGTGACATGACCTTTTCAGTTTTGCTGGGAAAATATCCAGGAAGGGAAATAGCTGGACTGAATGGAACTTCCAATCCTAGACTTCTGAGAAATCTCCATACTGATTTCCATAGAGGCTGTGCCAGTCTACACTCCCACCAACAGTGGAGCAGTGTTTCTTTTTCCCCACAGCACAGGCTTGATTTAATTCTAATATTTCTTTGTTGACATTTTGTCTAATTGATCTATCTATTTGTGAGAGTGCTACATTAAGGCCCTCCACTACAATTGTGTTAGTGTTTATCTGGTTTTTCATGTGTTAGTGCTATTTTGGTTTTTCATGTTTTAATATTTGTCTATGTAGTTGGATGTATCCATGCTTGATGCATATATATTTATGACTGTTATCTCTCTTCCTCGGAGTTTTCTATTAACAAATATGTAGTGACTTTCTTTGTCTCTTTTGATCAGTTTTTACTTAAACTTCCCACTGTCTGCAAATAGAATAGCTATCCCTGCTTTTTTTAGTTTCCTGTAGATGGAGAATTGTTTTCTGTCCTTTGGCTTTTATTCTATGAAGTTTCTTTTGGAGTTAAATGTGTTTCTTTTTCTTCTTTTCTTTTTTTTAAAATCAGAGATCAAACTCACAATCGCAAGGCAGGCACTTACACCACTGAGCTAAATCTGCAGCCCTAAATGTGTTTCTTGAATGCAGCATATTGTTGGATCTTGTTCCTTGATCCATTCTGCAAATTAGTTTCTTTTGATTGGTGAGCTTAGAAAATTTATGTTTATGGTTATAATTGATATGTGTTTATCTTTTCACATTATTTTCCTGTTGTTGGCTCCCTGTCTTTCTCTTCTGTTTAATTGCTTTTTCTGCCTGGCAGCTTCTTTCTATTGGCATTTATGTTTGCGGTTTTCGTTATCTTTTTTTAATAGATCCTTCAGAGCATTCTATAAAGCTGGTTTGGAGGTCACAAATTTATTCAGTTGTTCTTTGCCATGGAGGTATCTTATTTCTCCACTGATTTTGAAAGATAATTTTGCAGGGTACATCAATCTGGCTTGAACACTGTTTTCCTCTAGGGCTTGAAACACTTCACTGCAAACTCTCTTTGATTTGAGCATTATGTTGAGAAATCTGCTGTGATGGACTTTCCCTTATAGGTAACTTGTATTTTGTTCATGTATAGAATTTCTAGGTTATTGATTATTATATGCCTTGGTGTAGATTTATTTTGGTCATGGCTATTTAGAATTCTATGTGTTTCATTTATCTGTGTGTCAAATTCCTTATCCATGTTTGAGAAGTTTTCTGTCATTATTTCTGTGAAGAGGTTTCTAATGGCTTTTGTGCTGTCTCCAGCCTTCTCACTGACTCCAATAGGTCTTATATTGTTCTTCTTTTCTTAATTTTGTAGCTTTTGTATTGACTTTTCATGATCTCTTGCTATTTTTAAGATATCTTTCTTTTCCTAGTCACTAGTTGCATAATTGTCTTCTAGATCTTACATTCTATACTCACCTTCATTCAGTCTGTTGCATATACTTGCAATGGAATGTTTAATCTCTTGGATTTCTGTTTGGAACTCTTTTGTTGACTCTATTCTTGTCTATGTTGGGCATTCATAGTTTCCATTGTTTTCCTAAGTTCTTCTATTTGTTTATCTGTGTCTGCTTTAATGTCTGTCATTTTGATCATCATTTCTTTTTGCATGTTAGAGATTGTTTTTTCTACGGCCCCCTCCATTTATTTTTTTCATTTCTGCTGCTATCATTTCAGAGAGTTCCATTTTCTGGCTTCTGATTTCTTCTATTTTTTGTGCTCTGTATTTGTCCTAGATGAGCTGGGCATTTGGGATTGCATTTTGCTTCTTCATCTTGTTGTTTTCTATTTTTTATTTTATTTTGTGTTCTGTGTTGGGGCTTGTAGATTTCTTATATTAGATAGTTTTATCTCTGGTGTCGAGGCTTTCCTAGGAGAAGTCTGTACCATAGCATGTCTCCTAGAAGTAGGTGGTTCTTGGTCTTTTTGTCTATCCCAAGAACCTACATTCCCTATATAGTAAAAATGTGGAATTGCTATCTGTTTGACTTAGGTCCCATTTCTTTGGTGTTGGACTATGATGATGGTTATGACCCTATGAGGATGGAAAAGTTGGAAGAGAAGGCCTAGGAATTTTGAAGTCAACCACAAAGAGAAGAGACAATGTTTACTCACATGAACATCACAAAATCAAGTGAGAAAGCTGATGAAACAGAAGAAGAGGATGATTTTAATAAAAGAAAAAGAAAGTTTAGAGATCTAAATCATGAGCAAGAGAGAAAAGAAGGAAGAAAAGAAACAGGGAAAAAACCCAAAAAACAGTAAACAAAAGTATCTTCACATAGGATGAGGATTTAGCTCGGTGGCACAAGTGCTTGCCTGGCAAGCAGCAAGGTTATGAGTTTGATTGCCTGGTATCAAAAAAAAAATCTTCACACACCAAAACAACACCAAACATACAGAAAGAAAAACAAAAAAAGGACAAAACAGAACAGAGAGAAAAAGAGAAAAGCAAAAGATAACCAAACCAACAAAACACTAACCGAGCCAATTATGAAGAGGAAAACTAATCAGACAGAGAAAAATGAAAGCAGTGAAATCCCTCTAGCATCTACAGTTCTACAGGAGGTCCACTCCACGTCAGATCCCAAGTGTGTACTCTGGCAAAGATTGCAGGTGGATCTATGCTGGGGTTGGATCTGATCTTTGTCTCTGGATTTGGGGAATGGGATTTGTTTTCTGTGATGGGAGTTCTCCCCGGTCATTTAGAGAGGAAAAGAAAGGAACTTTAAAAAAACAAAGGAAAAAGATAGAAGAAAGAAAGAAAGAAAGAAAGAAAGAAAGAAAGAAAGAAAGAAAGAGAAAGAAAGAGAAAGGAAAAGAAAGGAAAGAGAAAGGGCAGCCCTGCCACCCACTTCTAGTCTCTTTGTTCCCAAGCGAAACACTGGTTCCCTAACTTACAATCTGCTGGTTCATACTGTTAACGTTGCTTCACACTTTTCTATACCTCTAGTCCCATCTGTCCATCCTGTGTGGCCTAGCTGGGATCCTGTCTTGTTGCTGGCATTCCTGCAGGTCTCTAGGCACTGAGTCTTACCAGTGGAGGAGGGGAGGAGCCAAACTCAGATTCTTCTCACACACAAACTCTCCTTCACCTGAGACGCCATGATCTATATGTTCAAAACATGCAAATGGCCACCAGAATGGAGAAAAGGTCCACCATGGCCCAAGGATGGGGGGAATATTGGGTCCTGGAGACCTGGTCCCTGACCAAGAAGAGCATGGACTCTGGCTTCTGATATCCTGTTGGGATGGGTTCCTGGCCCATTGCAGGGACAAGAGATAGGCCCTCCAAAGCTCAAGGCCTAAGCAGGCCTGTTTTCCTGGGGGTGATACATCCTAGCTTGCCCCATCTGTGGGTACTCAGGACAAACCCAGATGTCAGGGATGAGGCTGTCTCCCAAAGGGTGGCACAATTGCATGGAAAGTCATATTGCAAGCAAGAAAAGAAAGAACTGAGGTAGAACTCTGGTTTCTAGCTACTCTTAGTAGTTACAGAATTTAATGATATTCTTGTAATATCATTTATAACAGCCCATGTCCTAAAACAGTGCTGTTTTTCATCTCCCATATAGACAAAGTAATAGCTTAAACGCCTGGATTCTGCCTTCTTTAAAGCAACCAGCTGAAAGCCTATTAATAGTTCTATGGATTAAATCCCTTTCTCTCCCACTATATTTTCCGAGTTTAAACCAACATTAGGCATTAAGCTACTGATACTCCAGGTTAAACTTCAGAAGGTGTCTTATCTAATCTTGCAAGACACAATACCGAGTCCTAATTTTAATCTGGCTCCTGATTCTCAGATTCTTAGCCTGGCTGCCCTGGGAGGATCCCCTGAGGAACTCTGGGAAATGTCAGGCACAGCCCCTGAGTTGAAGCAGAGTCCCAAGGCTGGGGCCTGGGCACAGACATTTTATCAGTCCTCCCTGGATGGGTCTAACATGACAGCCCTGCCAGCTGGGTCAAGAAAAGCAAACCATCTCATTTTGCTTTCCTCACTCCTCTGGACGGTGGCTGGCCAGAAGTGTCTCACAGGAGTGACCTGGGGCAAGGCCGCACCAGTGGCTGGATGGGGACAGCCCTCTGCACCTAGTAAAGCGATTTGTCTGAATCTCGGACCATGCATTCGGGCTGGCACTGACAAGCCTCCAGCGCCTCCTCTCCAGCCCTGATTGAAACTGGTTAAATCAAAAGCCAAAACCAACTCCAAATTACAAAACTATACTTAATGGCAATGAACAAATCACAAAATAGAGGAGAGAGGAAAAAGACACCCCTGTGAACATGAATAAATCCATGCCCCATTCGGGGATCACAAGTAAGACCTACAGGTGAGACAGATGATTTTTTAAGGTTACACAGAATGCAACCAGCAGGACAGAAAACTACTTAAATGCAGACCAGTTTTAGAAGGAAAAAAAAGAAAAGACTTAAAGGAAGCCTTAAAATTGGATAATCAACTCTAAACAATAAATAAGCAACAAATTAATCTAAGTTCAGAGACTAAAACCACTTTGTTTTATGAGGCATTTTCATGGAATTGCTGAGGCTGAACGCTCTACTGTGCAGTCCTTTGGGCTCCAAGCCCAACCACCAAACGCCTGTGTACCAGTCTACTCTCAACCTGCCTGTGACACACACCTGCCGGGAGCAGGCCAGGGACTTCAGGCCACAACAGGCAGCTGGGCAGAAGCACATCTGCACACCTAGAACAACCACAGGTCATGAACTCATTTAACATATGTTCCTTGAGGCCTATTATGTAAGAGCCATGTGTGGGTGCTGGTAGGTACCCGGCGGATAAGGAATAACCCACCCTCAGGGGCTTGTGGTCTGTGATGTACATCACGTGTTACAGACAAAAGAGCACAAGCAAGAGAGGAGAGCTCCTGTGTTGGCTTTTAAATGTTCTGGGTGACTTTCACCCAGCATCTCTAGGGCTCAACAGCACACCCCAGTCTACTAGCCAGGAAAGGACACATCAGCTGTACTGGGAATGGATCCCGTCCTCCACATGGCCTGTCCTCAAAGGTGGGATCCTGCTCCTTTCTCGGGAGAAGGGAAAGGGAAGAAGGTTCTGGGTGACCAAGGAGATTTCAGGAAGAAATGGCTCCAGTCATTTGGGACTTTGAGTTCCTTGGTTGAGTGTGTGTGTGTGTGTGTGTGTGTGTGTGTGTGTGTGTGTGTGTATGCACGCATGCGCACACATGCATGGGTGCATGTGTAAATTCATTCATGAGCTTTATACACTGGCAGAGTACAGAGGCAGCATAAGACACATCATAGTATGAGATGCAGATATAACAGAAACAGAGTTTTGGTCTCTGTCCCTCTTACAAAGACCTCCCACTTAGTCTTGGGGGCCCCACCTGGCTGACCTTATCTAATTTTAATCACCCTTCAAAGGTCACACCTTTAAACACCCTAAACACTTTAAAACTTCGCAAAGGAGATTAAATTTCCACGTTACACCTTGGAGGACACTAAGTGCAGCCAAACCATGGCTAAAGTGACTCGCGGCGGGGGCAGTCAGGAGCTGCGGTCACTCTCTGGAGGACCCCTCCCCTTTCCTCATCTTCCCCTGCCCCCGTGCCTCTTTTTCTATCTCCCACCAGCAGCTTTAATTCCACACTTGTATTTAGCCTCCATTCCTGCAGGGAAGTCCAGAGCTGGACCTGGACCAGTCCTGAGCCTGTGTCCTGTGAAGACCCGTCCCTGAGGCCTGCACCCTTAGGAAAGCAGGCAGCAGTGCCCATGTGCGTCAACACTGTCACCCTCCACATGTGTTGGTTCACACACTGCATCACTTATCAACAGTATTAAAACTCATCTTCTTCCCCCAGAAGGCATCACTCAGAACCAGCAAGCATAGTGGCATTTTAGCTTTAATATTTTTACCTAAGAAGTATTACGTTATTTGTTAAAGAAAATATTATTTATGAGATGTCTCCAATAGGGGAGGGTAGAGGCAGACTCTATTGGAGGGGGACCGTGGTAGCTGTCATAAAGACCACTGCCCAGGTTCTTGTGGGGGAGGAGAGGAGGGAGTATGCTCTATACCAGCTCCAACAAGAATAGATGCATATCAATAGGTCTCTCTGCTTTACCCATACAAAGAAAGTAACCAGAAATAACCTAATGTTAACCAATCTGCTTTACAACTGTGTGGTTAATGCTGTCTTTTAAGAACTTGTTAATCGTCCTGCTATACCCAGTAGCGCTCCTGTCAGTTTTGTCAACTGGGTGTGACATTTGTGTATCTACCTCCCATGCTACTGAGTGTTGACGACATCCTAGGTGGTCGTCAATGACTACACTTTGAACTGAAGTCACACTGACTGTCTTAGTTACTTTTTACTGGGTGCTGGGACAAAGTACTCAACACCCAAAATTAGGGAAAGAGGATTTCTTACAGTTCCTGGAAGTTTCAGTCCATACTCAGTTGGCTCCAAGGCAGAGTGGCATAGCCAGGACATAGTTCAAGGCAGCCCTGTACAGCAAGGTGAAACCAACAAGAGAGAGAGACACACCTTCTTCTCGCTGTTACATCATATCCTGGGTCCACCCTTGGGTGGGTTTAGCACTCAGAGTGCTAGACAATGAACCAATCATAAACACATAATTGCATAAGGGTTGGGGGCCACTGACATAAACCATGACACTGACTTTCTAGTGAACAGTACTTAGTGCCTTGTTTTAGTCCATTTTGCTACTATAGCAAAATACCACAGACTAATTTATAAATAACAGAAATTTATTTCTCACAGTCTGGAGTAGGAACATCCAAATGATGGCACCAGGAGATTCGGTGGCTGGTAAGAGCTGCTCTCCAATTCCAAGATGGCACCTTCCTTCAGCAGTAGAATGCAGAAAATCAAGAGAGCCTGGATAGTTTGCTCCACCCTTTCAACACCCTTTATAACAGATCCCACTCATAGAGGCTGTGCCATCAGGTCTACATCATCTCTTACATCTCAATCTGGTCACTTTGATACTAAGTTTCAGTGTATGAATGGATAGGGTGATATACTCAGACCACAGGATGTATTACACAATCCTTTGATTACCCTCATGGACTCTGCAGTGCATGGTGTGGTTTGGATGCGGTATTTTCTTAAGGATTCTGCTGTTGGAAGCCTGGTCCCCACGTGGTGATGCTAAGAAGTGAGACCGAGTGGGAAGTCCTTAGGTAACTGAGGCTGTGCCCTTGGAAGGATCTAAAGTAGTTCTCATGGCCCCCAGTGAACTCTCAGGAGAGAGAGCAGGACTTCTGTGTTGCTGTGTGGCTTTCTTCCTAGAAACATGACCTGTTCCTCTCACATATGCTTCTGCCAGGACGCCATCTACCAGAGGCCGAACCTGGGGCTGCCCAGTCATGAACTTTCACCCTCCAACTGTGAGCTGAATAAGCCCTTTTTCCTTATCGTAGGCCACCCAACTTCAGGTATTTTGTTACAGTGATGAAAAACAGATTAATGTAATCAAGAATTTGCAAAGAGAACAGGTGGACTCCTCCCCTCCTTCTGCTCTACATCTGAGCCCTCAGGTGGGCTTAGCTGGGAGCTGGGAGCCTTCCTCACTCCCATGTGTGATTGCTGAGAGCAGCTGAATGCAGAGACCTCAGCTGTGGAGGTGGCTGGAGCACCTCCATGGGGCTCCCCCAGGGACGTGGGTCCACTCCTTTTTGGGAGCAGTGTCACATTCGCATTCTAACAAGGGCACGTGAGATGGGAGACACTGCTGTGACCATCTTCAGAGAACATACAGCCATGGTCCAGCACTCCAGCACTTCCAAAAGCTGTCCTTGTGTGCATCCTTTTCCTAGCAAGTGCAAGAGAATTTTGTTTTCATTCTTTTCCTGAACTTGACTCCTCAAAGATTTCTTCTCCTTTCCCCTCCCCAGCATCCTGGCTCATGGAAATCCACACAGGCCTGCTCTTCTGTTTGCCTTTGCAGTGACTTTGGACCTAAATAGGAGGCAATGAAGGGAATGAAATTATTCTCCCATCCCAAGGAAAATACTAAATGTCTCATAGACGAATATTGAAAGTTAAAGTGAGAATGTATACAAAGCCTTGTAGGTCAAAAGAGGATATGTTTGTACTTCCTCCTGTGGGGACAGCCAGATCGATGTAGCACGGGCCCAACAGCAGAAAGGCTGAGGACGGCAGGGTTGACTCGAGGAGAGTGAATTAGTATGAACTTGGACTGGATAGCGGAGATGCCTTAAGTTCTTTAAGAGCATCCAGAGAGAGAAGTGCATTTTGCCAAGGCCCTTTATGGCTCTAAACTGCCTCTCTGAGTCTCTGAGTGTCCATTGCACTTACTGGCTTCCCAGTGCCCCAAGAGTCACCCCTCAACTCCCTGTTCAAACTAGGCAGTCTGTGTGAGCTGATAAGGAGGCCAGCTGGGGGCACAGGGCCAGGGTCAGCGCAGAGTGGTGCTTTTTCAAATTCAGACTCCCCAAGAGTGGTGTCTTCCAAGCAAGCAAGCGAGCATTTCAGCCAAACACCACACCCGAGGGCAGTCAACACAGGAAATATAAGCAGCCCTGCCTGGCAAGAAATCACCTCCTGCCTCCCCAGGCCGACCAACCTGCAGGAAGGTGGTGGCCATTAGTTGTGTTGGCAAGAGCTCCTGCCTTGAAAGTATGTGTGGATAATTTGTGGTCTGCGGTGCCAAAGATGTTCTTAATTCTCCTTTGCCCTTCCTTCAGAAAGTATAGTAAAGTCAAACTTCCGTAATGACAATTTTTCAAACAGCAGGCAGATAAATTGCTTTGCTGTTTACAGCAAAGGGAAAGGTTTGCCTGAACTCTTACCCTCTCAAAGCAAGGCAGATGTACATAAGAGGCTCTGACTGGGTCAGGTGTTGTTACCAATGCAGAAATGGACAGATTTCTTCTCTGCGATATAGACTGCAATGCAACAGTACTCATGTTTTTGGCAATCACATCGTTCTTCAATCTACCCAAATGCTTGGTGACATCACCCATGTGAAGGCACTGAAAGATAAAAGCCTCAAAACCAGCCAGCAAGCTACATGAGCCTCCCCACCGTGAAGGCCTGGGCTGCTTTTCCTGTGCTCTGAGACCCAGAGTGCACAGCTCCTCTCCGGAGGTGTCTTGGCTGTGATCCACTTCTCACTCTCATCTGCAGCCATGGTACTTACTGCACGGCGAGCTGCTCATCTGGTGCAGCCATCCTCTGTCCAACTACTCAGACCTGCCCTGGGGACACTCAGTGGCCACAGTGTGAGTTCTCTACACCGGTTAAGAATTGAAGGACATGGGCTTCTGGTAAAGATGGTGGATAGATAACAGCAGAATACAGACAAGTGCAAGAGAATTTTGTTTTCATTCTCCCTGAGACAGACAACTCAGATGCCAACATAACACAATGTGGGGAGTCCGGGACAGAGGGAGATGGATCCTCTCGACCCAGAAAGAAACTAAAGTGAAAAGAACCAGTCAAATATGCAATCCCAGGGCTACTATTGAGGTAGCTCTCGCTCACCTGAATTCCCGCTGCTTCAGCTCACTGGAACCGCAGTCACACTGAAGTGCAGTCACACTGAAGTTGGAGGTCAGCGAGTTCAACAGAGAATGGAGCTGGCAAGGGACCTGCATCGACCTGCGGTGAGTGCCGGGAATAAAACCCTTTCATGAGAAAGGGGCACCAATGACAACATTTTGGAATTGGGCAGGACTGGCAAGAACAAGTAACAGCAGTGACTTCAGTCAGTTGTTCCCTTCTTAGACGAGATTGGTGGGAAGCACTTGGCCTGGGCCACGCCCCTGGCTGAGACCCAATAAGTTGTCCCAAACCAATTCTTTACACATGGTGCACACTAATGCAGTGAAGGTCTCAGAGAGTTGACTGACTCAGAGGGGAGGAGCCAGCACACACTGCTCCTGTTTGCACCTCAATAACACCCTGGCGTGGGCAGGATCACCTGGCCAGCGTGCTTCAAAAGAACCCTAATCAATAAGGAAAGGGACTGGGACCTCCTCTATATGCCTATAATGGAAGAAACCAAAAACATGAGAAGAGGAAGCAACAAGAAAAAGTCCCCAGCCCCCAGCCCTGAGAACATTGATCCAGGAGAGGTAAATACAAAAGAGATTGAGGACAGCAAATGTGCAATATCAGACATGGCATCAGTGGACATAAAGAGATATCTTTGGGACCTCATAGATGAGTTCAAAAGTGAAATATTTAACCAAGTAAAGCAAGATATAAGTAGATTAATAAAAGAAATGCTAAGCACCTCTCAAAAAGACACAGATGGAAGAATGGAGGAGCACAAAAAAGGAGAGAAATGTTAATGAAGAATATAAAGAAAATACAGAATACATGAAGCACGTTCAAAGAGATTACCAGGAAATAAAAAACTCCATTGAAAGCTGGCAAAACTGCTTGAAAGAAACTAAGGATACATTATGCAAACTGAAAGACAGGTTTGCAGTGTGCAATCATGAAAGGAAAGATTTCTTTAAAATAACAAGGGAACAGGCAGTAACAATACAAAGGCTAGAAGATGACAAGAGGATCTATAACTTGAGAATAAAGAATGTGAATGAAGAAGCAGGGGTGCAAACAAAGGAACTACAAAGGCTGTTCACAGAAATAATTGAGGAAAACTTCCCAAGCATAGGAAAAGGAAATGATATTCTGATGTGTGAGGCATACAGCACTCCAGCCACCTACAACCAAAACAGAGCTAAACCCAGGCATATAATAATCAAGATCCCAGAAATTCAATATAAGAACAGAATATTAAAAGCCATCACAGAAAAGAAACAGATCACCTATAAAGGAAATCCATCAAAATTATGGCAGACTTCTAGACACACACCATCAAATCAAGAAGAGTTTGGAGTAAAGTATTCCAAGCCCTGAAAGAAAATAATCTCCAGCCCAGATTGATGTAACCTAAAACACTGTCTCTAGAAATTAATGGAGAAACAAGATGCTTCCAAGAAAAAGAGGAACTGGGAGAATTCGAGACCACCAATCCAACTCCACAGAGAATACTGAAGGACATTCTAGAGAGAGAGAAAAGTACCAGCATCCCAGGAACAGTGGCAGAGAGGCCTCAATGAGTGGAGCAGAAAGTGGAATGAAGCAGAAAATCAGACAACTAACAGGAGAAAAAGAGCACAACAGAAATGAGGCAGAGAAGTTGGCTATAATCTCTAACACACTAAACCAAAGAAAAAAAGAGAAACACAGGCAGAGTAGATTAGGAGGTAGAATCCACCAAGATGCTCTTGGTAGGAAAGATGATTAACCTGAAAAAGGGTTTATGGATCGAATATCAAATATGAGAAAACAATGCTCTATGTGACAGGGAACCAGAGAGTAATAGGGGCAACTGGACCAGTATTTGTAAATAGGTTGGACAGACAGGCTATAATAGGCAAATAAATACAACTAGAGATCAAGTCTGGGAAGGAGAAGGTTTGGAACCTTTTAGGTAAATAGCAGGTTGCCCTCCCCCATCTAAAAACTGAGGGTGTTGGTGAGACCCAAAAATGCACAGTGCACCCTGGGGGAGTGAAAGGGGTGGAATAGTCTTTAAAGAGACAGCAGAGGATATTACTAATAGTGTATCAGGATTTAAAACCCACATTACTTGCTCTTCTCTGCTTAGATAGATTTTACTCTGTCCCAGTTTGTCTACATGCACTAGATCTGAGGGCACAGACAGCTATCCCAAAAATATCAGGACATAGCACAGTAATCATCTTTAATTTCCTATTAACTTAATCCGGAGCCCTGTATAACTTATACTGAGGGTTTATCATGGCTGATCTTAGTTAAATCTGGTTTGTTTGACTGCTGTTTGTTATCAACAGATATTATTCAAAACCGTTATGACTGATAATATCAAGCCTGAGAATATATGTAATTACACTGAAGATAACAAGATTCACTACAATACCCATTCTGGTTTGATTATTACCTGTTTTTGAAGTTTTACACTATCTAAAAAGTTTTGTTTTTATTAATATTGTTATGTACTGCTGTATTCAATAATACTATGTCTGATGATATAGACAATTCTATTGAAGATAACAAGAGACAACACAGTAACCATGGTAGAACTCCTTGTACAGGGGTTTTATGTCTTTTTCGTTTCATGTGTTTATAGGAATATGTTTTGTTTTGTCTTGCTTTGTTTTGTTTCTCCCTCTACTATAGAAAGGATAGAAATACATGTTAAGACTCATGCATGCATAGAACCTATAAACAGTTTACGAGAACAGATCTTATAACGCATGATGAAATGAACACATACTTTGAAGAAAAAGAGACACTACTGTACCCAGTGCTGATCCCGTAGTGTCATGATGTGAAGTCCAGCAGTACTATTATTCTTTGTTCAGAGTGATTTTAGTCTGCTGTGGTTTGTTTACTATCAACATAAATGAAGATACGGATAACTGCATGTATGTTTAAGTTTATAGGATTGACAACCATATTGCTAAGTTTTTGGTGGATAGTTGAACAGACTGTTTGCAGTCCCGCTGTTTTAATCCCCACTTTGTATGTTTCACCTTTGTATCTTGAACTACTATTTATATGAGAACAACATGTAATCATCAACTACTTATTTCTTAGTGTTTATTTTTTCTTTGAAAGTACACATTATTTGTACCAATTTTCTGGTTTTTTTAGTCTTTCTTTAAATAAAATTGAAAAAAAAAAAGAATTGAGGGACATCCGTGCAGGGGCTCCTGCATGCCACTTAGAACCATTGAGTACAGTGTCTACACAAATCCTTGGTTAGAATGTCATTTCCTCCCCATCTGCAAACTCTTGCTCCTGGGTTCCTGTGCAAGACCCTGACCTTGTGACATAGTGTGACAGTAATGGCGAATTGTGTGCATTCAACAAGACTAGGCCACCGGGTGCCCAGACATCTGGTCAGACATGATCCTGGGTGCATCTGCTGTGACTTCTGGATGAGAACAACCAAAGGACTGGGTAGAGCAGACTATCCTCCCTCATGTGGGTGGGTCTCATCAAATCAGTTGAAGGCCTGAAGTAGCACAAAGAGATCAAACTTCCTGTGAATACAAGAGAACGCATTCCTCTAACAGCCTTTGAACTCAGGTAATAGTTTTACTTCTGCTTTTGGACTTCACCCTGAAACCTTGACTTTTTCTGAGTCTCTAAGCTTCTGACCTTTGTGCAGAAACTAATCTACTGCTCTCTCGGGCTTCCAACTGGCCTACACCCTGCGGAATTTGAACCTGGGCTGCTTTCATTCTCATGAGAACCAATCTCTCCTAACAAATCGCTTTATATTAAATAAAATTCCCCCTAGTTCTGTATCTCTGGAGAGTCCTAAAGCAATGGCACCTGTGCGGTTTCAGTGCCCCTTACTCGCTCATCTTCCCTACTGGTCATGAACTCCTTGTGGAAGGGAAACAGGCTTTGCTTGGTGGGTCTGTCTCTGGCAAACAGCCCAGCGTGTGGCAGGGGCACAGGTCTAAATCTGCAGTGGTCCCCTTTGCCATGTCGTGGGGGGAGTGCTGTGTGACGCAAACAAGGACTTCAATGAACATTATTATTCTTATTGGTACATGTTTGCAGTGCATAACGCTCACATTCATCATGGCGAATTTGTGATTGTACCAAATATACCTTAATTTCTTTTTTTTCCTCATTTCCCTCCTTCCCTTCAAGTTTTCCACCTCTCCCCCCTGGCAAAAGCTTTGTTCCCATTTTTCTCGTTCCATCTACTTTCTAAAATCTTTCCCTTCTTGCCCTCCACCCTCCTCCTTCACTTGCTCCCCTTCCATTTGAACACGTTTCTTCCTACTTCTCAGAATCTATCCTCCGTTTTGCTCCTATTTATCCTTGGAGTTTCTCACCCAAGAGAAATAATGCAATATTTAAATCTGTGTCTGAGTTTATCACTTAAAATTATGGCCCAGAGGTGCATCCATTGACCTAGAAATGCCTTACATTATATTATAATATAATTATATTATTTAATTTTATATTATAATTATATATATAATTTATATAATTATTTAAATTATATTCTTTATGGCAGAGTAGTACTCCATTGTTCATAAAAACCACATTTTCTTCACCATTCATCTCTTAATGGGCATAAGGGCTGTTTCTGAGATTTATCTATTATCAATTGTGCTGCTGTAAACACAGGCATGCATATATCACTGTGGCATAATTCTTTTAATTCTTGAGAAGATGCCTAGAAGAGGGACAGCTGGATCAAATGGAACCTCTCCTTCTACTAGGAAATTCCACACTGATTTCCATAGTGGTTTTACCAGTTTACACTTGTAGCAAGAATGGAGAAGGGTTCCTTCGGCCCCTACAGCCTCAGCAGAATTTGTTGATTGACTTCATGATGACAGTCATTCTTTCTGGAGTGGGATGGAATCTCAGTATTGTTGTAACCTGCATTTCTTGAATGACAAGTGATGTTGAACTTTTTTTTATATATTTATTTGCTATTCGTACTTCTTCCTCTGAGAAGAGTATATTAATTTCAGATGCCCATTTCTGGATTGGGTCTTTAAATTTTGAGGGCCTGATTCTTTTTTAGATTTTATATATTCCAGATACAAGTCCTTAGTATGAAGAGTAGTTGGTAATTTTTTTTTTCTATTCTGTGGGTTGTCTCTTTATCTTGATGGTGGTTTCTTTTTGCTGTGCAAATCTATTTAATTCAATGTGATCCCAGGTGTTGATTCTTTGTAATAGTTCCTGTGCTAACAGGGCTTTGTTCATAAAGTCTGCCTAAAACTACATCTTCAAGAGTTTTGCCTATTCTATCTTCCAGCATATTTAATGTCTCTGTTTTAATATTTAGCTCTCCTATTTATTTTGATTTTAGTTTAGTGTGTGATGATACATGGGTGTAGGTTCAATCTCTGACATGTGGGAAGCCTGTTTCCCAGCACCATTTTTTAAGGAAGATATCTTTCTTCCACTGAAGGTGTCCAGCCCCTTTGTCAAAGATAAGATAGCTGAGTACCACTGAAGTTGTTTCTGCATCTTCTGCCTCACTGATTCTTGGGTTTGGTTTGTGGGGAGGCAAGGATGGAGGTTGTTTTCTTGTTTTTTTTTTTTGGTTTTTTTTTTTGCCAGTACCATACTGTTTTAATCACGGTAGCCTGGTAATACAATTTACAGTCAGTGTTGTGATGCCCCCTGGCTTGCCATTGTTCCCCAAATTATTTTTGCTATTCTAGGTCTCTTCTGTTTCCATAGGAATTTTAGGATTGTTTCCTCTAGTTCTGTGAAGGGTGCTATTGGTATTTTGATGAGGATTGCATTAAATCTGCATAACAGTTTTCAAAGTGTGGTTGTTTTTACCATACTGGTTCTACTGGTATGTTCCAAGAACAGGGGATGTCTTTTTGTTTTCTGTTATGCTCTTTGACCTCCTTTTTTCAGAATACTGTAGCTATCAATGTATAGATCTTTCACTTCCTTTATCAGATTGATTCCTAAGTAGTTCATTTCTCTTGTGATATTAGGAAAGCTGCTGTTTCCCTAATTCTCTCTCAGCAAGTTTGTTATTTGTGTACAGGAATGCTGTTGATTTTTGAGTGCTGATTTTGTGTCTTATTACGTTACCACATTTGATTATTAATTCTAGGAGTCTTTTGGTGGCATTTTTGCAGTTTCCTATAGGGAGTCATGTCATCAACAAATAATGATAATTTAATAACTTCTTTTCCTATCCCTATCCTTTTTATTTTATTTCTTTCTCTTGTCTAATTGCTCTAATATTTACAAAACTCTATTGAACAGGAGTAGAGGAAGTGGGCATCCTTGTTTTATTCCTGATTTTAAAGTGAAAGATTTCAATTTTTGACCATCTAGTATGATGTTAGCTGTTGATTTGTCATAGGTGGCTTTTTTAGATTGAGATAAAGAGCCTCTGTTTCAATTTTCTGGGAACTTTTAAGGTTTTCATCATAAATAGGTGTTGGACTTCGTCAAATGCTTTTTCTGCATTTATTGAGATGATCATATGGTCTGGTCCTTCTTAAATCTTGCTAGATTGGTGGTGCTTTTTCTCAGAAGAAAAGAGATACCTCCAGATTCAATTTGTGCTGTGGTTTGAGAGGCGGGGCAAAGTAGGGGTCCGTGGTTTATGTCTAACTTACAAAGCACTTCTGAGAATTTCTTTGAAGTGTAGTGTCTGAGCTTGTGCTACAAAAAACTGAAATAACCAGTGTGTATTTTTAGATTGCAAGAAATAAAGCAAAGTTTTCCTAAAAATGTAGAATTTTTATACCATCATGATTCAGCTTTGATAATTCATATAGAAATCTTTCTGTTTCTTCTGAATTTTTCATTTTATTGGAGTACAGATTCTCAGTGTAGGTACTGATGATCTTCTGGATTTCTGCAGGACCTATTGTGATTTCACTCTTGTTCCTAATTGCATGGATCTGGGCCTTTTTGTTCCTTCTTTTGGTAATGTTGGTTAGATGTTTGTCTGTTTTATTTAATTTAGTTAACTCTCTGATTCCTTGATTCTTTGTATTGTTTTTTTCAGTCTCAATTGTATTAATTTCTGCTCTGATTTTTATAATTTGCTTCCTCATACACAATTTTGATTTAATTTGCTCTTCTTTTTCTAGAAATCTGAGGTTCAACATAAGGTTATTTATTTGCGTTCACTGTTTTCCTGATGTGGGAATTCACCACTATAAAATTCCCTCACAGAACTGCTTTCATGGTGTCCCTTAAGTTCTAGTATATCATGTTGGAATTATCATTAATTGTAGATTTAATTTCATCTATGACCCATTGGTTGCTCAGGAGGGTACTGTTTAATTTCCATGTTTATGTAATTTTAGTCATTTTGTTTGCTCTTTACTTCAACTTTCATTGCATTATGATCTGATAATATGCATAGAATAATTTAAATTCCTTTGCATGTACTTAAGCATATTCTTTGAGCTAGTATTATTGTATCTTTTGTTGGTTCCCTTTCTTTTCATTCTATTTGTTTGTCTCGCTTGGTGGACTCTTTGTTTTGGGAGTCTTGGAATTGTTATGTTTTTCTAGAATATCCTTCAAAACTTTTTGGTGTGTTGGTTTGGTGGTCATGAATTTCTTCTTTATCATGGAAGTTTCTTATTTCTCCATTCACTTTGAAAGGTAGTTTTATGGGGTACACCACTCTGGTTTGGAAGTCTGGTTTTGTTTTATTTTAGGACGTGCAGTGCTTCACCCTGAGCTCTCCTTGATTTAAGAGTTTGTGCTGAGAAGTGTGCTGTGATTCTGATGGAGTTTTCCTTTATAAGTGATTTACTGCTTTTTCTGTAACAGTTCTAATAGTTTGCATTTCTCTAACAGTTCTTAATATTCTGTTCTTGGGTTGAATTTCTGGAATCTTATCTATTATATACCTTCATGTAGTTTCCCTGCTTTTCCCCTCAATCATGGTTATTTAGAGTTTTGTACGTCTCACTACTCTACATGTCAAGTACTTTTTTTTTCCATGATTGGAAAGTTTTCTGCTTCTGTGAACATTTTTTTTTTTGCCCTTTGATCTGTCTTCTGATTTTTCATTGATTCTAATTAATCTTAACTAGCCTTCTTTGCATCATCAAGCAGCTGTTGGATCAGCTTTTCATGGTCCCTTGCTATTTTCAAGAAGCCTTTCATTTGATGATCACCAACCACAACCCTATCTTCCAATACAATTTTCTATCTTCACATTGGTCAACTCTGCTATGCATACTTCTAATTGAATTTTTAAACTCCTGGATTTCTATTTTAGTCTGTTTAATGGAATCCAGTTCTTTTCCATATTGAGCATTCATGGTTTCCATGTCTTTCCTAAGTTTCTCTATTTTTTTTAAATCCATTCGTCTGTAGATTCACTATTTCCCTCATTATGGTATCATCCCTTTTGTTATTTATGCAATTATTTCTGTTTTGGCTTTGTCAAGAGACTTATTCTTCTGTTTTGTTACTTTTGCTGCTGCCTTTTAGAAGATTCAGCTGGGTGGCTTTTGATTTCTTCTCTCTCAATGGCTCCTGGATCTGCCATGGGCAAATTGGGGATTACAGCTCATATGCAATCACTTTCATGTTTTGTCACTTACTTTCTTTTCTATTTTCTATGTTTTGGCTTGTAAATTGCTTGTGGTTAGCTTTAATACTAATATCAAGAACCTAGGAAGTAACTACTGTTCAGCGATGTCTTTTAGGTATAGCTGACTTTTGGACTTTGAGTCTGTCCCCAAATCCTGCCCCTTCTGTTTATTAGAGATAAGAAGGCTGCAGCCCATTTGATCTAGCACTCAGTTCTTTGGTGCTGGACTGCAGTTTTGTTGATGACTCCCAGATGATTAGGCAATGGTGTACAAGGAAACCAACTGATCACAGACACTATGTCGCTTTGCCTAAAGTAGTACAGTCAGTAATAACAATAGCAAAACACAATGACAAAAATGGCAAACTGAGTTAACTAATAATTTGCCACCTTCAGTTCCCACAGGAGTTGTACCCACAGGTACAAGATCTAAGACAAATCAGAACTTTATATACGGTAAATATCCACTCCATAGAGTGATTTTTACCCTAAGAGGAGAAACATTTTAAATAGAGAAGAGGAAAACTAGAGAAATAAAAGAAGACAGAGAGACTAGAATCAAGGCGAAGGACCAAGCAAGATTATCCAAGCCTCAGTAAACTGGTGAGGAAGCCAGGAGAACAGAAAAGAAGAAAAAAGAGACTATAAAAAACTAAAAACAATGTTCACACAGAAAAACAACAATTTAAAAAAGAACAAAGCTAAGAAAAAAGAAATTCCTCTGTGATTTTGAGCCCGTGGCTTTCTTCTGGGGTCTACAGTTTTGCAGCAGTGTCCAATTTAAGGTGTGACTGCTTTTGCTGGCAGACAAAGGAGGTAGTGAGAGCCCAAATCCCTGCTGGACAGTCACCAGTAGGCTGGCAATGGGGTTAGAGCGTGACGCCAAAATTCAGGCTGAACCTGGCCTCTGGTCCTGGGGGTAGAACCTGAGTCATTGACTGTGCTCTGGATGTCTCCTTCTGGCCTAACCTGGCTTCTTGACCATGAACACCTCCTGAGATTGTCCCTTATCCAGTCTTTGGGAACCCTGAGATACATACAACCCACACTGCTCTGAGTCCTGGGTCAGTTGGTCCCTCCCTAACATGGCATCTGACCAAGCACCTTCCGCAGGGGACATGGCTGTCACTTGGACCAGACTCACTCACCAGCTGTTGTGGTGTACAGAATCCACACTGTTCTGTTTCACTGGTGTGTTTCTCCCTGAAAGCATCAGGGATCACCTAACCAGGCATGATAACAAGCCTGTGCATTATCATATACAGATTAGCTGTCTCATAGTCAGTTTGTATTAGAAGTCCATGAAGTTGCCATGAATTAAATGGAATAGTCCCCAAATCTGAGAATCCTAAGCCCTGATTCAATCGTCTGTTAAGGTCCTAAAGCAATAGTGGTGAACCTATGGTACCTGTGCCATGATGCGCTGTTTGTATCATCAAAAGTTCTAAAAGGTTCGCTGTCCTTACCATAAGGAATATATGCGGTAAGCATGATTGCTCCAGCCCCTCTGCGATGAGAAATAGCTTCCAGAGAGCTGCTATCATATTCCCTCCCTGTGCAATGCAGAGCCTGGCTTTGAACTGAATTTTGAGGTTTTCAGTTCAGCATACCTGGGACCAAGCTTAGGATCAGATTTTTGTTGTTAAAAGAAGAGCTCAAGGCCAGGAGTTTAGCTCAGGGGTGAAAGTGCCCGCCTGGCAAGTGCTGAGGTTGTGAGTTGGATCCCCAGTAACAAATAAATTTTTTTTAAATTAAAATAAAAATTTCTTTAAAAGAGAGCTTAAAAGAACCAGATATGGTAGTGCACACTTACAATTGTGGCAAATTTGAGGCATCTTGGGCACCATAGTGAGTTCGAGACCAACTTGAACTGCACAGTGTGACTCTGGAGAAAGAGACAGACAGAAAGAGAGAGAGATTAAATATGTCTTTTAAAACTTCCCGAGGATTTTCAAACACAGGATTTTTCTGAACCTGGATCTGCTTATTGGCATGCTCACCAAAAGGGCTTTTATTTTAAAGTGCAAATGAAACCATCTCTGCAGTGTTAGGCAAAGCATACCCCGGGGGTGGTACCCCGCTCTGCTATGTGAGTAAGCTCAGCTCCACATCCTAAGGAGACTCATTAGTCCCACTGGTTCCCTCAGTTACTCTGTTACTGAGCTGTTCTGCTTCACCCTCAGCAGAAGTCTTCGTCCATGTGCACAATGCATCTCCTACCCTGTCTCCGTCCCTCCAGCTAAGGGAAAGTCCTGGGGCCCGGGCTGCCAGTCAAGCCAGCAGGGTGACCAATCCCTGGGGCTGTGGAAGCTGCTGCATCTGCAGCACAGAGTCTGGAGGCTGCGCCCACAAAGCAGCCTTCAGAGAGCGAAGGATGTCCAACTTGTGTAGATTTTTCAGACTTTCAGCATGGTTTTCCTAGCTGGAGAATCTCAAAAGCCCCATATTTTCTCAGCAATGATGCTGACCTATTAAAATCCTTGCTACAGGCCAGGAACTCTTCCAAACTCTTTGCATGAAATGCTTCATTTAATTCCTCCAAATAACCCAAATTAACTTCATATCAGTTAAAAAACATCATATCCTCGATTATTTAATAGACATAAATAGTGAAGCAGACAGGGGTTTAGCATTTTCAAAGTCCCTTGTTTGCCAAGTGCTGGACAAGGGATTTGAATCCAGGTTCTTTAACTCTAACTCATGCATCTCAATCAATCATTTGACACAAATCTGAGTTGACACTGACATCTGGACACCCAAATGTCCTCACCGCCCCGTGTTACAGGACTCAGCTAGGACAGGGAATGAATGGAGTCCAGGCCATTCTCAGCTCATTATGGCCCACTGGGTCTGTGGCAGTCATGTTCCCAGGCTGAGCTTTTGACTGGATACAGTTGTCCTTTGGTATCCATGAGGAAGTGGTCCCAGGGTCACCGACAGATGCCAACATCTGTAGGTGCTCAAGTCCCTTGTATAAAATTGTACAGCATTTGTCTGTAATGTACTCACATCCTCCCAGGTACTTTCAAATCTTCTCTAGATTACTTACAATGCCTAAAACCATGTAAAATACATGAAAGCAGTTACTATACAGTCTTATTTAAGGAATAATGACAAGAAATACAGTTTCTTTTTCTGAAAGCTTCCGCTAATATGTTTTGTTGAGTCATTGAGCACAGAACACATGGATAAGGAAGGTCTGCTGTACTTTTGTTGTAGACAGAGTTTGAATCTTAATGTCCTTCAAAGACTTTCATGTTAAAGGCTTGCTTTCCAGTTTCATTCTATTGTGATGCAAAAACTCTAAGCCACAGGCCTAGTGAGCGGTCTTGGGGTCACTGGGGTGTATATTTAAGAGCTTCTGCCCAGCCTCCTCTTTGCTCTTTTGCTTCTCAGCCCTAAGGGGTTTTGTGAGTTTGGCTCCCCTGTATATGCCACATGTCCAAAGTGATGGAACTAATCCATGTGAACTGAAATTTCCCAAGCTGTGAGTCAAAATAACTTTTTAAAAATAAGTTGGCTTATCGGAGGTATTTATTATAGTGCTGGAAAGCTGACTAGCATACTTGCATGAGGTCCTTTGCTTATGAGTTAAAAACTCCCAAGAGTGGAGAAGGCCAGCTGGAAACCTTTGAAAGTGCCCCCTCCTGACACAAGATGCCAAGTCAAAAAAAAATCTCATTCCAGGGCGTACAGAGTTTAGTGCCACTGTCAAAGGTAAAATAAGTTTTCAACCAGCACTGGACTGGTCTTGACCCCAGGGGTGAAAGGTTTCTGCCCTCGTATAAATTACTGGACATCATGGCAGTGATCTTAACATGGTGGAAGGCCAAAGCAACAACCACACTCACCTGCCAACCACTGCCTCCTCCTCCCCTTCAGCCCTGGTTACAACTTCCTCTTTCCTTTCTTGTGTGCATGAAGAGAATTCCAATCAGTTCTTGATGCATCATCAACGCCTGCCCCAAGTGCTGCTTCCGGTCAGAGGTCCTAAAACCGCCTGCAGGTTTGTCGCACCTTCTGGATGGTGCACTCCTCTCCACATTCTCAGCAAAGGCCACTTTTTCTTTCCTGTTTGCTTCTCTATTGCACAGGAAAACCCTAACGAGACAAGTCAACCTCCCACACTAGTGCCTGAATAAGGCATTTGCATGGTGGACACAGGAGGAGATCCAGAGAAGCCTCCGCTCCAGGGTGACCGACCCCCAATTCACTAATTTTACTTAAAAAGTAAACCTACCCTGGAAAGTATGTAAAATAGAATCCTTTAATACAGATAATAGTTTGAGTTTCCTGAAGAGACAGTCATAATTTGTACATGCAGAAAACCTCAGAGGGTTTAGAGACATCTGAATTAATTCTGTCTCCCAAGATTTCATGAGGAAAAGCTAAAATAGATTTTTTACACAAGCCTAATTGACCTGAGATGATGATTAAAAAGGTCATATACTTCCATTTACTAAATGTTTTCTGCGAACAAGCTGACCTGTGAATTTCTTTCTCTGAAAATACTGACAAAATTAAATGTTTTATTGAACTGAATTAAAGATGACTCTATAATTAAGGAAGAGAGATTCATAAAGGAGTTCTTCTAATCACACGTGATTTGCCAACATGTGGTATCTTTTCTCAAATTATGTACAGAGGCTTTGGATTTTACTGAAACAGAACCGAACTGAACAAAATTGTTATTTCTATTCTCTTGGAGAAATCAAATATTTGTGGCCAGTTTGTCAGTTAAGTAACTAGTTTTAAAAAAGAAATAAAGGGGGAAAAGCACATTAATATGACCTGTAGTTTATCTTCCCCTACTAAAAAGTCGTCATATGTAAATAAAGATGAGAAGGCATCATTAAGAATTTTCAGCACTGACAGCACAATTTTGGTTACATTTCAGTGATCAAATCCAATGAAATTAAAGTTCAACACTAGCTGATTTTTTTGATGTGATGAATAAGAGCAAATTCTGTACTCACAAAAGGGTCTTTTTTCAACAAAGACAAGGCACGCAGTCTGTATCCAGAACATCCCTGGGTCACAAAGGCTGACAGAGGTGTGCAACAGGCTAGGATGTGAGGGGTTCCTGGAGACGTCTTTTAAAACAGGAATGAGTAAACGTCTTTCTAAATGGATTAGCTCAAAGTCCAGGGATGACTCACATCTGGTGCTAGGCCTGAGACTCCAGATTCAACGTGCTTGCAGCATAGACACAGAACATTCACTGAGCAGCATTTATTGAGTGACAGCCAGGTGGGCTCTGGGCTTGGGAGAAAGAAACAAGTATGAATTAGTCCCTGCTCTCTGATGCTGTCTTCTCCAAAGACAGCACAAACTCAGGCAGAGTACCCTGTCACTAGTGCTGTGAGCGCCTAGAGAACAGTGACTTCAGCTGAGGCGTGCCTTCAAAACCTGCGGTATGCCTAAGTGTCAGCATGTTAATACTCAAAGTCAGGGATCCTGCAGTAGTAGCAGTACTTACAATGTGCCTCTTACCCCCATGGCGGCTCTTGGACCCATCCAGGTCTACCTGTCAAAGCTACTTTCATAATGATTTGGAGATATTATCTGCCCTTTTCTGCTGTATCACTATCAGCATTGGTCGTAGAAAGCAGTGAAATAAAACTGTTGGAGTCTTAGCACGAATAAAGGCAGGAATAGCAGGCTGTCATTATGATTTAGATCCAGAATGTCCCCCAAAGCCCTATGTGTTCATAGTTGGGGTTTTTGGAATCTGACTGGGTAGATCATGGGGTGCTATACTCATCAGTATAGGGCTGTGCTGTTAGGGGTGGGGGCTGTTGGAAGAGGTGGATCCCTGGGAGTGTGACCTGGAAAGGTGTAGATCTCTCTCTCCAGATCCTTTACTCTCTGCTTCCTGCGTGCCCTGGATTAGGGACCTTGTCTTCTGACATGCCCCTCTACCATCCTTCTTCTGGACTTAGCCATCCACACACTGATCCAAAGTAAACCTTTCTTCCTTTAAAATATGGGTGTCTTGTATGTTGCCCTGGCAATAGGAAGGTACCTAACAGCAGGATGGCATACTTCACCACCACATACCCCCAGTACAAAGTAACAGACCTTGAAAACAGCCTTTTAAAGTACTCTCTGTGTTGGAATGAGAAGTTTGCCTAAAGGACTTCAGCTGCAGACCCAGATACAACAACGCCTTAAGGAAAACCGCTATTGATTGATTCACTTGTGGAATCGGTCACTTGTTCATAGAATACTATTTTTACATGGAAGGACAATTGCCAGACAAACTATAGTTATTCAAGCCATTATATAGGCATTTTCTCTTGAAAATGAACAACATGAATCTGCCTATTACTATAAGGAAAAGCAGCATTATTCGTTTCCAATGACAAAAATGAGCTTTCATGCAAACACTGGAATTCTGGAAAAATTGTATTCATCACTGTGAACTTGGCAGCCTCCCAGTGCTTAAAAGCTTTTCTAGAAGACTGGCTGATTATGAATGAATATATCAACATTTGCAAGATATGACTGATTCAGAGACCCAAATATTTTTCAAATGATCAATGTATGTTACAAAATTATGCATAGATAAAAGAGCTATACTAAGTTTAAATACACCAATGATTTTAATGTCACAGTTCACTAATATAACCAGATTTTACATTGCAACTGACCTTTAAGAATCACCACTTGCTGAGTTTTGGGGTAGTGAGAAAGAATATCCAGAATTACCTTACAAGGCTACTAACATATTCCTTCTCCCTTTTTCCAACTTCATATCAGTGCAAAGACGAATTTTCTTCACATGCTCCAACCAAACAACTTATCGAAGTAGGCTGAATGCAGAAGAAAATGTAGGAATCCAGCTGTCTTCCATCAAGCCAGATGTTAAGAAGATTCAAAAACGTGACACAATGCCAATCCTCATTAAGATTCTTTGTTTTGGAAAACTTAATTTCATTTCTTTGCTTTGCTATTTTTTGTTGATGTGTGCTGGGTGTATTATTGTTCTTAAAACAATGTCTTAAAATGTTTTTAAATGTGGTAGATATTGATCTAGAAGACCCACATAAACAAAAGCTCCTTGGAGGTCTACAATAATTTTTAAGAGCACCGTGGGGTTCTGAGAGAAACCCCCTTTGAAGGCATTCACACACGGGCCCTTCACAGTCTCATGTCTTTCCGACATTATTTTTTCCCATTGTTTTCTTGGCTATGTTCTCTGCTGCCTCCAGATGGCAAGTGTCTTCAGACCAAATTTAGTGAAATTTCCCCTCATTATCCCATTAAGTGACTCTCCCCTTGGAGCACAGGCTCTCCATGCAGAGCTAATGATCATGAGATGTGTTTTGTGTGGCTCTGCTTTCATATGAACGTTACCAACATGTAGGCTCCAAGGGATGAGGAAAAGCCATCCTCAACCCTTAGAGCATCAAATTCCAGCAACTAGTCTGTCTCCTAGCACACTGCTGTTGCTAAACAAATTCAAAACAAGGGAAAAAAAGAAATTCCATCTCATTCTTCTGGCCTGACCTAATGAATCTGTCAGAGGGTGACCGGCGCACCTCCCCAGTGAGACAGGAGACGCTCTTGTGGGCGACAATTAACTGCTGCTTTATTCACGCGGGCTCTGGTTTATATATTTGGCCGTGACCAATCACAGGCTGCCACGAGGAAGCAGGGCGGGAATGGGACGCAGGCTCTGGCTACTATATCCAGCTGTGGCCAATCAGGAGTTGCCACAGAGTATGGAGTGAGCACGAAGTGCGCACGGGTTGGCTAATTTAAAGAGGGACGTAGCGCATTGCGGAAGCTGGCGTGGTCCTTAGTCCCGGGTGGGGTATAGTATGTTGAGCGCCTGCGCCCAACAAGAGGGAGGAATCTTATTGCCTGGGCTGGGGAAGAGGGCTCACGATAGAATGGTAGACAAGCACTCGAACTCTTGGCGCCCAACAGACACACAATTCCAGGTGTGTCTACTTTTAACATAAGCTAAAGAGGTTCCCACACAAATTTAGTCATATGTCCTCACCCCAGAGGAAACTACCAGGGACCCACCCAGCTACTGGAGTTAGAGGTGACATCACAATGCCATTGTTCCCTAAGGGCAAGATCTTTGGGATGCATTTGTCTTAGATATTTTGTCACCCTGGAACCAGCTGGCAAATGTAATGAGCAGCCCGTCTTAAGGTACAATGATGTGGGCACAGAGACTTGAAAGAGGGGAGAAAAGAGAATTATTATTTTCTTCTTAGCAGCAAAGAAAATGTTCTGGTTTCTGCAACGAATCTTCTGGCCTGTGACTGCGATTCTTGTCCCCTGTTACCCACAGTATGTTTCCCTTGCTTTTGACCAGAACCTTGGCTGCTGCTAGTTTAGAAAATCCCATTGTCCAGGCCTTCTCTTTCTCTATTAATGAATGCAAGTGGCTTTATTCTGTAATTTTCTTTGTGAGAAAATTATAGAAAAGACTTCTTCAACCACTAAGGATCAATCCAGATTATGATTTTTCTTGACCAATTGGATGACAGTTACTTTGGAGTACTCAGATAAATGCACTAAAGAAATTTATTTTGTGTAAAAGTAATAAGAACTATGGTAGTAATAAAACCTAAAATGTGTAAATGTTATTGTAAAAAAGAGAGGGAAAAACAGTGCTCTAAAAGATACAACTGCAAGTGTGTTCAAGGGTGTTAAGATAGATGATCATATAACTAAGTTTTTGTTGGATCCTTGAACACAACTGTTTGCAGTCTCACTGTTTGAATGTCCACTTTGTATGCTTTAATCCTTTAACTTGAACAAGTATTTCTAAGATGACAATATGCAATCTATTAACTAGTGATTTCTGACTGTTTTTTTTTTTTAAATTATGTATTACTCGTACCCTTATACTGTTTTGGGGTTTTTTTTTTCTCCTTTAAATAAAATTTTAAAAATATTTTGTGTGTGGAAAGCAAGAGGTAAGTGACAGCTTAATTTCCCTATTCATAGACAATGCTTCTGGCTCTAAAAAGAAAGGGAACTCGAGAGTCTATTGAAAGAAGCAGCCCATGTGCAGATGAGAAGGGAGGCCTGAGCCAGGAGGGCATGAGAACACGTGTAGTTTCCAAGAGAGTCCAGCTCTTCGGACAAAGGGAGGGCAGGGAGCCTCCGAAGTAAGCAAGAGAGGCCGTGCTTCTTTCAATAAAAGATTCATTTGACCATAACAATCATCAGTCAGTTCTATTGTTTTGCAGGACCAACAAGTGATCCTTATCTCAGCAGAACAAATAAAAAATGGTAGAGGGGGGCAAACTAGAAAAAGAAAATGCCTCTTTAAATTGATTTTCAAAGAACAAAATGTGATTTCAAGAAAAATCATGCCCTACTTCGGACAACTTTACCTTCTCCCGTCACTAAGCAATTTCATCCTGATGCCTCAGCTCCACAGGCATGTGCTGAGGACCACTGAGAAGCATATTATTTTCCAAAAGAAGAAAATACTTCTGACTCAGCACCTGGAAAATTCTAGGAAGGAGAAATCTCAAATTTAGGGGAAAAAGTTTTACTGTGAAACACATACAGTAAGACATAAGATTTTTAAAGCTAAAACAGGACTCTCATTTTCAAGTGGCAATTTATTCATTTAAGTAAAGGGCAAAGTGTTTTAATTCCGAAAGGATGAAAGGATTCATTTTTCTGTGAAGAAATGGAGTTTCGATTTGGATCCATAAAATCTAAGACTAAAGCTAAATTCTTCTGAGGACACTGCCTTGTGGTGTGAGTTTTTCCCCGGATGAAAGAATGACTTCTTAAGCCAAAATCAATTGTGCAACAGTTGTGCCCAATTTTCCCAACAGCACAGAAGGGAGTGTGACCCCTTACAAATACACTGTGACTTGTGCAGTGGTCCAGCAGAGTGCATACAGCTTTCACACACACGTGCACACACACACACACACACACAGGAGGTCTCTTGATAATTTTAATGTGAATGCTTTGCTGTTGTATATGATATGGTTGACATAATTCATTTCATAGGACATAGTTATTATTTGCAGAGGTATCAATTTATGATCTACTATATTTCAATGTTCATTCAGACTGAGTTAAAGAACTGAAATGTACATGTGAAATTGAACAAGTAGGGCTTCTCCTTTTCTAGTGTCCAGGGCATAATGAGTGTGACTACACGATTTTGTTCTGAATTGGTGCTCAGATCTCAAGGTGGTGAGAGCTAGTGACCACGCATCATCAGTGCTATTCATTTTAAGCTAAGCTTAGTGACGATTTAGTGATAGACAACATACCTCATGCTTGACAGATATTGTCTTGTTTATCACCACCACCTTTTATACTAGATGAGAACCTGAGGTCTAAAGTTGCTAAAGAGATTGTTCACACTTCCATGGCTACTAATAATTTAAGGAGTCAAAGCTCATGCTCTGAACCATTACACACGTCTTCTTTTGGGTTTCAAATGAGGGCACCTCTGTATATTCTATGATATATTAGCTTTTTAGTATTTTTAGATACTGTTTCCACGTTTCCTGTGGTCATTAGCCTCTTCTAGAGGTTAAATGCCTTTGATTTTGATGTGGCAGGCCCTATACAGCTGAAGTTGATGCGATCTGCATCAATGGGAAAATTAGTATTTCAGATACCACTTGTTGGCGGTGTTAGGAGGTTCATGGCCCATCTTGCTGTATTAACACTCATTTCTTAATTCAGTAATGAACGAGGCTTCAGACTTTGGGGGAGGAACGTGGATTTGTAATAGGCATTGTCCTTCTTTTCTAGGGTGATTGGAAAAGCACCAAAGCTTACTATGTAAAAATCCTTCAGCGAGTCAGCACACCATGGACGAGTACCACTGCCACTGCTGCGAAGTTGGCTTCAATGCTAATGAGGCCCACAGTATCGTCAAAAAGTGTGTGGACGGGGTGTTAGGAGGTGAGGATTACAATCAGAACAACACCAGACAGTGGACTGCAAGAATAGTGGAGCAATCGCTCACTCATTTGGCTAAGCTGGGGAAAGCTTACAAATACATTGTGACCTGTGTGGTGGTCCAGCGCAGTCCCTATGGCTTTCACACGGCCAGCTCTTGTTTTTGGGACAGCACATCTGATAGAACCTGCACTGTAAGATGGACGAACCGAACCATGCACTGCATTGTCAATGTTTTTGCCATTGCAATTGTCCCGTGACTCCTAAAAATATTGGGCTAAAGCCATTAACTTAAGACTTTGTCCGTGTGTCTTTTCCAAAAAGAGTAATACATACTTATTATCATGTTAG
Organism: Cavia porcellus; assembly: GCF_034190915.1. Classification (NCBI taxonomy): domain Eukaryota; kingdom Metazoa; phylum Chordata; class Mammalia; order Rodentia; family Caviidae; genus Cavia; species Cavia porcellus. The sequence continues at coordinate 97,547,773 of NW_026947490.1, read as the reverse complement.
CTGACAAGTGCACAATATGCTTCAAAGCTACCAACTAACCCTATTAAAAGCAAGTAATCTCACAGTATGTTAACAGATTATCTCATATTCTATGCAACATCATTAAAATAGGAAAAATTGAATATTAGCAAAAAATAAATGGAGAAATATGGTATGACATAAAAATAAGATCTTATATTTAGACCAGCTTTTCACTAACCTTATTACCTAAGGAAACGGGAAAATTTATTCAGAAAACAATATTATCCTTCAGCTAGACAACTTATTAGAGATAAATATATGACCAAAAAACGTACAAGAAAAAATGGTAAGAATTAGCTAACAAATACTTCTTAGTTTTTTGTTTTATTTCTTCCTCTTGCTTAGTTGTGTATAATATTTAGTGAAAAGTAATTCTGTTCTTTTTTATAATTAATGTTATAGTAGGAATTATGATTAACTTGTTCACTTTTTCTGAGAACTGACAAATGCATTTTTTTTAAAATTCAATTTCTCGGATTTATACTCAAGGTTAAATTAAATCTGATAACCTGAAATTCCTGGTTAAGCAAAATGAGTTATACCATATGATAAACAGTACATGATTCGGACAACTACTTAACAATCACTCATCCATGTGAAGCAAACATTAAATGCTTGTGTGAACGTATTTCTCTGGTAGACCTTACAGTTATCAATGTGTTGTTCAAATATAAGTTCCTTTGGCAGCTGTTCAGCTAGAAAACTAGCATTTTTGTTTGGGAGAAGAAAAAAGAGAGATTATTTATAGGAGAAGAGAAGAGTTTGGCTGTCCACACAGAGTCAGCAAAATGAAAAATACTTACTGGTGACAGAATTATAAACATAATTTTAAGAGTTGTACCTAGCAAGTTAAAAACTGTATTAAATATGCAACTCTTAGTTAAAGGTCTTACTAGTAGTCTTAACTATACAAGTAGTAAATTTTATCTTTGTTTTCGTTATAAACATTTGTAAACAATTCTAAAAACTTAGGGGCACTGTAAATTGAAAGGGATAAAGTCTAAAATACAAGTATACAATCATGAACAAGTTAACTGATATCTCAGGGCTCAAGAACTATTTTAAATTTATAAAGAAAATAAAAACTAAATATTAAAGTGTACAGCTGACCACCAAATGTGAAGTCAATCTGGTATTTAACCTTGAAAACAAAATCAATCTTACGTATCACCATTAACAATACAGTGGAGGCTGGAATCAAGACTCATTCAATTTTTTTTCCCCTTTGAAGACCTCACTATGTGGTCCAGGCTGGCCTTGAACCCACAGCAATCTGCCTGCCTCAGTCTCCTGAGTCACTCAATTTTTGAAGAAAAAAAAAGCTAGTACTAATCTTGAGACTAGTAAGGCTGTATTCTTGCAGGAGTGCTATGTGTGTGCTTGTGAATAACAATAATTTTTCAATATTTAAGACAAAGATTAATAAAATAAAAAACAGTTTAATACAATGATCTGTGTTTTGTATACATCAAAAATTTTCAGCCATTTCTTTATGTTACCTTATTCTGCTGGTTTTTGTGCTCCTGGAGATTATAATACTGACCAAAATATCTGTGTAGTTAAGACTTATTTGTGATTGTTGTTGAATCCTGGTTTCAAAAAATCAAATTATACCTTGTGAGCTCGCTCTCTGCTCTGTTTCTAGTTACAACACAGTAAAAATTATCTTTCTATACTGTAAAAAAAAAGCTCGGTTCCTACTCAGTCTATCGTATCTTGTCATTCTGTAATCGAGCGAACTCTGAGAGGGACAAAGCAAGCTGCCTTAAACCAAAATTACCAGAATATTGATAGTAAACCCACCACTATCTACCACCACCTCTGCACTCAGCAGCCGCGGCCACCAAGCATCATTTGCCTGCAAGGACCCAGGGCCATGAGTTCTATGTACATTACCTGGAAACTTCACAATTACACAACAAAGTTGCCATTATGATCTTCATTTAAAAGCTTAGGGACCCTCTTTTATCTCAATCTCCTTTTTTTATTGTTTACTTTTTTATCTTTTTAATTAAGGGAAAATAAATTTTAAAATAGCAGGATATATTATAGTAACCCACTTTGATTTCTTAGTAACTTGATTTGAAACCCTGTATTGCCCTCACCATCTTGTTTTGACTGATTTTCCTCTATTCTATTTTGCTTGATAGTACCAAGTTCGAAAGTATAGGCAACAACTATGAAGACAGTAAGATCATTATGATCCCCATTCTGGTTGACTATTATCTTCTTTTGAAGTCCTGTAATGTTTCCAATGTTTTGGTTTTATTCTTTACTGTTTTGTTCAATTTTATTATAACTGATGATATAGGCAATTCTTTTTAAGATAGCAAGAGGCAGTATAGTAACCATTGTTGATCACCTTGTATTTTGTTTTTACATTATGTATTATGTCCATCCTTTTGATTTGACTGACTCTGTTTTGTTATGTCACATTTGGTTTTATTCTCTTCAAAAAAAGTAATAAGAGCTGTGGGAGTAATAAAACCCAAAATGTGTAATTGTCATTGTACAAAAGAGAGGAAAAGAAAGTGCTCTAAAGGATATCACTGCATGTATATTTAAGTGTATAAGATAGGTAACCATATTACTGAGTTTTGTTGGATCATTGAACAGAACTGTTTGCAGTCTCACTGTCTGAAAATCCACTTTATATGCTTTAATTTTGTAACTTGAACAACTTTCTAAGACAACAATATGTAATCTATTAACTAGTGATTTCCTACTGTTTATTTTTCTGAAGTTCTTTTTAACTTGTACCCTTTTTATGGTTTTTTTCCTCCTTAAATAAAATTAAAAAAATAAAAGTAATGTCAAATACAGGCATATAAAAAAAAAGCTAAGGGAAATTGAGATAAACTGTGAAAAGAAGATGTGGATTCTAGATATTTTCAAGAGACTTGTTATAAAGTTCATTCTTATAGTCAGTAGGTGGACCTCCAGAAGTGATATTAAAAGTAAGTTTAAAAATGAAGATTATTGTCTGAATTAGAATTGGAACCTCTACAGCAAGGCAGCATTATTACACTTTGACTTAGGAAGACTTGTGGAAGATCCCACACAGCAGTGAGTTACTTTGTTAGAGATCTAATCTGCGCCAACACAAAATTCCTCTTATCTATTATTTTGTCATTCTCTAATTATGATTTCATAATGGCGTCAATCAAAAGTGTCTGTTACATGGGGGCATAACCTATTTGCAGTGTAAAACCTTCCACAGAATCCCAGCATCTCAGAGTTGGTGATACCTTACAGGACAGGTTGGTGAGCTTTCCTTCTCCCAGTCGATGGTTTGGTTCTCTCCCCAGTGCTATTTTTGGAAGGGAAAAATGAGACCATTTATAATAAAATCATTTACGAGATGACACCAAATGTTTTTGCTTTAAATTGTGTAAAAAACACAGAAAGTTGTCAAGTTAGTGTTTGACTCTATGGAGAACAAATGGCTTATGCACGTGACCGGTCACGTGCCTGCATCCCAAGTGTCAAATGAGATGACGTAAAGTAAATGCACACCACAAAAATCATGCAGAATAACAAATCTTAATATTTTAGTTCTATACAATTTTATGTGTACAGAAAAAATTGTCAGACTCATTCAAAGAGCTCCTGTTGGCTCTTTACTAAGATTTACCAATTATAAATATTTTCATATATTGATCGTACATTGGTTTTTCCTGAACCACTGAAGAACACTTTATCACCATCTAGTCCCTTTACCTACAAATATTTCAGTGTGTATTTCCTGAGAACAAAGGCTTTCAGGGTAATAAAAAAATTTTTAGGTAGTAAAATTTTTTATCAAAGTACAAACATAAAAACCATCAGGAAAAAAACCCAATACCATAAAGAAAAATACTTTGTCTTCATGGTTAAGGATGAAAAAAATGATTTGCCTTCATTTCTCCCAAAAGGAGAATTTTTTGGCTTGTTTTTCTTACTGTGATATTTTTACATCTTGCATGAGGGCCCAACACATAATAAGTACTCACAAAATACCTATAAACTTCATAATGTGATTCCATCGTACAGTATTGACCACATCTCCAGGTGAAGTATTTCTAAAACAAAGGCAACACTGGCATCATATTTGATCATTTATTGCCCATAATTTGTAGTTGATATGGTACAAAAAGAACGAAAAGCTTCAGATACAAAAGACTTAGGAAATTATCTTTTAAAAATAAGACCAAGGCCTTCATAGGCAAACGGAGACAACTTGAGACTATCCTCAGTAGTGAAATAAATAAGAATCATATTTATAAATATCACATTGTGTCACTAGCGTAAAAAGTAATAACTGTATGAGTAATAAAACCCAAAATGTATAATTGCTATTGCAAAAAAGAGAGGAAAAGAAAGTGCTCTAAAGGATATAACTGCATGTATGTTTAAGTGTGTAGGATTGATAATCATTACTAAGTTTTTGTTGGACTGTTGAACGGACTGTTTACAGTCACACTGAGTGTCCACTTTGTATGCTTTACTGTTGTAACTTGAACAACTAAGAGGACAATACGTAATTGATCAACCAGTGATTTCTTACTGTTTAGTTTTTTGAAATTCTGTATTATTGGGGGCCGAGGATTTAGCTCAGCGGCAGAAGCACCTGCCTTGCAAGCAGGCGGTCGTGAGTTCGATCCCCGGTATCGATAAAAAGTTAAAAAAAAAAAAGGAGAAATTCTGTATTATTTCTATCCTTTTTCTGTTTTGTTTTCTTTTTCTCCTTAAATAAAATTTTTAAAATGAAAAGGAAAAACAGACCAAGCAGATTTTAACCTAAGCCAAAGAAACTCCCTTCGTCCCCACTCAGGATTATCACATGGCCCTGTGCTTCCTTGCTGAGAGCAGGTTCTGATGCACTCTGCAAGGAAAGGCTGCTTTCTTCCTAGGGGCTGTGTGATAATCTCGACTGCTTTAGGTTACGGCCTGGAAGATCTCTGAAGATTTTCTGCCTGTTCTCGAGGGCTGAAATTCATAGATGCTATCTTGTAAGAAAGCTGGGATGGTGCCTATAAGAGACAGAAGAGAGGACTGCATTAAAGAAATCAAAGTGGCAGGCCCCAAGGCACTGTGGTCTCAAAAACATATCACTCTGGCCAAGCCAGCCACAGGCGCATCTGCACTCCCCTGTGGTTGGCTTCCTCTCTGCCTGGGACGTCTCCCTGATGCACAGGCAGAGCCGGACCCTCCCACTCCCCAGCCTGTGTGATTTGATGCTGTGCCCCATCTGCCTCTGTGTGACACTGGTACTGTACCCACAGTTAGCTCTTTTCCTTAGCACTTGGTGATCACCCAGGGATTTCTTAAAAGAGGACCAGAATGGGATACTCAAGAAGGGGACACTAATAATTCCTACCCCTTGTGGATACTGAGAGGAGTAGAGCGTTTGTACCAGTGAAGCGCTCACCTAGTACAAAGCCTGGCACACTGACAGTGCTCGGCAAATATGAACTATTGTTAACCACTACAGGTGTATAATTTCCTATCCACAATTCTAAAGGCCTAAAAATTTTAACAACAAAGAGTTTGTCTGCAAGATCCAAACCAGATGAAACTCACTGGTGCCACACGCTAACCTGAAATAACAATATTGAACCCTTTCACGTGACTATTCACATATCACTATTGGATACGGCTTCAGATCTCCTTGGGAGGTTGTGAAGAGGTGCACACACTACTTAATTCTGTGGCGCATCTGGCCGTGATCTTTCAGGTGAGGAGCTGTGGAGCTGTAATTGACAGTTTTCTCCTTTTCTGGGGTGATTTGAAAAGCATCCAAGAATCTTACTGTTCAAAAATTTCCCATCCACTTATCCTACCATAATGCTTGAAATTTCCACCCATTGCACCCTTGGGTGCAACGCACTGTCACTAGAAAGGGCTTGTCAAAATGCCACTCAGTGTCTGACACGTCCTTGATTTATCAACTGCAGCACCCACTGGTTATTACATTCTTAGCTGAGGGTAATCCACTAGGGATGAGTCAACTAACAAGTCAGGTGTGAAGCAGAGTGCTTGCCCATGTGTCAGTGGTGCTCACGTGCCCAGAAAGGTCAAGGAAAGGTCACTGATGGGGAAGGACGGTAAATTAAAAGACCTTGTGAGGAGGTAGGGGTACAATGACAAAGTCCTGCATCATCTGGCCTATGGTGGTCCAGGGGAGGGAGATGACTTTCCTTACCAGGGCACTTAGGGATAACAAACAGGGAGAGAAAACTTGGAAAATGTGCTCTGCCAACTGGACTCAGATTCACTCACATGCACCTTATCAAAGGTGTCCTGTTTGCTTGCTTATTTCGTTAGCTGTGAAGCCAAAGGTGCAGTGGAGACCCCAGGAGTTTGGAAAAGCCAGGAACATGGATCACCTAAGGAAAGCCAGCCATAGGGAAAAGTCGTGGGAAGTAACCACCAGAAGTACCATAGGGGTGAAACCACACAAGCCCTTTGGAACCCACAATTTGCCACAGATTGCTTCAGATGCTGGACTGGAACTCCAGGACTTAATGTTTACCCTGTTGGATTTTGGAGTTGCTTTTGTCCCTATCCTTTGCAACTTTTGAATGGGAATGTTTATTTTGTGCCATTGCATGTGGGAAGTGTAACTTTGTTTTCATTTGTATAGGAGCTTGCAGCTAAGTTTTGCCTTATATCTCATTGGAGATTTGGGACTTTTTAGCAATGCTGAAACTATTAGGATTCTATCAGCTTTTTCAGATGGACTAAATGCTTTTTCCATAAAGGGATGTGCATGATGAGTCTTTGGGGGTTCAAGGACCAAATGTTATGTTTCTAATGTAATCTAATGTTGATATTCTTAATGCTGGTTTTAAGGATTATGAAGCTATGTTCTAATGTTCAAGTTGCAAAATGTTAAGAATAAGCATGTCTTGTATCTGGAAACCTGTTTAAGGAAATGTCTCTGCTTGCCTAATTGACATGGGTGGATTGTTATGGTTGATACTTTGTGTCAACTTGAGCGGTTTAGAAGTTTAATTAAGAGACTCAGCAGGGAGGCAGGGTTCTTACTCTGTAAATATTCTCATCCTATGCAAGAGGATGGCGAGAAGAAGTGGTGGTGGCCTGTTTACAACATGAGAAAGGAGAAGACGCTTGTTCTCCCCTCCTTTTTGCTCTGGCTGCTGATGCTGGATGCTGAACTAAAATGTTGCCCCTGTGCCATGCCACCCTGCCTTGGAGCTGATTAGAGACTGAAACGTCCACAAACAGTGAGCTAAATAAACCTTTTCTTTCATTTTGGGTGAGGGGTATTGTGTCCCAGTAATGAGAGAAAAGTAACAAAGACAGTTATATTCACAACACCAAATGACTCTCTGTTGGGCACAAAGAGGTCACAGAATCAAGTGAATATTCTATCTGAAGAGGACTTTCCGGAAGACCTTAGCATTGACCTGGTATCTCATTTGCAGGCAATGGTCATCATTAAGTTATTGTCTCATTATCTCTTCTGCTTTCTGGGAGAAAAACCATAGTTACGGCAAAACTGTTATTTTACTCACCTAAAACATTCCAGTCTTAACACAGCAAAATCTCAGTAAATGCTTACATAGTGTTATTTTGTCCGCCTGCTGATTTTGCAATTTCTATTAGAAAATATTAGCCCTTCTCACTTAACCTGGTGATGCAGGCTGATATACATTGCCATGAAATGAGTCTCTCTTTCTGTCCTTTAATGCTGTTCTGTGGCTTTAGCCTTGAGTTTGGGAATGTTCTGACGTTGTTTTTGTGAATTTCTATTGCTTCTCTCATCAGATTGCTTGTTTCTTTCCAACAAAGCACTCAAACAAGGAAGCCTAAGTTTAAGTCTTATTTATCAAGAGCATACAGTCAGAATATGTTTGCTTCCTCATGTTAAAAAAAATCAAGGTGCTTGGCAGACTCTGGGGTCCCTGGCCTACTGGGCACCCTCAGTTCTGGAGACTAAGCAGCCTGTGGTGAGTGTCTCCACACCACCCCCTGAACCAGGGAGTTTGGGATCATTGCTCCCACCAGCCAAGGAGCTTCACAGCTTCCTGCCACACTCACCTGCATTGTAGGGCTTGGGCTTGCCTGTCCCATCCCCAGTGACCCTCTCTCAATCCTGGAAAATGGGCGGCCAGAGTCCCAGGGGCTGAGGTCATAGAAGAGGATTTCCAACAGGCCCTGGGGAAGCCTTGGAATAACACTTGAAACACGGAAATATAGGAAAATGACAAAATGAAAGACCAAAATACAATCTCAAACATCCAGCCCATCTCAAGAAACCACAGAGCTATGTACACATAAGAAAATATATGCCATACACATGAAATACCTGACATAATAGCAACTAAAATAAAGAAGCAACTCCAGGAAGCTTTAAAGGAATACAAACTAGAAATAATCTCCCAAGTAAAAGAAGAAATGATTTAAAAAATTGAAAGAAATGCTGAACATATCTAAAGAAGACACAGTTTAAAAAACTGGAGGAACTAAACAAAAAGGTAGAATCCCTGGATGAACAATAATAAGAAACAAATAGAATACATAAAGTAGATGCAAAGAGATATACAGGAAATCAAAAACTCCATTGAAAGTTGTAAAAACCGCCTCAATGAAGGTGAAGATAGAATTTCAGACCTTGAAGACAAGATTGCAGCTAGTGAACAGGAAAGGAAAGATATTTTAAAAATAACAAGGAATCAGGAAATAACAATTCAACAACTGCAAGATGATGCAAAGAAAAACAACATAAGACAGATACGGATGAATGAAAAAGAAGGGAACAACATAAAGGATGTTAAGAGGATATTTAGAGAAATGAATAGCTGAAAATTTCCAAATATGATAATGGAAACTGACATCAGGATCAGTGAAGAATATAGAACTCCAAATAGCCATAACCAAAATAAAACTACACCCAGAATTACAATAATCACCATCCCAGAAATCCAATATAAGAATAGAATATTAAAAGCAGTCATAGAGAAAAAACATCACCTATAAATGAAAACCTATCAAAACCGCAGCAGACTTCTCAGCACAAACAATAAAGTCAAGAAGAGCACGGAGTGAAGTATTTCAGATCCTAAAGGAAAATGATTTTCAACCTAGACTGATGTACCCTGCAAAAACTGTCCTTCAAAATCAATGGAGAAATAAGATAATTCCATGAAAAAGAACAACTGAAGAACTTCATGACCACCAAGCCAACCTTGCAAAGAGTACTGAAAGACAGATTAGATATGCTTAGGAAAAAACCACTAAGCAAAGCAGACAAACAGAATAGAAAGATAAAGATGCAACAGCAGCAAGATAACATGTCAACAATAAACCAACGTAAAACAGGTACAACCATTAATGTAAATGGTCTCAATGCACCAATTAAAAGAAACAATCTGGCAGAATGGATCAAGAAACAACATGGAACCATATGCTATCTACAAGAAACCCCTTACCCTAAAGGATACTCACAGACTGAGAGTCAAAGGATGGAAAACAATACTTCATGCAACAGGAACCCCTCCCCACAAAAAAAGCAGGGGTAGCTATTCTGTTTGCAGACAATGTGAACTTTAAACCAATAATGATCAGAAGAGTTAAAGAAGGTCATTACATACTGGTTAGGGGAAAACTTCAAGAGGAAGAGATAACTATCTTAAATATATATGCACCTAATTCCAGAGCACCAAGTAATATAACAGAAATGAAAAACCAAATTAGCAGTAACACAATTATAACAGGAGACCTTAACAGCCATTGACACCAAGGGACAGATCAACCAGACAGAAAATCAGCAAACAAATAACAGAACTGAACCACACCTGTGAACAAATGGACTTGATAGACATATACAGAGTGTTCCATCCAACAACATCAGAATACACATTCTTCTCAGCAGTACATGAAACATCTCTAAAATAGACCATATATTAGCTCACAGAACACATTTAAATAAATGCAAAAGAGTTGAAATTATCCCATGCATGTTATCAGATCATAGCACCATGAAATTAGAAATTAATGATAAAAGATAAAATCCCACAAACACATGGAAACTGAATAACACACTCTTGAGTAATCAATGGGTCATAGGGGAAATTAAAGAAGAAATTCAGCAATACCTACAAGCAAACAAAAATATAAATACAACTTATCAGAATCTGTGGGATGCAATTAAAAGCTGTCCTCAGAGGAAAATTTATTGCACTGAGTTCCCACATCAGGAAAACAGAACAAATACAAATAACCTGATGTTACACCTCAAACAACTAGAAAAAGAAGAGTAATTCAAGCCCAAAGCCAAAAGAAGAGAGGAAATTATAAAAATCAGAGCAGAAATCAATGCAATAGAGACTAAGAAAACAATCCAAAGAATCAATGAACCAAAGAGGTGGTTCTTTGAAAGAATAAATAAAATTGATAAGCTCCTAGCCAACCTTATTTTAAAAAGGGAAGAAAAAGCTCAAATTCATGCAATAAGGAATGAAAAAGGCAAAATCACTACAGACTTTTTGGAAATACAGAAGATCATCAACACCTATTACAAAAACCTCTGCTCTCATAGTTTTGATAACACAGAAAAATAGATTCCTAGAAACATATGAAGTACCAAAGCTAGGTCAAGAAGATGTAAAACTGCTGAATAACCCAATTTCTATTAATGAAATTGAAAATGTAATGAAATCCTTACCCACAAGAGCCCAGGCCCAGACAGATTCACTGCAGAATTCTACAAGTACAAAGAAGACTTAATACCAACACTCCTCAAACTATTAAATGAAATTAAAAAGGAAGCAATCCTTCCTAAATCATTCGTGGAAGCAAGGATTACTCTAGTACCAAAACCTGAGAAAGACTCAACTAAAAAAGATAACTACAGCCCAATCTCCCTAATGAACACAGATGCAAAATCCTCAATAAAATATTGGCAAATAGAATACAGCAAGTCATCAAAAAGACTATACACTATGATCAAGTGGGATTCATGCCAGGCATGCAGGGATGGTTCAACATATGTAAATCAATAAATATAATCTACCATATCAATAGGGCCAAAAGTAAGAATCACATGATCATTTCTATAGATGCAGAAAAGGCTTTTGATAAGGTCCAACACTCATTCATGATAAGACTTTTACAGAAAATTGGAATAGTCTTTACTTCAACATAATAAAAGCCATCTATGACAAACCAATAGCCAGTATCATACTAAATGGCCAAAAACTGAAGGCCTTTACCTTAAAATCAGGCACAAGACAAGGATGTCCCTTATCACCACTCCTGTTTAATATAGCACTAGAAATACTAGCCAGAGCAATTAGAGAAGAGAGAGAAATAAAAGGGGTAAAGATAGGAAAAGAAGTTAAATTATCATTATTTGTGGATGACATGATACTCTACATAGAAGCCCCACAAAACTCCATTGAAAGACTCCTAGATATAATAAATAAATTCAGCAATGTAGCTGGATACAAAATCAATACACAAAAATCAAAAACATTTATATACACTAACAAAATCACAGAGAGAGAAATGAGAAGCCATACCCTTTACACTAGCAACCAAAAAACTGAAATATCTAGGAATTACTCTCATGAAAGAAGTGAAAAACCTATACAAGGAAAATTATAATACACTGAAAAATGAAATAGAAGATGATCTCAGAAAATGGATAGGAAGAATAAATATTGTGAAAATGGCCATTCTCCCAAAACTCTTCTACAGATTCAATGCAATCCCAATAAAAATACCATCAATATACCTCAGAGATCTAGAGAAATCACTCCTAAAATTCATCTGGAACCAGACCTAGAATAGAAAAGACAATTCTAAGCAGCAAAGGCAAGGCAGGAGGCATCACAATCCCTGACTTGAAGTTATACTACAAAGCAAATGTAGTAAAATCAACATGGTACTGGAATCAAAACAGAGCCGAAGATCAATGGAATAGATTAGAAGAAACAACCACAACTAAAAACACACTCAACCACCTTATCTTTGATAAAGGGGCCAAACATGTTCACCGGAAGAAGGACAGTCTCTTTAATAAATGGTGTTGGAAAAACTGGCTCTCCATAGGCTGAAAACTAAAAATAGACCCATGCCTATCACCATGTACTAAATTAAAATCTAAATGGATCAAAGAGCTGAATATCAAAACAGAAACACTAAATCTATTAGAAGATAAATTGGGTAAAAATCTTGAATACATAGTGGTAGGTAGAGAATTCATGAACAGGAATAAAACTGCACGGGAAATAATTCCCAGAATCAATAACTGGGATCACTTCTTATTAAAAAGTTTCTGCATGTCAAAAGAAATCTCCAGCATAGTGAAAAGAAAACCCATAAACTGGAAAAAAATCTTAGTGAACTGTCCCTCAGACAAAGGACTTCTGTCTAAAACATATAAAGAATTAAAAAAAATCAGACCCCCCCAAAATTCAAAGATCCAATACAAAAATGGGCATTTGAGATGAATACACAATTCTCAGATGAAGAAATACAAATGGCAAATAAATACATGAAAAAATGTTCATCATCATTGGTCATTAGAGAAATGCAAATTAAAACCACACTGAGATACCATCTCACTCCTGAAAGAATGGCCAGGATCAAGAAAACCAACAACAACAAATGCTGGAGAGGCTGTGGGAAAAAAGGAACTCTCCTGCACTGTTGGGGGGAGTGTAGACTGGTACAGCCTTTGTGGAGGTCTGTCTGGAGATTTCTCAAAAAGTTGGGATTGGAAATCCCATTTATTCCAGCTATTCCACTTCTAGGTATATTCCCAGAAGAACTGAATGCATCATACCACAGTGATATATGTGCACCTATGTTTATAGCAGCACAATTTGTAATCACCAGATCTTGGAAACAACCCAAGTGTCCATCAACTGAGGAATGAAAAAAAAAAAGTTGTGGTATTTCTATACAATGGAGTATTATTCAGCTATAAATAAGGATCACATTGAGATATTTATCAATAAATGGGCGCAGCTTGAGACCATACTCATAAGTGAAATAAATCAATCTCGCGTGTATGAATACCAAATAGTTTCCCTAATGTAAGTAATGATTCAAATATATAAAAATATGTGGTAATCATGATTCCCCATTAGGTGGCCTTGAAGCCTTATAAAATTTTCACTTATTAATTAGAAAGGCTTTATTCTGGGCTTCTTGATATGGAAATATTTGAAGCTATAGTATATGAAGTTTTATCCAAATATTTCAAGGAAAAAGACAGACACTATGGTAACTACTATTAAATCGGGTTATTTGGTGGTGAAGCACAAGGTTGCTGAAACAGTCATGCTTTGACCTCTATTGTTATATTGTTATGTCCTGTTTTAACTCAATGTCTCCCTTATTCTTTAAAAAAATTATTTAGTTATTTCTTATGTTTGTTTTAATTAAGGGAAAAATTTTAAAAATTAGGATATATAATAGTAACTCTTTTTGATTCCCTATTAACTTGTTTTGAAGTCCTGTAATACTCCCACGATCTTGTTTTGACTGATTAGACTCTGTTCCATTCTGTGCGATAGTATCAAGTTTGAGGGTATAGGCAACTACTTTGAAGGCAATAAGATTCACTAAGATGCCCATTCTGGTTTGACTATTGTCTCCTTTGGAAGTCCTGTAATGTTTACAATGCCTCAGTTTTATTGGCCTTGTTCTCTACTGTTTTGTCCAACTTTATAATATCTAATGAGATAGACAATTCTTTTTAAGGAAACAAGAGACAACATTGATAACCATTGTTGATAACCTTGTACTCTGTTCTACATCATGTGCTATGTCTATCCTTGGTTTTGACTGACAGCTTTGTTTTGTCATATTTGACTTTATTCTCCCCCCCCCCAAAAAGTAATAAGAACTAAGGAGTAATAAAATCCAAAATGTGTAAATTTTGTTGTAAAAAAGAGGGGGGGAGGAAGAGCTCTAACGGATATAACAGCAAGTGTGTTTAGGGGTGTTAAATAGCTGACTATATTAATGTTTTTGGATCATTGAACACAGCTGTTTGCAGTCCCTCTGTTTGAATGTCCACTTTGTATTCTTTGATACTGTGATTTGAGCAACTATTTCCAAGATGATAATATGTAATCTATTAACAGGTGATTTCTTACTGTTATGTTTTTTTTGTAGTTCTGTATTATGTGTACTCTTATACCGCTTTGTTTTGTTTTGTGTTTTTCTCTTTTTCCTCTTAAATAAAATTTTTTAAAAAATGTTCATTGTCATTACTCATTAGAGAAATGCAAATTAAACCACACTGAGATTCCACCTCACTCCTGAAAGAATGGCCTGGATCAAGAAAACTACTAACAACAAGTGCTGGAGAGGCTGTGGGGAAAAAGGAACTCTCCTACACTGTTGGGGATGTTTGGACTGGTGCAACCATTGTGGAGGTCTGTTTGGAGATTTCTCAAAAAGCTGGGATTAGAAGTCCATTTGTTCCAGCTATTCCACTTTTAGGCGTATTCCCAGAAGAACTGAAAACATCGTACCACAGTGATATATGTGCACCCATGTTTATAGCAGCACAATTTGTAATAGCCATATCTTGGAAGCAACCCAAGTGACCATCAACTGAGGAATGGATAAAAAAATTTTGGTATTTTTATACAATGGGGTACTACTCAGCTATAAGGAATGATCACATTGAGATATTTGTAAATAAATGAACGCAGGTTGAGACCATTCTCATAAGTGAAATAAATCAAACTCACATGTATAAATATCGAATAGTTTCCCTAGTGTAAGAAATGGTAAGAATACATAAAAGTATGTGGTAACCATGATTCCCGATTTTATTGCTTTGAAGCCTTCTAATTTTCATTCATTAATTGGAATGGTTTTATTCTGGGTTGTTTGATTTTATTGTCTGTGATGGTATGAACAGCTATTTTGAAGAAAACAAGACATTATAATAGCTAGTGCTGACTTAATATCATCTTGTTTTGAAGCCTCATCCAGGTTTTGTTCTTCTGTCTCCATTGGTTTTATCATGTAGTTTCTTATTGGATTTTATTATACGTGACAGTATAAACAAAATTTTTTATAGTCAAGGAGATAATATAGAAACTGTTGTTCATTTTTGGTTAGCTGCTTCTAAATACCCTGTAATACTTTTACCCTCTTGAATGGTTTTACACCGTCTTGTCATGTTTGATAATATATGAAGTTATACTCAAATATTTCAAGGAAAGAGACACTATGGTAACTACTGTTATGTCAGGTTATCCTGTGGTGAAATACTATGTTGCTTAAGTTTTTCTGTTCTGACCTGTGTTGTTATGTCCTCTTTCATCTTAATCTCTCCCTTTTTATACACATATATTTTCTTTTTTATACATAAAAAAGAAAAAAAATCAAGATGCTTCCACATGTTACCCACATTCTGTGAGCCAGTATACAGACCTGTGAGTCCGAGAGGTGGACCTCTCACTGCCCTTATCCAGTACGGTAGCCATGAGCCACACGTGGCTATGTTTAGATTAATTAAAAGTACATTTAAAACAGTTCTTTAGTTGCACTAGCCACAGGTCAAGCGCTCACTAGCCACGTGTGGCCAATGGCTATTTTACTGGAGAGTGCAGACATGGGACATTTCCATCACTGTAGAAAGTTCTGTTGGAGAGCACTGCTCCACAATTTCCTTTCAGAAATTCTCAGTACCTTTGTCTTTCTAGGACTTTTTTTTTTTTTTTTTTTTGCACCAGGAATCAAACTCAGGACCTTGCACTGCGAGGCAGGCACTGTGCCACTGAGCTATGTTCCTGGGCCAAGACCACTATCTTAATATACCTCTGCACAGCACCTATCACTATTGAACCTTTTCATTATATTTATAGACACTTCATGTCTTACCTAGTTCAGTTCATATGAAATCAAAGAACCATAAGTTTGATTTTTCCCCTTTATTTTCCAGTTTTCCAGATAATTAAATGGTTCCCTGGTCTTCTTCTGAAGTGTCTACATTTTTTAAGTTATCATCACAAATGTAACTTTAAACACACTTGAATTTTATTACACAAATATTATTCTTATTAAGTTCAAATTATCCTATCTTTGTACAATGGAAGTATCTTAAAGTTAACTGCTGGGTTCTCTTGATATGACCCTCGTAATCTTTGATAGCTTCTTTGTGATCTGGATTGATAAGAAATTCCAGGTTTATTTTGTATGTGTAGCAATACAGACCTGGAATCAGCTACCAATCCCAGAAATTCCAATACTTTTTAATGAGGAATTTTCATATCACAACATTGGAACAAGGAGTTTGATTGTTGGGCTATTTTATGTGATGATGCAAGTGTATAATTGTTTGTATGTGCTTGACATCAAGGAGGATCTTGTTTCTCAAAGTCGAAAAAGAGAATTAAAATGACTTTATTTTCCCCTATTAATCACACAACACATTCAAAATAACAATACCTATATTACCGTCACCGATGTGATTCTTGAAAGCAGACATTATATTTCCATATTTTTCCCTGTTGGCTAACTTTTTTCAGTTGTACTGTGTCACACACTGTGATCATGTAGTCGTAGCACATTCCCTTTCCCTTCAAATGCTCATTTTAGTTCTACAGGTAACTACACCCTCATGCTGGACTTTATGTCAATGTCTGTGTTCATCAGCTTTGTGTCACTGTGACAAAATATCTGCAATAATCAGCTGTGGAGAAGACAGGTTTATTTTGGTTCACAGTTGCTTTGGGGTCTGTGGCAGGGCAGCACATCAAGGCAGGAGATGACATTAATGGAAGCTGTTCACCTCATGCCATCCAGGAAGTTAGAAAGAGAGGACAAGAGGAGGGGCCAGCATCCCAGTATCCGCTCTGAAGGGCACAACCTCAATGAACTGATTTCCTTGCACTGGGCCCTAGTTCTGAAAGGCTCCAGAGCTCAATGACCTGGTGCCCTGTCCTTTGACACATGCACCCTTGGGAGTTGTTTATCCAAACCATAGCAATGTCTGTAGCCTTTTGATTGTTTATAGCTCATTCCCCACAAGACTCCCTGAGAAGGGCTCATAGGAACAATCCTTCCATTTTTACTTACTGATAACAAACTCTCTCTGTTTTTATACTTAAAGCTTTGAGAATAGCCTCAACTCACATTTTCTTTCCTTGAAAGTCTGATATATATATTACTGTACTCTTTTTTTCTGACCGAAGGTATTGCATCCCAAAACCTTATGATGCTGTTTTGCTTTCTCCTTAAAAATCACTTGCTCTTTTTTGTGCAAAAGTCTAAAGAATTTTGTCCCTTTAAATTTTATAATATCCCAATGTTACCCGTTCTGGGTAACATTGTTAGATATGTGGTACATACTTCACTATATAGTGTTATGTAGATTTTTTTAGTTCCACAAAAGTTTTTTTCTCCTCATTATTATTTTATTAGATTTTTTTTCATTCCCCTGCTTTGCTTTACTTCAAAATTTCTACTACCCATGTTTCATCTTTTTTGTCTATTATCAGTATTTGACAGTTTTCCCTAAAATAATCTCAGCATCTTCATTTCTTTTTGAATTTAAACTTTCGTATTTGTTTTTAAATAGTATGCTGCACGTGTGGCCTCTTTTCTTGGCTTGCCTTTCTGACGTGCTTTCATGGTCTGTTGGGCTGTCATTCTGCTCTGTGCTCCTTTGTTCTTCCGACAACCTTATATGGGCTTGGCTCTTGGTGTGCTTCTCTGCTGCTCACCAAACAAACTTAGTTTTCCCAAGCCATTAGAAGGAGGCACAGTGCAGGAAAGTTTTCCTAGCATCACAGGACTCCCCTTTGCTTCTTTCGGTGACACCTCTGGGACCACTTGCTGGCTGAGTCTTACTCTGTGCTCCTTTCCCCCACTTTCCCTTTCCTTCATCATGATTGTCAGTGTCCCGCTCAACTTTGATTCCAGGGCCAGCAGATGAGCTTCTGTCCTGGAAGGGACTTTGGCCACTTGATAGCAAGAGTTTATGGGGTCTGCATGGCTTCAGCCCTTGTCAGAACTCATTAAGTATTCTAGCACTCATGTGGAGTTGAGTTGCTGTCATGGTTTATGTCTGTGTCCCCCAGGCCTCATGAGTTCACATTATGCATTTGTGATTGGTTCATTGTCTAGTGTTTGGATTGATGGTATCAGTGCTCCGCCCACAAAGGGGTGGAGCCAGGATGTGATATAATGGCAGGAAGAAGATGTGTCTTGCTCTCTTGCCTGTTTCCACCTTGCTGTTTGCAGCCGCCATGAACTGTGGCCCAGCCATGTCACCCTGCCTTGGAGCCAACTGAGTGTGGACTGAAACCTCCAAAAACTGTAAGAAATAAACCTTTCCTTTCCCAACTTTAGGCTTCAGGTATTTTGTCTCAACAGTGAGTAAAAAGTAAGTAAGACAGAACTTGGTACCAGGAGTGGGGTTTGCTAAGCCCTTCCTGGTGTCAGCTGAGTGCTCCTAGGTACTCTGTGTCCTCCTCGACCCTGGCTGTAAGAGCTCCCACTCCCTCCTCCTCACTTCTCCCTTTTGTGCCCACACTGACATCATGCAGGTCTCCATCTACAGGTGCTTTACTCTATTACCTGCAGATAGTTTGAGATTCTGAGGGTACCCTGTGCAGTTTGAGATATGTTTGTCCATGGTATTTGCTACCTAATTGTTCTATTTTTGTGTGTAGATTCAGAGAGGTTTTAAAACCAACACAGCTGTTGTATCCTCAGAACCCATCAGACATTGTCTCCTTTTTTTAAAATTTTATTTAAGGAGAAAAAAGAAAAAAAAAAAACAAAAAGGGTACACGTTATACAGAATTTCAGAAAAAATAAACAGTAGGAAATCACTAGTTAATTACATATTGTCATCTTAGAAATGTTGAAGCAGTGTCTCCTGAGATCCACGCCATGTTGGAACTTAGGACTCTGGGAAGCCAAGACAGCACCTCCACTCCCTGGTAAGCGGTGGCAGTGTGGCCCACTGTAGCCCTTCCAGGGGAAGAACTAGCAGTGTCTCCTGAGATCCACGCCATGTTGGAACTGAGGATGCTGTGAAAACAAATGACCATTCTGCCTCCCTGCTTAGCAATATTGAACCTACTGCTACATGGCCTAGAGTCAAATATCCCACTTCCCCTATCCTCCTTCTCCTCCCCCCCCCGCCCATTAGCAAATGGGAACCAGAAATCTGAGCATCTCCTGAGAGGTTGACCATAGCAAATAAGGGGGACTTCCTTCTACCATCTCTTTGAAAGGCAAATATTTTTATTACTATTTTGCTCTTTTCTGATTAATGGTACTGCTCTATTCAATATTCTGTTTTGATAAGTTCTATAGTGTTCTATATTTCATCTCACTTTCATATATGGGATTGAAAGAACAACTATTATAAAGATAACAAAATATACTGTGACACCTATTATTGTTATCCCGGTAACCTGTTGTGAAGTTCTGTACCAATTTCACTGTATGATCTTATCTGGCTTTATTCTGACTTGTTCTGTTGTATACTTCCAAAATAAAAATTAAAAAAAAAAGAAATAGTTGTTGAAGTTACAAAATTAAAGCATATAGAGGAGACTTTCAAACAGTGAGACTGCAAACAGTTCTGTTCAATGATCCAACAAAACTCAGTAATATGGTTATCTATCTTATACACTTAAATATATATGCAGTCATATCTTTTAGAGAACTTTCTTATCCTTTCTTTTGTACAATGACAATTACACATTTTGGATTTTATTACTCGCTCAGTTCTTATTATTTTTTTTTTGAAGAAAGTAAAACCAAATGTGACATATGAGGACAGAGTCAAATCAAAAGGATGGACATAATACATAATGTAAAAACAAAATACAAGGTGATCAACAATGGTTACCACACTGCCTCTTGCTATCTTAAAGAGAATTGCCTATATCATCAATTATAATAAAATTGAACAAAACAGTGAAGAATAAGACCAATAAAACCAAAACATTGGAGACATTAGAGGACTTCAAAAGAAGATAATAGTCAACCACAATGGGCATCACAATGAATCTTATTGTCTTCATAGTTGTTGCCTATACTTTCAAACTTGGTACTATCAAGCATTACAGAATAGAGGAAAATCAGTCAAAACAAGATAGTGAGAGCAATACAGAGTTTCAAATCAAGTTAGTAGGAAATCAAAGTGGGTTACTATAATATATCCTGCTATTTTTATTTATTTTTCCCCTAGTTAAAAGGATAAAAATGAAAAAGTAGATAATAAAAAGGAGATTGACATAAAAAAAAGAGGGCATAACAACAAAACAGTGCAGGTCAAAACATAGCCATTTAAGCAAAATAGTGTTTCACCACAAGATAA
This sequence comes from Cavia porcellus, assembly GCF_034190915.1. Lineage (NCBI taxonomy): Eukaryota > Metazoa > Chordata > Mammalia > Rodentia > Caviidae > Cavia > Cavia porcellus. The sequence continues at coordinate 97,527,432 of NW_026947490.1, read as the reverse complement.
TCTCGACATAATAGTAGTTACCATAGTGTCTCTTCCCTTAAAATCTTTGGGTATAACTTCGTATACTGTAGCATCAAACACATCAAGACAATGTAAAACCATTCATGAGAATGACAGTATTACAGGGTATTTAGAATCAACTAACAGAAAATAAACAATGGTTTCTGTATAATCTCCTTGTCTATAAAAGTTTTTGTTTATATTATCACATATAATAAAATCCAATAAGATACAACACATAAAACCAATGGAGACAAAAGAACAAAAGCTTGATGGGACTTCAAAACAAGAGGATATTAAATCAGCACTACCTATTATGATGTCTTGTTTTCTCCAAAATGGCTCTTTTTTTTCCTTAGTTGTCAGTTTGTCCTCTTCATTTCCCTTTCTGCTCCATTCATTGTGGCCGCTCTGCCACTGTTTCTGGAATCTTGGTATTTTTCATTTTTAGAATATCCTGCAGTAATCTCTGTAGAGTTGAATTGATGGTTGTAAATTCCCCTAGTTCCTCTTTATCCTGGAAGCACCTTGTTTTTCCATCAAATTCTAGGGACAGTTGTGCAGGATATATCAATCTTGGCTGGAGGTTATTATCTTTCAAAGCTTGAATTATTTCCCCCCACACTCTTCGTGATTTGATGGTTTGTGCCGAGAAGTCTGCATATTCTGTTCTTATATTGGATTTCTGGAATTTTGATTATTATATGCCTGGGTATAGCTCTGTTTGGGTTGTAGGTGACTGGGGTTCTGTATGCCTCATACATCTGAGTATCTTTACCTTTTGCTAAATTAGGGAAATTCTCCTGGATTATTTCTGTGAATAGCTTTTGTAGTTCATTTGTTTGAGTCCCTACTTCTTCTTTTATGTTCTTAATTCTTAAGTTATAGATCCTCTTATCATCTTCTAGTCTTTGTATTATTGCTGTTTGTTTTCTTGTTATTTTTAAGAAGTTTTTCATTTCATGCTCCCACCTTACAAATCTGTCCTCCAGTTCTGATAATCTATCCTTAGTTTCTTTCAAGCTGTTATGCCAGCTTTCAATAGAGTTTTTAGTTTCCTGGTAATCTCTTTGAACCTGCCTCATGTATTCTATGTTTTCTCTATTTTCTCCATCAAAAAATTCTCCCCTTTTTTTCTGTTCTTGCATTCCACCATCTGTTTTTTCTTGGGCGGTGCTTAGCATTTCTCTAACTATTCTACTTATTTCTTGCTTTACTTCATTAAATATTTCATTTCTGAACTCGTCTCTGAGGCTCTGGAGATACTGCTTTATGTCTATAGGTGCTGTGTCTGATATTGCATGTTTTCTGTCTTCATTCTCTTTTGCATTTACCTTTCCTGCATCAGTGTTCTCAGGATTGGGGACTGAGGACCCTTTCTTGTTGCTCCCTTTTCCCATACTTGTTGTTCCTTCCATACAAGCGTATGTAGGAGGCCCAGTTTTTTTTTTTTTCTCTTTGTCTGTTACAGTTTGTTTGAATCCACCGGCTAGGTGTTCCCACCCACTGCAGTGTACTAGGCAGACACAGACCTGGGCAGCCTCAGCTGGGCCTGTCCCTCCAGGTCAACCTACTGAATGCTTCACTGCTAGAGTGCACAGCGAGACACAGGGACCTGATTTGGGCTAGCCTACTGGATATTAGTCCGCAGCATCACCAGGCCAAGCGTTCCCCACCACTCCCGCTTGAGAGGGGAATATGTGACTAAAGTCACTGCAGGGCCCTGTTCCGGCTAGTCCCAGAATGTCCTCTCTTGGAACCTCCTACTCTATGAAAGGGTCCCCATTTCTCTCACCCACCACAGGTCGATGCAGGGCTCCCTGCCAGTCCTGATCTCAATGCCATTTGGTTTGTCAATTCCAGCTCTCAGAGCTTTCGCACGTCTCTCTCCCTGCTGTGCGGATTGGGATGCAGTATCGGCAGCAGGAAATTCAAATCGCAGCTTCCAATGGCACGGGATCCAGCTTCCGCACTGAGATTTTATCTGTTCCTGTTATAGCTTCAGGATTGCATTTCCAGTTGGTTTCTCTCAGCCTAGTTCGTTCCTGGGTCAGCAGGGTACATCTCCCCTAGCGTAGGACTCCTCACACGGCACCGCTCCTGGATTCTAAACTGGTAATCTCAGAGAGCCTCCATGGCTGCTGTTATTTGTCCACCATGTTCTCCCAGAAGTCACACTGTCTCCTTTTAAAAGCATAATTTTCCCTCATGTCCCAACTGATCTCTACATTTGATGGACTGTGGGCTAAGTGGCTGCACTTGCTCTGCTGCTGGGAGGCACCACCACCCTCCCTTCCTCCAGCTCTCTCTCTCTCTCTCTCTCTCTCTCTCTCTCTCTCTCTCTCAGAAGTTCTGTTCTAAATCATTTCCCACCTGTCCCCTGGTGGGTCTTGTCCATTGCAAATATCCAAATGCAATCCCTCTCTTATCCCTCTAAGAGTTTTTATTTCCTTTGCCACCAGTGAATGTAGGAGCAAACAGGCAATCTCTGTTTACAGGTTGCTAGGCTACAAGAAGCCTCATCTGGCCCTGATGCTGGAGCTGCACACAGCCATAGATCTTGGACTTTTAAATTTTTCTGTAACAGGAAGAGAAGGTATAGTCAGACAGGTGGCTAGAGGGACAGCCAGTGCCAGATAACACACATGCAATTCTTCTGTTTCCACTTGGACTCTCTTTCCAGTGTGTGGAAGGTGAGAAGCAAGTACTAGTTGATTATTTCTGGCACTCAATCTGAAGCAGCACAGAAAATGAGAGAGATAAGGAGACAAAGGAGGAGGCCTTTAATGCGGGCACGGGAGAGCTTCACAGGGCAGGGGGTACAGAGGAGAGTTCTCAAAGGCGGAGTTTGGGAGGTGAGCAAAGTGACATATTAGCCACTGATTTGAAGAAGCATCTGCCTGTGTAAAACAGGAGACAGAAAGATGTACTGGGGGCTGGGAGTGGAGGCTTATGATTGGAAAGGGCTCAGTGCATGCACAAAAAGGGAGCGGGAGGTTTATCTCTGGAATGAGAAGGAGAAGGCAGAAGTTATCTTTGAGAGATGACTTGTTTCTCTGGGTCTAGTACCAAGTTGGGAGAATGTAGCTAAATTCCTGGCTAGCAGAACCTATCACTAATATTCCAGACTTCTTTGAAATTTGAGTTCAAAATGTGACTTAGGTACTATCTACTGTTTGTATCTGTATGATGCTTTGTTATGAAATAGAATCATGTGGAAAGAAGCAGGATATAGGTACCTATTTTTGCAGACTGTGGCAAAGGCAATGTGTTCTTCAGTTGGCAGATTTTTTAATACAAAGCTGAGGTGGTTGGTTTTGGGGGCCGCGGCTGCTGTGCTAGCTTCCTGATCAAGTCAGATACAGTGGTTCCCCTGACGGCTTGCCATCAGTTTGGGGATCATTCTGGAAAGCTTTGTCAGCAGTCTGTTTCTTCACCCTTTGAGGGATTCTGAAAGCCATGTAAAGTCTTAGAATCAATCACGTCCTGTTTACTTTGCCCACTGTGGATTATGCTTTCTGCAACTGACCCCTGACCAACACAGCCAGCTAAAACACATGTAGCACACCCAGCCCCAGAGCTCTTTCCCGGATGGCCCTGGCAGGAAGGAGATTCTTCCAGCAGTTGAACACACACATGTTGCTACCCGAGGACACAGAGAGGCAGTGTATGAGTAGCAATAATAGTCCTTTTAAGTTCTAACCACACTCATTAATATTTTTATTAGTTTAAGTACGGCAGGAAGACATTCTTTTTTACGTTCTTCCTGAGGACTACAAAATAAAAATGCCATTTGTGTTCTTTTACAGAACTTTTGGTTTTAGAGAAATGAAACTTGACAATTTTCTGAATTGAAATAGGTAAAGTTTCCCAATTCTGGATCCAGTTGACAAGCTGTGTGGTTGCTCTCCCATTTACAGGACACATTCCCTACCTCAGGATTAAAAGACATACAACTTTTTCTCTGTTTCAGCTGCATTGTTACAAACTGTAGGAGAGGCTGCTGATATTTGGCTGTGTTGTTTTGAGGGCTTGAAGTAGAACATTCAACTGCTGCGTAATGAGCATGGCCTCAACTTCACGATGCAGCAACAGAAAGCAGAACCTGGTTATTCTGCAGAGCACAGGGTCGGTTGTGAGAAGACACTTCTGCCAGTAAAGGACAAGTGGCACAAGAGGCACACAACAGCTGAGTGCAAGGGGCAAAGAACACAACTGCTCTTTCTAGAGTCTTCTTTTCTATCTGCCTGTACACAGGGCCAGATTCCCCCTTACGTTCATTGGTCATCTATGATACATTTACATAGTAATCTTTGGGAACTGTGTCCCTTCTGTCCTCGTATTCCTTGGAACAGCAGCAGCCATAACCTGTCACTCCTACAAGCTGCAGTAATTGCCATGTGTCTTGTGGTGGGTTGATAACTGGTGGTCAACATGTAACACCAGCTGAACTGAGTCAGCATGGTGTTGAGTGTGGATGGCCCACCTGAGGATTGTTGCCAACATAAAATGGAGAAATGGAGAGAAACAGTTTAGCATTGTGGGCTCCCCTTGACATTGTTGGCTGTCTGTGGTGGTGTTAAGTCTCCTGTTGCTGCTGCTTCTCCTGGAGAAGCTTGTTGAGCTTCTTTCCTGATACAAACTTGGCTGATCTCATCAACAGAGGTGCTCTGGACCTTGTTGTCACTGAGAATGGCTGTGGTTCCCTTTGTGGGGAGTTCTGGTCCTTACTTTGAGCATCATTTCCTGGCTCTTAAGGGGAAGATGGTGTGCTGTTCAATCTCCTGGAGAAGCCTGTTACACTACTGGCTTCCTGATATGAACTCAGCTGTTCTCATTGTTGGAGGAGCTCAGTACCTTGTCATCACTGAGGATGGCTGTGGTACTTTCCGGGGGAGCCCTAGTTTTTACATTGAGCATTGCTTCCTGGATCCAGTGCAGAACCCTCAGCGTGATGGCACAGATCCTTCATCCCACTGGTACAGACTTTCTAGCTTCCACTGCTGTCTTAGGGCCTTCCCAGTGCAGATCAGTGAAACAGACTTGTGAGAGTCATTGTTGTGAGCTCTAGGGCACCAGTTGGACTCATAGGAGGCACTGTCATAGGCTCTAGGTCTTCAGCTGGACTCATGCAGGACATTGCTGTGGGCTCCAGGCCCTCAGCTGGATGTTAGCACGTGGACAGATTCCTTGCACCTTTGTATTTAACTCTTGGGGTGACTATTATAAAATAATTCTGCAAATTTTACATCTTGTATGTAATTGTTTTCCTTGCAATTCCTGACTAGAGCATGTTTGATCTCTCACATGCAGGTGACAACACCCTGCTTATAGTCCTCTTGCCCATTCTGAAAGTCCCCCCGCTTGCTGGTTATTTAAGAAGTGTTACCATTGAGTCTCTCGGGTCAAATCTTTCCATCTCTTGCAATCTGGATCTTTTTTCCAATAACTTTTAATATAGAACCATTTGAACTTCATTAGAAACACTGTGCAGAGTGTGGAGTTCTCAATGCCAGACACTGAAGTTGTTAACATCTTCCATTAGTAAGGTACAGTTTTGCAATTAATAGGCTGATAGTGATACATTATTCTTGGCTAAAGCCCACATTTAGTTCTAGCGAATGTCCTTTTCCAATTCCTGGGTCCCATCCAAGACATAGTTCATCTAGTCACCGTGTCCCCCTTCACTCCCCTTGGCAGTGACAGTTTTTCTGATTTCACTTGCTTTTGATGGGCTTGACAGTTCTGAGGAGTACTTAACTTGTATCTTTTCAAAGGTTTCCTTCATTTCAGTAGCAATGAGAAGCCAAAAAAACTCCCTTTTAGAGAAAGGTATCTACAGGTGTTGGAGTCTTCAAAATAACACGTAGCTGTTATGAGTTTTCAGAAGACACTCATGTGGCTTCGCCTGGTCCCTAAAGCTCCGGGAAGGAGTCCTGGCTGCTCTTCCCACTGACTATGCAGACCGCCACGCTCCACCTGCCTGGAGGGGTCCACGGGAGCAATGGCTCCTGACTAGTAGGTCACTATCTTCAAATGCAGGATCTTAGAAGACACAGTTTTCCAGGCTCAACCCAAGAGTACTGGATTAAAATCTCCATCAATAACACCATGAGTTCTGTATCCCTCTTTAAAAAAGTATGCTCAGTATGCTTGTCATACTGAAAATCATAAATAAAACATAGTCCATAACCAGTTACTATTGTTAAGATAAACAAAAGTAGACATGTAAATATTTTAAAGAGTCCAAAATTATAAAATAAAAACCGAGTGCAAACACACCCCCGCCCCCACCAATTTACTTAACTATTTTCTAAGGACATTTGGGTTGCTCCTATTTTTATTCTTGTTATTTCTTTTCTCCCCATCCCTACCCCTGCTTGCTTTGGGATTTGTATTTCAACAAGATTTTTCAGTATAACAAGAAATCTGGAACCCAGACTACAGAAGAAATTAAAAATTCAGCTGTCGGAACAGAATGCCTCCTTCCTGCTGACAGCCATTACACAGTTACCACGCCCTGTCCTTCCCCTTCCTCCTGCACAAGCCAGCCCGAGAGCCATTATTCAGGTAGACCTCTGCACAGGGATGCGGCCTGTGACAGCCTGGTGGTGTTGACGCTCACATGGTACAGGAAGGCGCTCCATCTGGGACAGGAGGTCTCAGAGTGGGAGCCAGAGACCCAGCAAGGCGAGGAGGGCATCCCTGCAGAGGGTGGTCCAGAGTAGGGATAAAGCCTGAGTGGTGTTGAAGAGGATGCACGTGTAGGGGGAGCAGGAAGAAGACATCAGAGCCTTACAGACAGGAAGGCATGCGATTCTTGTGGAGAGTGATGGGGTGGATGTCCTCAGAATGCTGACCCCACAAGAGAAGCCAGAGCCTGAAAGGACACTCCCACGGCAGAAGGGGTGGATGCAGGGTGACAGGAGACTTCTTACATTAGGAGGATTAACCAACTCATTAAACATAGCAAGGGCAACCAGAGCCAAGTCTGTCACTGTTGGAGAAGGTAGTTACTAATAGGAAAGGGAAAAGCACAGAATAAACTCAGGACTACCTATCATTAGAGATAGCAATATAAATTCATGGGTTTAAATATGCAATCTATATTTTGCTTATAATTAAATATTAAAAATATTAAATATATTTAAACTATACAATATATAGATATGTACGTATATACATGTATGCATTTATGCTTACATGTATATGCATATAAATATGTGTATTTTTTGAGTGGGCCTGGGAACAGTGACCCTCCAGTGGCAGGTACACCTAGTGCCTAGATCGTAGCTTTAATACATTTTCCACTAAAAAAGAATCCGAGATCCTTGGAGAAATGACTGATTTCAGGACCAGGACAGACAAAGAACATGATGAGCCTAAAACATCTTGTGCCAGAAATCAGGGAAGTGCTTTAAGAATGATGAGGATGTGTCCAAAGGACACAGGAGTAGACTGAGGGGACTGGTAAAATTGGGAACAATCTGAACATCAAAATAAAGAATGGCAGTAACAGATTTTAGCCCATTGATAATAAATAAGTTCCCCATTGATATTAACAGTAAGTCAGGATTTCATACTGGGAAAAATACATGAAAAGATGGAAAGTTCAGTGAAGAAAGGAAATCTTCTTAGCTTCAAAATACCTTTCAGATTCATTAATTAAAAGAAAAAGAGTAACTTCACTCTAGAAAAATCGAGAAGATACCATATTAATCAAGGGATCAAAATAAACCTTGTCAATACAATAATAGGATGGATTGAAGGATGGTCTCCTGGTAGGATCAAATGGAAAGAATTCACCATTCATCTGTGATACTCCTGCTTGTAGTTATTAGGTACCTTGAGCCAAGTAACATTCATTATGCCACACCTTGTGAGACTCAGGAATCTGGGAGTGGCTTAGCTTGATGGAGGTTCTAGATCTCCCCCAACACCACAATGAAACTGTTACTTACTACTACGATGACTACTACCAACAACAGCAACAACTTTAGGGTTACCTGGGACTGGGAACCCACTGCCAGGCTCATTCACTTGGTGGACAAGCCTCAGCTTCCCACTGGATATAGGTTACATGCTTCAGTTCCTTGGTCTATTGACAGGAATGTTTTCAACAGGGCAGCATGGCTCCCTCTAAGCAAGCCATTAAGGAGATCACTTTTATACCTTATCACTTCCTCCATGTGTTCATTGCTATAGTTTAGATTTTGTATGTTCCCCAAGTTCCAAGTGTCAAAAGGTTGGGTCCCCAACTGGTGGCAACATTGGGAAGTGGTGGACCAAGTGGAAGGCCCTTAGGTCATGGGGGGGGGTCTCTCAAAGGAGATTATGAGACCCCAACCCCTTCCACTTCCTCTTTTCCTCCCTGGCTTGTGATGTAAGCAGGTTTGCTCCACTGCCTGCTCCCACCATGATGGGCCATCTCAACAGAGGCCAGCAGTCATGGAGACACCTGACCATGAACAAGAACCTCCAAAGTGGAATCCAAAATAAACCTTTTCTTTTTTATAAAGCAATCATCGCAGGTATTTTATTGTAGTTACAGAATGCTGACTAGCACACTCTTGGCCACTAAAATCAACCAGGGCACAAAGTCACAAGAGTATGAACAATCAGACATAGATCTCATCCACTCTCAGAACCTGACTCCTGATCTGAAGATACTTGTAACAAACCAAGCCACATCAGTGACCATTCTGCAGAACAAGGGCCTCTACTCCTCAGACTGTCAAAGAAGACAGTGAAACAGGTCAAGAATAAAGGAAACTAAGGAGATGCAATGCATAATGAGAATCTGTACTGCATCCTCTTGCAATTAAATGCATTATTGGGACAATCAGGAAAAAAATGGGTTACAAGGATTAGACATTGCCATGTATTGATGTTAATTTCCTCACTTTCCTATTGTATGATGATTTTGCAGGAGAATAACTTTATTTGTATAAATAAAGAAATATTTTCTACTAAAGCTTTCCCACCAAAGCGTAAGGGAAAGACAGGACATCAGACCTGCAATTTGTTCTCAAATGACTAAGGGTGGGGAGTGCACTCACTGTCCTATCGCTGCAACTCACTACTGAGATTATTTTGAAATTTAAAAATAAATTCTAAGGATCTATGAAAGCAATTTAAAACTAAGATAAATTGTTATATAGAATTTTATGAAATTGCTGTTTTATAGCTCAGAAATGTGCCCATATCGGTAATTTCATATGATCTAGCTTCATAGAGGAAAATTTCAACAAATTAGCCAACACCAAAAATAATGAAATTCTGATTTTCAATAAAATGCAGAATAATTCACAGTGTCCTTCAAGGGACTCCCTCCTGCCCAGCGTCTGCCCCTCTGCAGAGCCCTTGCCCTTGGCACAGAGAATCTACTGCAGCAGTGCAGAGCTTAGAAATGAGATTAGCTTGAATCCGCATTCCCCTCTAGATCTACTTCTAAACACCTCTTCACAGCAGCAGTTTTTGAAAGAGTGGCTTCAACTCCCCGTGTCATCTTAGTCTCCTCCCACTTTCTTCCTAAAGTCCCTTCCGGTGGGCTTACAAGGTTATCACCCACAAAAACCCACCCATCACCGCTTCTCAGCCTTTTGGTGAATATCAATTGAAATTCCCCCAGCCAGGCCATTGATAACCTTCTTGTTGCCTGAACCAATCACCATTTCTCTGTGTTTAGGTCTGCTGCCTACTCTTTCCTTCTAGAAACATCTTTTCTTTTTTTAAATTTTATTTAAAGAGGAAAAAAACAGAAAAAGGGTAGAAATAATACAGAATTTAAAAAAAAACAGTAAGAAATCACTAGTTGATAAATTACATGTTGTCCTCTTAGAAATAGTTGTTCAACTTACAAAATTAAAGCATACAAAGTGGACATTCAAATAGCGAGACTGCAAACAGTTCTGTTCAGTGATCCAACAGAAACTTAGTAATGGTTATCAATCCTACACACTTCAACATACATGCAGTTATATCCTTTAGAGCACTTTTTTTTCCTCTCTTTTTTACAATAGCAATTACACACTTTGGGTTTTATTAGTCCTACATTTCTTATTATTTTTTACACTAGATATATAATGTGATATTTATAAATATGATTATTGATTTCATTAATGAGGATAGCCTCAAATTGTCTCCATGTACCTATGAAGATCTCAAGATCATCCCTTTTTATAGCTGAGTAATAGTCCATTGTATAAAAATACATCTTTTTCATCCACTCTGTGGTTGATGGGCATCTTGGTTGTTTCCAAGATTTAGCTATTATAAATTGTGCTACTATAAACATGGGTGCACATATATCATTGTGACAAGACCTTTTCAGTTTTTCTGGGAAAATACCCAGGAGGGGAATAGCTGGGTTTAATGGAACTTCCAATCCTAGTTTTTTGAGGAATCTCCATGCTGATTTCCACGATGGCTGCACCAGTCTACACCCCCACCAACAGTGGAGCAGTGTTCGTTTTTCCCCCCGAAGACTCACTAACATTTGTTATCAGTTGATTTCTTGATGACAGCCATTCTTTCCGGAGTGAGATGAAATCTCAATGCTGTTTTAATTTGCATTTCTCAAATGACCAGTGATGGTGAACATTTCTTCATGTATTTGCCATTTGTATATCTTCATCTGAGAACTGTATGTTCATCTCAGATGTCCATTTTTAGAAAGGGTGTTTGAATTTGGGGCACTTGATGTTTTTCAATTCTGTATATGTTCTGGATATAAGTCTTTTGTCTGAGGGGTTGCTGGCTAAAATTCTTTCCCGTTCTATGCATTTTCTTTTCAGTCTGTTGGTGATTTCTTTTGAAGTGCAGAAACTTTTCAATAATATGAGATCCCAGTTGTTTATTCTTTAAAGTGTTTCCGTGCAGTTTGAGTTTTGTTCACAAATTCTCTGCCTACCCGTGTGTCTCCATGACTTCTACCTACCTTGTCTTCCAGCAGATTTGGTGTTAAAAGCACCTTTTCTCTGGGTTGCTGTGAACCCACACTCCTGAGTTTGCTCCCGTCTCCCTTCCCGCTCACATCCTTGGGCCCTGCAATCCATCCTCCAGACAGCACCTAGAGTCATTTCATAGAGATTTCACTCTCCCTAAGAGGTCTCCCAGCAGCGTCCCACTGGGTGAGTTCAGAGTCCCAACTGAGCTCCAGGGAGAGCTCCTTGGTCCTCTGATCCCTACCACGCCTCACCCATCCCATAGCACATTCCTTGGTGCCTGTCACCCGCCTTCTGCTTGCTCCCCAAGAGTGCCACGCCTGTCCTGTCCTCCTCTCTGCTTCCCACTCTTCGCTAGGCAGACCCCCTCATTCCATTTGCAGCTTAAATATCAACTCCCCCAAGAGACCTGCCCTCACATCCAATCTGAAACAGCAGCTGATTCTTCTCGGCCCCGAGCACTCTCATTTCCCTGGTTTGGGTTCCTCCATCCTACTAGGAAACTGTTGTATTTACGTGTTTGTTGGTTCAAAGCCCGTCTGTCTACCCTGCAACACAGGAGCCCTGGAGGACTCTGTCAGCCTTATTCTTTACTACCTCCAGTGTCTAGGACAGTCCTTGAGATGAATACCAGTAGGTGCTTAATAAATATCTGGTGTATAAATCGCCTACTGTCTGTTTCAAGGTGTTGTTGATCTTGCTTATTAGAGGACTTGTGGCTGTGATTATGACAATTATAGAATCTTAGAAGTGACTTTCACTCCACATCACTTTGGCCAACAACAGACCAAGTGAGGAAACTCTACACCATTGCCGTAGAAGGTAATTCAGCCTCTGCTTGAGTTCTCTGAGTGCAGAAACCTCCGTAGAATTGTGTGCAGTTCTAATTGTTGGAAAGACTTTCTCTGCAGACACCCCAAGTTTTCTCCAAATATATTCTACCTACCCGTCCCAAAAACAACTCAAAAAAGTTTAGTCTCACTTATCTGCCATGAACAAGGCCCTGTGTTTGATTCCCCAGCACCACAAAAGAAGAAAGAGAAAGGGAGAGGAAGAGGGAAAGAGAGAGAGAGAGGGAGAGAGAGAGAGAGAGAGAGAGAGAGAGAGAGAGAGAGAGAGGCAGGCATGCAGCCTCTATGCCCAGTGTTTCATGTTTGGAATGACCATAGCAATGGAATATAACAGAATTATTTTTTTCTCTTCAAATTTTTGTTCCTTGAATTTTTCTAGGTAGCATACATGAATTTCATGCAGAAATTCAAAATAATTACAACATTGGCATAACTGGGTTAAGAAAGAAGAAAGAAAAATTTTTGCTTCGCCTGATAGTGATTCAAATATTACTCAGGGGAACAATCATGACTCCTAATCCTCTTCTGAGACATAAATACCCCCAGCTATCTGAACACTTCACCTGAGAACAAAAATTAACTAACACTGCAGACGGGAAAGGTTTGAACGTGTCTGCAGCCTGCTTTCAGGACGTGGCCCTCCTGAGCATCTCATCTGACAGCCACACCATGAGTGCATCTGTGGATATGCAGGGTGCCAGCTGGGTTCCAGCTGGGGTTCTGCTCTCTGAGTGTCCTGTTTCCCTGCACCCTGCTCTGTCTGATACCAACAGAACCAGAATAGTCCCAGCCAGCCAGGCCCATCAACACCTTTCCAAGGCAAACATTTCTCTTTTTCAGAAGACGTGTGTGGCCCTATGTTTTGATGTCTGAATGACTTTTACATTTTAATAAGATGAGAAAATAACCTGTGATGTAAGTAAGTGTTCCCTGATGAGTTTGTAGCAAGCGCGTTTTGCCAAGGGCATGAAACTGTTCATTCCATAGTGTTCCATGAGTGAAAAACCAGTTTGGCCCTCACTGCCTTTGGGCTTTCGTGTGGTCCAGGAGGAAGAACACATGGCCTTCCTGTTCTCTGCTGTGACTTATATTATAAAATATTCGATAAATATCATTAAGGGGTGAGCAAGTGAATAAATCACCTAGAAAGCCAGTGATCATACAATAATGTTCTCACCAAGCTCTCCTTCTGCAGACAGCAGACAGAACCATATCCCAGACAGACTGGGCCAGGCTCAGCAGGGCCAACTTGGGACCAGATTCCAGGACCCCCAGTTATCAAGCCTAGAATTCTTTCTCGGGCTTACAACAGAATTCATTCCTCTGTTGCTAGGCACTTATGCAAATCACTGCTCAGTGAATTGGGGAACCATGAGGCAGTTTTTGTTTTGCTTCTGTCATTGTGGTTGCTTTTATATACCCATATAATACAAATGACCATTTTCAGTCACTCACCATAAACTATGGTCCCCCTAGTAACAGGCTTAGCAATAGTATTTGAACCAGTTGTGAGGAGGATGGGGCAATGGACGTTCAGAAGGGACCTGAGGGCCAAATGGCCATATGGAGCTCCTGAATCGGCTCACACTGGAGGCTATCCTACCTAGGACCTCCCCGGGAAGATAACAAGCTGCCTTATCATTTCAGCCAGTGGAGTTAGTTGTCCTGGACCCAAAAGCATGCTAAAAGGTTCGCACCGTTTTTTGAGAGGGATTTTAGAGCAAAGCAAATGACAGATAACAGGAAGTAGAGAGATAGAGCTTTTTCAGATGGAAAGGGACCAAGAGATGAAGGGAGGGAAAGAAAAAGGGGATGAGAAAGGATTTGAGACATGATGTGCATACGCACCACCTCCCCACCGGAATGCAATCCCTGGGAGGTGAAACGTGGGTTAATAAAAATAAGAACTAAAGAAAACAGTGTCGTGTTATGGTTCAGATTTCTTTTGAAGTCTTGTAATGTTTCCAGTGTTTTAGTTTTGCTGGTTTTGTTCTTTACTGTTTTGTTCAATTTTATTATAACTGATGATATAGGCAATTCTTTTTAAGACAGCAAGAGGCATTATGGTAACCATTGTTGATCACCTTGTATTCTGTTTTTACAATGTGTATTATGTCCATCCTTTTGATTTGACTGACTCTGTTTTGTTATGTCACATTCGGTTTTATTCTCTTCAAAAAAGTAATAAGAACTGTGGGAGTAATAAAACCCAACATGTGTAATTGTCATTGTACAAAAGAGAGGAAAAGAAAGTGCTCTAAAGGATATAACTGCATGTATATTTAAGTGCATAAGATAGATAACCATATTACTGAGTTTTGTTGGATCATTGAACAGAACTGTTTGCAGTCTCCTGTTTGAATGTCCACTTTATATGCTTTAATTTTGTAACTTGAACAACTATTTCTAAGATGACAATATGTAATCTATTAACTAGTGATTTCCTACTGTTTATTTTTTTCTGAAATTCTGTATAACTTGTACCCTTTTTCTGTTTTTTTCTTTTTCTCCTTAAATAAAATTTAAATAAATAAATAAATAAATAAATAAATAAATAAAAATAAAATGTGACCCCCAAAGTGTCACGTGTAGCGGAGGAGCTTTTGAAAGGTGATTGGGCGATAGTGGTGCTGTATTTGCCTGTGAACTAACCCACTGAGGAGTGCCTGCGCTGTTCGCTGTTCGGAGGTGAAGCCTGGCTGGGGCAGGTGACTCACTCGGGGCTCACCTGGAAGATCGTGCACTTGTCCACAGTTCCTTCCTGTGTCTCTGCTTCCTGGTGGCCATGGGCTGCGTGGCTTTTCTCTGGCTGGTTCTTCGACATCCACTGCTTCTGCCTTGCAGCCAGATGATTATGGACTGAACCCTTTGAAACCTTGAGCCAAAATAAAACTCTCCTTCTTAAACTG